>NC_086187.1:14128461-14761153 GCF_023053635.1 Elgaria multicarinata webbii | reverse complement strand
AGGAGCCAGCTCCTGGAAGCTGTTCCTTCTCTGGCCAACAGATGGCAGTAGTTTGCCTGGATGTTCTTCCTGGGAGACAGGATATGTTTCCCTTCTACTCTCCAGTCCCAAGCCAATGGGCAGTTGCAACCAAGCATTCTTTATGGTCCTACAGACAGGGGCCAAAATAGGCTGGGGATTGGTCAACTGAATGGGATTCTTTGATGCTGACTAGATGCAACTGTCCCCAATAGGATGATTTTGTTGAGCAAAAGACAGCTGAAGTACCACTTGTTCCCACATGATGCCTGTATTCTGAGCGCATCTTTAGAGGTTCTTCTCCAGATGCCGTCTAATGCTAGGTAGGTGATCTGAAGAGTAAGGGCCTTTGTACATCTTCTGGGCACAAGGAGGAGGATTGTTTTTATTGTCCCAGAACTCTGAATAGTCTTTATTCTGGGGTTCCTATTCCTTTATTGTTTCTGCTGGTTTAAATAGTTTCAGTGTATATGCAATACTTTGTTGTTTTTGTTTTGGTTTTTTGCTCTTTGTTAACTGTTGTGAGATGAATAGAAATATATAATTTTGTACATAAATAAAACACAATCTCAGCAAGAACACTGATTATTGGTCCTGATGTGAATGAAACCGAGAGAGGAGCTGCAGTTGTAATAGCTGACGGTCACAATCGCAGATGGGCATTAGTGAACACAAAGGTGGTGGAAGCCATGAGACAAAGAGACTTCGGACCCTGAAGGAAACCTAGGCCAGATCTACAATAAGCAGGTTATAGCACTATGAAAGCAGTATATGGTCTGTGTCTATGGGCCCCAACGGTTGTCAGTGCACTTCAATACCGCTATAAAGCAGTAGTGTGGCTCCTGCCTTTTATATACCGCTTTCATAGTGCAATATCCTGCTTGGTGTAGATGAGGCCCTAATGTCTTGACTGTAGGAGCTCAGTCCTGAAATAGATAGACGGCCACAACAAAGGAAGACCAGCACAACAATGGAAATCTACAAATCTCCATCAATGCTAAATTACTGATATCAGCAGATTTGGGGGGCGGGGGGATTGAGGCACCACTTGTAGCTGTCTAAGAGCTAGGCCAAGCCAGAGATCAACTATGCAAAGCGGTATTCTTTGATTCCACTTGAGTCTTCTGTTATGCAACTTTCTTTGCAACATAAATTAATTAGGCGGAACATTTACCTTCATAGAAAGCCCTTAAACCTGTATTCGCTTATCCTATCATCATCCCTCTCCTGTTGGTTGTTGATAATGTTCTGCTTTTCTATTCTTTTCTGATCCCTTATTCAAATATTTTAAAGACAAATAGAGAGTGGGAGCTGATGAGGAGTTGAATTTGCACGACAGCCCGTTTTCTCCCTTCCTTATGAGTAAGAGTTGAGCAAGGTTGCTTCTTTAGTAACAATACGTAACATTCCTATAGTGCAGAGGTAGGCACCCCTCCGGATATTTGATACTATGAGTCCTATCAGCCCCAGCCAGCATAGCCCATGATCAAGGATGATGGGACTTGCAGTCCAAAATATCTGGAGGGCACCAGATTACCTCCCCCACCAAGGGGCTTCGATGCAGTGCTCATGCCTTATCTAGTGGCAAGCCTTACAACGACCCTGCAAGGCAGTTCAATACTATTCTGCGCTATTTTGTAGACTCATCTACACCAAGCAGGATATTCCACTATGAAAGTGGTATATAAAAGGCAGGAGCCACACTACTGTTTTATAGTGGTACTGAAGTCCACTGACAACTGTTGGGGCCCATGACACATCTACACCAAGCAGGATATAACACTATAACATTATTAGATTGT
Source organism: Elgaria multicarinata webbii (assembly GCF_023053635.1). Taxonomy (NCBI): domain Eukaryota; kingdom Metazoa; phylum Chordata; class Lepidosauria; order Squamata; family Anguidae; genus Elgaria; species Elgaria multicarinata. The sequence goes on along the minus strand of NC_086187.1, from coordinate 14,759,333 downwards.
AAGCCTATGCGGCAGGGTCTTGCTATTTACTGTGTAATCTGTACAGCACCATGTACATTGATGGTGCTATATAAATAAATAAATAAATAAATAAATAAATAAATAAATAATAATAATAACACTATGAAAGTGGTATGAAAGCAGTATTTGGTCTGTGTCAATGGGCCCCAACAGTTATCAGTGCACTTGAATACTGCTATAAAGCCGTAGTGTGGCTCCTGCCTTTTATATACCGCTTTCATAGTGGAATATCCTGCTTGGTGTAGATGAGCCCTTACTTAAAGCCACTTAGTGAGCTCATGACAGAGGCAAGATTTGAATGGAGAACATCATGATCTGCAGTGACATCTCTTAGCCACTAGGCGACATCAGTCTTCTTCTTCTTCTTTCCCCAGGGCCGGCGTCAAGGCCAGGCATAACTGAGCACCTGCCCGAGGGCTCACACTGCATCACAGCCCCACTGACAAGAGCTCCCTAGTGTTGCTCCTCCACTTCACCATTACAAGCTGCATGTTTCCCTGCATGTTGCTCAGGTTTAGACCATGGAGGTCATGAGAAAGAAGAGCAGGAGAGGCCCCTGCCTACTTCCTGCCTGGCTCTCTCTTTCTCTGTCCACCAAGCAAGCCACTGGTAGCAACAATGAGAAAGAAGAGGAGGAGCAAGTGCAGGTGGTGGCCATGGTGCTGAGAAGATAGGCTCACTGAAGGAGGGCACCACTGAAGGTGTCTTGCCCAAGGGCTCTCCAAAACCTGGAGTTGCTACTGGCTCTACCACAAGGGGATTTGAGTCAGGATGCGGGAAAAGAAAGACACATCTCTCTTCTTGCACCGTGAGCACATTTCCTAATCTGTAGGACATGGGAGGAGTGGAAAACTGCTCAGCCTGTGCATCCTTGACTATTTGCAATAGAGCTGGAAGCATAGGAAGGGCAACGAAGAGCAGCAGTATCAGATTAGACAAGTTGAAACAGAGGGTCATTAATAGATGGTGGAGCTGCTGAACATCAAGCCCAAGGGATTGCAAAATCATCTGCAAAAGACACTGCCGAGGCTCTGCAGTCAGGGATGCTGGGTGAGTAACACCCATGATATGTTTTGATGAAGTACATGAGAACATAAGAAGAGCCGTGCTGGATCAGAGCAAAGGTCCATCTAATCCAGCATTCTGTTCACACAGGGGCCAACCAGCATCAAACGGTGAGTTTTTTCTTCTTCTTTTTTCATATGAAAATTTGTGCATATTTTTGTGGGTTCCCCCCGCAAGTATATATTTGGGGTGCATTTTTGTGTGAAATTTTCCAAATGTACGTCTCAACTGTGCCCATTTCCCCCCGAATATGTCCATTTCTCCCATGGATGAAACCATGTTTGCGTACATTTCCAAAAGGACTCATTTCTCAAACACATTTCTTTGTTCCACAAATTGTATCACAAGCTCAGAAATGTATGGACTTCGAATAAAGGTTGCATTCAGGTCCATGTTTGGGTCCGGTAGGTGCAAACAGTGTAAATTCTGGCCAAAAACAAACTGAGATGATTTTTTTTTCATATAACCCTAGAACTTGTGATCTTTTGGCAAGTGCTCAAAAATAGTGACTGATGTACATTAGAAATGGATGAACAAGTGATGTTTGAGAACAGTAGCATTCTCTGAACATTTTCTTGCTATTCATCTCACGCACGATTCCTGTTCGTGTTTGTGATCACTGTTTGCTCTGCGTGAATCGGAAGCTTACACAAATTGAGAAGGGATCAAACAGGAGATTTGTGACAATCTCCTAATTTGTCCAACTTTCCTCCATAGACTAGTAAGGCCGATTGAGTCTACTGAGGAAATTTGTGCAAATCAGGCAATTTGCATGAAACAATCTGGGGACTGGGAACAGGACAATGACAAGCATGTGTTCGACAATTTGTAGCTATTTTCTGTGGAGCCATAATTGTGCTTATGTTTAGGGCTTTGAACGGGGCATGCTCACATGTTTTGCAAGCAAAATCATACATCCTTATTCAGAATCTTCTTTCATTTTAACACATCAATCAGCTACCTGAGGGGGTTGAGGGAAAGGGCTGCCTTTTAATGTAAGTGAAATCCATTGATGTCCTTGGGTTTTACAAACCTCAGCAATGTTTGTTTAGTGGTTCATAGACCTGGATTCAAATCCCCATTCCCTGGGTGACCTTGGATGAATCACTGCAGCTATTAAAACAGATACCAATCACGAATGACAGAAAATTCTGGCAAGACTTTCTGCCCGCAATCTGATCCCGACCCACCAACCCATCCCCTCCAACAAATATACGTTTTCTCACCACATGCACAAGTCTGCCGTACTTGGGAACTACATCTGACAACTTTCCTAGCATGCACAGACTTTGGGAATTATGAAAACAATAAGATTCGGGGGATGAGAAGTTTGTGAACTTTTGCAATCATACAAAATGTGCAAATCTGTAACATCTAAATTTGAAAAATGTGCTGTGATTGACCATAAGGAGACACACAGTTTTCTTTTTTCCGGTCAATATTTCAAAACATCTTTGGCAGGGCATGTCACCGGACCTCATGGAAAAGGCATTTGGCTTGCCCGTTTGCATGTTATTAAACCCTTGTCCACTTAATGTGAAACAGGCACACCTATTTTCCTCTGGATCTCCACTCCACTCACTGGGCTAAGCCGGACAAGCTGCGTTGCTTTACAGCACCTCTGTTCTAAACAGTCCCCATTCCACGATCAGGCGAGGGAACCTCGTGCACCACAAGTGGAACTAGCCACATCAATCAAGGGTGGGCCAGGAATTTGGGCTCTGAGCCCAGAACAGAGGTTTGATTATTATTTTTAATGGGTGGGGATGGAAGCAAGAGAATTAAAAGTCTGGGTCAAGCAGCAGCCCAACTGAAGCAGAATTGGCTTTTGTCCCCCCCCCCTCCCCATTTTCTTACACTCCTATCCCTTTGAGCAGATTTTATAAATGCTAACTACTGATTTCATTGCATTGTTAAGCAGTGGGAAATTTTATGAGACTAGGATCCCCACCTACCCACTACCCTGGTATTCACCAGCATTTCCTTTATGCAAAATAAATGCATTTATTTATTTTTGCAGGTGCAAAATGACACTGATTTTAAGCCTTTTTTTTTTTAAAAAAAAAAGCCACACAGAAAACCAGTGGCTTGTAGGGCTGCCCTGAATCCTTTATTTTACAGAGACAGTCCTCTGTTTGAACCGCTGTCAGAGGTCAGCCCTCTATTTGAAGGTGTCCTCTACTTAGAAAGCTGCCCAGGCAATGTCCAGTTCAAGATTTAAAAACAAAACATCATATCAAATGTTTTGGATATTTCTGGGAATTGTAGGACTGTTTTCTGCCTAAGCATGCATAGGATTGCACCCTGAGTCAGTCTTCTTCAACTTGGTGCCATCCCAGCATTCCTGACCATTGACCATGTTGACTGAGGCTGATGGGAGTTGACGTCCAAAACTTCTAGATGGCACCAGGACAGGAAAGGCTGCAAGAAGTGAGCGGAGGTTTTCCCACATAATCTGAAATGTCATTCATTGCTTCCCCCCCCCCTTTTTTTGGTAACCTTTAACTTCAGAATAGCCTCGTGTGGTGCAGAGTGGTAAAGCAGCAGTTTCTGCAGCTGAAACTCTCCCCACGGCCTGAGTTCGATCCCAGCGGAAGCTGGTTCTCAGGCAGCCGGCTCGGGTCAACTCAGCCTTCCATCCTCCCGAGGTCGGTAAAATGAGTACCCAGTTAGCTGGGGGAAAGGTAATAACGGCCGGGGAAGGCAACGGCAAACCACCCCGCTATAAGGCCTGCCAAGAAAACATCAGTGAAAGCTGGCATCCCTCCAAGAGTCAGTAATGACTCAGTGCTTGCACGAGAGGTTCCTTTCCTTTTTCCTTAACTTCAAAAGTAGACATTTCCTTGAAATCTAGCCCGTTTTCACCATCTGACATCAGAATGGTGTACGTCTACATTGTTGCACACCGATTCGCAGGTGAACTGCTGAAAATTTTTCATCTTGAAGCACTGAAGAAAGAGAGATTATACCAAGATACACTCAGCAAACAGATTTCAGCACTGGGTAGAGATTCTAAATTGCTCAGCAATCTGAACATGTGGCTGAAAAATAGCTATTCTTCAAATAGGTACCCCAGTTAGAGGCCAGATGAATTCTCAATCAGGCAGTCCTCTTTAAAACACACACATACACACACACACACACACACACACACAAAATAACAACCATAAAAGACTTTTTCCTCCCAAGATGTAAAAAGAGTTTGTGGTTGGTTATTAATAAAAGATGACAACCATAACCATAACAGAACTGTAAGTGATACCAGCCTAGAGAGACTCAGAGAGATTCCAGATGGAGGAGGCCACTCAGTGACCTCCATCCATCCCTGTGGATGAGGATTATGTCCTACAAGATCATTTCTAATGCTCCGAGAGTGTGATCGTCAAAAGCCATCCTCTTTCTTCCCTCGGCAGCCGGGGAGGAAAGTTCCGTTTCCTGTGGATTTTTGCCTTCTACCCTCTCTCCCTGTGCCTCTCTTGGGAAAAGTTTTGCCTTATTTGGAATTGATATCGAAGAAGCAAAAACTAATAATAAAAATCTCGTATCTCCTCTGGCAATGCGCTCCACTACTCATGTCTCTTCCCCCCCCCACTCCTTCGCTGACACACACACACATGTGCAACAGATTCATTTCCAAGAAGCAATGCTGGATAAACACTAAATTGATTTGCATGATGGCAGAATCCAATTTGTATGTAAAGAGTGGGGTGGGGAGCCATGGTACTATGTAGCTGAAGACCAGCCCCCTGACTACTCATGGGACTTGAACACTGCCAGCAATGCACTTAGCCAGCATTTCCGATGCTCAACTGGGGCAGCAAACATGAGCACTGGATAGCAGCTGGGAAGTGGATGACGCGAGGACCCAGAGGTCTTTAATGGAGGATTAAGTGGTGCCTTTGTGTGGAAGAGATCATGGAGTCTGGTGGGCACAGAACTGTATATATTACAGAATGAATGTCCGTGAGACATCCTCGCCTGCAATTAGCTCCATGTTTTGGAGGATCCTTGGACAAGACATCCTCAATGGGCCCCTCCCTCATCTTCTCAGCACCATTGCCACCAGCTGCCCTTGCTCCTCCTGCTCTTTCTCACCATGGCTACCACTTGCTTGCTTGCTAGGCAATTTCACACAATGCCCAGGGGGGAATCCGCACGTCGTTCTCAGGGCGCCTCCATCCGCCCCCAGTGCACCCCGAAAACGATTGTGTAACTTGCCTGTAAAAGAGCTGAGGAAGAAGCGTCCTTGCCGCTGCCGGCACCACCACCGCCACCCAACTCCCTCCTCGCTGGCTGGGATGGAGAGCTCGGGGGAAGAAGGCGGGGTGGAGAGCTTCTTCTGATCTCCACCCCGCCTTCTTCTGCCGAGCTCTCCGAGCCGGCTGGCGAGGAGGGAGTTGGGTGGCGGCGGCGGCGGCAAGGACGCTTCTTCCTCGGCTCTTTTACAGGCGAGTTACACGATCGTTTTCGGGGTGCACTCGGGGCAGATGGAAGCGCCCTGAGAACGACGTGTGGATTCCCCCCAGGATTTCTGACCTAGAGTCACTCCAGCGCATTGCAGATAATGTGGGGCTCTTCTGGATGGCAGGCCCTCGGCAGTTGCCCAACTATTCCTAACCCTGATGCCCACCCTAGCTTAGGCATTTCTAGGGAAAGAAGAAGATGACATAGGAACTCCAGACGGCTCTTGTTGATGTGTATTGGGTATGGACCCTTTGCAGATATCCAACCGCATGCCAAACCTTGACACCAGCCCTGTAACCCAACATTCACTGGTTTGCGTGATTATAGCAGTTCCATTAAGCAAGGTTTTGGACAGGGTTGTAAGCACGGTAAGTAGTTGGATTTACATTCCGAAGCAATTTTATTAACTCACAGCAAATAAGGTCTAGGCCAGGTCAGTGCTTTGATGGAAGATAGCTGTGGAAGCTCATATTATACCAGGGCTGGGGAACACGTGGCCCTCCAGATATTGTTGGACTACAACTCCCATCTTTCCTGACCATTGGCTATGCTGGATGGGGCTGATGGCAGCTGGAATCCAACCAATTTTGGAGAGCCATGGGTCCCCCATGCCTGCGATACACCACAGCTCCAGCTACATGGAAGAAAGGTGGGATGTACATGAAGCAAAAGTCTAAACACAAAAACCGTTTTCCTAATGTAATTTTTAACAACACGATTTATTCATCACTTCATTGATGGGCTGAATATATTTCTTAACCCCCTTCAAAGCACTGGACTTTCCAAAGTGGCCCGCAACATTAAACAGAGACATTCCATATCACGTTACAAAAGCTGTTTAAATTTGAAGCATTTTTTAAAAATAAGCCGGCTAAAATAAAACACAATTTCAAATATCTAGCAGTGTCAAATACTATAAACCTTTTCAAGAGAGAACCCAGAGAGAACAAATCAACCTTGGAGAGCTCCTTTAGAGGTCTGACTGAAACTCGAAGTGGATTCACCACCCCACTGATACTGGAGCCACCAGTCTCCAGTGGTGCCATCTTGTCTTTTGTTCCAGGCAGCAAAGGGGCTATGCCAAAGAAGGGAAGCACACCCTGGCTTCTGCCATCAGTGAGGGACCCTAGCTAGGGCCCCATATCAGCTGCACTCTTTGCTTCCCAGGAATAACGTCATGCCAAGGGGGAGACCAACCATCAGCCAGAGAAGGAACAGCTGCAGGGAGCTCCCTTCCCCTTCCCTGCCAGAAAGAACACTCAGCTCCAACTGCCTGGGGTGGCAGAAGGAAGGAGAATCATAGAACAGTAGAGTTGGAAGGGGCCTAGAAGGTTATCGAGTCCAACCTCAGTGCAATTCCTGCTCAGTGCAGGAATCCATCTTAAAGCATCCCTGACAGATAGCTGCACAGCTGCCTCTTGAATGACTCTAGGGTGGGAGATCCCACCACCTCCCTAGGTCATTGGTTCCATTGTCATACTGCTCTAACGGTCAGGACGTTTTCTTGGTGTCCAGACGGAACCTGACTTCCTGTAACTTGAGCCCATTATTCCGTGTCCTGCACTCTGGAAAGATTGAGAATAGATCCTGGCCCTCCTCTATGTGACAACCTTTCAAGTATTTGAAGAGTGCTATTGGGAATGCTGTGGCTGGCCCAATCTATTGGTCAAAGGAACAAGAGCCACCCATTCCCATTCCAGCGAGAAAATTAGACAGCAAAGATAAACCTGGCCTGAAGGGCATTGAAATGTCCACTGGTAGCTCACTGCCTTGTCATGCCCTTGAAGGATTGGTCATAACAAGAAGATCCCTGCTGGATCAGACCAAGGGTCCATCTAGTCCAGCACACTGTTCACACAGCGGCCCACAAGCTGTCAGCCAGGGACCCACAAGCAGGACACCTCTACCCATTCTGTCCATTCCTGGTCCCTTGCCCGTCCTGTCATTTAGTTCGAACACCTGATGGCAGGGCCTGTCTCCATCTTTTTTAAATAAATGATGTGAGCAGCTTTGGGAAGAAATAACTGTCTGAAAAGTGGGATGAAAATGCAGCAAATTTTAAAAAAATAGAAATAAAAAGCAGGGTTAAGGACAAAAGAACATCTGAAGAGCCCTGCTGGTTCAGACCAAGAGTCCATCTAGTCCAGCATTCTGTTCACACAGTTGTTGGATCCTGGAATGGATCTTGGTTATGTTTTCCATTGATTTGTTAATTGCTGAGGATCTGGAAGAACAGAAGACTCAGCAGAAACTTAAAAGTCAACTCTACACCTGGACATTGAGTGTCATAATAGAATAATTGTCTAACTGATTGTCTTCAATTAAGGGTTGCAAGGAGTTGCATCATTGTACAGGTTGTTTATAAAAGTAAATGTGTTTTCATGTTCACTACTTCCATGTCCCTTACCCAACTTGATGTGAGCTGTATTGACTGACTGTTTGTAAGTATTTGTATCTGTACTGCCATAACTAAATTATATATTTATTTGCCAGTAAAAGGTTTATTTTAACCTACATAAATCTCTGGCTTAATTAACGTCTTTGCTGACTTGGCTGAGAACCGCTGCAATCTCTGCTAGTCTCTGGAATGCCCAGACAGAGACTTAACACAAAAGGTTATGTGCCAGAAACCCAGTCTGTGCCATAACTCATCAGCTTCTAAAGCCATAACTCAACAACAGTGGCCAACCAGCTGCCCACAGGAAGCCCACAAGCAAAGTATAAGTGCTCTGTGTGTGTGTGTGTGTCTCACTTTCTCTCTATCTCCTATAGAAGAACTCTGGCCCATTCCAGCACCAAGCACTTTCTTGTTCTCCATGGAGAACCTAGTTCAACTCTGGTTCCTTTACATGGTGAGCCCAGCACCAGCTAGGAAATGTTTTTCTGCCTTCATCCAACAAGCGGAATGCGCCAAGACCAAAAAGTCAGCACCGGACATGGATAAATCAATCCATGTGTCACTGGGGTAAAAACACAGACGCACATGGGGGAGGAAAAAATTATCTAAAAGCAAAGTGGCAGAGAAATCCAGACAGCAAGGAGGAGGAACAGGCCCAGAAGGGGAAACGCTTGGCAGTGAAACACACTCTTTGCCATGCAGAAGGTCCTGGGTTTGAGCTCTGGCTTCTCCGATATTGGAAATATCCAGTGGAGGAGGATGGCTCCAACGTCAGTGTGTGGTAGTGAATCCGCTCTGGGTTTCAGTCTGAACCAGTCAGAAATCTAAAGGAGCTCTCCAAGGTGATATGCACCCTGCTTGGTGACAGAACTGGATCCAAGGTCTTAAAACAGCACAATCCCTTGTGACACCGGTCAGTTTCTAATGCTGAAAGGATAGGAGACAAACCTAGCAGCCCTTGCAAAGTATAGGATGTTGCTTCAGCTACAGCCAACCTTCATCAAACCTTTGCTCAAGCCAGCCTTTTCTAAAAAGAAAATCAGTCTATTGTACTGGTGTAACATCAATAAGAGTTTAATCCTATTGTCTTAGAACCTGACTTAAATTAAGATCAGACTCACGCCTCCCCTTCCCAATGCAAAGGGAGGAATTAGCATCTTCTGCAAAAGAGGCCAGGATTTCATAGATTATGAAACACAATGGAAAGAAATCAGAAGGAACACAAAGGCATTAAGGAGAGATGCGTCAGAAAGGACTCTGTCAAGCCCAGGCCCACTTGATCCTGTTTGGAGCAACTTTTTCTTCCTTGAAGCCACGATGCGGCTGCAAGTCCTGTTCATTTCCTCCAACTGAAATGCAACTCACAACCCTGAGCTCTCTGTTTTTTTAGCAGCCTTACACAGGCACAAACAAACACAGGCACACACAGTGCTCATCCTACGCAAACCACAAAAGCTGTCATGAATCCGGGGTCTACTGACTCAGGTTTTGCTCACCAGCATCACAGACCCAAAAACACCTCCATATATGGTGCTGTGTGATATGATTTATCTGCCCTTTGCAATGCTGGCCCACCACAGCGCCGAAGCGATTCCGTTTTTTTCGCCTGGTTCATTGCATTTGCTCCTCCATCCCAACGTTTGTTTATTCGATTCACCCAATCCACAATCCAGTTTTGCTGGTTAGTGTCAAGAAAAGACTTTTTTTAAAAAAAAACACACCCAATAACAACCAACAACTCTTGGTCAATTGCCAGGCCAAATAATGTCAAAGGACATTCCTCCAACATTTCACAAATGAAAAGAACACCATGCTTGTAACACCCCCACTCCCTATTCCAACACCATATTTCACATCCGACGCCTTGTCCCATTTGCTGTTACACATTGTTAAAGGTTCAGGCAGCTGGTTACGTATCACCAAAAAAGAGAGGACATGGATCACCCCCCAAAATGAAATGAATGCATCCATACATGTGCATAAGAAGCAAGTTTCACCCACCCAGACACCCACTGAGAGATCTAGGCCACAATCCAATATGCACTTACCTGGGAGTGAATCCCATTGGACTCACTGGGGCTTACTTCTGAGTTGACATGTATAGAATTGGACTGCCAACTTCCCCAGTGGGGAGGGATATCCGAAGCCCTGAAGAATGACACTGTAAGTTGTATTAATAATGGCTTATCAAGGTATTCTTCAAAAAAGCAGAGGCGGGGAACCTGTGGACCTTTCGATGTTGTTGGACTACAATCACCATCATCCCTGACCAGTGGCCAAGCTGGCTGGAGGGCCACAAGTTCCTTCCTCTTTCCAAAGAGGCAAGTTAACAGTGCAATGGACCAGAAAATAGTCTCTGGTCCTGTTAAAAAGGGACATTTGGAATACGCCAAATAATAGTTACATTCTGTAAAGCATTGATCTGTTAGGAGAGAGTTGGGTTAACTAGAAAAGCTATTGTCTTCTAAGAGACCCCCAAATCCAGCCCTCCCAAAATCTTTACAGATCAGTTACATCCTGAAATGTCTCATCTTCACAGCAAACGCCTGCAAGAGACACAGTAGCTGTCCTGGCTCCTGCACATTTTTGGCCGCCCTGCCGTGGTTCTTTTCACCAAGATGATGAGTGCTTGTGTGAAACACGAGACCTGGCATCTAAATTTAGTAATTTTGGGGTGGGGGAGTGTTCGTAACTTCCGGAGTTTGCATTTCATTCTGCATGGCTAGAGCTACGTTGACACAGAAAATTTTCCAAGAAAAAAAATCCTGAAATAGAATGCTTTCCCCTGCTAGGTGAAATTTTTTCATTTTTTAGAAATGCATTGCTTTTCAGTGTTCAACAATAAAACCAAGAAAATTTACAGGTAGACAGGGCCAGGTGTCCTCTTCTACAGAGGACAGGCCTCTATTTGGAAAGTGTCCTCTGTTTGAAGAGCTGCCCAGTCCAAGTCTGGTTTAAGGTGCAATCCTATGGATGAATACTGTGTTTTATGCTTTTTATGTTTTTAAACTTTGTATATTTGTTTTAATGTTTACTGTTTTTAACTTTTGTAAACCGCCCAGAGAGCTCCGGCTATGGGGTGGTATATAAATGCAATAAAATAAATAAATAAATAAATAAATAAATGTTTAGACAGAAAAAAAAAGTCCAATAACTCTCAGCATTCCCCAGCCAGCCATGCTGATTAGGGAATGCTGGAAATTGTAGGACTTTTTCTGTCTAGACACAAGGATGGTGGAGTGCAATTCCCATCATCCTTCATTATAGACTATGATGGCTAGAGCTGATGAGAATTGCAGTCTAACAAATCTGAAGAGTCATACATTCCCTGCTCCCGATTTAATCTATAGTCATTCTTTCTCAATTTACATCTATCATATCTATCGGCCTGCGCAAGCTTTATGCAAATCTATGCCCTCTTTTATCCTTGTGGCATTTCCTCTCTCTCTTTCTTGCGACATGTAAGTGGCTACCTCAACTACAAGCCAAACTGAACAACTGCTATGGGTTACCTGGTTATTATCTTCACCTCTATGGTGAGCTATAAAGCCTTACATGGCTCGGGACCACAATATCTGATGGAACGTCTCTCCCAACATGAACCTACCCGTACACTACGCTCAACATCTAAGGTCCTCCTCCAAGTGCCTACTCCGAGGGAAGCTCAGAGGATGGCAACAAGGGAGAGGGCCTTTTCAGTGGTGGCCCCCCGACTGTGGAATGATCTCCCCAATGAGGCCCACCTGATGCCAACATTGATATCTTTTCAGTACCAGTCTAAAACTTTTCTCTTTTCCCAGGCATTTAGCAATATGTGATGAGCTTTACTGATCCTAGATTTGTTTTTAAAGCTCTTTATAGTTGTTTTAGATGTATGTTTTTGTGTATGTTATATGGTTTTGTAGTTTTAAATTCTGTATATTGTTTTTAAGTGTTTTAGTCTTATGCAAACCGCCCAGAGAGCTTCGGCTATGGGGCAGTATACAAATGTAATAAATAATAATAACAATAAGGAGGTATTATATTTCTATATAAATTACAGCTATAACTTTTTACATGTGCATTTGTACATAAAAATCAGCATGTGCAAATGTTATGCAATTCTGTGCAACCTTTTTTGGTGGTGCATTTTCTTGGTTTGGCAGTCTGGATGGGGATGGCTGATAGAGAAGCCTTCCTCAGTCTGACTGACTATATTATTATTATTATTATTATTATTATTATTATTATTATTATTTATTTATTTATATAGCACCATCAATGTACATGGTGCTGTACAGAGTAAAACAGTAAATAGCAAGACCCTGCTGCATAGGCTTACATTCTAATAAAATCATAATAAAACAATAAGGAGGGGAAGAGAAAGCAAACAGGCACAGGGTAGGGTAAACAGGCACTGGGTAGGGTAAAACTAACAGTATAAAGTCAGAACAAAATCAAGTTTTAAAAGCTTTAGGAAAAAGAAAAGTTTTTAGCTGAGCTTTAAAAGCTGCAGTTGAACTTGTAGTTCTCAAATGTTCTGGAAGAGCATTCCAGGCATAAGGGGCAGCAGAAGAAAATGGACGAAGCTGAGCAAGGGAAGTAGAGACTCTTGGGCAGGCGAGAAACATGGCATCAGAGGAGCGAAGAGCACGAGCGGGGCAATAGTGTGAGATGAGAGAGGAGAGACTAGGGCTGTTTCTACACCTGCCTGTGGATCCTTAGGTGTAGAAAGGGCCAAGAGGGACACAGAATGGGGCTTCTCCTGTAGAACATAGGTGTGTACAGGAGGAGACAATCTTTCAGATATCCAGTTCCCAAACTCAGGGGTGACCTGAGGGGTATATGAACTGGCTGGTCACCAGGGGCGTCGAACTGATGGGGACACCAAACAGGGCTGAGGGGAACACAGGCTCTTTACAACAGGCCTGTCCACGGACACTCCCTGCTCAAGCTAAGCGCCACCACTTTATGAGCCTGAGGTGAGGGACAAACACCGCCTTTCTACAAACTATGTGGAGAAAGGGGTTAAACAGGAATAATTTCAGGAATAAAACAATGCGCTGTGAATTATATGTGCTGATGGTGAATTAATGTCAGAACGGGTGTTGTATGTATATAACTGCAGATGATAAATGCCAAGGAGACACATGGGATTTTTGTGGTAGTAAAACAAACTGAATAAAAATTTATTTCAATGTTCACAAACTTTGTTTCATAATAAAACTTTTCAGACCCTAGTTAAAACCTCTCATCCAATCCTTTCTCTCTTCTCATACACACTTTCCTTTCAATCACAGCTTCACTCTTGAACTTCTTTATTATCAGGATTGTTTAATATAAGAGCCTCGTGTGGTGCAGAGTGGTAAGCGGCAGTTACTGCAGCCGAAACTCTCCCCACAGCCTGAGTTCGATCCCAGCGGAAGCTGGTTCTCAGGCAGCCGGCTCAGGTCGACTCAGCCTTCCATCCTTCCGAGGTCAGTAAAATGAGTACCCAGCTAGCTGGGGGAAAGGTAACTGCGACTGGGGAAGGCAATGGCAAACCACCCCGCTGCAAAGTCTGCCAAGAAAACGTCAGCGAAAGCAGGTGTCCCTCCAAGAGTCAAGTGCTTGCACGAGAGGTTCCTTTCTTTTCCTTAATATACACCAACTGACTATCTGCACCCTACACTCAAAAGACAAACCTCTTTACCCTGATCCTCTAATTTCCCTCGAACCAAAGTACTTTTAAAACGCCATCCCTATCACCCTCAGTCATCCCCTTACATATCCTCCTCCCCACTCCTAAGATATTCAGTCTCCACCCACTCAGGTCAACATTCTAAACACAATAGACTTACAAATTATTGACATACATTAGGGAACTGATTTGTGGGGTGTAACGCCACAAGCACCAACATCACACCTACACCAGGCACCATAAACCTACCAGGTAGCCCTGCAAAGGTGACCATGTTGGTGGTGGTGGGGCACCAGAGGCACTAGTTATAATGGTTATTACTAGAGGAGGGTAGATGCAAAATAGGGCAGGGCTCCTGCAGGTTTAACTCTTGTGATGAAGAGAGAATTTCACCAGGTGCCGCATGTCTACAAATGGCACCTGAAATCCCCTTTATTATACAACTGTTAAAGGTGAAGGAGCCCTGTCCTCTTTTTCATAGGGTCACCCTAACCAGGTATAAACAATTGGGACTGGTACTAGTGACAGACAATGTAGCATCTCTTGTTAAGGCCCATCACTAATTATTTTCCCCATCCAAATTCTGAGAGAGAATTAGGCCTCGGAGGCAGTCATACAATTAGGCCCAGGGACAGCAGGCGAGAAGATAAGCAGGGCAGATTTACCTTCTCTTGAGCATCGGGGGTTGGACTCGATGGCCTTGTAGGCCCCTTCCAACTCTGCTATTCTATGATTCTATGATTATATCTGCATGAGCCTAGATGAAGAGTGATTAGATGCCAGATGTGGCATTTCCAAGAGGACTTCGCTTGAAACACTGCACTTCAACCAGTTTGTGGACCGGGATGTCTAGCAGGCCAGCGGCATCCCCACTGGGACACCTGGTGATGTGGTCCATGAAGAAAACAGCGGCCTGGGATGGAGAAGCCTTCCCAGCCATAAGCCTTTTATTAACATTTAATAGCATCCAACTTGTTGCTTTACAAGACTTTAATCCCAGCCCAGCCAACCTAAACCCCTTCACACATTCCTGCTGCATTGTTTGACTGCCTCACATGTTCTTAAGAATAGCCCTTGGTATGCAGAGAGCTTTATTACTACTACTGATCTGATCCCACACGGTGTGGTGGTGTGTCTGTTCCTACAACAGAACACCGGTTGTTGTTCTGGGGGCGGGTGTGTGGGTGTGTTGCACTATCCCATCCTGGAAAGAATCAATCTGCTTTCTAAACGGACCTTGTTGCTGTTTTGCCAACAGCAGGGATGGGCAATATTTTGAATGTTTTTAAACACACACACACACACCAAAACTGTGTTTGCAGACCACACCACCGGACAGCATATAAGGCAGACAACGCAGTTCAGCAGTCAGCAATGGATTTCATCTGCACTGTAACACTCAGCTTCAAGTTGTGGCTGAATGGCAGCCAAGATTGTAATACCTAGAATATAGTTTATGGAGAAATCATGCATGTTTTAATCATCTTGGGCAAAAAGATTTGTCCAATGCTGTGAAACATCCCTAATCCCTAAATTGTACACACACCGCTCACACACATTACTGCCAGCTCTAGAATTTGGGTTGTGGGCCAGGATGCTCTCCTTGAGAAATACAGGAATTTGCCATGTCCCAAGGCAGAACATTGGTTCATCTAGTACAGTGTTGGCTGCACTGACTGGCAGCAGCCCTGTAGGTTTGGGGGCAGGAGTGTGGTGGGACCATAGCTCAGTGGGGGGAGCTCCTGATTTGCATGCAGAAGGCCCCAGGTTCGATCCCTGGTATCTCCAGGGGAGCAGCGGCTGGAAAAATCCCTGCCTGAAACCCTGGAAAGCTGCTGCCAGTCAGTGTTGACAATACTGGGCTAGATGGGACCAAGGGTCTGACTCAGTAGAAGGGAGCTTCCTATGTTTCCCAACTGTAACTGGAGACACCAGGGATAGAACCTTGGACCTCTTGCATTCTTCTAAGGGATGTCAGAGAAATCTGCAATGGAATTAAATGTATTCAGATTTCTATGAATCTGACCCATGGATTCTGCAGCAGACCAGCTTTTCCCACGTTGCATGGTTTCTGTGGATGTGTGAAGGGTTTTGCATGGATTCTGTGGATGTGTGAAGGGTTAGTTGTTTTTGTTTTACTTTATGGAACTTTATGGAAATTTAGTCATAGAAAATACATTTAAAAAACACCACTGGCCAGAAATGTGCATTTCCCCACAGGCAAAATGATGGAAATGCACATGGGGTGGATTTGCGCATTTTGGGGTGTGTATTTACATAAATGTGAATTTGTGCAAATTCAAGAAATGGGGAAAAATCTGATTCCTCCCATAAGCAGAGGAGGGAATGAAAAGCAAATGGAGCATATTTTACCAAATTCTGCACATCCCTAATTCAGCGACTGAGTTGTGGCCCTCTGCTGGCCCTCTTTCTCTGGGCCCAATCCACTCCCCAGGAGAGGAAAGCAGAGGCCATTGACCTCCATTCCTCTCACTGCTCAGAGGGGGAAGAGCAAGACCGGGGGGACTCAGGACTGGGCAGGTGGCCCACAATGTGGACCAACCATTGCCAGCCCTGACATCCTCCTACCCCACTCACCACCCTCACTACCCAATTAGGGAGGCCACTTGCGCATCGCTCCAAAAGATGAAATGCATCACCCATGGAGAGAATGAAAGAGAACACAGATTTGCATAATGTGTGTATATGTATAGACACTGATTTAGAAATAATATGGTTCTTTAAATAGCAATACAAGACATCTGACCATAGCGGCAGAGGGTGGGGGAGGTTGTGATGATGTGATCTGTGGTACCTGTTCCTTAGCCTGGTGCCCAGGTGCTAACTGTGGAAAGGCAACTTCAAGGCTCCTGCTCTCTCCCTAAAGATAAAGATTGTTTATCTTGAGTCCAGATTTGGACTGGACTCCCCCTTCAAACAGAGGAAGCCTTCCAACAGAGCCGTGTCCTCTGACAGCTCTTCAAATAGAGGACTGTCCTCTGCAAAGTTGGACTTATGGCCACCCTATTTCCAACTTCACCTGCTTTTTCCACACCTGATGCTACCTCCAGTCTCCCAAAGCAAGAGTGAGTTCTGTGCCCCAAGAACAAAGGAGGAACGCCCAGAGCTGCGTTTACAATGGGATGGGGTTGAGAAGCGAGGAAATGCATCCCCAGAGCAATCCATCAGCCCAAATTATGCCTGGCCTCTCCCAATCCCAAAGCCAACTTTTGGGTTGAGGGAGATGCAGCCCAGAAAACACATCACCATCTCTCTCCCCCCTGCTTCCCTCTAGACTGGAATGTAGCACAAAGTCTTCTGAGCTGGCTTTTACGAGAGTGTGGGTTTTTTTTTTTGAGGAATTTTGCTACCACAAAATGTAGTGATGGCAGCCAACTTGGATGGCTTTAAAAGGTGATCAGAGAAATTCATGGAGGAGAAGGCTATCCATGGCTACTAGTTCTGATGGTTATATTTATTTATTTATTTATTTATTTATTTATTTAAGCATTTTTATCCCGCCACTCAGCCAAAACAGGCTCTCACGGCGGCTTACAAAAACATTTCTTGACAGTCCCTGCCCACAGGCTTACAATCTAAAAGACATGTCACAAAAGGAAAGGGGATTGATTGGCCTAAGGGTCTTCACAGAGCCGAATCCAGTTGTGAGCACCTTCTGACTGCAGGTTTGGGAAGCTCCGTCCAAAGTCAGAGCACCCCTTGTGTGATGATGTGCTGCCCTGTGCAAAACGGCCTGTAATTGCGTATCCTCGCACAGCTTCCCGGAAGAAAGAGTCCTTCAGCAACATGTCTTCTACTACATTTTGGATACTGCCCCTCCAGTATCAGGGGCAGTATACCTCTCGATACCAGTTGCTGGGGTACATGAGCAGGAAGGTGCTAATGCACTCTTGTCCTCCTTGAGGCCTTCCCATAGCTGTCTGTTTGGCCAGGGCGCAAACAGTGGACTAGATAGGTCTTTTGCCTAATCCAGGATGCCTCTTCTTATGTCTAGAAGTGACATCTCAGAATGGGCTGCCGGATGCTTGCGTTTTGCCCCCATTACACATGAATGAAAAAATGTGCCACACCGGACTACATTAAGGACTATGGAACTATGGAATCCGCTACCACAAAAAGTACTGATGGCCACCAATTTGGATGGCTTGTCACACAGAGGAGGACCAGGATCTCTTCTCGATCCTCCCAGAGTGCAGGACACAGAAGAACGGGCTCAAGTTAAAGGAAGCCAGATTCCAACTGGACATCAGGAAAAACTTCCTGACTGTTAGAGCAGTACGCCAATGGAATCAGTTACCTAGGGAGGTTGTGGGCTCTCCCACACTAGAGGCATTCAAGAGGCAGCTGGACAACCATCTGTCAGGGATGCTTTAGGGTGGTTTCCTGCATTGAGCAGGGGGTTGGACTCAATGGCCTTGTAGGCCCCTTCCAACTCTGCTATTCTATGATTCTATGATTGCTGGAGGAGAAGGCTATCAATGGCAACTAGTCCTGATGGCTACCTACTCCCTCCCAGAGGCAGTATTCCTATATACACCAGTTGCTGTGGAACATGGGTGGGAAGGTGCTGTTATCCTCCTATCCTGCTTGTGAGTTTCCTGTGGGCAGCTGGCTGGCCACTGTGTGAACAGAGTGATGGACTAGATGGACCCCTGGTCTGATCCAGAAGAGGTCTTCTCATGTTCTTATGTTCCTAAGGCACTGTCTACCAAGCTATTTCACCTGCTGGTGGGGCTCATTTTCAACTGCTGACAAACAGACTCTAGCATGGGACAATAACTATTTCTTCTAGTATCTCCTTAACTTTACCTTCTTCTCTTTAAAAAAAAAATACAGGGCAGACACAGAATAACTGTGCAAAGGGATGAGGGATACAGAAGTTGGAGTGGATGCAGCGTGTAATACAAAGGCTCAGCAAGCAATAATCCTTGGTACGCGAAGAGAGTTGTTTGGTAGAAACGTGTCTCTGTTTTCATCGGCGAAATGTTGGTGGCTATCAGAGCCTGTCCTACCATTAGTCAGAGTGAGGCAGCTGCCTCTGGCAGCAGATTTTGGGTGTCATGGCCAGGTAGCAAATAGTTATTAATTTAATTTGTTATTTTTTTACTGCCAGGGATCAGTGGGGGAGAGAGGAAGGCACTTGTGGGATTTTCTTCCTATGTGCCAAAATAACTTGCCGGGGGATTCTGCGTCTTGACTTGAGTGGGTGAGAGGCAGCGTTTCTTGCTCTGCCTCTGGCATACATACACACACTCACACACACACACACACACACACACACACACACACACAAAGTAGGGGGTTGGCCCTGATGCTTATATGATCATAGTGCTTTCTGGAATAACATACAGGAGGGATCAAGTATATGTGTCCCAAATGTTGCAAGAAGCATCTCTCTGCTGAGAATGCTGACAATGGATGCCCAATAGCTGAAGAGGGAGCTTCGAGTGGTATTAAAATGCAATAAAATAAATAAATAAATAAATAAATATTATGAAACTTTCATTGAAAATGAAATGTCTGAGCTAGGAGCCTATTCACACACAACAGTTTTCCTATATCACTTCCATGTGCAGGGAACCCCCCACCCCCGCAGACATAGCACATACACATGCTCATGTACGATGAACACACAACTTGCCATATGAGGAAACAATTTTCTTTTTCTTTTTAAGGCACATACCCATAGATGTCACACACACACGGCTTGCCACAGGCATACATGAATGTGGCATTGCCTTATGAAATGCGCAAAGTCTCAAGTCAAATATAGATGTGAGATGGCTAAGCAAAAGAGATTGGTGGGTGTGTGGAACACGCTTACAGCATAATGATCTCCCACTGCGTTGAATGGGATCTACTCTCAAGCAACTGTCCATAGGGAATGTCTTATACTGAACGGCCTTCTTCTTATTCTTTTTTTAGGGGCTGTGTCTTCAGAAGATGCGGTATATCAGCCACCAACTTTTTTTACACCAAAATGTATTTGTACGTTTCCTATGAAATCACCAGCAGAGGAGGAAGATCAAAAGAGTTAAACAGCAGAGGGGAAGGAAAGAAGGATACCAAATGCCATCAACATTGGACAAAATATGCTTCCTGAATCCGGGCAGCAGACATTAGAATCTGCTGGACATGGTTGGAAAATAGGGACACACTCACTTGACAGGAAAGAAGCAAATTTCCACAGCTACCTCTTGGTAAGGAAATAGTGCCCCAACACAGGCATATAAGAAAGGATGCTATAGAGTTGAAATGCCTATTCCACTGAAAAATAAAATTGATAGCTATTGTTCAGAGCAAAGTAGCCCCTCTTGGGCACAGTGATCCACCAGGGACAAAATGGATCGTGTTTGCGCAACAACAACAAAACACCTGCAATTTCATGCGAGTCCCATTCATCTCAGTGGGATAAACATGGACAGCACACCCACCCACCCACATCCACACCCACACACCAGTAGATCAATCACATCATATTCCTTTATTCCACAAGTGTGACATCAGGGACGACCTTCTCAAAGACATCTGGCCCCTCTGCTACAAATCCCACACGTGCATCCAGAATGGACTGCGCAGGTGCAAGACAGTGTGCATGCACCTCCGTGTACCATCCGCCAAGACTTGTGCTTAGGGTGCCATCTCCAAAGGCCGTATTCTTAAATCGATGCCCTGGCTCAGACTTCAAGCAGCTCCTGCACCCACTTGTAGCGGACGATAGCAGAGCATGGCTCCTACATAATACACACACCCCCATGCCCACTGGAGCTATTATTTTGAATACATCCACCTCTTACCGCCGCTTCCTTTCCTCATCTGCCCAGTTTCATTTCAGAAAAAGTCATCCAAGTGCCTGCTATAACCATGTCAAGGGCTCTGGCTCCTATATTAAAAAAATTGCCCATCAAACCGAGCGGCAGAGCAGTTATTTTAGAAGACAAAGTACTTAAAGGTGCCAAGTTGTTATATAATACTAACTCTCTCTCTCTCTCTCTCTCTCTCTCTCTCTCTCTCTCTCTCTCTCTCTCTCTCTCTCTCAAACACACACACACACACACACACACACACACCCCAGAGGCACTTTAAGAGTTAGTAAGAAGAGGATTTATCAAATGGAAAGTGTTTTAAAAGTTCCGTCCCTTTCTTGAAATTCCAAGGTGAAGCTATGAAAGGATTAAACAGGAAATAAAAAGGAAAGGGAGAGAGAGAGAGAGAGAGAGGAACAAGAAAGCCAAAAAAAGATGGAAAGTTTTTTTAAAAACTAACACACACACGCACAGCCCTATTAAATACTATTTAACTTGGACAGCGTAGAATTAGCAGAGAGGGTGTGTGTAAAAGCAGATTCTTAATCCATGCAGTAAGCAAATATAAAAAAAGAGAGAAGGAAAGAGATTTTCCCCCTGCTTCCATATAAGCAAGCTTTAAAAATACTGTCAAGCGTTGGAAAGAAAGTGTGTATGTGTGTGTGTGAGAGAGAGAGAGAGAGAGGCACAAGATTCCTCATTTCCATAAAATAAGTGAACATTCACGGGGGTAGGTGGCGGGGGGGGGGGAAATGAACCAAGGAAGATTGGGGGGAGGCAACTTACCGCGACCAGAAGAACAGGTACAAGTCCCACTTCAGAGATCCAGCCTGGAGATGTCAAAGGAGCGTAAATTCCAGACACCCAAATCGCCTTGGCTAAGGACAGGAAAATAAGACTTTGCAACTCTGGATAGATAGACAGAGGCGGGGGCGGGGGGGGGGGAGAAAGACACGAGAGAGAGAGAGAGAGAGAGAGAGAGAGAGAGAGAGAGAGAGAGAGAGAGAGAGAGAGCAATCTGCTGGTGTAGCTGGTTGCACACACACACACACACAGAGAAGCAAAAATACCCCCTTCCAAAAATAAGAATAAAAAGAATTGCCCAGAGTGGATGCTGTTTTAGCCCCGCAGTGTGGATCGCATTGCTACACAGGTTTGACCAAGCTCTTCTGCTCCTCTCTCCCTCTCCTGAACTGCCCAATGAAGGGCTGCTGCTCTGGGAGGGACCGAAAGAGAGAGAGAGAGGGTGGGGGAGAGAGAAATGCAACAGTGGAGAAACTGAGCCCCGGCGGGCTGCCTTTAAACGGAGTAAAAAGGTTTCAATAAATCCAAGGGTTGAAAAGAAGAAGAAGAAAAAAGAAAGTGGGGAGAGGGGGGGGGGAGAGAAAAACGTCAACTCCCTGAGGAAATCAGAAGCAGATTTCAAGACATTTAATCACATACAGGGAGGGGTGTGTGTGTGTGTGTGAGAGAGAGAGAGAGAGAGAGAGAGAGAGGGAGGGAGGGAGAGAGGGAGGGAGAAAAAACTCTGCCTTGCCTAGCTGGGTGATTTGCCTCGCTCGCTTTTTGCTGCACGCCGGCTTTCCGCTCCCTTCTCAGCACTCTGGAAAAGGGAGCCCGCTGTAGCCTGGGTCGCCTCTCCTCCCCCCCCCCAACCCCCCCCCGAAAGAGAAGGTAGAAGAAGGAAGGGGAAAAAGAAGGGAGTCGTGTGTCCCCCACCACCACCACCACCCACACACAAGTATTGGGGGACCCAGACACACCCAACGAAGGCAGGAAGAGAGGGGGAGAAGGTAGGGAAGAGAGGTCAAATTAAACGATTCTAGCGAGAAGGATGGAGAAAGGAATCTGGAAATTAAAACAGGAGTTTCCAGGGAGAAGTGAATTCAAGAGCTGGGGGGGGGGGCGAGGGGGGGTTGTCAGGCACTGCTGCACTTCCAGCTTTCTGGAAAGGCAGAGAAGAGGTGAAGACAGGGGACTGTTTTTTTTTTTCTTTCCTCCTCCTCCTCCTCCTCCTCCTCCTCCTCCTCCTCGTCTTCACAGGCTGTTGGGTTCTTGGAGGTTCTAGGAAATTGAAAAAGGAGGGGCCAAGAAGAGCGAGTTTCGCCTCCAGCTAACGCCGGGGTCGATAGGTAAGGAGGGGAAATGCCAAGGCTCTGTGGAGAGCGAGAGGGGGTGGAGTGGAGTGGGGGGGGAAAGAGAGAGATGGGGCAGAATTTCCCAAAAGTGGTGAGGAGCAGCAAGTGTGATTCTCTCTGTCAGATACACAGTGTCACCCCAGGATACTGAGATCCCAATTGGCACAACAACTACAACAGATAAATCATCATCATAATCATCATCATCATCATCTCTTTTCTCACTTGTGGCAGTTTTTCAAGGCGGACATGACGGGCTTTGCCAAGTCATGCTGTCTTTTACGGATTCAGGAATTTCCTGACTATTGAACATGTTTTTAAGTATGACTGCTTTCTGGATGATGATATTATTGTTATTAAGAGTTTTATAAATATTCCAGGGCATAGATGCTGTACAGTCATCATCCCCTTTCTCCCCCTCCTGCTTCTCCTTCTTACAACACCGTGCAGTTTGGTCATTCGTCCTCCTCCACCCCCACTTTACAGATAGGTAAACTGAGGCTGAAAAGATGGACATTGCCCAGGGCCACCCAGAGAGCCCGGAGGTTGGAAGGCCAAATCTCCATGGTGAAGAAATCCTGGTCTGTGTTGACTAAACCCACGCTGAATTGATTGCTCAGCCTGGGATTCGCCATGGCGCTTTGAACGGTGCATCACTCCAGCCCCGCAGCAAGCAACATCCACATGTGGCAGACAAATCACTCCAGGATGCTCACTCCAACTCCACCATCCCAAGGAATGCAGTTAAGTTCGAACATCCAACCCATGCGCAGCAACGGTCAATCGTGGTTGCGCAAACACTCAGACAAGAGTCACCCACACAAGCAACGCCAGATGTGAACACGGCGCAACTGCATTTTTTTAAAAAGAAAAGGAACGAAGGCGGAAAGAAAAGGGGGTGGAAGAATATACACAGTTTAAAAACTAAGTCAAGAAACTAATGAGCCCCCACATGTTTAGATTCAGTAGCAAACGATCTCCTCCTTGTATGGATATCTGTAGAAGGATATTCACAAGGAAGCTTCTGGAATTTCTAGTTTAATGCTGTATCAAACCTAGGGGTTCACCAAAGAGCAGCCCCAGAACCTATTTTAACTAGACATGAGCAGAAATTGGTCCAAAGGTGCTTTTCTGAGAGTTTTCTTTTTCTCCTTCCTGGTAGAAAAGGGAGCCCAGAATATTTTCTCCAAATATTCTCCACCAATCTTTGTTGTGGCGGCAGCTATGTCCCCAACCCCACTCCTGCGTCTGAGACATTGTGGAGGATGCAAGATGGTGGCATGGTTCCCATTGAGGGCCACCGCACTGTGGCTAACACCTTAGGAAAAAGGGAAGAAGATGTGATACCACCACTGATGATGGTGATTGCCCTGCCCCCTACACCTGAGAAAGTAGAGAATTTCTCCTCTCCCTGGAGAAGTTTGGTGACATCATGCCCCTGGGTTTCTCTGCCCACAAACAGGGTGGAGAATTTTGAGGGGTCGTTTATGCACAGCTCCGATTTTAAGGGGCAGAGATCGGCAGCGCCACACATGTGAGAACACACAGACCCCTTGGAAAATGTACACAATGCCTCTAGGTAATCATTGCCTAACTGCACACAGCCTTTAGACAAATAGGGCTTGTTCAGACAACACACTAAGCCATGGTTAGGCCGCTAACCCTTCGCAGCAAATGATTACTGAGCATGTTTAAAACGTGGTTATGTAGCCACCATGCTTAGGAATGGTGCACACGACACATTAAGCCATGATGGTTAACTCAAAATGCTTAACCATCATGTTAGTGGATAGGCCTTCCAAGGACTGAGAGCAGAAACCTGTGTAGCGCACAGCTCAACATAGGCAAAGTGTCCCCAAAAGATGACGAGGGTTGGATCACAACTCTCATCATTTCCAGCCAGCACAGCTGTTGTCCAGCCAGCTGTAGGCCAGCAGGGTTACTGGCTGGGGATATGTAGCCATGTGGAATCAAACACAGCTGGAGAGTGCCCGGCTGGTGCTCTACTGCTGAGTTACAGCCACATAGCTGTGGCCTACATCCACCCACATCTGCATATCGCCCTGTTCCTGCAGGGCACACTTTCACATTGCCCCGTCAACTTTTATCTCTTGAAACTCTAGTTCTTCTTAAGGTGCCTTCTCCCATCAGAATTCAGCTATCATTACAGCTATTTTTGTTGTTAGAAGTACAGCTCTACCATTCCTTCAAGTTCTTTTGCCTATGCTGGTCGTCTTCTTCCTGCTGATCTTTTCCCTTCAATTTTCTCTGGAGTATGGTGTATTTTTCTCCTGGGATAACATGACAAAGATATTGGCCTCATCTACACCAAGCAGGATATTGCACCATGAAAGCAGTATGAAAGTGGTATGTAAGAGGCAGGAGCCACACGACTGCTTTATAGCAGTACTGAAGTGCACTGACAACTGTTGGGTTGACACAGACCATCTACCGCTTTCATCATACCGCTATATCCTGCTTGGTGTGGCTCCTGCCTCTTATATACCGCTTTCATACCACTTTCATAGTGCAATATCCTGCTCGGTGTAGATGAGGCCATGGTGATTTTCTTCTTGTGATGGTATTTATTCATTCCGTTTGCTTGCTTACCCTATGCATTTGATAGTCCACGGCATCTTCAACACATGTTGACGTAGCCACATTTCAAAAGAATTGATTTCCCCCAAATTGTTCTTCTTTAGTGTCCAAGCCTCCATTCCATAAAATAATATTGAAAACATGTAACATCTTACCATCCGTATCCTTAGTGCAAGATTAAGGTTCCGATTACATAGCAGTTGTTTCATTCTGACAAACGCTGTTCTTGCCATCTTGATTCTTGCGTTTATCTAAACTCCACTAAAATGACCAACAAAACGCCTCACGTGTTTTCTTTCCCCATTGTTTCTGCCCGATCCCTAAGCAAAAGCAGACTGCCCAAAAGTAATACCTATTTGGCACTAAGAGGAGCTTTAGGTGGAGAGTTGGAGTATGATGTTTTAAGATTCTGAAGGTCACATCGTCTTGGGTTTGATGTCACATAACCTCTGCAGGTGTCCCTCTCTGTCGCCTATACACACCCAGCTGCCAGGGCAGGGCAGAGGGGGGGGCAGTGGGGCCAGTGGGCATGGGCCTATGATTTTGAGGGGGCCTACTCCGAGTCCCTTTGGTAGAGGCAAAGGGGGACCCTTTGGTAAAGATTTGTTACAAGGTAGCTCAAATACTGAACTTGAGATTGGGCAATATTTCCCCAAATGTCACGTTGCACATTTTTCTGTCGTTGCCAGCAATAGTGGCCTCTAATAAGAGGAGCTTCAGCATCCTAAAATGAATCAAGTCATACTTTTGGTCCGCAATGGCGCAAGAATGTTTGAGTGGATTAGCAGTTTTGAACATTAACATTGACAAGGCAAAGTTGCTTGATTTTTCTGTTGTTGACGATGAATTTGCCCAAAGAAGCACGTAAAGCATTTCTGAATGTGAAGAAGTGATGTCTTATATACATCTTGAATAAAAGTGCTTGCCATGACCTTTTTTATAAATCGTTCTAGTTCATATGTATTTAGAACTGATTAAAAAATACTTAATGAGCAGTTTGAAATGGGGCCTACATTTCCCACCTGGCCTGGGCCTATGACCAGCTTTGCCCGGCCCTACCAGCTGCCCACGTCACCAGGAATTTCTTAGCTGAAGTGAGCTGGACATTTCTAGTGAATTCAAAATTCAAAGACACAGCTCTTGAAGCCATATTTGGTTTTTTGATAGTCTTGCTGTCCACTCAGCGGCAGTTGAAATGCAGGCGCTCATCATGATAGCCTCTGTAGCCATGCCCACAAGGACAGCCCCAAAATGCAGGCAGCGGTATTGATCCATATCAACAAACTAGTTCTAGTGCTTCTCACTTCCATGAGGAGCAGGTGTGTCATGTAGCTAATGGTCTTAAGTGCCCAGCCAAGACTAATGCACCCGCCAAAGTAATTAACATTACGAAATGGCTAGCTCACAACAATATGTTGAGCTGGGGGAAATCCATTTCTTTTCCCCCACCCCGAGTTACTTTGAGCAGCGCAGCTAAGTTCAGAGAGGTGTCTGGGAAGATGTCATCATTCCACAGAGTTTCTGCTACTGGGTGGTACAGAAGTGTAATAAAAGACACAAATACATACATACACACGGTTCATTTCTATACCACCCAATAGCCAAAGCTCTTTGGGCGGTTCATGAAAATTCAGAAGATACAATACAACATAAAAATTTAAATATGCAAATTAAAGAAAAACCCAATTTAAACAGCTAAATACAATTTCTATAAAATGTTAGATCAATTCAAACACCTGGCATAAATGCCCCCATCAGATGCCATTAAATGCCTGAGTGTAGAGGACAGTTGGAAGCTGGCAGTGAAAAGATGACAGTGTTGGTGGCAGGTGGACTGTAGCGGGGAGATCATTCCAGAATCAGGGGGCCACCACTGAAAAGGCCCTCTCCCTAAATAAATAAATAAATAAATAAAAATAAATACCCCATTAATCCAAAAGTCCCAGTGCTTCGACCCTGATGCATATGGTCTGGAATCAATACTTCTGCATACAGTACACAGCTACAAGATGTTATGATGGTCACTAACATAAAGAAGAGTTTTAAATCACACACTTTCTACAATGGCTATTTGGACAGCTAGGAATGGGGCTTCCCCATTCCAGTGCAGTGTACCTCTGTGATGACCAGATGCTGGAGGCAAAACATGAAGAAAGGTCTATCTCCAGGCTAACATCTACACTGGCATCCTTGGGCATCTGTCAAGGGTCACACTGGTGTGGATGAAGTGATTTATGTAGTCCAACACATCTGGAGGGCACTAGGTTGGGAATACACCCAACTGAGTAAATATGCATAGGATTGCACTCTTAATAAACTATTTCAAGTTAATCTTCTAAGGTTTCTCCCTTCTCATTATTCCTGGGAAAGTATCTCCTTTCATGTTTCTGCTTTAACTATTTCATAAGCCAGGAGGATGCAACATATATATGACAGGAGTAGAGAACTGGGACTCCAATTCCCATTTGCCCCAGTCAGCATGGGTCAGGTATTATGGGAACTGTGGTTCAACAACACCTAGAGGGCCACATATTCCCCACCCATGTTCTAGGGCTCTAGCTACCATCCTGAGAAAGCTAGCTCTTTTTGAAAATGTAAGTTTCTAGTCCTGGTTGTTGCAGATATGTTTAGTTTAAGAATAAAAATTAAAAGGATTGCCAAAACAACTAAGAAATGGAAGAAAGAGGGATAGAAAGAACACAAATATAAAGAGTCCCAAATTCACTACTTATTATTTCAAAACCTATGTTTCAATTTTCCCAGAAGGTTTGCGTTATTTGTGGAGGGGGCTCAATCTGACCGAGTATATAAAAACCAAAAACATGGTGCTCGCCAACTGTAGCTTAATATCTGCTATTCACAATAATAATTTGCAAATTTCATTGCAGACTTCCGCAACCTGGCACCCTCCCGATATTTTAGAATACAACCCCCATCAGCCCCAGCTTTGGTGGGCCCTCGAGGGCTTTCCTGCCCGCAGTGGCAGCCAGCAGCTGCATTGAGTGGCCAAGGACTTTCATTTTCACTTTCCACAATGCTCTGGAGCAATGCTACATGAGAGGCCTGATGGGGAATTAAAATGGCAGTTAGACTCAGCTACCTGGTGCTGCTCAGAATACTGGGCTGGGAGGGGTGTGTGTTAAAAGAAGGAATCATTGGTGGGCCCTGTCATAGCATAGTGGCCCTGGCAACTGCCCAAGGTTGCCAGGTACTGGTTCCAGCCCTGCTGACTATTGTATTTAAACATAAGAAGCTGTCATATAGAAAAGCATATCTTTGATCCAACTACCCCAATAATGTCTAGCAGCAAAGCTCCAAGGTCTTTCTCAGCCCTGCACTGTGATCCTTTAAGCTCAAAATGCCAGGATCTGACCTTCTCAGCGGTGCAGCTGGGTAATTTTAGATCCTGGACTTAATGGTCTGGTGGTGGTGGGCCTTTACAGTAGATGTGTATTGCTTCCGTTGTAAAGCATGCAACTAAGATTTCGCTTTTCCCTGCCCTCCAATTACCATTTCATGTTTTAAAACTGTGTCTACATTCCTGATATGTTTAAATAACAACAAAACGGTTTGCCAACCCTGATTACACTTACACACACACGTTCTGAGCATGTGCGTTTTGCATTTAAGCTCACTTAAATCACACCCTCATGAGTATAGGAATAAAGTGGAGTTTGCTCTGGCTCCTGCCACTTTCTGGCTGTTCATTTGTGGGATGGGTGGGTAGATTTTGGACCCATGTTCCAGCCTTAGCTGCACCACCGGATCTTCTGCATGCAAAGCATGTCCTCTACCACTGAGCTAAGTTTAAGAACCAACGTATGGGAGGAGGTGGGGAAGGAACCATTCTAACATGTTCAGGTTAAGAAATCATATTTTTAATCCAAGTGGCCCCCTCTAGTGGATCCTGATCTACATTGACCCTATTTTCTCTCTCTCTCTCTCTCTCTCTCTCTCTCTCTCCATCCCACTTGCCTCTATCTCTCCAGATCTTCTGCAAGTCACCTGCAATAACCATCCCTGTTGTCCTTATACAGCGGAAAGTAACTTAAAACAACAGTTGACATTAGCAAGGGGACGCAGACCCCCACTTCCTGATTATTCACTTGGGGTGAAGCCAATATTAGCACAAGACCTTTCTTAGGCCAAATTGAGGTCACAAAATATTGTGTGCAAGCTTCCAGCTTCTCCAGAACTCTTCATCAGGAAAGATGGTAAACACAGTACATAGTTAAACAATGGAATTCATTATGCTACCACAAGATGTAGTGATGGCCACCAATTTGGATGGCTTTAAAGGGGGGTTGGATAAATTCCTGGAGGAGAAGGCCATCAGTGTCTACAATTCCTGATGGTTATGTGCTACCTCCAGTATCAGAGGCAGTAAGTCTATATACAACAGTTGCTGGGGAACTTGGGTGGGAGGGTGCTGTTGCACCCATGTCCTGCTTGTGGGTTCCTGGTCGGCAGCCGGTTGGCCACTGTGTGAACAGAGCGCTGGACTAATTGGACCCTTGGTCTGATCCAGCATTGCTCTTCTTATGTTCTTGTGTTCTTAAAGCAAAATAGTAGAGGTGGGTGGAGGGGAAAATGTGGCTCTTGTTCAAGCCATGGAGTCTGCATGTGATTACAGTCTCAACATGGAATGTGGGATAGGTCTGTGTGCATTCAAATTCAGTTCTGCCAGGTGCTGAGATGGTTTCGGGTTGCCTTGAGGACCAACCCTAGAGCTGCTGGGAGGAAGAAGCATGTTGTCAGCGGCCGTTCCAAAGCCAACACCCCCTCCCTTCCCTTCCAAATCCCACATAAGACACAACCCCCTGCAATCGATGTCACATGAACTGGGAGCTGGAAAGCACAAGAGGTAATTTATGTAAGGCGCTAGAAGTTTGCTGGTACCACTAGCTCCATGGATTAAGGACGTGCATAATCTGTTCTAATAGATGGAGGCCTCCAAGACTCAATTAGCCTCCTCCCTCTGTGTACTGTTCTGTTCACAGCAGGCGTAATCTCCCAAATTACTCCAAAGCAGCCTTTCTTGGGATGCTACGAAATGTAAGCCTATGCGGCAGGGTCTTGCTATTTACTGTTTTACTCTGTACAGCACCATGTACATTGATGGTGCTATATAAATTAATAATAATAATAATAATAATAATAATAATAATAATAATAATGAGAAACTAACCTGGCTAAGGTGCAAATAGATAAGGATGAACACACACACACACACACAGAGAGAGAGAGAGAGAGAGAGAGAGAGAGAGAGAGAGAGAGATATTTCCATCAGCTCATGGAAAAAGGACATTTGGAACAGGGACACTGGAGACTGCTAAGCAGAAGGCATGCTTCATCCGAGGCTATGAGAGCAGAAGGACAGTTTAAGGGCAAAATAAGACTAGGGGCTGCTGATTGACCAATATGTGACTGGCCTGACTGGTAAAGCCATGTTCTGTCAGGTAGACGTTCTTGGTTGTGAAGAGCCAGCATTCTGAACTGGCTGCACCCTTCACCTGACAGATCCATTCAGCCTCCATCCCTGATCCCAACACATTTTGCCATGGCTTCATCTCTAGGCTCCACTCCAGGGGCTCCTAGAGATCTACTCACTGCTTCAGGCATTGAGCAGGCCCAAATTGGAGGCACTAATAGGTACTGGTTACATTCACGCAACCAGATAGTCCTTAAAACTGCGTGTGGCACATGTGTGAGCACAGACAATGCAGTAACTGCAGCGAAACATTGTATTTGTGGGCCTAGAAATGCAGTATGTTTGTTGTGCATGTATGCACATGCACCATATGCACCTTTAAGGGTTATGTGGTTGTGTGAATATCTCTCTCTCTCTCTCTCTCTCTGAGCTTCATCCCACATACCTGCTTCCCTCAGATTATCCCCATAACACTAAGCTTTCGCTGTTGTTTTTGCTACCGGGCGACAGCGATCCTTTGCATACCAGGAAGTGAGTTTAAGGGGGGAAATGTAAAAAAATCATAAAAAAATCAACGGATGACCCCAATCTGATTAAAATTCAGTACGCTTAAACCTCACCCTAATATCTATTACTGTGCCAATTTTGGTGCCTTTATCTTTAAAGCTTATGCAGATGTAAGCATTTCTTTAAAATCCTGC
Organism: Elgaria multicarinata webbii; assembly: GCF_023053635.1. Lineage (NCBI taxonomy): Eukaryota > Metazoa > Chordata > Lepidosauria > Squamata > Anguidae > Elgaria > Elgaria multicarinata. Next base: position 14,728,031 of record NC_086187.1, on the reverse strand, counting down.
TCCTGTGCCCCAGCGGTGGCTCGGAAGATATGCTCAAAAAGTAGGGGCTAAATACAGCAAATCTTTTGGCTTTATAGCACAATTAAGGCAGGGTGCATGGGAGTACTTCACAATCAAAGCAGATTATAAGGTGGAAAACTTCTGAATCCTTTGCATGCAAATCTCAGTGGTTGCCCAGTATAACGCTGGTGTGATAAAGCTCTCTCTCTCTCTCTCTCTCTCTCTCTCTCTCTCTCTCTCTCTCTCTCTCTCTCTCTCTCACACACACACACACACACACACACACACACACACACACACCTTCTAGAAAGGTGTTGTGAATCCTTGTTGGCAACTCAGTTAAACCCCTGTGCATTTATTGCATGATTAAGCCAGAGCCTGGAATCCTTAGGTGCCTTTCAATTCCATTGCTTAGCTCATTGCTCATTTACGCCCCTCTGGAAGAACATAGAAGTAAATTATGCCTCCAAGAGAAGGGGGGAGAGAGAGAGAGGAAGGCCTGCAATGTGTGTCACCCCTCTGCTTCCAGAAATCTCCCCTACCCAAAATTTTCTGATATGGTCCTCTTAACCTTTGTAAAGTGATGAATTCACAGGCAGTAGGAAGCATGTCAGGAGGAGATAAAAGATCAGATGCCCCCACACACCTTACCCATCCTAGATTGACTTGTCAAACTATTTCCAAAGATTCTGTTTGTAAGAAATGTAGCAAACAAACCAACAATAGTAGTTGTTGTTTTACCAGAGATGTCTCTTTGATTTAGAATAGCTGAAAATCTCTTGTTGATCTCTCTTTCTCTCTTATCATGTGATTATGCATTTATAAGAACAGATGCTGTATTTATTTGTTTATTTGTTCACTTTGTTAAGCTTCCAGCTGATAAGAGAGAACTGCCATGGCAAAAGCAGAGGACAGAAACATCTCTGGTAGCAGAGGCAGGTCATGGGAGGAGTAAGCAATATCAATCGCATCACAAACACCAAACACAATCTACAAGAGAAAAAGAGGGTGTGTGTGTGTGTGTCACACTGATGTGGCTGAAAGCACTCCAATTCCATCACAGACTGAGCACCACCCTAGACAGGAAACTGGGGCGATAGAGATTTCCACCCCAGTGCTTTCTCCTTTGGGAAGAGTCGGAGAATGGGCTTTGCCCATGCTCAGTTTCTGACTGAAGAATGATTACCCTGGCAGTGGCTGCTATAAAAACAAAAAGAAATCCACTTTACCTAGCTCCGTTGTAGCCAACAATATTTCAATGCATGTTCAAGGTATTTCTGTGAGCTTAGCTCTCCCTCTGCTGGTTGGCCATAGATTCTTTGGAGATCTCTGTGCAAGCTGTGCTCAGTGCTCAGAGTGCAATATGTAGGGATGTACGAGAAATTAGTTTCAGTTTATTTTTGGACAAGAATTTACCCAATTTGCACTTTGTCTGGAAACAAAGCCCTATGAGGAGAGACTGAAAGAACTGGGCATGTTTAGCCTGGAGAAGGGAAGCCTGAGGGGAGACATGAGAGCACTCCACAAATACTTGAAAGGTTGTCACACAGAGGAGGGCCAGGATCTCTTCTTGAGTTCAGGGAATAATGAGAAGGAGGAGAAGGCGCAACAGCAGTTGGGCCCCTGCCTGGCCCTTGTCAGGGGTTCAAACATGCCTACCTCTGACACCATCCCTAGACTAGCGATAGACTGAGCCAGAGAACAACTTTTGGAAACGTGAGACACCCCCTTTGTTTGGAATGTTTTGGGGCTATTATGGTACAGCAGGGTAAATGCTGAGGTTTTGCAATAGTTTATGCTTTATCTGTTTTTGTTTGGCTTAAAGGTGTAGTGCCACCTGTCCTGCACCTTTGGGAATGGATGGCCTATAGACCTAAGTCTGGAATCCCATGCACTTACCTGGGAATACACCCTGTTGAGCACAACTGGACTTGCATCTGAGTGAACAAGCATAGGGTTGAGTTGTAAGTGAATTAAGAACAAAACAACAGAGAAAACATTAGTTACGGTGACCATAGGAAAGGAAAGATAGGGCTCCTCTATCTTTAACAGTTGCAGAGAAAGGGGAATTTCAGCAGGTGTCATTTGTATGCATGCAGCACCTGGTGAAATTCCCTCTTCATCACAATTAAAGCTGCAGGAGCTGTAATAGAGTGACCAGGTACAAAAGACGGCAGGGCTCCTGCAGCTTTAACTGTTGTGATGAAGAGGGAAATTCACCAGGTGCTGCATGCATACAAATGACACCTGCTGAAATTCCCTTTTATACATAACTGTTAAAGATACAGAAGCCCTGTGCTCCTTTTCATATGGTACCCTGTAATGTTAGTCAAACGTTCTCCTCTATTAGGGTGACCATATGAAAAGGAGGGCAGGGCTCCTGTATCTTTAACAGTTGCATAGAAAAGGGAATTTCAGCAGATGTCATTTGTATATATGGAGAACCTGGTGAAATTTCCTCTTTATCACAGCAGTTAAAGCTGCAGGAGTGACCGGATTTAAAAGAGGGCAGGGCACCTGCAGCTTTAAGTGTTGCGATGAAGAGGAAATTTCACCAGGTTCTCCATATATACAAATGACATCTGCTGAAATGTCATATGGTCACCCTACCTCTATGGTGATAAGATGCAGTATTGTTTGGACGGTAATAAACACTTTGGCCACTAGATGGCCCTGCTGCTCTACAGTCGGTAGGATTTGGGCTGACTATTACCTAATCGCTTTGGATTCCTGGCATTTTTATGCAAGAGGTTTGCACTGACCTTTCCTTGATCAAGGCTAAAATCCAAATTAAAACCAACGCTAGCTGACACATTAGGGTCGTACTTTTATTAGGACCAAAAGCTGGAGTTTCACAGGATGCTTTTTCAAGCTAGATGTTAAGCAGCAGCAAAAGGAAACGGAAGAGGAAGAGAAAAATATATTGTTGGGCAGGACAAATTTCAAAACGTCACCCTCATGGCCACATGGGCAATGCCCCAAAGTGAGTTTTGGTGTGAAGAGTAAAAATGTCCAAAGCAGCCTGTAGCACCTGGAAAGATGGTTTCATTTATTGCAGCAAGAGCCACCCTGTTGAGTTCTTTGAACTCAGTTCTTTTCTTCCCACATCTATGCCTAGCTCCCCACAAATCAACCCATGGCATCCAGACAACCATACACAAGCGGAAAGTCAATGCAGGGCAAAAAGTGACCTGCTGAGTAGATAGATTCAGGTGACTCAAGCAAGCAAGCCAAAGAGCGTGCGATAGTGAAATCGCTCAGATAAGTTCTTTGCCAGCAATAAGCAAAATGCATTGTTTTATTGGTGACCCTATGGAAAGGAGGACAGGGCTCCCATATCCCTAGCCCCACCTGGCATTAGGAAAGGGGACTTCCAGAACAAATTATGTGCCTTCTAGGCAGGCTCATATTAGCATCCCGGCTAGGGATAAAACAGGATGCCAATCTGCATAAAATTCGCAATGCTAATTGATATGTATAAATGCAAATTTGGAAACTGAACCATAGCGTGGGGTAACCATACGAAAAGGAAGACAGGGCTCCTGTATCTTTAACAGTTGTGTAGAAAAGGGAATTTCACCAGGTGTCATTGTTTGCATGCAGCACCTGGTGAAATTCCCTCTTCATCACAATGGCTAAAACTGCAGGAGCCCTGCCCTCTTGACCAGTGGCAGCAGCCCCCTGGATGCTCCCCTCTGTTAGAGGATGGAGTTGTGTGTTCCATGGGACCTGCCCTGCACCTGTTAAGCTAGTCTGGGCCCTCAGGTGTGGTGGAGGATGCTACCCCATGCCACCAGTATCAAAGTAGGATTCTACTGTCAGTCCAGTGAATTTCTGCAAGTGGAGTGGTGGGCTGCCATCTCTCCCTTTGGCTCAGGCCTCCAAAAGTCTTGGGCCAGCCCCACCTGCCATCGGTTAACACAGACAGAAAACCCAAAGTATTGTTCCCTTAGTACATTAGGCAAAGGACAATATATAAGAATGTGTGCAAGGTCTTCTGTCGTTAGATTACAGTCAAGTCAGACTATTTCTGGACAGTTTCAGTTTTGCAAGTTTCAATCCGAAATCCATTCAGTCCAGTTTCTGCATCAATCTGCAATTATTATTGTTTTTAAGGTTGCATCAGAATTTTCATTTTGTACACAACTTCCTCTAACATGCACATTTTTTTGCATGCAACTTTCCCAAACATAGGCGTTTTCGTTCACAACCTTCAAGCTGAGAACTGCATTGCAAACTTCAGGGAACGCTCCAAGGCAGAAAATGATCATTGGTTGGAGAAGTGCTAATTGAATCAGTTCGCTTGAAAATGCGGACCAAATGAAATTTCACCCCAATCCTTCTTCCTGCATGTCCCTCTAAAATCTAAACCAGCCTTCACAATGCATTGGGACTGCCGTTCCCATAATTCTGATCCCAGCACGGCCATTGGCCATGCTGGGCTCAGGATTATGGGAGTTACACTTTCAACTCATCTGAAGGGCACCAGCTTAATCTAACTGAAAGTATTGTTGCCTTAGGCAAAGGCCAATATATAAGAATAGGTACAAGATCTTCCACCTATCCAAAACCACAAAGACTCAGAATGTGGCATAATCCCATCTGCAAATCATCAAGTGATAATTACCCATGAGGAAAAACATCAGTTTATAACCTGACGGTTCTATCTTTCAAAGTATTTAGGGTGGTACTTCCCAAAGAACGTCCATCTTGCACAACAAAATGCAATAAAATGTTTTAATTAGTGTGCCTGTGTCTGGGTCTGGGTGTCTGGGTGAGGTAACGGACTGGATGAGGGCCAATAAACTGAGACTCAATCCAGACAAGACGGAGGTACTATTAGTGGGTGGTTCGTCTGCCCGGCTAAGCGGTGTTCAACCTATTCTGGAGGGGGTTGCACCCCTCCTGAAGGGTTCGTAGTTTGGGGGGTGCTCTTGAATCAAGCATTGTCACTAGAAGCACAGGTGGTCTCAGTGATGTCACTTAGGGTGAGGAACCAACTAGCACCCCATCTGGAGAGAGATAGCCTAGCTATACTTATCAACGCTATGGCAACTTCTCATTTACCGTATTTCTTCGATTCTAAGATGCACTTTTTTCCCTAAATTAACAGCTCTAAAAATGGACTGCATCTTAGAATCGATGGCGTCTTAGAATCGAAGCAATACGGTAAGAGGAAAAGAGGAAGCTCCTGCAGCAGCCTTGAGCCATGCGAGCGAGGAGCTGGTTGGGTAAGCACCTGGTTTTTTGTTAGGCAAATTTATTCGTAAGTCCCATCGATTTCCATGGGACTTACTTGCGTGTCGTCGTCCCCTGGTGCACAGACAAGTAAAGAGCGGGACTGGAGAGTTAAGTTTACTCTTTGTTTCAACGCCCCCCCTTCTTCCCGCGCAAACAGCAGTTTCTTCTCTCACAGAGGGAAAAAAGAAAAGGACACAACCATTAGAAGAAAGCGTGGAGGGGGGGAGGAGGTTGGCTGGGCGGTGAGGGAAGTATTTCTTTGATTCTAAGATGCCCTTTTTTCCCCAAATTAACATCTCTAAAAATGGGGTGCGCCTTAGAATCGATGGCGTCTTAGAATCGAAGAAATACGGTAGATGATAGCACGTGTTATACATAGGGCTTCCTTTGCGTTATATATGGGGCAGTGAGACTGCTAACAGGGACTAGTTTTTAGTTGTTTTTTAAAAAGTTAGTGTCTATTAAAATCCTTGCCATGCCAATGGCATTTACGTTGCTTTTATTTTTACTCTACTTTCATTCTCATTTAAACTTTTAAATGTTTTATATTACGTTTTATTAGCCTTTTGCATTTTATGGTTTTAAGACTTGTTTCGTTTTAGGCTTCGTCTATTGAGTAGTATAGAAATGTAATAAATAAATAAGTGTGTGTGTGTGTGTGTGTGTGTGTGTGTGTGTGTAAGTTAAACAGGCTTACAACCGAAATGTAAATGATATATTTTATGTGATGTTCACATCACAGCTACTGATGAGCACAGTAGCCAAAACTGCACTGGTTACCAGTGTGTTTCCTACCCTAATTCAAAGTGCTGGTTTCCACCTTTAACTCCCTAAGCAGTTTGGGACGAAGTTCCTTGAAGGACCACTTTCACCCATATCAGCCTGCCCGCACTTTAAGATCAGAAAGACAGGCCCTTCTCATTTGCCCACCCGTGAGAGCAATTGTGTGGGTGATCAATTGGGAGAGGGCCTTCTCTAGAGTGGCCCCACATCTTTGGAACAAACTCCCATCGGAGGTCTGCCGTGTACCATCCTTGCAGGCTTTGAAGACCTTGAAAACATATTATTTTACTACAGCCTACTTGTGATATGAGCACTGTTGTTCCTGCTATTGCCATTGTTGTTGATGCTGGTTTAATTGTTGGCTTTTATTGCTTTTAATTACTTTTTATGGTGTCTAAGCTTTTATTGCTTTAACATTTTAGCTCTTTTTATGTAGGTTATTGTATGCCACCTTGCGAGGCTTCTGCCCCAAAAGGCAGCCAAGAAATGATTTAAATAAACCATAAATGAATAAATAAAACTTTGTCTATCTACCTTTCTTGTATATATCTAACTTAAGACTGGCTGCATTCGTAGCGGATCCCTGTGGCTGTGTTCTTGTGCCACCTCCTTAGCATGGGAGGTGCCAGCGTTTGCTTCAGGCAACTGAAGCTGTATTTCTCCAAGACGCCAACATAAGAGGACAGAGACAGGTGAAAGTAACAGAGACCTGAGCTGCATTAATTCACACTGCCGTGAAGCATTTATTAGCGCCAGCTGTGTGCCGGGCTCCCGCTTGCAGGTACAAGCTGTGATGTCCTATGAATGCGTCTCGCCTCTTTGCCAACGCTGAGACGAGCCGATGAATTCCGATCTCCTAGAATACGAAGCCAGGCTCAGAAGCTGAGACGGGTGCCGCCAGTTCAGAGACACGGCTTTCATAAGACGCAGAGGTCCGTCTCCCCTTGCTGTCACGGCTTGAGTTAGTACCTTTTTGGCAGAAGCAGCAGGGCGTTAAAGATGTCATTCGCCCTTAGCATCAAATGCTGGTTTACAACTTTTAGACGCTGTAAAGTTACAGAGCGAGAGAGAGAATCCCTTTCACTGGGCCGGCTCAGAATAAGAAGATGCAGGATGCAAGCTTTAGGATCCCAAAGAACAATTCCTTGGGCTGGGTGTACAAGGCAGGGGAAGAGAGGGAGAGCAAGAGAGAGCTTTATCACACCAGCATTATACTGGGCAATCAATGCGAATTGCATGCAAAGGTCCCAGAAGTTTTCCACCTTATAATCTGCTTTGATTGTGAAGTACTCCCATGCATCCTGTCTTAATTGTTCTATAAAGCCAAAAGATTCACCATATTTAACCCCTATATTTTGAGCGTATCTTCCGAGCCGCCGCTGGGGCACAGGAGCAGGATTTTAAAGAAATGCTTACATCTGCGTAAGCTTTAAAGATAAAGACACCAAAATTGGCTCAGTAATAGATATTAGGGTGAGCTTTAAGCATACAAAACTTGAATTGACTTGGGTCATCCGTTGATTTTTTTAATGATTTTTTTTTTTACATTTCCCCTCTTAAACTCACTTCCTGGTATGCAAAGGATCTCTGTCGCCCGGTAGCAAAAACAACAACAACCGGGAAAGCTTAGCGCTATGGGATAATCTGAGGGAAGCACGTATGTGAGATGAAGCTCAGGAGAGAGAGAGAGAGAGAGAGGAGAGAGAGATCATGGATGTGCCATTCAGTGTCTGCAGATGGTTTCCACCACACACACATAGCATTCCCCCCCTCCAAGGCCCCCCAGAAACCTCCTGCAGTTTTTTCCTACCTGCCTGAACCTGCAAAAAAAGTTCTATACAAAACACCTTATAAACATAAATAAAGTCCTGTGTAGCTGCCTATAGCTAATAAAATAAAATAAATATATTTGTTAATTCAGCTTTCCCCAATCTGGTGCCCACCAGATATGTTGGACTACAACTCCAGGGAGAGCCTACACCTCTGGAGGACACCCAGATGTTGGGGAAAGGAGTCTTAATTGGGTGTTTGTAGCTTGTATCTTATAGCTTAAATGTTTATTGTGTAAGCCACCTTGGGAAGACTATTGCAAGGTGAAATTATAGGCATAGACATCAACATATGAGTAAACCAGATTCAATCATTTACACCAGTGGTGAAAATGATTGAATCTGGTCTACCCATGTGCAGGGGTAAATGCATGGTTGAAATGGGGATACAATGCATCTCAGCATAGTGGTGAAGCCTGTGGCAGGTGGCCCCTTGTTAGGATTCTTTACCTTTAAACTAGATTTGGACAACTCATCAAAGAGAGGATGACTTCAAAGACAGGATGTCCTCTGACAGCTCTCCAAAACAGAGGTCTGTCCTCTCTAAATAGGACACCTGGCTCCCCTAGGCTCAATGAAAATGGGACGGTTTCCCACATGCCTTTCCACAAACATGGTGGGGCACATTTACATCTCCTGTATGAGGGAAGATTGCAACCACTGGGACTGTTTAGCTTTGGAAAAAGGAGGCTAAGGGGAGACAGGAGAGAGGTATACAAAACCATGCCTGGTGTGGAGAATGTGGGCAGGGAGGCATTTTCTCCCTATCTCATAATACTAGAACCCAATGGGGCATCCCATGAAGCTGACTGGTGGGAAATTCAGGACAGATAAAAGGAAGTACTCCTTCACACAATGTGTACTTAAACTATGGAACTCACTGCCACAAGATGAGGTGTTAGCCATCAATTTGGATGGCTCCAGAAGGGGATTGGATAAATTCCTGGAGGAGAAGGCTATCAATGGCTACTAGTCCTGATGGCTAAGTGCAACCTACACTAGTTGCTGGGGAACTTGGGTGGGAGGGTGCTGTTACGCCGTGTCCTGCTTGTGCATTCCTGGTTGACAGCTGGTTGGCCACTGTGTGAACAATGTGCTGGAGCAGATGGACCCTTGGTCTGATCCAGCAGGGCTCTTCTTATGTTCTTACATTGAATAGGAATTTCATAAATCTCTTCCATAAGCATATCAGTTCCCCCAAAGGTCCATGGAGCCTTCCAAAAGCTTATAGTACTGGTCTTAGACTACATGGTCTCCCAAGGCAGGGGTGTTTGAGTGGCCTTATGGGACTCCCTCCCATGGGGGGGATGTTCGCCCCCCCCTTTCATTACTTTTATATGGTAAAAATATATACTTTTATATATTTTTATATTCCAGTCTGTGTTTAATTTTCTGGAATTAGTCTGGAGTTTCAAAACTGTTATTGCTTTGCGTGTTATCTTTGCTGGTCCAAGTCTGGGTGTTTTTAATATCTCTTTTTTATGTTTGGTGTGTTTCGTATGTTTTATATTTTAAGACTTTTTTATCGTGATTGTCTAGGATACCATTTAAAAATGTATTTTATTAGTTTTTGTGTGTGTGTGTTGTAAGCTGTTTTGTGGAGGCTACTTGCCTGGAAAAGCTATCTAGCTAGGTTAATAAACACATAGATCGAATGACAGATAAATACTAATGAATAAATGTTGTTCAGCTTTTGAATGCCTTATTTTTATTGCAAGTGTAGCCCATTTCATAATGTCAGTGCGATTTGCATGCATAATATAATTCCTGACATTTTGTGGGTGTTTTTTTTTACTTACCATAATTTTAATTCAAAATTAAAATTGGGGATGGATATGATCACAATTACTTGTGTGCATGCACTGTTTGTTGAGTGGGCATTAATTTCGGCCACTATAAACAAAAATGTTAATGCAACACTCGACACACAAGTCAGTGTTTGCACTATTTGTTTTAGCTTTTGAGTGGATTGCTCAGCACATAGCCTGTGACAGGTCTGACACACACTTGGCACTCCAGAAAGTTCCCTTGGTTGCTTGCCCTGAAATCCAACCCCATCCTGAGGCTTATATGGAGCAGAGATACTAGATAGACTTGCAATATTAAAAACACACACATGCACAGCACAGAGACAATGGGGGAGAAACCAAACTAAAACACAACACCAAACCGCATAGGCAAAGGTGAAGGGGGGGCGACAAACTAAAAACACAACAGCACAGGGGCAATGGGGGATGAACCAAATAAAACACAACAGCACCAGGAGTAATAGGGGACAAATCAAATTAAAACACAACAGCACAGGGGCAATGGGGGACATACCAGACTAAAACACAACAGCACAGGGGCAATGGGGGACATACCAGACTAAAACACAACAGCACAGGGGCAATGGGGGACATACCAGACTAAAACACAACAGCACAGGGGCAATGGGGGACATACCAGACTAAAACACAACAGCACAGGGGCAATGGGAGACAAACCAGACTAAAACACAACAGCACAGGGGCAATGGGGGACAAACCAAACTGTTGGACTTGATGGCCTTGTAGGTCCCTTCCAACTCTGCTATTCTATGATTGTATGATTCTATGAAACCCAAGAGCACAGGAACAATGAGGGCAAACTAAACAGAATAACACAGGGGCAACAGTGGGCAAACCAAATAAAACACCATAGCACGGGGCAGTGAGGCTCAAACCAAACTTAAACTCAACAGCACAGGAGCAACAGGGGACAAACCACACTAAAAACACAACTGTACAGGGGCAATGGGGGACAAACCCAACTAAAACACAGCAGCACAGGGGCAATGGGGGACAAATCAAACTTAAACTCAACAGCACAGGAGCAACAGGGGACAAACCACACTAAAAACACAACTGTACAGGGGCAACAGGGGACAAACCAAACTAAAACACCACAGCACAGGGGCAGTGAGGCTCAAACCAAACTAAAACACAGCAGCACAGGGGCAATGGGGGACAAATCAAACTTAAACTCAACAGCACAGGAGAAACAGGGGACAAACCACACTAAAAACACAACTGTACAGGGGCAATGGGGGACATACCAGACTAAAACACCACAGCACAGGGGCAATGGGGGACATACCAGACTAAAACACAACAGCACAGGGGCAATGGGGGACAAACCACACTAAAAACACAACTGTACAGGGGCAATGGGGGACAAACCAAACTAAATGGAAATGTAAAGAAACTTGAAGACAAAGGTCCAGCTGAGCTCTAGTGATATGCAAATTCACATACATTTCAATCGGCATAATTTGGTCCATCTAGCCAAATATTACCGACACTGACTGGCAGTGATTTTCCAGGGTTTCAGGTAGGAATTTTTCCAGCCCTACCTGGAGAAGCTGGAGATCGAACCTGGGACCTTCTGCATGCAGGGCCGGTGCTACCATAGAGGCCACTCAGGCAGCCGCCTAGAGCACCAAGCTAAGAGGGGCGCCGGGCGCAGCGCAGCACTCACGTATGTTGGCTGTGAGCCAGACCGGCCCGAGGATTCAGCTCAAACGTGGAGCCCCCCACCCCACCCCAGCGTCCCTGGCTTCGCTTCGGCTGGGCGGGCGCGGGGCGCCATCTCATCAGCATGAGGGTGATGCGAGGCAGGGGGCGGGGCTCAGTTTGGGCCTCCAGCACACACCCCACCCCAGTGCTGAAGAAGATGGGGAAGAAGAAGAAGAAGAAGCAAGAAGAAGCAAGCCCCAAGCACCAGGAGGTGGAGAAGAAGAAAGAGAAGAAGTGAGTAAGGTAAGACTGAGGTGTATGTGTGTGTGTGTGTGTGTGTGTGTGTGTGTGTGTGTGAGAGAGAGAGAGAGAGAGAGAGAGAGAGAGAGAGAGAGAGAGAGAGAGAGAGAGAATGTATGGGTGAATGGGATGCATGGGGTCTTTGAGTGAATGCATGTGTTCATGCGTGTGTTTGTTTGGAGTAAGTGATGCTGAGTGCATGCGTGCGTGCGCGTGTGAGTTGAGGGGGGTGACTTGGAGTTGATATTCCTATTAAATAATGCATTTTAGACCCATAGACGTTCCTTTCCAATTTGTTTGCTATAATTGGCATGACGTATTTCTTTCACTCTAAAATAAATTTAGCAGTTTCAAGTTCTGTGCTTCTTATTTTTTCCAGGAAACATATGTTCTTAAAAATCAAAGTTGACAGTGTGTGTGTGTGTGTGTGTGTGTGTGTGTGTGTGTGTGTGTGAAAGTAGTTCACCTTGCCTAGGGCGCAAAGTAGTCTGGCACCGGCCCTGTCTGCATGCAAAATATACACTGCACCACTGAGCTAAGCCCCTCCAAGCACAGAGTGTCAGCAATCCTACCTGTAGCACAAAGCTATCAAACCCTTTTCCACATCAGCTGTGCCTGCAGTGTGAGGATGAAAAGGAAGGGGGTGATCTATGCCTCAGTTCCCATTAGCTAGAAGGACATCGTCAATCCGAAAATAGTCACGCACCTGGCGTTCAGCTCCTGTATGCTCTCCAAAACCCATATCTCTCAGGCCCTCTGAGGCGTGTGTACGTCTGTGTTGGGCTGATCAAAAATTCTTGGAGGAGCCAAGATGTTCTGAAGTTGTGCACACCCCCACACACACTCTCTCTCTGGCAAATATGAAATCTGAGAACGGATGTTGCTCAGAACTCAGTACACTTCAAACCAGTGAGCCTGACAGTACATTCCTGTTTGGGGACACCATGGAACTTGATCGGATGCTTCCACCGATCCATCTCTGTACTGCTGAAATAACAAAAACAAGAACTAAACCAACTGATGGTGTACAGATACAATGTGAGGATCTTGGATGAATATGGGAGAGCATTCCCAATATAAGGGATGTCAGGCCTTCAACCAAGCCATGACCTGGAGAACCCTTCCCTTCCTCCCATATTTTTGTTGGCTGACTTCAGCTAGTCAGAAGTGAGGGAAACGTGTTCCCCATTTACAAAGAAATTTGAGGATTTTGTTAAGTTCTTATCCAAAACTGAACTGAATGAAATCCTTACCCATCCCTAGCTTTGATAAGCATCCAAGCTACATTGGAAAAGTCTGGACATTACTTTCCCACCATGCACACTTCCCCACACACTACAGGGCATTGTTGGTGGTGTTTTGGACCCAGCATTTCTGAAGCCAGGATCCAGTGACTTTCACCTCCTGCAACATTGGTGCTGTGGTCCCACGGCTTCAAGAAAACCATCAAGGCTGCAGGACCAGCCAAACTGATCATTCCATCAGCTGATCCCCTTGAAAGGCCAGTCCCTGCCCACCACTAGTTGGAGAGCTTCCTCCCCAGTCTGTGCAAGGACACAGCTAAAGCCATTCTCTGCTCTCCTGGATCTTGTCCTCTTCCAGGTTTTGACTACATTCCTGCCTCTGCCCCCTCAGACACTTTTGCTGCTCTGGAATTTTGACTCCTACCTTATTTGGACCATGTACCTGCTTCTTGACCCATAACTATCCCATTCTGTGGTTCCTTGAGGGTCACAGGGAAAGATCAAGATAAAGACAGGAAGAGATTAGGACCTTGGATAGCTCCGAGTGAGTTGTACTGTCTGAAACTCTCTCCTACTAGTACAATAGGAGGATGTTGTCTCAGCAGGGAGCAAAACCCAACTGAAGCCTTATGTAAGCTAACAAGACCTGTAGTGTGGTCAGCTCCACCCATCCTGGAGGAGATGACTGGATTGTTAAAAGGCCTTTGCCTGATTTTGCAGCCCAAAATGTCTGCAAGGCTGGGGGAAATAGAAGTTCTACTAAGGACTCAACCTCTCAGCCAGAGAACAATGGCAGGGCTGTGTTATCTGGCCATGAAGGCCCATGGTTGTCTTACCATCAAAGAAGTAGCCTGTGCCTCACTCTCATCAGCATCTTCTGCTGCATATTGGAAAGCCCAAAGGCTGGAATCATGACAATAACCACCTAGCACCTAGACATGCTACAAGATTAGGCATGAGCTTGAGGTTTGCACATTTCTCCTTCCCACGCCCCACCCCCCAACTGTACACAGAAGGAAATGCCTGAATCGAAGGCCCCATGCCCTTCTCAACATTGACTGCTTCCTAAACCTGAGCACTGCAATCAGTAAAGCAATAATTCCTTAAAACTGTCTGCCAGGAGATGCTGTTAAGCTACAAGAGAACTGTTTGAGCGTCATAAGAAATTAACTAAAGTATCAAAGGTGCAGCCCACACCAGCTCTGTGTGGTTTATGGCTTTCGTCATGGCTAAGGCTGGGTGAGAACCTTGTTTTAGTTTAGTTTTGATTAAAAATTACAAAAATTCTCTCCATGCTGGGAATAGATGTATTTATTGAATTTGGCTGGTGCAGATGGGTGAGAAGAAGTTTGTTTCAGTTTATTTTTAGAAGCTTTTGCCAAAATCTGCAAAGTTCTTCATATGTGGTAGAGAATTTGAGATTTTCGAAGAAATTGAATAGGGAAGAAAGTGAAATTGACATCTTTACAACCGGCCTCCATTGGGAAGAAGACATTTTTATTTTTATTTTTTTATTGTTTTCATCAGGTATGCTTGGATCAATCAAATCCAACAAGTCCCAGATTCAACATCATGCAGCCCTCAATATGAAGCCAATTTACACAGATTTATGGGGTCTCGTTCAATATAGCCTTTGGCCCCTCCTTCCTCAACACCATCTGGAATCATCTAGCTACAGACCAATGTGTGTAGTTCATGCACACATTAAAAGTGCAACATGTAAAAGGTGCAGCCGAGGAGCCAGAATTTCCCCATATCAGTGTAATTTAGAATTTAGCCACTAGATGGGAGATTTCTCTCAGGGTTGGGAAGTCTTCCACTCTTGATCTCCAAGAATATATATATATATATATATATATATATATATATATATATATATATATATCTCACACCAACATCCAGAGAACCGTAATATCCTAGTTTAACACCTTAGGATTCCACTCTGAAGAACATAAGAAGAGACATGCTAGATCAGACCAAGGGTCCATACAGTTCAGCACTCTCTTCACCAGCTGTCAACAATGAACCCATAAGCAGGACATTAGTGCACCAGTGGCCTCCCACCAATGTTCCCCAGCAACTGGTATACATAGGCTTACTCCCTCTGATACTGTAGGCAACACATAGCCATCAAGACTATTAGCCATTAATAGCCTTCTCCTCCAGAAATTTATCCAACCCTCTTTTAAAGCCATCCAAGTTGGTAGCTAGCACTACATTTTGTGGTAGCAAATGAAGTCCTTCCTTTTATCTGTCTTGAATCTCCCACCAGTCAGTTTCATGGGATGATCCCACTGGGTTCTGGTATTACAGGAGAGGGAGAAAAATGTCTCCCTATCCACGTTCTCCACACCAGGTATATGTTTGTACACCTCTATCAAGTCTCCCCTTACCCTCTTTTCCCCCCAAGCTAAATAATCCTAGCTGCTGTAACCTTCCCTCGTAGAGGAGATGCTCCAGGCCCTTGATCATTTCAGTTGTCCTTCTTTCCCAATCACAGAAGGGAGAGCACTGAGCTTGTCCTATGCCATCTAAACTTGGGATGTGCGATTCCGCAAAGCTTCAGCTTGCTGGAGTTCTCCAAGTTCCATCTCAAATTGAAAGCTTGATTTTATTTTCACATGAAAAGCTGTGGGTATTTCCCATACGTCCCTAATCTAAACATATTCTGACTCCTCAACCCAGCATCAAATATCTGAACAGCAGAATCCACAGGTGTCTTTGCACAGAATTGTGTACAGACAATTGTGTGCTGCTGTCGGTATGGAAATATCTGGGCTGGAGGTTCTAAGTCAACTTTGGTATTAAAGGGTGGAATTGGAACAAAGCATCTCTGACCTCTTTGTCCTCAGGGGGTGAGAACAGTAACTTCACATCATATGAGTCTTGGAGTCAAACTACATATTACACTACTTGCATAGAATGTAGCGGAGGGTTTGGTTTTTATTTATTCTAGTGTAAGCATCCATGGTCCTGATTTAGGTTGGAACCACCACATATCGGGGAGGGAGTGATTGAAACTTCCCCCATGAACATTTCCCAAAAAAAATCCCATTTCTGAAGAAGAAGAAGAAGAAGAAGAAGAAGAAGAAGAAGAAGAAGGAGGAGGAGGAGGAGGAGGAGGAGGAGGAGGAGGAGGAGGAGGAGGAGGAGGAGGAGGAGGAGGAGGAGGCCGCCTCCATTGACACCAATGCAGACATTTTAACCACCACCACCTTACAGGAGGGGAAATCTCAGGGGGGAAATGTTGGAAAGAGATTTAAACCTCCCCTTGTGGTCCCAATCCAAATCAGGGCCATGTATGGTTACACTAAATAAAAAGCTAACCTTCAGCTCCACTCTGTGTGATTAGCTCTCACATCAGGTGGCCAGAGGGTCAGGCACTTGCCCTTTGCCAAACAAGAGGAAATGAATCACCCAATCAGAGGACAAAAGAGGGCACAGATTTGCATCAAATCTGCATATGCTGTGTAGCACTGCACTGTACACTTAGGATGGATTGCTCTACTTTAAAAAGAAATACAATACCTCTCACCAGGTGTTGTGTGTGCTTGTTCTGTCTGCTGTCCAGATGCTGAATGTTGATGGGCAATTTCAAGGCCCCCTAAGATCCTAGTGATATAGGGAGGAGTACAAATGTTTAAATAAATAAACAAATAAATAAATAAATAAAATATTAAGCCCAGAGCCCGTTAACACCAGCCAAGTGGGTAGAGAAGTGGAATAAACCATCTCTGGATCCATTTTCTTAATAATGAAGGACACCGTTGATTCCTGCACTCAGTAGCCAATTTCACAAATGCGAAGGGACCCATTTTCCTGACCTGCCTCCCCTTCCAGTATGACAAATCCACAATGTCATTCCTTCCAAACATTCTAGTCATGGATGATTTTTTCAATTATTTGTTTAAGTCATCTTTTGACCAGTGTTTGGGTTATCAGAGAGAAATGTGCAATGACTTTCCTATCTTAGTTTAATCCTCAAACCCAGTTTCAAACATGGCGGGATGACTTGTAAACTGGGAGGTAGATCTATGGCTCATTGACACAACAGCACTTTGTACAGCTGAGCTACTTTTAGGGGCTGTGGTTGGTATGTGTCCCATATCCCAGAAATTCTGGATTGGTTATTTTTCCTCCTCCTGAACATTAGTAAGTCTGATGATGGTCCTTAGTACTCAAACAATGATGCAGCCTCATTAGGAAGGTGCAAGATGGTACTAGAAACATTAGGCGCACATCCAGACTTTCTCACAGGTAGGGATGGGTGAAAAATTTGCTCCATTGAGGTTTTTGTTTTTACATATTTATCTGACTCACACCTCCTGAAACTGAATGTGAAACTAAATGTAATTTTTTTTATTGGAATTCTGTTTGTTTCTGGGCTTGCAATGAATTCTATGAAAGAAAGAAAAAAAGAGGCATTTAACTACAAGCACACATTTGAAAAGTGCAGAAAACCCACTGCGTACATATCTAGAATGCACACAGACATACTTCAGTCAATGGAGCATTTGAAAAATGTGTAGGAAGAATGCATAGTTTAGAAAAATGTGCAGGAAAAAATGCATACATTTGAAAAATGTGCACAATAATACAGTTCTGTGCAGCAGGGAAAAGAAGTCATGTGAAACCAGAACAGAACAAGTTTGGTGGTGGAAAACCAAGAACCTACCAAGCCTTTTTTTTAAAAAATGCCTTGATTAGGTCAACAGACAGAATAGCATTGGGAAAACTATATTATCCTTCTTGTCTTGATGTACTGTGCTGAAGGGGTCAGTGGGGTAACCCCATATTCTTCACTGTCTCTTTCCTTCTCTGTGGTATCATGCTGACAACAGAGTGACCAACAGAGTTATTACTGAAATTCATTGTGACCTGCTTCAGTATAGGATTTCTTGTTGATATTTTAATGGCTGGCTGTATTGCCAGTTCCCCCAAGAAGTTCGCCTGCTAGAGGTGTTCAGGTGAAATTCTGCACAGGTGTGGACAGTGTTCAACAGACCCAGTGCACGATGCTTTCACTTTGTAGGAGATGGATGCACAGACGTGCTTCCATGTTCATTTGTTTGTTTGTTTTCTTTCTTTGTTTATTACAGTTTGAATCCAGGATCTGCCTTCCACAAAAGGAAGCGCCATGCTCACACTGGAGCCTGATCTGCACCTTGCATTCAATCCCATCATGGTGACACTCTATCCCTCTTGCGCATTTATACCTCATAGCATGCACCATGATGTCTGTTGTGGTATTTTGCATAATACGGAATATAAATCACGAAATAATGCTAGAAAAGTGGCATATGATGGAATATGTAATGTGCCCCAACATGTATTAGTGCACTTCAGTACTGATAAAAATCACTAGTGTAGATCTAGCCAAGACCCCTGCACCCAATTTTTGGAGATCCACACACACAACCACAGATCACCCCATTCATCAGGGTTTCCTGACTCTCTGTGTAGCATTTTCATGCTGTTGTGGGAAGGGGCAGTCACCTTTCTTCCAGCACAGTCGATCCAGCAGGAATTTGGATCCAACTCCACCTTTTGTACTGTCCAATACCCAAAGCTCTCTGGACAGTCTATAAAACAAAACCTAGAACCATAAAATACAAAATCATAATAA
The DNA here is from genome assembly GCF_023053635.1 of Elgaria multicarinata webbii. Taxonomy (NCBI): domain Eukaryota; kingdom Metazoa; phylum Chordata; class Lepidosauria; order Squamata; family Anguidae; genus Elgaria; species Elgaria multicarinata. The sequence continues at coordinate 14,709,532 of NC_086187.1, read as the reverse complement.
AACATAACATAAAACCCTTTTAACAATCTAACACAACCGAATAAAACCAAAATAAGATGCAAAGTAAAAATAAAAACCAGCAGCAGTGCAAAGATTGAAAAGCACCATTTCTAACGCTGAAGCCTTGGAGAACATAAAGGTCTTCCCTTGGGGCCCCAAAGTATACAGCATAGGTGCCAGGCAAGACTATCTGGGGAGCTGGGTGCCACTGCTGAAAAGACCCTCTCCTTAGTAGCTACTTGCCTTAATTACTTACTTTCAATGAAACACTTGTTTTCTTAGTACCTACCTGCCATAATTACTCTCAATTAAATGCTTGTTTACTTATTATCTACCTGCCTTAACTACTTACTCTCAATGAAATGCTTGCAAACTACATGACCAGACCACGAGTCTTTGTTTTGCTGAGAATTGCCTCTGTTTTGAGTCAATCTACTCTCTTGAGTATTTCCTGAAAGTTCTTTATATGCTTGTTCCCCATCCAGTTCTGAAATCTTCTCTTGTTCTGGGGTTTGTTTGGGGTGGGGATGTTGAATTTCAAAGATGATCTCTCCCTTGGCTGGTCTTATGGGATGGGTGCAGGGCAGGTGAAACCAAGCTAACATTCCCAGAGCACCACATAATAAGGCTTAAGGCAAGCACAATGCTGGCCTGCACCTACATCACAACCCAGGAAAGATGTCTTGGAAAGTTGGAATACCCATCCCACCCTCTCCAGTTGCTGGCTCACCAAGAAAGGTTCTAAATCTACCGAGACAATTCTGAATTGAGCTGAGAGTGACTCTGTTCACATGACACGCTAAGCCACAATGGTTAAGCATTTTGAGCTCAACATTGGCCTGGTTCAGACAACACGCTAAACCATGCTGCTTAACCACAAAATGGTTAATGGAATGCAATGCATGTTGTCTGAACCAGGCCATTATGGCTTGGTGTGGTATGTAAACCAATGGCCTAGGGAGGTTGTGGGCTCTCCCACCCTAGAGGCCTTCAAGAGGCAGCTGGACAGCCGTCTGTCAGGGATGCTTTAAGGTGGATTCCTGCATTGAGCAGGGGGTTGGACTCGATGGCCTTATAGGCCCCTTCCAACTCTACTATTCTACGATTCTATAATAAAAATGGTCTAAAACTTTTAGATACCAGATACAAAATGGGTAAGGCTCCTACATGGCTGGGAACCTTTGCCCTTCCAACTATTGTTGGACTAAAACTCCCTTCAAATCTGAGTAATCAGCTACGAAGCGCAGGCATGAGGTGCAGCAGTGTGTGTATCTCTGCGTGCTGCTTGTGTGTAGAAAAATTCATTTCGGGTTTTTTAGGGACATAATTTACCCAGTTTGTACCTCCCAGCTTCGAACGCAAACTCACAGGCTACATTTCCCAAGCCATCGGGCGCATGAAAACATACTTTCCCAAACTGTATGCAAACACGTCTTAATCAATGGGAGAAAATGCATACATTTGGAAAGGGGGGGAAAGCATACATTTGAAAGAAAGAACACAAGCCGAGAGATGCACAGCCATTCATGCAAACAATGGCAGTTCACAATCTAATACAGCTGCGAGCTGAAACGAGCTTCCTTTCTGACACTATTTTGGGGGTAGGGGTTCAGCACCTTGGATCGCTCCTTCCGATCCTTCTGAACCCCAGAATGGATCCACAGCCCCACCGAAATCGGAGCCACCCGCCTCCACTGTGAGAAGGTCATGGGCTTGGTGGAGACCTTGCTTTTGACGTGTGATCCCGCTCGCTCTCCTTCCATGGAAGTGGGAAGGGGTTAAGCTGCTGATCCCCCAGCTCACTGCCTCGTCCTGGTCTGTCGGCTAAGTGGCGCCGCTGATAGCGAGGGGGCTTCCAAAAGACCCCTGAGACTTCGCCCTGGGAGGCAGCCAGGAAGCCGGGCCTGCCTCCCCAGATGCGTGGTGGCTGCTGCTGCTGCTGCTGCTGCTGCTGCAGAAAAAACGCTTTGAAATCCCAGCGCATATTTAACACCGTTCCGTTCATCCTAAAACAAGGTGGGTGTGTGGGTGTGTTAAAGAGCAGTTGCGCGGAAAGGGAGGCAGCTAGTGGCTGGAGAAACTAGAGAGTGGAGGAGATTGTGGGGGGAGAGGGAGAGAGAGAATAAAAGAGGGAGGGGAGGGGAGGGGAGAGAGAAGGGGAGGGGAAGGAGAGAGGGAGAGAGAGAAGGATGGGGGCGGGGAGGAAGCTGATAGCCAGAGTCTGGAAAGCCCAGGGACTAGAGAAAAACAGGGGCGGGGAGGTGCAGAATGGGGCACCTTCACAAATGTGGGGAAAGAAAGGGCATGCATTGTGTACCATGAAAATAGCCAGGAAAGTAGAGAAGAAGAAGAAGAAACCACAGAGCCAAGGAAGAGCTGGAGGTAGACAATAACTTTCAAATGAGTTGGGAATGATATGCTAAGTGGAATAATTGCCACTGGGATTCACACACACACACACACACACACACACACACACACACACACACACACACACACACTTTTCTTTTGCCACACTGTTGTTGCTGGCCAAAAAGGTTTTGCAGATTGTTTAAAACCAGACCAAAACTTGAAAATGGGGTGAGTGTATGCACTGTGGCGGGGATGGGGAACATGTGGCCCTCCAGATGTGGTTGGACTGCAATGTCCATGCTTCCTTCCCCATGGGCTATGCTGGCTAGGGCTGGCTGGTGAGAGTTGCAATCCCATGGCTGTTCCCCACCACTGCAAACGAGGTAGCATCTTGGTGCCCTCCATGTGTTTTGGCCTACAACCCCCATAAGCTTCAAGCAGCATAGCCAATGTCAGGGATTATGGGACTTGTTGTCCAAAACACCTAGAGGGCACCAGGTTGAACATAAGACCACAAGAAGACCCAGGCTGGATAAGAGCGAATGTCCATCTAGTCCAGCATTCTAACACAATGGCCCACCAGCTGCCCACAGGAAACCCACAAGCGGGACATGAGTACAACAGCACCTTCCTGCCCATGTTCCCCAACAACTGGTTGATACTGGAGGTCGCACATAGCTATCAGGATTAGTGCAAACCACTAACACACCCTGAAAAGAAAACACTGCTTGCCTCCACTCATAATCTGTTTGATGGGTGTGAGAGTCTCTAATCTAGGATGACCACATGTCAAATTTCGCAGCCCATTCTTCTAAAACAGGGATCGGTAACTGCGGCCTTCCAAACATTGTTGGATTGCAACTCCCATTAGCCAACATAGCCAATGGTCGGGAAGTATTGGAGTTGCAGTGTAATGACATCTGGAAGGCCATATGTTGCCCAGCCCTGCTCTAAAGGATGCAATGGGTGTGTCGGATAGCCTAGGACACATTAGATAGAGTTAGACTACTACAGTCTCTCAACATATCCCCATTGTTTCTCCTTGCCTCCCTCTTAACTCTCCATCAGAATTGCTTCAGCTATCTCACTATGACGCATCCTGCTGTCCTTCCAACCTCTGGGTTTGGCTGTTCTTTGATGCCTCTGTCCAAGGCAAGAATCTGGGACAATTGTCTTTTAATTAACTGAGAATTAACTGTGCATTATCCCTTTAAGTACAGCCCAACCTCTGAAATCCTGACGCCCTATCCTCATTCTCCTTAGACTAAAAGACGCCCTGCTGCAGGCCTGCTAGGGAACTGTATATATAGCCCTAGTAACTAGCAGGTGTATTTAACAACACCTCCTGAATCCAGGAATCAAAGTCCAAAGGACATCATGGGGACAATTCCCAGCATTATGCCTACAGAATCCCCCCCCTTCCCAATCAGGGGATAAAATTGACAACTGGATCCTGCGTAAAGGTAAAGTTCTCAAAAAAGCTTTGCTGTTATGGCCTTACACATCTAATTAAGCGTCTCTGTCTGCAAGGAGCACCCAGAAAAGCACCTTGTAGAAGATGGCAAATCTGTTATCCATCTGCCAATTGCAGCAGCAGCAGCAGTAGCAACATAACAAAGGCCTTCAAAACCTGATGGCATAGAGATGGCATGTGATACGTTTTCTAGACATCCTGATCATAAAGTGAACATAAGAATAAGAACATAAGAAGAGCCCTGCTGGATCAGACCAAGGGTCCATCTAGTCCAGCACTCTGTTCACACAGTGGCCAACCAGCCATCGGCCAGGGACGAAGAAGCAGGACATGGTGCAACAGCACCCTCCCACCCATGTTCCCCAGCAACTGGTGCACACAGGCTTACTGCCTCGAATACTGGAGATAGCACACAACCATCAGGGCTAGTAGCCATGGATAGCCTCCTCCTCCAGGAATTTATCCAACCCCCTTTTAAAGCCATCCACATTGGTGGCCATCACTATATCTTGTGGTAGTGAGTTCCATAATTTAACTATGTGCTGTATGAAGAAGTCCTTCCTTTTAGTTGTCCTGGATCTCCCACCAATCAGCTTCATGTGAAGGAAGAGGAGCACCACTATTCTCTCCTCTTTAAAGAATATGACTTCACTCCCTATAATATCAAATGCAGGTGGTGAGTGCCAACCAGATTGGAGTAAAAACACAACCACTAAGAAACAAGAGGGAGATATCAGCATATCAGGAGTAGGAAGCATGTTCGGGGCAGGGTGGGGGGCATATAGCCCAATGAAGATTGAGCATGCCTGTTAGTCATATAAGTCCCAACTTCCATCATGCCACTCCATTGGCTGATGGGAGCTGTAAGCCAAAACATCTGGAGGGCCTGAAGTTACCCACTCCTGGCTTACAGGACCTGGAGGAGAGCTGAGCTGGCACTCCTTTTCAGAGGCAAGGAGGCTATATCCACATGACTGCGGAGTTGGGTCCACCTTCCCATAGCGGAAGTAGCAGACAGAAGGTCTATTTTCTCGCTAGCAAAAATACATAAAACAGCAGGGAAGAACTCTGGGGTATTCCACACACACACACACACACACACACACACACACACACACACACTTTCAGTATGATCCTTGTTGTGGGAGAAAAGAAGCGATATTTATTTTTCATAAACAGCCTAGAAAAAGTTGCAAAATAAGGGCCATCCTTCTGCATCAGGGCTACAAGAGTTACGGTTTGCCTTTGTTTTCCTGCATGTGAATGCTGCCAAACACATAAAAGGCAACCCGTCCCCAAATAAGACACAGTAATCCTTTATTGTTTTTGTTTTAGGTAAGGGTTTTGGAATATAGTATGCACAAAGGAGAGGGGATTGGATGCTTCGCTCTTACAAAATGGCAAAATCCATGCTCTGAAATAAGCAGGATTTATGCTGAGGCCTGAACATATATATATTTTAAAAAACGACCAACAACCATCAAGAACAAGGAGCAAGCCAAGTGAATGCTTTTACTGTGTAACCCTGCAAACGCACAACCATGGCATAGAGATATGAAAAGGGACTTTTTCCCTACACCAGAAGGAATCTTTTCCACCTCTAGATATTAATGAACACTTAATGATAATCACCCAACTTTCTTTCCCTCTTCCCTGTGAGAAAATACTTCTTTAGTGGGGGGGGGAGGAATCTTTTTTCCCCTTCTTTTTCTTTGGTGATGAAAAAGAGAGAGCTTCGGCTATTGGGCGGTATAAAAATGTAATAAATAAAATAAATAAATAAATAAATAAATGATGTTACCTTTTGCGGGTGGAAAAGAGGCAAATCCTCATGAAACAGCTTGGAGCGTCTTTGAGACTCCCCCATTCTTCTAGCATGCACCAAAGGGGGGAGAGAAATCCTTTACCATCCTCCACAAAATAAATTTAGCCATCAATTCTACCCAAGGTTTATTTCCCAGGTTAGCACAATACAAGGGTCTCTGCTCGCCCCTGAAAACCCAGCAGAACAAAACGCACTAAGACGTTAAGGGGCCATTTGTAACCAAATCTCACCACACCAGATCCTGCTGGGATTAGGTCAGAAATATTTTCCCAGAATACCCTCCCCCACCAAAAAAAGGCCCTCCTACAGATGTTCAGCGTCCACACCACAGATGTTGTTTCTCTTACAAGACAAGCTGCCCTGTTCCTTTCCAAAACACCCTGATGTTTTCTGCAGTGCACAAGAACGCTCTCGTCCCCTGCCCATACCTTTAATAAAAAGTACTGGAGATGTCCAACCTCATGCCTGAGATTGAGAACAAGTTGAAATGCTGCTTCAAACACAATAAAGCATTAAAAGTTAAGAAGATTGCAGAAAAATACATCATTTCCCCATCTTAAATGGGCTTTCCTAGTTATTGCTGCTTCTCTTCCTTTCCTCCTCCTCCTCTTCTTAGACCAGCTTTCCCCAACCTGGTGCCTTCCAGATTTCTTGGACTCCAACTCCCATCAGTCCCAGCCAGCATGATCAATGGTCAGGAATGCTGGGACTGCAGTCCAAAATGGTGTCTTTGCAGTGATCTATTATTATTATTATTATTATTATTAATTTATTTATTTATTTATTTATATAGCACCATCATCAGACCCTATCATACCATGCCAACAATACAAAGACACACACGCAAGAAAAGTTCCTCCTCCATCCAACTTGGACAGTCCTGGACAGTTTCTTGAAAAGATGATGCCAGAGGAGGGCATCGTGTCAGCTTAGAGCATCTCTACGTTCTCTTTCTGTAAAGGTCCATCGTAACTTGGAGATCTGAACATTTTAAAACTGCACCTTGATAAGATTTTAACTCCTGTTTTAGCCTTTTAATTGCAATGTTTTACAGTTGTATAAGTGACATTTTGTTTAATTTTATTCATTTTCTTAATGTTTTATGTGCTGATTTTAAATTGTGATCTTTGGCCAAAATATGTAAGCCTTTTACGTTTTTAATGATTGATATTGTTTTTATCTTGCAATGGTTGTCGGACCCAAGCAATAAAGTATAATGCATTAAGGGGAAGTCATGTTGCTTACCTGGGGCTTTATGCTTCCTGCTTCTTTGGCGCAATTGTTAGGGGCTGCATTACATGGGTGGAGAAGGATGACCATATGGTTTGAATTGAATATTTCCCCTTTATTCACTTTAATTGAGACAGTGCCATCTAGTGGTGGAAGATCCCAGTGGTTTTTCCAGATATTACCACATTAAAAGTGGTTTCTAGGGGATAGCGTGGGAGACATCCTGGACATTAACAACATTGTTTAATGGAGCCACAAACTTTGGTAAGTGGCCAAACATGAGTGTACAATCAATCGCTCATTTAGAGGAGCCCTCACACCAACAAATTATTTCCCTTCCCCACCGCAAAAAGAAAAGAACAAATTTCTCCCCAAGTAGCTGATCTTTAAAGCTGCAGCTTCCATTGTATTGCACAAGGTGCCAGAATAGTAATAATTATAACAATAAATTTATTTCTGACCTGCCTCTCCACCCTGATCGAGGCGGGAACAACAGCAAGTATAAAATACATAAAATATTAATCAAAACACAGTATACATTGTTAAAACTTCCTAAAAACATACTAAAAGCATCCTAAAAGCATCCTAAAATTCCACTGGATAGGCCTGCCAGAAGATCAGTCTTTATAGTTTTCTTAAATGCTAAAAAACTGTTAAGTTGACGAATCTCCTCCGGCAGGCCACTGGTTTTAAATGTTTGAATCAGTTTTATGTATTTTAGGGTGTTTTTGTGTTGTACCCCACCTTGATCCAGAGGGAGAGGCAGATAACTATTATTATTATTATTATTATTATTATTATTATTATTATTATTATTATTATTATTGTTAGAAAAGGGACAACAAAGCATGCAAGTTCTCCGGACTAGCAGTCTTTCATAAAAACCCTGACAAAGTCCCTCTTCATGGAAAAACAAAATACTAAAACTGCAATCTCCCCACCCACCTGCCCCCAAGGCAGGTAGAAGCTCAACAAGTACATCTTTCCTGGTTATGGCATATTCACACCTGAGTGAAAACATCACCTGTGGCATTGCTCCTTGGAGGAAGTCTCTGATAAATAAGTGATATTTTGTCAGTATTTAATTTCTAAAAAGAGAGTTGCCAGGGCCCTAACCTACTTGAAAGTCAGATTTATTCCTTTCTTCTAATATCCAAGCGATGTAGTGTGTGAACATCATGCAGCACATCCTGAAAAAAGCACCTTCTGGTTAATGTTCATTATCATTACATTTAGCAAGTGGGACCTAAACAATAGGCAGTAATATATCCTTCCTCCTAACAGGTGGTTCTGATTTCAGTGGGGCTGTGAACCCATTCTGGGTTTCAGCCAGAATTCTACAGGAGCTGTCCAACGTGCTGAACTTATTTTTTTTTTTTTTGCCATGGGTTCAGCACTTTGGATAGCTCCTTTAGAGGTCTGGCTGGTTCTGACTGGGACCCTCCCATATGTATCTGCCCAGACACTAAGATCGTCTTCAGGGGGTTTTCTCCGCGAGCCCCTGCCAAAGGAAGTGAGGCAGGTGGCTACCAGGAGCAGGGCCTTCTCTGATGTGGCACCCCGGCTGTGGAATGAGCTCCCTAGAAAGTTTCACCTCGCACCTACATTATACTCATTTTGATGCCAAAATTTTATTTTCCCAGAATTTTTATAGTTTATTATCTTAGTCTTTTAACTTTGCTGTTTCAAATCTGTATTTTAAAACTGTATCAATCTCTACATCGCTGCTCGGTTTTATCCTCGTTGTGCTTTTATATTATAACTTTTATATTGTGGGGTTTTTTTTAATATTGTGGTTTGTTTTATTCCATGAATTGTATTTCATGGTTTTAATTTTTGTGAACCACCCAGAGAGCTTCAGCTATTGGGAAGTTTAGAAACGCAATACCTGCCAGGAAATGGCACTCAAGGAAGCTAACATCAAAGAAAGCCATAACCATTGTTCCACATAACCCTGACCTGATTTCCAATTGCACTTGTGAAAAGAAAGTATTTTCACATACAGATCATAACTGGAAATTACAAATAATGACCATGGTGGGGGGGATGATAGAAGTTGTAGTCCAATATGTCTGGCGGACACCAGGTTGGGGAAAACTAGGCTAAATCATTACAATTTCAAAGAAAATATCTTTAGGATGGGAGTGTTAATGTGAAATATACCATCCTTTCTCTTTTGGGAACCTGCCCTCCGGAATGCTATTTGTTTGTTTGTTTGTTTATTTATTTATTTATTTATTTTGTATTTATACTGCCCAGCAGCCTAGGCTCTCTGCGCAGTTTACAACTAAAACCATAAAATCCAATTTAAAACTTTAAAATCACATAAAACCAGAAGAAGTTACTGTCCAGGGAAGGCTTGTTTAAAGAGATGTGTTTTTAGGAGGTGTTTAAAAGATATTACATTTTCCGCCTCCTGAACCGCACAAGGGAGGGTTTTCCAGAGGGTGGGGTACTGCTACAGGGTGGGTGTAAACTGAGGATTACACAATTGATTCTGGCGGCTCTGGTGTCAGTGGGACAATGAATCCACTCCGGATTTCAGCCAGAACCAGTCAGAACTCTAATGGCGCTATCCATGGTGGGGAATCATAAAAAACTGAACTCATTTGATTCCACTGTGGATCCCTATTCACAAGCAGGAGGCATATTACTTGAGAGGCGGTCCAACTAAATTCACTCTGTCTCTTCCTTCCACATAACCATGGTTCCACATAACCATGATCTGATCGCCATTTGCACTCGTCCCATTTAAATTCATGGGACTTGTTCGTTAACTTGGTTTACATTCATTCAACTTATTTATGACTAACTTTCATTGGGTTTGGGCCTCAGCTTGTCAGCTGGGGTGAGTTATTAATCTTTTGTAAACCACCCAGAGAGCTTGGGCTATGGGGTGGTATAGAAACGTAATAAATCGTTGTCGTCGTCATCATCATCATCATCATCATCATCATCTCCGTCCCCTATCCCACTGGTCTTCTCCAAAAGCTCTCTGTCTTCAGGAAACCCACTTTTCACAGTGACTTGTCTACCAAAGACAGATGCTTGTCATTGAACACTGCAAAGGATTCTGAGACATAAAGAGCATTGTGCAATCTCTGGAAGGTACTGTCCAGGCTGGCACACACCTGGCACACACCTGCAACTGCATTCCCCAGGGGATAACTGCTCATGATGAGCAGATTGGTTTTAAGGGCGCTTGTCTGCTATTACTGCTTTTAAGAACACAAGAGCCAGGGATGGCTCAAGGTATTTGGTTGCTGGAGGCAAAGTTCAAGAGGGAACCTCCTCCCATCTCATCCATATACTTCCAGATGAACCTGTCTTCAACATTGTTGAAGGGACAGCATCTTTCACTACACCTGAAGGCAGCAGGCTAACTCAGAGGGCACTGAGCAGGATACATGGCACATAGGTCTCTCCTGCAACACTTTGCTGCCGCCTCCCAGCATCTGTCACCTGAGGTGACTGCTTCACTCTGCCTAACGGTAGGGCTGGCCCTGAGAAGAACCCTGCTGGATCAGGCTTAAAATTCATCTAGTCCAGCGCCCTGTTTCTGACTGTATCCCACCAGATGCCTCTGGGAAGCCCAGAAGCAGGGCACAAAGTGGTAGAGCATCTCCGTTGCATGCAGAAGGTTACAGGTTCGAGTCCCAGCATCTCCTAGTAGGCCTGGAAAAATTCCTGTCTGAAACCCTGGAGAGCTGCTGCCAGTCAGTGTCAACAATCCTGGCTTAGATGGACTCATGGTCTGACTGAGTAGAAAGCAGCTTCCTAAGTTCCCACTGTTACACTCCTATCAACTTGTTTTCCAAGGTACACTGCTGTCTCTAAGCCTGGACCTTCTAGTTAGCTATCATGGATACCAAGAACATAACAATAGCCATGCTGATTTTGACTGAAGATCTATCTAGTCCAGTATCTACTCCAGTATCCTGTATCCCACAGTGGCCAACCAGAAGCCCACCAACCATAGCAATAGCTTTGTTGTTCCTCAACGGCTAGTATTCAGTGCCTCTGAACCTGGGGGTTATATAGTGAGAGCAGAAGGTTTTGCCCATTCCATTGCTTTTTTGCTTACTGGATTGTCTCTGCCCTGAATTCCACTCCACCTGAATTCTGGTTTCTAAAATAAGTTCTGGAATCAACCCATGTGCAGTTTGTGACAGTGTTATTTTTTGTGAACTCATTGGAATCATACCCCTGTCCCCTTCCATGTTACCATTTCACATGTGCACATAGGAAAAATCCTGCAGAAAGATAGTCAATCTTGATGCGGCCGTACGTCCAATTGTGTCAGGATTCTTGCCATATGATGCTTGAGTGATGCAAACATTTGCCCCTGCATATTGATAAAATTCCCTGCGGAAAGGATCTTGATGCAACCGACCATACCGTCACATCATTTCAGATTGTTTCTATGGTGTGGGTGTGTTTTCAGCGCGTGCATCTGCATACGAGCATTGGTAAAACACTGCACAAAATAGCCACTTGATACAAGTGTGTGTACAATCACATCATCAAGATTGCTCACAGACACACAGGTTTTTGTTTTATCCGTACTTAGATGCACATTGTTAAAGTAGGGGAGTGGATAAGATATGAATAAATGGAAGGAATGAACAGGTGTTTCACAAAAATGCACAACCCTAACCCTAACTTCTAAAATAAAGCACTTTACAATGAAAGGTTCCTAATGCAATGGAAGACTCCCAGTTACAGACATGCACAGCACATTTCATTACGGTGCTCACCCAGGGATTTTTTTTTAAAAAAGACAAACATTCATTGAATAATAAATCACAAGGACATTACTTTTATACATTTATTTATTAAACACCATAGACACTGATACCTTACTCCATGTTTGGCTTGGCTGACCATGGGAGGACCACTGCAGGTGGTGGTGGTGGGTTTAATGAGGAGATGCTTCTCAAGTCCCAGCATTGGTGGGGCTTTGTGGTGACACTGTCCAGAAGAGGGGCTTACAAGGCAATATTAGCCTTCAGGGGCCCTCCTCTTGGTCTCTTTGAAGCGTGGCTCTTGGCAGAAAGGATCCCAGCAGAGCGACTCCTTTTCACTCCTGCTGCCAGGAGCAAATGATGCTCTCTCTGAGGCAGCAATTCTTTGGTGTGGTGGTGGAGCAGCCAGAAAACAGCCAGAGGGTCGTTTCTGCTGAGTCTAGAAAACCCTCTGGATCCCTACTCAATGGTCCCCTTAAGTCGGTTTATTGCTTGAGTCATTAGGGTGTGCCTGGGTGCACTCAGCACATCCCTTGTGCACACCTATGCTCCCAGTGCATAGATTACAACACTCCATTGGTTCTGCTTTGGAATATATATATATATATATGTGTGTGTGTGTGTGTGTGTGTGTGTGTGTGTGTGTGTGTGTGTGTTTTGTGGTAAGGAATCCTAAGCTAGAGGGAAATTCAGATATGGGAAATTTAGAAGCATTGTAATTTCATACAGCCAGTGGCCAGTGATGAATCTGCTAAACTTCCAAGGAACCCTAGGATTTCTGGAACAGTTTGATTAAAACAAAACAAAACCCAGCAACGCTCTCCTCTCCAGTTCACAAGAATTACTGTCATCTACCTTCCTATAGTTCTAAATAACAAACAAAATCAAAAAATTTAAAACGCTTTGCAAATGAAAATAGTGATGTGACACACACACACACACACACACACACACACACACACACACACATATAGATATAGATATAGATATAGATATATTGCATTGCCCATCTTTTGCAAGGACGTTCATGGGACCACTCTGCAATCTTTCTCTAGGCCAATAAATGACTTCCAGCAATGTGAATATTTGTTCTTCTAACTTCTTACAGAACTCAACACGTGGGCATTTTAGCTTTCCCTCAGGCATTTAAATGACTTGGGTGATTACCTCTGTACAGCCTGCCCTGCAATGCAACATGGGAGAGACAAAGTCAGGAGTCAGCATGAAGCAGACAGGCCGTGCAATCCTATGCATGTTCACACAAAAGTAAGTCATACTGTGGGCTCAACTACAACAAGCAGATATTCCACTATGAAAGTGGTATGGAAGCGGTATATAAAAGGCAGGAGCCACACTACTGCTTTATAGCGGTATTGAAGTGCACTCACAACTGTTGGGGCCCATTGACACATACCGTATACTGCTTTCATGTCACTTTCATAGTGTTATATCCTGCTTAGTATAGATGTGTCAGGGGCCCCAACAGTTGTCCATGCACTTCATTACCACTATAAAACGCAGTGTAGATCCTGCAGTGCACTTCCATATCACTTCAAAGCAGTCGTGTGGCTCCTGCCTTTTATATACTGCTTTCATAGTGGAATATCTTGCTTGGTGTAGAGGAGCCCTGCGTTCAGTGGGGCTTATTCCCAGGGAAGTGCTTATTGTAGGATTGTGGCCTAACTGACCTAGGGCATGTCTACACCTAAGGGTGTAGAGGGAAGGAGGGGGTTCAATCCCGGACTTACCTGCTTCCGGTATCATCCTTGGCCATCTAAACGGAAGCACAATATCCCAGAAGGGAAAAGGGACATCATGCTGTTGTGCCTGCCATTTTTTTTTAAAGGTAGGAGCTGGAACACACTTGCGTTCCAGCGAAAAAGTAAGTAAAAAAAAAAAGGCTGTGGTCCTTGGGATCGTCCAGGGGCCATGGGAAAAAACAGGATAAAAGTGTTTCCAGATATCCTGGGGAAATGGAGGGATTGTCTCTGCCTGCTCCTGGGATCCCTTGTGACGATCCTGGGGAAAAAGGATCGACATGGCCCTAGAGAGTAAGGCACAACAGGGAGAAACAAGGAAGGATGATGATTTTCAGGACCGTCGCTAATTTTCCAGAACATCATCAGAGGTTTTGTTTATCTTTTGCAGACTACTTCATCCTTCTCTACAGCCACCACCCCACTTTCTGCAGATGCTGTAATCAAGGGTGAGTAATGTGTGGCCCTCCAGATGTTGTTGGCTTCCCTGGTTAGGACCAATCAGAGCTGCAGGTCCACAGGGTTCCCACCCCTGCTATAAATGATGCTATCCAAGGGCTCATCAACACCAAGTAGGATATTCCACAATGGAAGTGGTTTGAAGGTGGTATATAAAAGGCAGGAGACACACTATTGCTTTATAGCAGTATTGAAGTGCACTGACAACTGTATATGACACAGACCATATACCGCTTTCATAGTGCTATATCCTACTTGGTGTAGATGTGTCATAGGCCCCAACAGTTGTCAGTGCACTTCAGTACCACTATAAAGCAGTAGTGTAGATCCTGCAGTGCACTTCAATATCACCTTAAAGCAGTAGTGTGGCTCCTGCCTTTTACTGCTTTCATACCGCTTTCATAATGGAATATCCTGCTTGGTGTAGATGAGCCCTGTGAGTCCAAAATTTAACTGGGAACTAAAAGAATTGTACCACTTTAGCCATTTTTATTGCTTCAAATTGATAGATTTCTTTGGATTTCACACCAGGTAAGATCTTTGTTCTTTTTACTCAACATTGAATTTGAATACAAGATATAACCCACTGGGGTGATTCTCAGAGATGTGTAGAATATCATGGAAGTTTTTCTTCAAAGATAGAGTTTATTGCTAAAAATGTTTTTGATCAGTCATGGTTGATATGTACACTGATATGTTGTAAAAGGAATATTCAAGTAAACATTTTCAATATTTTTTCTGGCATACTCTCTAGCTTCCCCCCTCCTATACACAAACATTAAAAATAAATAAACTGTACACAAGAAATTTCTTTTAACATCTCTACATTACTATATGTATTCCAAAACAAAACAAAAAAACCCACTCTTTCGAAACATCATACATTTAAAAAACAAAAGCTTCCTTAATCAATATACATATTTTTCCTTTAAAAAAAAATCTAGACAACTTTGAAAATTAGTCTGAAGATTGATGACACATTCAGAAAGAATGAATGAATGAAAGAAAAGTGTACAGGAAACAGAAATTAAATATCTTTATGGTTTTGTGGGGTTCAGTATCATAAACCATCTTTATAGGAAAAAATATCCTCTTCCCATTCACTGAAGGAAAGTGTTCCATTTAGAAAGGATTGGGTTCAACATGTGGTCCTGCATCATCACCATTTTATTATTAATAATAACAATAATAAAAATAACCAACAAAAAAACACAGCTGAATTTCCCCCCCTTTTAAATTCTCTATATTTACAAAAGATGGTAATTTTCCTTTTGTTAGAATGCTATATATGTATAAAAATAAACATCTTATGGTAGTGCTTAGCTTTTCTCTGGCCTGCACTGCAGTTCCGTTCAGGTTTTGCTTTTCCCATTTCAAATAAAATAAAATAATTAAAAAAAAATACAGTGCAAGGGGCTGCAGGGATGGGGAAAACATGAAGACAGAGAAATGAATAAGCAAGGTCTCTTGTGAAGGTGTGTCAATGTTTGCATGTATCTCTCGCTTCACAGGAGAGCATGGTTCACCATGAGACCCACCATGTTGATTCGATCATCCAAGCCCCTGCTCAGGGTTGCAAGGTCATTGACACCTGTCTCATCCTTCAACAAGATGGTCAGAGGACTCCAGGATGCCTTGGCCTTCTTGATGGGACCGACATGGGATTGACGGAAAAGTGCCTGACTCCACCCTATCTCAAGGCACTGGGGTGGTTTCCGGTAGAGATTTCCTGGCACTAAGCGACATATCCACACTTCCGCACACAGGGGCAGTGAGGTCTCTTGGATCCAGGACACCCAAAGATGCGGCTAGCAGGAGCATTTGCACTCTGAAATGACCGGGTACTGTACAGGAATCCAGGTGCAATATTTTTGCCTCGACCACCCTTGGCAGTACCATCTCAAGAAGGTCTTGGTGACCGATTTGACCGGCTTACAGTACATGCCCTCGGGGAAGGAGCACGACCTCTCCGCAAAACAGTTCCCTTCCTTGATATAACGAGGCCAGAACCTGATGCCCAGGTCCTTCCAGGTGTACAGCACCGGACAATAAGTGTACGCCCAAAGCCATTGCAGGAACTTCCGGCGGGCCTTCTTGCCCATCTTGAGTCTGGTCCCGTACGGCGTCTCGCCAAGGTCCAACTTTTTCAGTTCGTTGGGCAAAGGCCCCAACCCCTTGAACCTGTGCAGTGGGTCAGAACTGGAGAGGTTCCCCTGGGCCGGAGCCAGCACAGACATGAAGTTGGGGTCAAAGTTGCTCCCCAGCTTCTTTCTCAAAGTCCGGTCATCCAGATCTTGCTCCTTGGGGTCATATTCCGGGTCTGGATGCTCAATAATGTCCTTGACAGGCAGGTTGTCGCTAGGGGAGGGCCTGAGCCGGAGGTAAGGCTGGCAGGAGCTGGGCCGGGACAGCACTGCCAAGGAAGAGCAGAACAGGACAGCTTGTATGGCCTTCATGCTCTTCTTAGCCCCAGTCCACCGGCACTTGCAGACAATCCTTCCAGCCCCACCCCACCCCCCAAGAGAACTGCCAGGCACCACAGTGACTCGCTTGCACACACCCCTCCTTTGCCAATTGTTCCAAAGCTCTGAGTTAATTCTCCGCAGTCCCACTTGCCAAGTTTAAGGGATTCATAAATAGGTTGAAACAAAGTCCATCAAGGCCTCTTGCTTTAAATAGATCACCAAGGGGTTAGATGACAGACGCATGTAAGGTCCCCTCCCTGCCACTAAATGAGCAGGGTGAACAGCAAAAAATAAAAAAAAATAAAAAGGGGGGCAGGCAGGAAGAAATGAGGGGGGGCAGAGAAGCAGATGGGTTCCTCCTTCCAAACAAATCTTCCCAAAGGGCATCCAAAAGAAATAAATTCTTTTTTTCTTTTTCTTTTTTTTGCGCCCCCTTCTTTTTCCTCCTCCCGCTCTTGGTAATTCCCCCCTCTTCTCTCTCTCTCCCAAAAATTCACAGCGGACGAGTCTCCATCCCCATGGTGACAGCTGGACTTAGACCCACGACAACATGTCTAGACGGTGTGACAGGGTTTGGCGTGAGACTGGAGCCCAAGAATAAAACCCTTTTTTATAGATGGGGGAACTGTGAAAAGGGGGAAAGCGTTGGCTGCAGCAAAGCGGGGGGCGGGGGGGGCGGAGAGTTTGGAGGTGGGGGAGGTGAAGTCAAAAAGAGAGGGGGGAAGACAGAGAGAGGGGGGGGAGAGAAATGGTTTCAATTTCGAGGGG
This sequence comes from Elgaria multicarinata webbii, assembly GCF_023053635.1. Classification (NCBI taxonomy): domain Eukaryota; kingdom Metazoa; phylum Chordata; class Lepidosauria; order Squamata; family Anguidae; genus Elgaria; species Elgaria multicarinata. Next base: position 14,692,457 of record NC_086187.1, on the reverse strand, counting down.
GGGGTCCCACTTTTCCTGCCTTCCCCTCTTTCCAATCCGACCGGTTGGTTTCGAAGTGCAGTCAACGTCTCGCTCTCTCTTTCTCTTTTTAATCCCCTCAGGCAGGCAGAGTTCCCCACGGAAACTGCCAGACGGGTCCAGGAGAACTTTTATTCATTTTGAAGTCTTCTTATAGGGTGGCTATTTGGGGAGGGGCGCTGGGGAGCTGCGGTAGAGGCAACGGGGGGGGGGTCGTGGATCTCGGCGCCTGGCGCGCTGGGAGGCAGAAGCGTCTGCACCAAACCAGGGAGCCGATTTAGCTGCCCCCCAAAGCGATCTCCGAGGTCATCCTCCTCCGTACTCTTCGAAAGCGCAGGCACCCCAATAAAATCCCAACGCGCGCGGGGAGGGGGGAAAAAAGGGCCGAAGGGCGACTCCTCTGGGCGGCGAGTCCGGGGAGGCTGAGCGAACGTGGGAACACGAGGGTCGAGAGGCTAGAGGGGAAAGCGAGGCTCCGGGCTTGTCTTGCGGTCGCGTGTAGAGCCCCCCCCCCTCCCCGATGCCTGTCTTCTTCTGCGCCAAGCAGTTGCGCACAAATAATAGTAATGATGATGATAAACCCACGTCGTTTGTCCAAGAGGTTAGGATCCCGGGAGGGTAGAGGAGGAAAGCAGCCTCGGAAGCGGGCTGCGCGGCGGGCGCTCGCTGCCCCCGGACGCCGCCTCGGGACGCCGGGAGCGGCCGGGCGGCGCGACTGCTGCGGCGGCTGCCTCGGGCGGCGGCTGCGCTGCGCCAGGCGAGCTCCGGAGGGGGGGCTCGGTCCGCTGGCGGCGGCGCCTGGCTGAGACCGCTGTGCGCGCCAGGGACGCGGCGCGGCGCTCCGGCTGGAGGGTGGCTGGGCGAGCGCGTCTTGCTGACTGCGTCGCCTGTGCGCTCCCTTCTCGCGGCGGCGGCGGCGGCGGCTCCGTCTGCTCCTCCTCCTCCGTCTCTTCCTCGCTCTCCGCCGCTCGCTCCGCTTCCCAGCGACTGCTGCGCTCGCCTCGCGCAATCCCAAGTTAAATATCCCCCCCTCGGATGGAGCCAAGTGTCATCGCGAACTGCCCGCCTCTGTCACTTGCACCACGTTGCCTGATTGACAGCGCCCGCTCTCGCTCTCTCCCCTCCCCTCCGTTTCTCGCCCCCCCCCCTACACACACACCCCGCCGGCCCTAAATTGAAGCTCTCGCGCCCCGCCGCCGCCGCCGCCGGGTCCTAGCGCCATTCCGCTCTTAGGGGGCGTCCCTGCTTCTTTTCAGAACATCAGAACACCCAAAGCAAGCTGAATCACACCACGGGAAATATCCCAGGTCGGGCCTGCTCAGAGTAGACCCCCTTGAAATGAAGGAGGCTTGAGTCGGTCACGACTAGCAAGTCCCATGCGTTTCAGCGGGTCTACTCTATTTATTTTATTTATTTATTACATTTCTATACCGCCCAATAGCCGGAGCTCTCTAACGTTGGGGACTCTCCCAAAAGTCCATCGCGCCCAGTCTAATTTCCTCCTGATCCTGAAGGTAGCATCTAGCCATCAGGACTAGCAGCCATGGATTCAGGCAAGTAGCCATCCTAAAAGTTGGGGAGGGTGCAAAAAGTAGTAGGGAGAGCAGTTCATCTGGTTTGCAGGTCTTTTAGAGACAAAATTGAAAGCTGCTTTTTTTAAAAAAAAACACGATGTGTTTGTGACATAAAACTGGGGACAGAGGAAATTTAGGCGGGGGGGGGGAGCAGCCCTCCCCCACTGGCTACAGGCCGGCTGCCCCTGATACTGGAGGTAGCATATATCCATCAGGATTAGCAGCCATGGATTCTTATCCAGTCTCCCTTTGATGCAAGCAGGCACGCACCGCGACTATAGGATGAAAGCCATTGCTGACGACCCAGGGCCAGGTGGAGGGAGACCTGTTGTGTGCTGAGGGAGGAGACGAAATGAATTCGTTCCCCTGCAAAAAAAAAAAAAAAAGGAAAAAAAGTTGGAAAATAGAATAAAGAGGAGTCTTGTTATGTCTAGTACATGGATCGTGGCACGAGCATTGGTGGACTACAGAACGCTTCATCAAAGGCATGAAGTGTTAACCTCCGTGTGTGTGTGTGTGTGTGTGTGTGTGTGTGTGTGTGTGTGTGTGTGTGTGTGTGTGTGAAAGGGGGGTTATAGAAGGGGGATATAAACAGTGGAGCCCAATGACCATGCAGTGGAAGGTGTACCGTCTGCAACCTTTCTATGTGAAGCGCCACTGTTTTTGTCCTTAACAAACCATTCCAGCCAGCCCTCTGGAATTTGGCAAGAACAAGAACAAAAAGAAAGCAATTGTCTCGCATACGATGTTGCAGACCATATTTTTAGATCATGGGCTGGGTTGCCCGTTCAACACTCCAAGGGCCAGGTTCTACAGGGAGTCCTGAAAGCTGGGTTGATTTCTTCAAACTCTCGCTCTCAGCTGGAATACCTCTTTCCTCTAATTCCAAAAGATTGGTGGGGGGGGGGGAAGGGGGGCTGTTTGTGGTGGTAGAATTCAGAGCACTCTGAACATGCTCCGAGGCACTTATGACATCAACGTACATGCCCCCAAGGCCAAAGTTTGGGCCCAGTTTCTGGCAGCAGAAGCGCTTTCCTTCAAAGGAGCCCTGCGCCTGGGTAGCAGCCTTGTGTGTGGATCCATTGCGTATCTTGGCAGGTACAGCTCCTGGGAGGCAGCCAAAGTGGGGAATTCTCGTCTGGGGTGTGTGTGTGTGTATGTGTGTGTGTACGTGTGTGTGCGGGTGTGTGTGTGTGTAGGATTTCTATCACTACAAAAAGTAATTACGTCCTGCTGCCATCTGGTGTGGCAGCAATTTTTAATTTGCATGATTTGACTTCCAGTAAATGTTTAAATTCTGTGTTGATTTATGTGCAATAGCTCAGCTATCAGAATGTGGCAGGGAGGAAGGTGGGGGGAGGAACAGAAGGGCTGCAGGCTTTCTCTTTGCCTTTACTTCTTGCTTTAATGGGGATTTTTTTCATCATCACCTTCCACTGCTCTATATAAGACTCAGTGCCTTTTCAGTCCACCAACTTCACTGCATCCTTCCAGTGATGTAAACTATTGCTTATTAAACCCCCTTCCTGGTTTATTTGTATGGTGCACCATGCAAAGTTTCACTTTATAGGATGCCAGAGGTGGGTCCAGCACTCCCCCAAATCTTTTTATAACGCCCCCTTAGCTACTAACTTTAAAAAAATCTACCAGGAGGGACAATATTGGGCTGAAATTGGGGGAGCTAGGGGGTTAGAGGCTTGTCGATTTCATTATGGGTCCCCTACATCTTCTCTTCCCCCCCCACTTCCCCAAATAACTCAAGCACTGGTACCATGCCATTTCTATTGAGCATCAGTGTGCTGATCCTAACGTCAGAAGTAAGCTTCATCAAGATCATGAAATGAATGATAAATCACCTTGGGGTACTGTTTGGGCCAAAAGGTGGCTCATAAATTTAGGCATAAATAAATAAATAAATAAATGCAAAACCAAAGGATTCGAAGAATCGAGGAGAAATATGGCTACTCTTCTGCAAACGCTGGGGAGCGACGGATAAGATCCTCTGCATTTTAGAAAAAAGAAAAAGAACGAAAGTTTGCCCTCATTACGTAGTTCTGTCCTGCGGAGTCCAGCGTGGGACTTCCTCCCTCCCTGCTAAGTCATGCTCAGGTTTGCAGGCCTGAAACAGGAGGAAGAGTTTTCTAAAGGCTTGTCCATCCACAAGCCCAGCTGCTTACAGTCCGGGGGGGTGGGGGGGATCTACACTACTGCTTTTAAAGCGCTTTAAAGCACTTTGAAAATGTTTTGAAACCTGTATATGCAGTGTGTCCTGGGCCCCAACAGTTGTCAAAACTGTTTTAGAGTGCTTTAAAGCGCTTTAAAGCAGTAGTGTAGATCCCGTCTCCCCTAGAGCTGGTGCAGAGAGCAGGGAAAGGGTTAATGGCGCTGGGGCGCTGGAGAGAAGACCCAGAGGCGGCAAAGATGAGAAATCCTGCACAAGCTGCTGGTTGGCCACTGGGCGCTGCTGCAGGCACTTGTTTTAAGAAACGAGGACAGGAGGAGGAAAAGATGCCGGCAGCCCGGCCTTTTACAAAGCGGCAAAGGGCTGCCCTGGGTAGGTCACTTCCAGCCTCCTCTCCCACGTGGCAGCAACTTTTTCTCCTTTCCACCACAGCATCAGGACCAGAGAGCAAAAATACATCAGCAGCCTGCATCTCACCTCTTAACTAGCCAGCTCTGGGTTTTGGGGGGTCCCTTGGGCGAGCCACCCTCACCGGGCCCCTCCATCAGGAAATAGACCATTGTCACCGCCATTGTCACCAGCTTCTTTTCCTCCTCCTCGTCTTTCTCATCACTGCTGCCACCTGCTTGATTGACAGGCAGAGAGCCACCGTTGTCTGGGCCAGAGCAAGAGGCAGGTGAACAAGCAGCTTGAACTGGTGAAGAGGAGGGTCCGGTCCAGGGGGCTCTCGTCCATGGCCCCCTGCTAGGGTGTGGGCCCATGCCTGCTCTTGACACCGGCCCTGTAACTAACTACTACTACATTTGCCGGGTGTCTGGTTCGGGTGAACTGCCATCCACGCTCCCTACTGTTACTAAAAGATGACTGGTTGGCTATAAAGCAGAGTTGACTTTCATCTACACTTGGACACATTTTGGGCAAGGTGGAGCAGGCTGAGAGGGGGTGGGGAGGAAAAAGATAAAATAAATAAAATAAAGATGAATGCTGTTGCTGTTCAGACTTCATAACCTTAAACCAGCCTTCCCCAATCTTGTGCTTTCCAGGTGTATTGGACTCCAATTACATTATCCCCAGCTAGGTTCAGGAAGGAGATGTTCCTAGAACCTTTCTTTACACCACACTTTCTTGCAAGACATCTCTCCCTCCCTATTTCTAATTTTTTTTCTTTTCTTTTAATTTTTCCTCCCTTCCTTCTCTGTCTATTCTAAAAAAAAAAACAACCCACCTTGCTTCTCTGTTCTATTCTTTGCTTCTTCCAGTTAGAAAAAGTTCAGTGGCGAGGGGCGTCTAGAACAAACTCTGCTATAAGGGACTCCTATAGCTTCATCACACCAGCGTTATACTGTGCAATCACTGTGAATTGTGTGCAAAGGACTCCGAAGTTTTCCAGTTTATAATCTGCTTTGACTGTGAAGTGCTCCCAGGCATCCTGATTTAATTGTGCTATAAAGCCAAAAGACCCGTCCTATTTTGATACCCCTTTTAAGAGCGAATCATTTGTTGTTTTCCGAGCGGCCACTGGGGGCGCAGGAGGAGGATTTGATAGGTTTAAACTACCAATTAAACAAATACTTACATCTGCATAAGTTTTAAAGATAAAGACATCAAAATTGGCACAGTAATAGATATTAAGGAGAGCTTTAAGCATACCAAATTTGAATCGGATTGGGTCATCCGTTGATTTTTTATGATTTTATTTACATTTCTCTCCCTAATCCCTTTCCTGGTTTGCAAAGGTTCTTAGGAGTGCTGCCGCCCGGGGTGTGATTTAGCTAGCAACAACAACAATGACAGCGTTATGCTGTGGGGGATAATTCGAGGGAAACAGGTATGTGGGATGAAGCTACCAGCATCCGTCCCACTCCTCGCATGGGTGCCTTTCTCCCCATCTCCCCAAACAGGGGACTGTTTCCTCCCACCCTCTCAGGCCATATTTACACCCACTAGTTTATTTCTTTTAATAGGTGCTGAGGCTTAAATTCACTTGGAAGTCACATCCTCTCCAGACTGAACCATTGGACCTGGTATCATAGAATCACAGAAGTTTAGAGTTGGAAAGGACCTCAAAGCTCATGCAGTCCAACCCCCCTGGCTCAACCCAAACATAACCACAGCATTCCCAACAGAAGGTCATCCAGCCACTGTTTAAATACTTCCACTGAAATTATTTTCAGATGGCTGTCCAGCCTCTGCTTAAATACTCCCCCCGACCCTGCCCTTAGCTATTCTGTTCTACTGTCAAACAGTTCCAACCATTCAGTTCCAACCATTAGGAAGGTTTTCCTACTGCTTGGCTGAAATCTATTTCCACGCCATTTCTACCCATTTGTTTTAGTCCTGCCTTTCAGAGCAACACAGCCCAAGTCTACTTCATCTTCTGTGCGGCAGCCATTTAAATACTCAGACAGCAACCGCATTTCCAGAAGGACATTGGCAGGTTAGAACAGATTCAAAGAAGGGCAGCAAGGATGATACAGGGACTTGAAGACTTGCCCTTTGAGGACAGCTGAAGGAACTTAGGATGTTCAGTCTGGAGAAAAGAAAACTGAGGGGAGACATGTTAGCAGTGTTCAGGTACATAAAAAGGTGCCACAGGGAAGATGGTCAAGAACTATTTTCCCCGGCCACAGAAATTAGGACCCGAAATAATGGGTATAAGTTACAGCTACCTAGATTCCAATTAAATATAAGGAAAAACTTCCTGACAGGAAGATCTGTACAACAGTGGAACAGTCTATCACTGGAGGTTTTTCCATCTCTGGAGGTTTTGAAGAAGAGGCTGGACAGCCACCGCTCATGGATGGTTGAATCAGTTTTCCTGCACATTGCAGAGGGTTGGACTAGATGACCCTTGTGGTCCCTTCCAACTCCACAGTTCTATTATTATTATTATTATTATTATTATTATTATTATTATTATTATTTATATAGCACCATCAATGTACATGGTGCTGTACAGAGTAAAACAGTAAATAGCAAGACTCTGCCGCATAGGCTTACAATCTAATAAAATCCTAGTAAAACAATAAGGAAGGGAAGAGAATGCAAACAGGTACAGGGTAGGGTAAGCAGGCACAGGGTAGGGTAAAACTAACAGTATAAAGTCTGCACAACAGAAAGAAAAAGTCTACAACCCGGATGCTCTGCCCCGGGCACCAAAATGTCCCAGGCAGATCCCAGCCACTCCGAGCCCAGGCAGAGACCTCCCGAGCCAGATCCAAGCCGTTTCTCCTGGCCCCTCCACATGCATGCCAGGATGTCCAAAGCCACACAAATACAGCAATGCGGACAGAAGGAAAACTGGCTGTGTGTGTGTGTGTGCACACCCGCACATATGGAGAACCTGCTGAAATTCCCTCTTCCACGCAACTGCCAAAGATACAATTCTATGATTCTATGTCTCCCTTTCATCTTTTCTTCTCCAGGCTAAACTCAAGCCAGCTCTTTCAATCATTCCTCCAGATTTGGCTTCCATGCCACTCAGGGACGAGACAATCAGCGATGTTCATGGTCACCAATGATTCGCTGAACTCCACTTTGAAGCTGAGATCCCCTCACTCCCCTTGGCAATTGAAAAATTATTTTTGTGTTGGTTTGAACAGAAAATTGTGCATTTCGGTATGTATCTTTTGAAAGTTTGCAGCCAAATGCACACTGCCCCTGCATAAATTAAAGCATGAAAATGCTTTTTTTTAAAAAAAGGTGTGCATTTCTTTTAAAAGTGCAACTTTTGAATGTAAATACAAGTTCTGAAACATCTGAACTCTCCCGCTCCCCAAATGCACTTGCGTTCATGTTCATGTTCATATTTGGATGTGCAAACAGGGGAAATTCGAGTAAAAACTAATCTTAGAGCCGAGGAGCTTGTTAGTTCAGCTTCTTACATGTCCTGCAGTAGCTCTGCCCCCTTGCAGCTTTAACTGTTGTGATGGAATTTCACCAGGCGTACAAACGCATACAAATGACACTTCCTGAAATTCTCCTTTCTATACAACTGTTAAAGATACAGGAGCCCAATCCTCCTTTCCATATGGTCACCCTACCCACTTCTCCTGCATAAGGCTGGCCAGATATTGAAATCATCCTCAGAGGACCTCCTTTGAGGCAGGAGCTACACTACTACTACTACTACTACTACTACTACTACTACTACTAATAATAATAATAACAACAATAACAATAATAATAATAATTTATTTCTTACCCGCCTGTCCAATTGGATCGAGGCGGGGAACAACAGTAATCATAAAATACATAAAATACTGATTAAAAATATAGTATACACTGTTTTAAAAAAAAACCATCCTAAAAGCATCCTAAAAGTATCATAAAATTCCACTGGATAGGCCTGCCAGAAGAGATCACCTTTCTTGAATGCTAAAAGACTGTCAAGCTGATGAGTCTCCTCTGGAAGGCTATTCCACAGTCTGGGAGCAGCAGAAGAGAAGGTCCTCTGGGTAATGGTTGTCAGCCTAGTCTTTGCTGACTGAAGTAGATTCTTCCCAGAAGACCTGAGTGTGTGGGGCAGATTGTACGGGAGAAGGCGATCCCGCAGGTAGCTTGGACCCAAACCACGTAGGGCTTTAAAGGTGGTAACCAAAACTTTATACTTTGCCCGGAAACTAATTGGCAGCCAGTGAAGAGATTTTAAGACTGGTGTAATGTGGTCACCCCTAGATGTATCAGTGACCAACCTGGCTGCCGTATTTTGAACTACCCTATTTCTTTGATTCTAAGACACACTTTTTTCCCCATATAAACATCTCTAAAAATGGGGTGCGTCTTAGAATCGTGGGTGTGTCTTAGGTTTTTTTTTTCTGTTGGTGGTACTGAAATTAGTGTGCGTCTTACAATCGATGGTGTCTTACAATCGAAGAAATACGGTAGTTGAAGTTTCCGGACTAGGCACAAAGGTAGCCCTATGTAGAGCGCATTGCAGAAGTCCAGCCTTGAAGTTACCAGCGCATGCACTACTGCTTTAGAACAGTATTGAAGCGCACTGACAACTGTTGAGGCCCATGACACATTCCATATACCGTTTTCAAACAGCTTTCATAGCGTTATATCCTGCTTTGTGTAGATCTGGACTTCCTGCTTCTTCATCTTTGGAGGTGAGTCCGAGAAAGGGCTTTCTCTGTTGAGAGAGAGGCATGCCTGAAGTTGCCAAGTTTTATTTTCTGCACCAGGTGAAGTAGCCCCTTTTCTTTGCCCATACCTTTTCGATGTCTGGGTTTTAGATTTTGGAGCCTGTTTTATGCTGAGACTGTTCTAGCGGTGTTTTAATAATTTGATACCTATTCGTACTTTACTTTGATTGATGTGAACCACTTAGAAATCTCTTGGATGGTTGGCAGTATTTTACCATGCCTTGATTTGAAATCTGCAAGGCACACCAGGTGCCAGATAAAAAATACTTTGTGAGCCCTACCCCAGGAGTGCCAGTTGGCCTCTTAGATGATAAAGAACATGGGTGTGTGCAGAATAATGGGTGCATTCACCCACATCAAAGGGGATGTTTATTAGAACAAACTGATTTTTTCCACATAAAAGGAGAATTATGTGGAAAAGATGAAACTGACCAAATTCATATATGGGGAATGATTAACTTTGATTGATTCTGGAGTTCTCCTGTCTGGAAAATATAAACAGATGAAGAAAAAGAGAAACAAAGAAATAAATCATTTGGCATTGATGCTTCAAACCGAAGCAGCATTTTTTCTGTCAGTTTGAAACAAATAATGTCCTTTCAACATTAAACATACCATTTTGACTGAGAATGTGGACATATTTGGGTTCTTTAATATCCTGTTAATGCTTCTTATTTTTCTTAAAATTCCTTCCACATTTTTGGATGCTTTTTTCAGTTTCATTCCTATATCTGCCATACCATCTTCAGCTTGGATATAAAAATGACTGTCTCTCTCCATGCCTGAGCCATTTGGCCCAACATTGTCAAGCTTAAGTAAAGCTCAGGTGGAGATCATTTCCAGTCTTTGCAACTTGAACTCATTGAACTGAAAATGCCAGGGGATGGATGAAGAATCTTCTATATGTAAACCACAGGGTCATTCCTAAAGCAGGGAGTGTGGGACATGGAGATGCATTCATCAAGGGAACGGGCCTGCAGGAGAATAGCAAAGTTATGACCGTTTGTGATAAAAGCAGGAGGGGGTATTGTTGAAGTGTGATGTGACATTTATGTTTGCTTCTTTCTTCTAGTGCCAGGGTGGGCAACTTGACGCCCTCCAGATGTTTTGGCCTACTTCCATCAGCTAGCCAGCAGAGCCAATGCTGAAGGATTCTGGGAGTTGTAGTCCAAGACATCTGGAGGGCCTCGCCTAATCAAATACAAATCAGTTTCCCCTGAGCTCAATCCAGGAGTAAGGCCATAGCTAGACCTAAGGTTTATCCCTGGATTGTCCAGGGGTCAAACCTGTTCATCTAGGTGACACACAGGGGATCCAGTGCTCAGGCAGGGGCGGACCCTGGATGATCCCAGGATAAACCTTTGGTCTAGCTGTGGCTTAAGTCTAAACATGCAGTGAAAGTAGACGCCTGGCACCTACACTGTACTGCTTTCGTCGCCAGCTGAAGACCTTTTTATTCACTCAGTATTTTAACACTTAATTTTAACTTAAATTGAAATTTTACTGTTTTAACTCTGTATTTTAATCTTATATCAATTTTGCTGCGTGGTTTTATCCTGGTTGCGCTTTTTATACTGTATTTCATAATTGTGCTTTTAACCTGTTGGTTGTTTTATTGTGGTTTTAATTTTTGTGAACCGCCCAGAGAGCTTCGGCTATTGGGAAGTATAAAAATGTAATAAATAAATAAATAAGTACTTTCAAACAAGCTCATCACTTGTATACATCTGTATGTACCCAGAAAGTTGCCCAGGAAATGTAAAGGACACATGGAATGAGCAGGGATTTGAACCCAGGTCTTCTGAATCCAACTCTATCCACTACATCAGCTATCAATACTACTTCAGCTAATGCCCATTTTTTAACTTCAGCACTGGAATGATCATATTCACTACACCAGGCGTTCAGGACAGAATTGCTGAACCAGCACCCCATACGCTTATATATAGTATTCCCATCTTCTTCTTCTTTTAAGTATTTTAAATTATATCTTGAATCCCTGGAAAAGAGGTGGAAATCTAAATAACTATTTCTCTTTTTAAGCTTCCATAGATTTCTTGGGCCAGCTAACTTTTAAACGCGCGCGCGCGCACACACACACACACACACACACACACACACACAGACCATTCTCTACTCTCTCTTCCTCCAGCCGCGGCTCTTTGTCATATGTTCCGAGTGTGTAAATTCATAGAATCACATTTTCTGGATTACTTCATAATTCCAGGGGTAGCAACTCAACAAGCAGAAAGCCCCGAGCTGCCTGAAGACCCGGAGATATTAGAACAGCGGCAGCTGCAGGCAAAGAAGGGGAGATTTGGTCTTAATGACTGTAAAGTCCTGCCCTTGGAGAAAAGGAAATAAACAACGCAGCTACAGTTGTTGGCGACCAGCGGCTTCAGTCATCACATGAACGCGAGGTTCTTTTTCGCTTCTTCCTTTAATTTGCTCATGACTCTCCTTTTTCCAAGAGCCAACTGTACAGTTGCTGCAGGGGAGATGAGGATTAAGGATGGAGAGGAATACATTAAATGGTCTGCCACAGAGACATGTTCAATAGACACAGTAATGCAAGGATTTAGGACTGTTTCTTACAGGATTAAGAGACATTGCCGTGCGTGTGAGTGTGTGTCTGTATATATACACATGTATAGCTATTTCTAGTCCTATAAAACAAAATTCCGCCTGATGAACTGATCTGGTTAGGGAGGTACGCAAGCCCACCACCACCAGCCGCCACCACCACTCCAGAAATGTTGGTGGTCTTACTCATCACAGGCCTTTTAGAGCACTATCCCATGCATATTTAGAAAGAAAAGGAAGTTAAAATATCTCCACCATTCCCCAGCCAGCATGGCTGCCTGGAGCATGCTGGGAATTATTGGACTTTTTTTCTGTCTAAACATGCCTAGGATTGTACCCTTAGCTGTCTTCAGAATCAGAGATGGGTGAGAATTTTGTTTGGTTCCTTTTTAAAAATATTAATAATAAGCATTTATCAGAATTTGCAAATTTCTTCATGTATAGGACAGAGAGGACGTGAACATTTCAACAACAACAACATTGAATACAGGAGAAAGCAAATCCGCCAAATTTGGCCATCCTTACTCAGAATTCCTGTAGATCAGGGGTAGAGAACCTGTGGTAGTTGCACTCCACATCCCATCAGCCCCAGCGATGGTCATAGATGATAGGAGTTGTAATCCAACAACATCGGGAGGATCATAGGTTCCTTGCCCCTGCCATAGACCTTTCACTTGAGGTTTCCAAATGTGCCTTTGCATATGTCCTATTACTAGAAATATCTCCAGAACCAGAGCTCTGAGCTTAGTCAGCAGGAAAGTATTGAACCTGGGCATTCAGTATGGATACTTGGGGAAGGACCATAGGCAAGTGGTCCCAGGTGTAATTCCTGATATCTCCAATTTCTAAAAAGGATCAAGTATTAGGAAATGGGAAAGACTATCTGTCTGAGAACTGGGTTTCAGGCTCTCCAACTTTTCAGGCAGGAGTTTTCCCTGCCCTAGCTGGAGATGCTGGGGACAGAAACTGCGTGGAAAGTGGACTGCCCTTCCTGGATAGTTGCTGCCAGTCAGCATTGGCAAGGCTGAGCTACACTGACGAGAGATCTGACACAGTATAAACAAACTTCCTATGGCCTTCTTCAGCTTGACAATGGATGGCGTGCATTTCTAGGACCACTTCACAAGAAAACGAAAGCCCACATTGAGCAGATCGTTCAAATTAAAAAAAAAAAGGCAGTTTCCCTCATTAAGTGTTCCATCAACCCATACGTTTCAGTTCAGTTCAGCTCGAATGCATTCTTCTCGTCACTTGTAAAAGCACCCCAGTTCTGGATTGGGTTTTTACATCACAGGGCCTTCAGAGATAATGGCGCCAACAATAAGTATGTGAAGAGCTGACGCCAAGAACATGTGCCAACAGATGTTTCATTTGCCCTCCAGGCATGAGATACTGAAAGTGGATATCAGCACTTGAGGGGTGGAGGAGCAAAGTGAGAAATCATGGCTGTTTGAATCTCCAGGAAACCTTTATCACTTCATTGTAAGAAAGAAAAAGAAGAAGAAACACACCTCAATGCTGCCACCTCTATCTTCCCTGCCAGGAATTCTGAAAGGCAGCAACAATGACAATTTATACATCAACAAAACAATAAATTCAAATTACCCAATTCTCTCATTGCAAAAGAGTCATATCAAGGAGGAAAATGGCACCTGAAGATTCTCATTGCAGTTTCTGGCACTTTGCCACAACAGGTTTTCTGGAACCTTCTAGCCTTCCATCAGAGCCAGGCCGTCTGTCGCTAAAATGACAACAGCCAACTTTGGCTCACGTCTGGCCTGGAAAGCATCAGACACGGAGAAAATGCATGAGGAGAGAGGAAACCCCATGCCAAGTAGTCTTCATGGCACACTTGGCTTCACTGCAGCACAAACGTCTGGCACACACCGAAGCCGATGAGTTCATGTTCCAGAACGAAGGACTCTAAAGTCACTTCCTAGAAAACTGACTTTCACGCCACAAAGCAGGTGCAGCCAACCCTGGGAAAAAAGGTGATGTCAGAATATGAACAGGCCTCTCTGAAACACACGCAACTGAAATGAATTTGAGATCTCCTAGCTACGTCTCCTTGGGCGATGTCGTAACTCTGTGTCTATGTTCGGGGGGGGAGGTTTCCTAAAATCAGGGCCCTTCACATCAGAATTCTGCTCTGATGCTCTAACTCTGTGGTCTGTATAATCCGCACTAATGGAGCCACAGAGATATTAAATGTTTGGCACCCTTTAAACTGGTCCTGCTAATCATGGGATGTAGGACCCTGGTTTAAGGTGTCTTCTGAACACAGTCCGGCTTTCTGGCTTAACCACCACAGTTAAAGCCGTGGTTTAAGGCATCTTCTGAATGGGGCCAATTATTTAGATGAGATTGAATTCTGGGGCTGTGGTGGAGTGCTTAATTATGGAGACGGAACCCAACTCCAAATGTCGGCAAAGCCAAGACACTCACTGAATAGTCTTGGGGAAATTACAATGATAGGTTAGCTTAGCCGACTTCATGGTTGTTGCAAGGACAGAAGAAAATCACTCTGTTTGCTCGCTTGCTTAAGGGATTTATACACCCCATCTCCATCAGGTTCCCAGGGCAGCTTATAAATGTTAAAAATCACAATAAAACACATAAAAACACAAAGTTAAAACACAATATAGAAGAGCAGTATGTGACACTGCCCTGGTGGGTAAGTGTAGACAGACCTTTGGATGTAATGTATCATTGTCAGCATACAAGGTTGTGGGGAACTAGTTGTCTATATCCCATATGCTAAGGAGAGTAGCATCAGTTCCACAGTTATGCCTGGAAATGCAGGGAACAGGGACATGATAAAAGTGTTGAATCTATCACAGTGGCATGTGGAGGAACACCTGTAGGTGGACGTAAACCCACGATGGTAAATTACAACTTGGCAGACAGTTGTCTGTGTTCACTCATCTTGAACATGTAAACTTTGGATCCATTCTTGCATGGCTCCATGGACGATAATCCAACATAAATCCTACTTAAATTCATCCTACAATAGGTATTACTCCAAGTAAGATTTATGTTGGATTTTAGCACATGATCCCATGCCATTCTAGTAATGGTTACAAATTCAGGAGATCAGGTAGGGCAGGTAATATATGTTATGTATTGCCACCTAGTGGTAACAACGCATAAGTTGGAATAGTTAAAATAGTTGGAACTGAGCATGCTCCAGGCCTGAGCTTCTGGGTGTGGTTACAAGATGGATGCCAGACTGAACAGTTTGAAGAAATAAACCAGTTATTCTTTCATCTTACTGGTGTAGCTACCTATATTACAGGGCAAGCCAATGCTGTTGTGGTTACTTCATATGCTACTGTGAGCTTTCCCCAAAGAGAACGCTCGGACACCGAATTAGTGCCCGAATATTGCAGTTGGACAGATTCGAGAGAGCAGGGTTGACATGTAGCAGATTTGTCATGTGACCTTTGGCAAGTATGGACAAGTTTGCAGAGCGGCTGTAGCTCAATGTTAGAGCACTTGCTTTGCATGTAGAAGATCCTAGATTTGACCCTTGGAATCTCTAGGTACATCTGGAAAAACTCCTGCCTGAAACCCTGGAGAGCTGCTGCCAGACAGTGTTGACAGTACTGAGCAAACTGGACTCAATATCAAGCAGCTACCTACGTTCCTGTGTAAGTTGCTGTTTCTCGGTCTTCGTTTCCGCCATCTGTGAAATGGGAATAACTAGAGCTCTGGCTGGAAAATGTTGCCACTGGGAAATATAAGAAGCACCTTTTTAAAGTTCGTTGTCACATTGGTGATTAGTTGCATTAGCAGCTGATCTCCTCCATTAGAGACATGTGCCCTTAGACGCCCTGAGAGAGAAGACAGTTCCGTAGGAGTACCCCACCCATTTTCAACACTGCAAGGTGAAGCTGAAGAAATAAACCTGTCAACTGGGGGCTGTATCTCTCGTTCTTTGACTCAAGGCGTTGCGGCATGAAGGCAACATGTGTGCCAAGACAGAGGGGCGTGGGGAGGGGGATAAACCCAAGCCCTCCTCACCTCCTTAACCTCTGCATTGCTCCCCACTGACATCAACACTGAACGAAATCCAAAGATTAGACACACAGCTGGCTTTTGCTGACACCATAGGGGGAAAAGAAACATTCTTCCTGATGCCAGTCACTTCCTCCGAAAGGCATGAAGTAACCACTCAGCCCCCAGGGCCAAAGCAAGGCAAGAAATTGGAGTGGGGCAGCGGGCCTGGGAGAGGTGCATCATTTTTACAAAGACTGATACTGGGCTCAATCTTACTTGGAAGACCTGGATGTCTTGAAATGGGAATTGTTACACACACATGAGAGAGAGAGAGAGAGAGAGAGAGAGAGAGAGAGAGAGAGAGAGAGAGAGAGAGAGACGGCAACAACACTACCAGCAACAACACAAGAACCGTTTGCTTCATCAGTTGCTAGACAGCATACCAGGTGGGAATTTCAGAGCTACCAGTTGGTCAAGTAGACTTGACCAACAAGTCAAGTCTACTTGGGAGGAGGTGGAAGCTCATGCAAGCATTTGCCTAGATCGGGGCCTGACAGAGAACTAGGAAGGTGTGGAACTGACTGAATTGCATCCTGGATGAAGTATCAGCTCCCTCAGTTCACACTTTGCTGCAAGTGCAAAGTGTGAACTGGGGGAAATAGACAGGTCAGCGCAGGCATCGTGATCCAGCTAGCATAGTTGTCTTGGGGATGCTGGGAGACGTAGTCTAACACATCTGGAGGGCACCAGGTTGGCGAAGGCTGAGGCAGTGCAGCTTGCTTTCAAAAACATGTTTCACTCTATAGATGATTCTTATTAAGAATGTTGCAAAACAGGACACCGATTCTTCAACCCTTTCATTCTTCAGTTTTTAGTAAGGAAAAACAAGCCCGATATCAGATTTCTTTTGTCCACTCTCTATTTAAATTATACGTCAGACTATATTTGCACATCTAGCTCAGTATTGTCTGGTTGACAGTAGATCTCCGGGGTCTCAAGCAGACATTGGTTGGGTTCACACAACATGACCACCCATACTCAAGGCTGGTATGAGTTGGTGTTGAAATGTGGTTTGTTGTGTTGTGAGAACCCAGTCATGTTTTGTTGACCGCGAACAATCCAAAGTTCACAACCCGACAGCAAACCACAAGCCCTTTCCATGGGCTGTTTGCAGTTAAGAGACAATGGTTTGTTAGCGCAGCTGGGTTCACAAAATGCAACTATCTACAGTTCCACAACAACCCATGAATCCAGTCATTCTTTCCCATCACCTGTTACCTTAACAGGTGATGGGAAAGGTGATGCCAGGGATTGAACCTGCGACCATTTGCATGCAAAGCAGGTACTCTACCACTGAGCTACTATACTTGTTCTTTTGTTGTGCTTCTGTTTATTTGTTTTTTAAAAAAACACAACAGTGGAAATCCAGAAACAATTATTGCACAGTTAAGCAGAGCACATGGGTCAACAACCAAAGACAATCCATTAAGTAGAATGAGCCGCTCAGGAAAAACACAGCAGGTTTGATCGAGGTGAAACCATTTGCCAGCAGAAAGTAAAAAAGGTCACCGAAGGGAAGTCATACTCTGGAAAAAAATATCTAGATTAAGAAGCAAAGAGGGTGGGGAGGGGGAGAGAGACTAGGGGATAACTTGAGCGAAATGCAACAGCTGTTCAAAGAAACTTGTCTGGATAAAGCAGCCGAGCCCAAGAGAAACAAGAGGGAGAGAAAATGACAGGTATCACCCTAAAGCAAACAATCAAAGGAGTAAAAATAGGCAGTGAGATTTTGGGATAGAAGGGAATCGGATTTAGCATCATCAGA
The DNA here is from genome assembly GCF_023053635.1 of Elgaria multicarinata webbii. NCBI lineage: Eukaryota > Metazoa > Chordata > Lepidosauria > Squamata > Anguidae > Elgaria > Elgaria multicarinata. Next base: position 14,675,129 of record NC_086187.1, on the reverse strand, counting down.
CTGTCCATAAAAGGATGTTGTACATTTTAAAGCCTTTTACCCTTCCCCCATCCCTCAACTACACATACACACACACACACACACACACACACACACACACACACACACACACACACACACACACACTATGCCATTGTAGGAGGGACCCCCCACACACACATAAATCATGATGCAACTCTCCAACGCTTCATTTCTGAACTGAGAGCAGCAGGGGGCTGAAGGTTACACTGCTTGACCTGGAAGCACTTTCCTCTAATACCAGATGAAAAGTCAGTTCAAAATTTGGCTGTTGGGGTGGGGTGGGGTACCTTAGACACGTGATCTACAAAAAGGACCAGAAACAGGGGTTGCACTATTGATTTGGGACAGTTCCAATGTTCTGTTCCTCATATGTACCATTGCTATTTTGTCCCTATTTCGCATGTTATTTTTAAAATTCTTGTTGCTTTTCATTAGCACAAGATGCTACAATGGGGTTGGGGAACCTGTAGCCCTCCACATATTGTGGAGCTCCAACTTCCATCAGCTCCAGCCAACATGGCCCAATGGTTCAGCCACAGGTGCACCCTTGTGCTAGAGTCATCATTCATCTTGAGGTTCATCTCTCATCCTAACAGTGCCAGTTTTTTTTGGGGGGGAGGGGGGCTTGGTAAGATGCCTCAAGTGGGGTCCCCCCTCTGCCACTCCTCCATGCCATTGTCACTGTTGTCTATTCAATTGCCCTCTCCCCATTGGGATCAATCCACACAACTGCCCAGAGGGAGAACAGCAAGCACAGTATAATGTTCCATCTCCTCACTCTGTTTACCTGTAGCAAGGGCAGAGGCTCTGGAAGAAGTGGTGAAGCCCCCTGTAGTGGTATGGGCCTCAACAAGTGCCCAGTGATCCCAACCCTAGACACTGGCCTTGACTCGCAGAGTCTTCACCAGTGTCAGTTCCAGGTTTTGGTGGGCCCTTGGGAAGACACCCTTAATGGGTCCGCCCATGACTGAGGCCATGGCTAGACCTACCCGGTCTAGCACGACGGAGGAGGGAGGATCTTGCAATATGGCTATTGCGAGATCTCCCGCAGTGCACAACGTCCTAGGAAGTAGAGGACATCGCGCCCACCTTTTTTTTTTTTTAAGGAGGCGGAGTGCACTAGCGCTTTAGCGAAAAATGTGAGCCTTTTTTTAAGAAGAAGTTTCCTCACTCCCCCCACCCCACCCCCGATGGGCACAGAGTGCCTGAGGAGCTCTGTGCCCCATCCCTGGCTCCCGGCTCCTCGGGGTTACTCATGAGGAGCAGGGACAACCCACGACGCCTGTCCACATATTCCGCAGTCTCAGGATCATCCCGAGACCACAGAAAAAGTGGGGGGAAAGGCTCTGCTGATATCCTAGGGAAAGGAAGGGATCATCCCTCCCTGCTCCTGGGATGCCCTGTGGGTCATGTGAATGCACAGGGATAATTCCGGGGTGATCCCTGGGATATCGCCTGGTCTAGTTATGCCTATGGTCACCACCATAGTCGCCAGCTGATCTTGCTCCTCCTCCTCCTCTTCCTCATCAATGCTACCATTTGCTTGCTTGGCAGGCAGAGAGCAAGTCGGCAGCGGCACCTACTGCTCCCTGTCTCACCACCACCCTTGTCTGGGCCAGAGCGAGAGGCAGGTGAACAAGGAGGTTGCAATGTCGAAGAGGAGGAACAAGTGAAGGGGCCTCTTGACAGTGGCCCCGTGCTGGGATAGGGGCCCTCGACGGATGCCCAACCATGCCTACTCTTGACATGGTTCTCTTAAAAAGATCCTTAAAAGCACACGGACCTAATCTACCTTGCATCTTTCCATCATGGCCTAGCTAATGGTCATGATGGAAAACGCATTACCGCAGCACTTAAAATGAAAGCAACCATAAAGGGGTAGAAGTAGCAACGCAAGTGATGGTGGAGGTACCAACAACATCGAGGTGGCAGGATGCTGATTTGTACGAGGTCAAACTCTTGGTCATCTAGCCCAGTATTCCAGGCTCTCAACCAACGGTTGTTCCCATCAACTTTTGCCTGGTCCTTTAAACTGAAGGTGCAAGGCATTGAATCTGGGACCCAGTGGGGTAGTAGTCCATTTTGAAGTGCAGATGCTCATCATGACAGTCCCTAGAATCATGCCCCCAAGGAGAGACCAAAAATGCGGGTAGCTGTGTTGCTCCATATCAACAAACCAATTCTAGCAGCGTTGGGACTGTGTCCTTGGGAGCCCTGCCTCCGCTACACTGCTGCTCCTGAGAAGAGGTCTCTCCACATAGGACTGGGATAAATAGCATGGAACCATGAAATTAGGGCACACTCCTGGACTCAGCCTTAAACCTGCATGCCCAGGTTCCATTGGTGGCCAAGGGAGCATTTGCACAGCTGAGGCTAGTGTGCCAACGTGCGCACATTCCTAGAGATGTTAGACCTGGCCATGGTCATGCATGCCTTAGTTACATCCCATTTGGACTACTGTAATATGCCATACATGTGTTTGCCTTTGAAATCTGTTCAGAAACTTCAGCTGGTCCAGTAAACTGTTGACCAGGGCCAGTTATAGGCAGCACGTGACTCTCTTATTAGCTTCTCTGACTACTGATCTATTTCTGGGTAGAATTCAATGTTCTGGTTATGACCTGTAAAGCCCTATATGGCTTGGGACCAGCTGTAGAGGTCTCCATTCACATCTGTGGCAGAAAGAAATAGACTGGGATAAGAACACCAGGTGAAAAGCCTGATGCTTGTCCATTTGTCCACACATGCAGATCTTCTGCCACAGTTGAAATGAACGGGTCAGCATTCAAGGGCCAGAGAGATCCATGTGAGTGCTGGAGCTACTATGCCTATAAGGGATCCCAGGCCTGGCGTGCATGCCTGCAAAATCACAGATATGCATTGCAACACACACCTCAAAACGAAACAGTGAGGATCTCCACATGCATCTCCATTCCTTTGAAAGAATGTAACTTCCTAATCACTCATCACCAGGCTACGAGCCAGGAGCTATTAATGGCAAACGCTTGCGAAAAATTGTGCCAATGCTAGGACCGAATTCTAACACTGGTAGGTGAATGCCAGAACAAAGGACCAATTGCAATTGGTAAATAAGCGCCAGGGCTTGCAAAATAAATAAATAAATAAATAAATAAATAAATAAATAAATAAATACTCTCTCTGTAGGACAGGTAGGCCTCAAATTCCCATCCACAGCTAGCTAAATAGAGCGTCCATTGACTTGGGCTGCTTTTTTCCAGGCAATGAGCAGTTTAAAAACATGCATGGTTTAAGATTGGCTGCGAGAACGGCCGTTTAGGGCCCTCACCCACGTAAATGTTACGGTATCGTATCTTTTCTCTTTGCTGGCCCAGTGTCTACTCGTGCAGCATCCCAGTAGGATGTCAAGATCGAGGCCTGCCCAGATCTGGATCCTCCCCACAAAAAGATCTTTGCACTCCCAGCAACCCTGAAGAACTGTCCAATGCAGACATCTCTGCCCCAGGACCAGAGGTCTCTACATCAGCTGCTTGGGTTCTTGTCCAGCACTTGGACCTCTTTTTTTTGGCTGTGTCTACCCTCTTTTTTGAAGATTCACAAGAGCCCTCCCCCTCCCCACATCTTTCCACCTCCCTTCTTTTCTTTGGGATGCAATTCAGGGCAGGCTCAGCCATATCCAGCTATTTTAAAGCAGGGGTGGCCAACCTGTGGTCCTCCAGATGTTTTGGCTTAAAACGCGCATCACCCCTAGTCAGCACCGCCAATGTTGAGGGATTATGAGAGTTGTAGGCCAAAACATCCAGAGGGCTAGAAGTCGCTCACCCCTGTTTTAAAGGATGGGATCATTCTACCTCATCATTAGTATTTAATTAAATGTTGAAAAGATCAATATTTAATCTTTTACTTCTGCAAGGTTAATAGGAAACAAGGGAAATATTTGGAAAACTAAATTTCAGTTTATTTTTATTTTAATTAAAAGATTACATACACACACACACCATTAAATAGACTAGGTTCCAGAATGTCTCAAGTTTCCTGTCATATGTTTGTTTATCTTGCCTCTTGACCTGTGCACTTAACACTGAATGATGGGCTGAAAGGAGCCACAGTTTGACATAATACGTTGGGTTAAATGTCTGAATTGGTGGTCTGCTCAGTTTGATTAAGAATACACAAGCAAGTCCTTTGAAGCCGAAGGAAGAACATTATAACATATCATTTCTGGGCATCTTCTTAGGGTTGCCATGTACCTAATTTTACAAGGGGGCAGTCCTTTATCTGAAGAGTCGCCAGACAGCAATCCTCTGTTCGAAGAGATTTGCCCAGTCCATGTCTGGTTTCTTTGTGTGTTTTATTGTTGCATTTATATCCTGCCCTTTTCCCTCTTACAAGGAAACCAAGGCAGTTCACATGGGCCTCCTCCTCTCTGTTTTATCCGCACAACAGCCCGGTGAGGTAGGTTAGGCTGAGAGCCTGCGACCGGCCCAAAGTCACCCATGGCCAAGTGGGGACTAGAACCCAGATCTCCCGAGTCCCAGTCCAACACTCTAACCACTACACCACACTGGTTCAAAAATAAAGAACCCTACGAGACGAGATCCTAAGAGGACCTTGAAGTGGCCCATCCACAGTTAGCCCCTGGACAGCTGGCCCTGCGGACATCCAAACCCACCCGCCTCAGCCACACTCTTGCTATGGTGATGAGATGCGTTGTAGTTCTGTTTCAATTATAGTCATTGTTTAAGGACCATGTATACGTACACGTCAACACGTGCAAATGGTATGCAATTGTTCCATGCCCTTTTGTCAGGGAGACCTTTCCTATTTGGGGACAATGTTCAACAGGCAGCCAAACTTCTTCTCGGGTTAGAATTCCAGCCCTGGATATAAAAAGGACGGGCGAATACTATTTATTTCCCTGTTGCTCGCATGCTTGTTTTTGGTCCTTCTCTCCGATTTATCCCTCCCTCCCTCTCTCTCTCTCTTCCCTTTCCTCATCCTGCTGCCTTCCTTTATTTCATGCTTTCCTCTCACTGGCGTTAGGCTTCCTTTTCCCCTTTCAAGCGTCTCTCTTTCTCCAGCTCTGCCTCCTCATTCTGTCCCTCCGTCCCCTCACTTCCTGCAGCCCCGGTCGCGCTCCCACTCTGCCTTCCCAGGCCTGGGAGTTACAAATGATTAGATTTTCAGCCCAATTAAGGCAGCCTGTCTCCTGGCTGGCAGAGAGAAAAGGTTGGCGCTGGAAGGTGGGAAACGCACTTTGACAGGCCCTGGCGTCTCCAGCGCCCTCCGATGGCACTGCCTGCTGCGTTCCTTTGTTGCCTGCCACAGGAGAAGGGCCAGGCACAGTTGGGGGAGTGAGGAGGGGGCGCTCTCTCGCCCCTCCTCTTCCCAAGCCGAGCAAAAAGAATGGCTAATTAAGAGGTCTAAATGCGGGCAAAACTAATTCCCTATTCAGGCCACTGATGGGCAGTCGGGGGGGGGGGGCTGGGAGGAAAGCGGACAAGTTGGAGAGCATGACATCATGTCTTGGGGGTGCATCAAGGACCTGGGATTAACCCTCTCCTGACTGTCTTCTAGGCATGGGCCATGGAGCCAGCCCTAAGAGCCCAGGGATGTTATAAAGCAGGCTTGCACAGCGACCTTTTCTGCATTCGGATGCTCAGTGCCTCGAACCGCTGACAGACTGGCAGACGTCACCAGATGAAAACCATTCTCTGTTAGGCAGCCCTTAAAAGCGCAAAGCCTGGATCCATTAAAAGAAAAAGGCGGCAGCCTGACGTGAAACCGGATCTCAGGCCTGTATAAACCATGCAGCATTCTGTCTGTTCTAACACACATTTCCAGGATACTTGTTTGCATTTTGGAATTGCTTTTTAATTTTTTCACTATTTGATAATGAAGATGTCGCCTCCCCACACCAACTCCAGCGCCATTCCCACTACCATGGCAGGATTCCTGTGCCTTTACTTTATGACAGGTGGAACTGCAACAGGTGCAGCCTTCCAGAGAGATGCAGTGATGGGGAGAAATGCCACTCAACACATATGTAATAAACACACACACACACACACACACACACACACTGCAAATATCTTTTACATATAAGGTGTCTGCTTGGCTAACCCTGGCTCTTGCTATCCTCATGTCCAGGAGAGATGCAGTGATGGGAAAAATGCCACTCAATGCATATTATATGGCATTTCCCCCCATCATTGCATCTGTCCTGGACATGAGGATAGCATCAGCCAGAGTTAGCCAACCAGACACCTTACATGTAAAAGATGTCTAACCCTGGCTCATGCTATCCTCATCTCCCACCTTAAGTATCCAAAATTTCACTGATGGAATTGTTAATCTCTCTCATCATGCAGGGGTGGGCAACCTTTTTGGGACCTGGGCTCATTTGGCAATTTTAGAAACTGTCCTGGGCATCACCACAAAATGGCTGCCATGGGAGCTGTGGCAAAGGAACAACAAGCAACCTGTCTACTCAACGGAGTACAAGGCGGAAGTGGGTTGTGAGTCCCAAAGCACTAAACAACTCCCGTGAATCCACAGTTTTCAGCACCAACAGAATCCTATTCATGGCAATCCAAACTGCCAATAAGAAAATGAGTTAATTAAAAAAAAGTGACTGGGTAAGCACCTTGGCTGAGCCCAAGAAAAATATCCAGGATGCATTGGTGCCTACCCCTGAGTCAATGCCCTTCTCCAAATCCTTTGGCATCCAGGCTACTTCCTAATCTTTCCCTTCCAAGTTCTCCATAACTTTGTCCCATTCTACCATTCCACCATCCTTTATTGAAATGCTTTTGTTACCCAACCATCCCTCTACAGTCTAACTTCCAGCCACCCCAAAATCCCCTGCTCTCTTGAATGGAGTAGACTTTATTCTCTGTTACTTCGGAGGGCAGGGGGCAGAACTAGAACCAATGCTTGGAAAGGAAACAGGTTTCAGCTTAACAGTAGGAGAAACGTCTTAGCAGTGAGAACTGTCTGGCAGTGGAAGAGATTCCTTGGACAATACTGGGCTAGCCTTTGCTGGAGATATTTAAGGAGAGGCTGCAAGGCCATCAGTCAAGGAAGCCGTAGTTGCATGCTGCTGTTGTGCATCATGCTTGTTCACCCTGTTATACAGCTGGTTGCACATCACTCTTCCGCAACCCCATCTGCACAAGCACCATGGTTAACCGATTGCGCAACAGAATGGTTCGGCAGGCTCTGTTAGTGCTATTTGAGTGACATCACTGGCTTCTGCCTTAGCCTTCCATGCTTCTATGAGTATAACTGCTATTCACATAAAAGTTAGATATCCTTCCCCTGAAATTGTTACATAGCTAGATGGAACTGGTTCCACTTAGGGAGCGGCGAACGAGTGATGTTTGAGGTCACTAGGGTCCGTTCATCTCATGCCTGATTCCTGTTTGTTCCTGGGAGATTTGTGCAAATTGAGTGACGATTAAATTGATTTGTGCACATTTTCTTTTCTTTTTTTCCTTTTCCTTTTTTTACAAATTTCCTCCATACACCAAAGCAGAGCTGATTCAGCCTAGTGGGGAAATTTGTGTAAATTAGAAATCGAACTGGGAATCAGGAACGAGAGAAACAAGAGCACACATTCGACAATTTGTGAATGTCTTTGGTGGACTTCAAACAGGACATGCTTGCATGTTTTGTGAGCAAAAATTAAATTCTCATACAGCCTTAGTTCCAGTACAAGCCCCTTCGTTCCCTCAGTCACCCCCCATTTCCATCATCTTGCACACTTCCTTTTTCAATATCTCCCACAGCTTCTTAGAAAGGGTCTATGGAGTAAAAGCTCTTACTCCAAGGAAGGGTCTATAGCTCAGTGGTGGACACCTGCTTTGGGTGCAGCAGGAACCCAGGTTCAGTCCTGGGCATCCTTGTTAAAAGGATGAAGGAGCAGGCGATGGAAAGGAACCTCTCTCTCTCAGAAACCCTAGAGAGGTGCGGCCACTCAGAGTCAATAAAATGGGCTGGAGGGACAGATAGTCTCTGACCTGGAATAAGGCATGTTCCTATGAACATTGCTGGTGCGATTTCTATTTACTTGTTGATAAGGGTCATACAATGCAGAGCCAGTGTGATGTAGTGGCTGGGTTGTTGGGTTGGGACTAAGGAAGTCAGGGTTCTAGTCCCCACTCAACCATGGAAAGTCACTGGATGTCTTTGAGCCACTCGCTGACTCTCAGCCTGACCTGTCTCACAGGGTTGCTGTGAGGATAAAATGGAGAGGAGAAGGAGGACCAGGTGTGGTGTCTCGGGTTCCTTGCAAGACATTAAAAACGTGGGAAATAAATGTAATAAATAAATACATTGAAGATGTATAGAAAAGTGTGTGTGTGAACACGCCCACCATTGCTCCAGATATTTATCATGTGCTCTGTCTGCTTCAGCCTCAGAAAATGTTCCATCTCACTTTGGGGGTTTCCTTCCCCCAGACACTCGGTAAACGCTTACTATAATTCCCTTCAAGTGGTTAAAATAGTAGATTAGCCACCGCGAATCAGCCAAATTCGCCAAAGTTCTCCGAATTCCATCTTGAGACTCGTTCCAACTCAAGTTCGTATCAGAATGCCAGTGTTGCCTTTTCTCTTTTTGCATGTAGTTGAGATGTAGTCCATTTTTATGCTTTTTATGGTTTTAAATTTTGTATATTGGTTTTTAAAACATTCAATGTATTTAATCTTCATAGAACTCGCAGAGAGCTCTGGCTGTGGTTCGGTGTATAAATGTAAATAATAATAATAATGCTACGCAATTGGTGGGTTGGATTAATAGAACTCACTTGATTCCCTTGCGGATTTCTTCGACATCCCTAATGATGTAAGTGGGTTGGGTGTTAGCAGAGCTTAAAACCGACTATTAAACGGATAGCAACTATTTTTGAAACAGTTTTTCCCTCTTCAAAATACCACACTGAACGTTTGATGACAGATCTGGCACCAATGGCAGCTTCGTTTCCAAGGCAAATTGCAACTAGTGGGGCTGGGTGCGTGAGTGTCATTTTTTGATCAGGACCACAGTAGTGGAGGGAAGGATGAATCCTTCTTCCCCATCATGCACCATGGACTCAGTGGGGATCAGGGCCATGAAGAGCTATTTTGGATTGCTAAGTCACATTACATGACATAATGCATCTACCATAAGATGCAGTTTGGCCCCTAGTAGCAGTGGTAAATGTAAGCTCTAGATAAGGCCTACCCCTTGCATGCAGAAAACCCCAGGTTCAATCCCTGGTATCCCCAGTTAAAGCAGGGGTGGGGAACCTCAGGGCTGTGGGCCAAATCCGGCCCTCCTGTGGTCTCAGTTCAGCCCTCTGGGGTTTCTCAAATGCCCACGTCCCCTTTCATCCTCTTTCCCCCAACCACCAATCGTGTATTGGTGTTCCAGCTTTTGCGCAGCTTTCCCCATTCTAAAAGGTTGAAATCGAGTCCAGCCCTACCATTAGGCAGGGTGATGCAGTCACCTCAGGCGGCAGAAGCTGGGAGGTGGCAGCAAGGTGCTAGAAGAGACAGCTGTGTGTCTCACAGCCTGCCCTATGCTTCCTAAGCTCACCTACTGCCTTCAGGTTCAATGGAGGATGGTGTTCCATCACCAGTTGGAAAAAAATAGTCTAGTCAGCTGGGAGAGGGTGCCATCTTGTTCTTCACCTCAGGCAGCAAAATGTCTTGGGCCGCCCTTGTTGAAATGCCTCTGCTAAGGCATAGTTACCAACAGCAAGAGCTTTAAGATAAAATATACTGGTATGTTTTGGTGTTTTTGGTGCCAGCCTTTTTGCCTTTGGGTCCACCCCTTTTTGCCTGTGGGTCCAACCACCTCTGGAATGTGGCTCCTGAGAGCTTCTCCAATGGCAAATGCAGCCCTCAGTATGAAAGAGGTCCCCCAACTCTGAGTCAAAGGAATGTAGAAAGCAGGTGATAGGAAAGACTTTGTCTATCCGAGACTGTGGAACACTGCTGCTAGCCAGAGTAAACAATACTGGGAGAAATGGACTAATAGTCCAACCTGGAAGAAGGAAGGGATGGTTGGTTCCCTTGCTGTGGGGTAGCTGGTTTCCTTCATATGGGATGGCTGGTTCCTTTGCTATGGGATACTTGGTTCCTTTGCTATGGGATGGTTGGTTCCCTTGCTATGGAATGGTTGGTTAATTTCCTATGGGACGGTTGGGTCCCTTGCTGTGTAGTTAGCTCCTTTCATTTGGGCTGGTTGGTTTCTTTGCTATGGGATGGTTGGTTAACTTGCTGTGCGACGGTTGGTTCCCCTGCTGTGGAGTAATTGGTTCCCTTCATTTGGGATGGTTTGTTCCTTTGCTATGGGATGGTTGGTTCCCTTGCTATGGGATGGTTGGTTAACTTCCTGTGGGACGGTTGGTTCCCCTGCTGTGGAGTAGTTGGTTCCCTTCATTTGGGATGGTTGGTTCCTTTGCTATGGGATGGTTGGTTAACTTCCTATGGGACGGTTGGTTCCCCTGCTGTGGAGTAGTTGGTTCCCTTCATTTGGGATGTTTGGTTTCTTTGCTATGGGACAGTTTGTTCCCTTGCTATGGGGTGGTTGATTAACTTGCTGTGTGATGATTAGTTCTCCTCTTATGGGGTTGTTAGTTCCCTTGCTATGGGATAATTACTTCCCCTGTTTGCCATGCAGAGGATGCATTTAATAATACCATCCTTTCTCCGCTGTGGCACCCCAACTGTGGAATGAGCTCCCCAGAGAGGTCCGCCTGGCGCCTACACTGTACTGCTTTCATCGCCAGCTGAAGACCTTTTTATTCTCTCAGTATTTTAACACTTAATTTTAACTTAAATTTAAATTTTACTGTTTTAACTCTGTATTTTAATCTTATATCAGTTTTGCTGCGTGGTTTTATCCTGGTTGTGCTTTTTATACTGTATTGTAATTGTGCTTTTAACCTGTTGGTTGTTTTATTGTGGTTTTAATTTTTGTGAACCGCCCAGAGAGCTTCGGCTATTGGGCGGTATAAAAATGTAATAAATAAATAAATAAATAAATAAATAAAATAAAATTATGTCAGCCTCTCCAACACACACACGTATCAGCAGTTAGGTGGAGCTGCTCCTACAGCACTCTTTATGAGCTGCAATTGGGCTCCATCCACAGAACGTTTCCATATTTTTTTTTAGAAGTCAAGAACCGTGGACTCTTTTTTCCCTACCATTTAAAAAAACAGAATTGACTAGTAGAACCTTGTGAAATCCAGGCAATGGGCCTTTCACTTCTTATCGTTACTTCCAGCTGCCAGATCCTATTGAATCCTGACATTTATCTGTAATTAAATGTAGGAATGCCTGCATCCAAGAATAATTAGCGAAACGAAGCAATACAAATCTCAGGCTCATCGGGAGAGGCGGATTGGTTCCAAGGAGTAATCAGGAAACGTTGGCTTGCCAGATTGCCAAGAGAGTGCTGTGGCCAAATCAAGGCAAAGGAGATTTCCAAGTCTTTACAAAGCTTTCCAGGCAATCAGTGGGTGAATTTAGATGGCCCCCCCTCTACACACTCCACCCCCAGGACTGAGCAGCTTTGCAGTCGCTCCGTCTGGGTTTCTAGCAAAGCTGAACCAATTTACCCCACCCAGTTCTAAAAACGAAGGAAGTGCCTTGCCTGCCTTCCTGTTGTCAACATGCCAAAAGGGGATAATGATTTCATGGTTGTGCCATTAATAAATGGCACAGACACTGAGTCTTTATATTTTTCTACAGTTATGTTTAAAAAATATGTAACGTGCAATGACTACTTTTTGTTGGCCAGCAACAGTCCTTTAGCAAAGTTGTTGCAGGGCCTCCAAAGGACATTGCAGGATCTCTGTGTTATTGCATGTGCTTTTATATTGTATTTTATATTGTTGTTTTATACTGTTGTTTTGTTTTGAATTGTCTTAATTTTGTAAACCGCCCAGAGAGCTTCGGCTATTGGGCGGTATAGAAAGGCAATAAATAAATAAATAAATAAATAAATAAATAAAATAAAGACCACCGATAATGACTACATCGTTTCAAGCTTTTGCACTCCCCTCCTGCCCTCTGATCCCTTCTCTCTCCCCCTCTTCCTGGTTTGAGTAAACCACAGTTTGCTGTGACTTCCAAATTGGGCAAACCATAGTTTGTCTCCAAACCAAAACTGGAAGTCAACTTCAAACCATGGTTTCGAATTCCAGTTTGTTTGGAGACAAACTATGGTTCACCCAATTTGGTTATCACAGCAAACTATGGTTTGGGCAAACCATAGTTTGCCTACAAACTAAATAACAGGAACTTCAGAAGGAAATCAAATGTTATTAGTTATTATAATGCTCTATCTAGGTTTAAATAGTTCAACTTGACTATGTGTTTTGATTTCTGACTGTCAATTGACGGTGCAAGTAATTTATCAATTAGTGATGTTTTATTTATTTATTTATTACATTTTTATACCGCCCAATAGCCGAAGCTCTCTGGGCGGTTCACAAAAATTAAAACCATGAAGAGCATAAAAACAACCAACAAATTTAAAACACAAATACAAAATACAATATAAAAAACACAACCAGAATAAAACCACACAACAAAAATTAATATAAGTTAAAATATGAGATTAAAACAGCAAAGTTTAAACTTAAGTTAAATTAGGTGTTAAAATACTGAGAAAATAAAAAAAAGTGATATATTTCTAATATAAAAAAATTAAAATAAAAGCAAGACATGTGGGAGGAGCTTTGAGCTGAGGCACTTCCCCGATAGCCAACCCATGATTTGGCCATTACATTGAATCAACCCAATGCACCCCTTGTTCTGATTCTCTAGACACCACAGAGACCATGCCTTTCCTTCCTCTTTTAAAAGAGAGATTATCAAAACGTTGCTATAGCAAGCCCTTTTGAGTTAATAATAAAAATGTCCTAGCCTCCTCCATAGCCAGGAATACAGTTCACATGATAGTGCAATCTCTTATCTGCAGTTGAGGTTGGTGGAAAGACCAAATGAACGACATCTTGTATTTTCTGGTTTACTGTAAGAAACAATTGCAGGGAAAAGACTGTTTTTATCTTGGTTGTGCTTTTATATTGTATTTTATATTATGGTTTTATACTGTTGTTTTATACTTGGACTGTCTTAATTTTGCAAACCGCCCAGAGAGCTTCGGCTATTGGGCGGTATAGAAATGCAATAAATAAATAAGTGGAAATTAAGGAAGCCGGGTTGCCATGAAAAACAGATGCTCACCTTATGAAAACATCAGTCTGGGTAATCAACTGTATTTCTCTCACACGTTGCCCGCCCGCCCCCCCTGCCCCCGGTCTCATGGGCCAGCAAATCCACTTACTAGTAGGGATGTTAGAGAAATCCACAATGGATTCAATGGATTTCTATGAGATGTGTACCATTTCACATTAACTAATGTGCATTATCACAATGAGCATTAGCACTACGGAGCACTTGCAAAAATGCTTTATTTAGGGTGACCATATGAAAAGGAGGACTGGGCTCCCGTATCTTTAATGGTTGCGGTGAAGAGGGAATTTCAACAGGTGTCATTTGTATGCATGCAGCACCTGGTGAAATTCCCTCTTCATCACCACAGTTAAAGCTGCAGGAGCCCTGCCCTCTTTAGCTAGTCACTCTAGTATAGCTCCTGCAGCTTTAACTGTGGTGATGAAGAGGGAACTTCACCAGGTGCTGCATGCATGCAAATGACATCTGCTGAAATTCCCTTTTCTATCCAACTGTTAAAGATATGGGAGCCCTGTCCTCCTTTCCATATGGTCACCCTAGCTTTATTAATGTACATTAGCTTAAGTAGAATGAAATTCTGGTAAACACGCATTTCTGTCAATGTGTATACAATGGAACAAAAAAAATCATCATCAAAACACCTGAAAATCCACAAAAACACAGACGGAGCGGGTTTAACAAAATCCATACATCCCTACTCCCTAGGAGGCCAGAGAAAAGATTGACAGGGTCCAAAACCATTTTCACTAAACAAACTCTTGGCTGTGGAATCCTCTGGGCAATGGATTCCTTTGCACAAGTTAAGTGGGACAATGAGTATTTAGGGACAGCCCAGAAGAGCAACGTAGTCGACTTATACCAATTTAGGCAATTGGTCCATCTAGCTCAGCATTGTCTACACAGACTGGCAGAAGCGTTGCAGTGTTTCAGATATGAGTCTTTCTGAGTCGTATCTGGAGATGGTTGAGACAGAAATTGGGGATATGAACATGCACAGCATGTGATCTACCACTGAGCTACAGTTCTTACACTATCCTTCAAAGCCATTTTGTGAGTAGCTACAGATGGATGAATTTATGCATTTCACTGTCTTTCAGTTTATCATTCTCCTAGTTTCAGGTTTGGTTTGGTTTGGTTCGTTTCCACATCAGTCTGATATATGATATCTCCATGTAAATTGGTATGGATTTTTGTGTGAATTTTTTCTAATGCGTGCATTTTGCACATAATTATGCCTAAGGTATGCATTTTTGCAAGCAATTTCCACTAATATTCTGCATTTTTAAAAACCTACTTTCAGTAATATATACATTTTTGTGCATATCTTTCACTAATACATGGGGGGGGAATTACTGGAGAATTCCATTGTAAAGTTGGAGAAATGCAAATTTTGAAGGCTAACCGAATTTCAGTTCATGGATAGGTTCAAAAGCACAAAGTTAGGTAGGTTTGTATTACAATACGAACTCAATGAATTTCTCAATAGGTGTCCTTATGTGCAGCCAAGACTTATCACGTGTAGACAAAAGAACAGTGTGTGTACTACTCTGTAGACTCCCATGTTTCCTCCAAGAGCCAGTGTGGTGTAGTGGCTAGAGTGTCGGACTGGGAGTCGGGAGATCCGAGTTCTAGTCCCCACTCGGCCATGGAAACCCACTGGGTGACTTTGGGCCAGTCACAGACTCTCAGCCCAACCTTCCTCACAGGGTGGTTGTTGTTGTGAGGATAAAGTGGAGTGGAGGAGGATTATGTACACTGCCTTGGGTTCTTGCAGGAACAAAGGCGGGTTATAATTGAAATAATAAAATAAATAAAAATGTTTGGCCCCACGGCCAATGCAAGTTCTAGCAGCTGTCCCATGTCTTCCTGTATTGAACAAGGGGTCATGAAGGATGTATTGCCACCGTAATGGACATCCTGCCAATATAGGCAATAAATCCCCCATCAGCCCACTCAGCAACATTCACACAGGTCATGTGGTCTCAGTCAGTGGAGGCAGGTTTCTCCAATATCAATGGGGCTGTGAATCCACTCTGGGTTCCAGCCAGAACTCTAAAGGAGCTATCCAAGGTGCTGAGCTCCATCCCCGAAGTGGCTTCGGCACCTAGAATAGCTCTTTTAGAGTTCTGGCTGGTTTTGACTGAAACCCAGAGCGGATTCACAGCCTCACTGGCATCAGAGCCATCAGCCTCCACTGGCGACACTACAACGAGTACAGTATTTCTTTTTAAACAATAGTCGTTATTGATACATTTGCATCTTTCCATATAAATTAGCATATGGGGATTTTATGCAAACCAGCATCCTCTTTTGTCCTCTTATTTGGTGATGTGGAAGTGGTCACCTTGATGTATCTGTTTGTGTGTCTGTGGGCCTTGCTAGACCTACCACATAATCCGGTGGGGAGTAGGGGCGACGGCGCACTACAGCTAGCGCGTGCCGTCGCCCTTTTCCAGACGTAACACGCGACGGGGCAAGGGAAAGCCCCGTCGCGTCCGGCATTTCCCCCCCCCTTAAAGGGGGGGAAATGTGCACAGGAGCGCACCGCAGAAAAAGGTAGGTTTTTTTTTTTTAAAAAAAAAGGTTCCCCCACTCCCCCTGCCCCTGATTTTCCCCACACACAATCCCTGATGCCCCCCTGCCCACTCACTCGCCCGTCCTCCCCCCGTCCGCCAGGCCTTGTCCCCATCCTTCTTCCCCCCGTCTGCCATGCCCATCCTCGTCCTTCCCCCGTCCGCCATGCCCACTCGTCATGCCTGTCCCCCGTCCGCCATGCCCGTCCCCGTCCCCGCTCGTCATGCCCGCCCCCTGCCCGCTCGTCATGCCCGTCCCCTGCCTGCTCATCACGTCTGATGCCCCCTCCGCGCCCCCGTCCGTGATTCCCCCCCACCTGATGCGCACAGTCTGTGGCTTCTCCCAGCTACTCGTGAGTAAGTGAGCAGCCGGGAAAAGCCACGGACCCTGCAAGACTTTCTGCAGCCCCGGCCTCAGGCCGGGGCTGCGGAAAAGCCGGGCCATAACCACATCCGGTTATCCCGGTTCAAGCGAGGACTTAGCCTGGCCTGATCCCCTGTGCGTCATCTGGATGCACAGGAGGGAGACCGGGCCTCACACCGGGCTAAGACCTTGTCTAGCAACGGCCTGTGTGTGTGTGTGTGTGTGTGTGTGTGTGTGTGTGAAATATTGAAGACTAGGAAGCATTAGTGCAAATGCAAAGCCCTAGCAATCAGCCACAGCACATTCATCTCAATGGGACTTACAAGAGATGCAATTGGTGGGAGAATGCGAAGGGTTGCCAATGCCATCCTCAAGCAACCGCAGCAGCAGCGTTGGATTCTTTAGACATCGTTACTCCAGGTCCCAATTAAAGAAGCAAAGGGAAGGGGCAGAGTGAACAAAATGGAGCTTCCTGCCTGAGAAGATTAGCTCTCCAAATTACATATGAACATGAGGGGTGGGGTGGGGTGGGGGGACATGGAAGCCAGTGGGGGAAAGGAAGCCAACTTCCCTGGCAATAAATAGCCAGTTCATTTAATAAAGAAGAAAGCGGGGAATGGTGGGGGGGGGGGGGAGAGAGAGAGAGCTGGTTGAAAGAAAATGAGGTGGGTGGGTGTAGAATTAGCCTTGTCAAACAAGGGGCTTTGCTGTCCCAGAACTACATCTTTATTGTTGCAATTTTTCATGCTTACTTAACTCTGAATGCGGCAGAAGACAACAGTTCATTATGGGGAGGGAGGTTGGAAGAATGGAAGGGATGGGATAGTGTGGGGGGGTCATAGGCCCCCAAACTACTCCTGGAGCTTCAAGGGACAGGGAGGGGGGGAACTTCCCACTAGGGGTTCTTGCAGCATATGCAGGGGGGGGGAAAGTCTTTTTCCATCTTAGTGCCGTGAATAGGATTTGAATACACAGGAGAAACAAATTATTTCTAAGCATCCATGTCTTATGAGATGTGGGGAGGAGAGAAACGGCTCCTTGGCTTTGCAGACTCTAGAGCAGTTCACACAGATTACTTACCCTTTCGCAGGCTTTGATCGTAATCGTCCCATCAAAATTGCAGCTGGAGAAGAAGAAGAAATGTGACGAACACAGGTTTACGGGCAAAGTGGGGCTTCTTATTCTCTTCCACCATTGGGCACTCTGCCAAGATCTATGGTTGTTATTCTGGATTAGTTATGGGGGAACCACAGCTGAGACCGTCTGCAATGGAGCAGTCAACCAGTTAGAGACAGTGCTGGTTCAAGGTTTTTGATGGGCCTTGGACAAGACACCCTCAATGGGCCACCTTCCTCAGTGAGTGCACTTTATCATTGCCATTGCCACCAGCTGCTATTGCTCCATGCCACCTTTTTCATCTGAGCTTACCTGGCACAAAGAAAGCCAGTGTGTAAGTCAGCTGTGGCAACTCCTGCTCCTCCTTCTCACCACTGCTGTTGTCTGGGCCAGAGAGAGAGGCAGGCGAACAAGCAGGTTGCAAGGGTGAAGAGGAGGGGCGACTCCAGAGGGATCTTGCCAGGGGTCCCTGATGTGGCGTGGGCCCTCAGCAGATGCCTCACCATGCCTACCCTTGACATCGGCCCTGTGGTTACCAGGTAGGAGAAGACCCTGTCTAAAACCCTGGAGATTTTTGACTACAACTCCCAAAATTCCTGACCATTGGCCATGTTGGCTGGGGTTGATGGAGTTGAAGTCCAAAACTTCTGGAGGCACCAAGCAGGGGAAGGCTGATGTAGACAATGCTGAGCTAGATGGACCAATATCCTGAACCGGCATAATGTAGGTCCCAATGTTCCTTCGTAATAATTCACGCATTCCTTGTCAAGTGGGCTCTGCAGTAGATAAAGAAAATCAGGATGCAAAGGTGGTTATGGGAGAGATCAGGAATGGATAATAAACAGTGATGGGTGAGGATGTAAGCCAAGTGGCAGTAGGGATCTCCTTCCCTGGGAAAGTCATTATTTTTTGGCTAGACGGAGTTCCGCAGCTTATACAACGCGCTTTGCATCTGTGTGCCAAGCTGCATGCTGTTTCCCGGACTCCATGATATTTTTTGTGTGTGCATTTTGGGCATAGGGAAGGTTCAGCGATTTGCATACATTTCTGGGCAATTTGCACAAATCACAGCCGAATTTGTGCAAACTATGCAAATTTGGCCGTGATTTGTGCAAATCTGGCTGCGATTTGCACAAATTGCTCAGGAATTCACACAAATTGGGCTCCCCCCTACTGAAGGCATTCAAGAGGCAGCTGGACAACCATCTGTCAGGGATGCTTTAAGGTGGATTCCTGCATTGAGCAGGGGGTTGGACTCAATGGTCTTTATAGGCCCCTTCCAACTCTACTATTCCATCCTTCTATGATAATGAGCCCTGACTTAGAGCAAAAGTTTTTTTTTTTAAAAAAAAACTATAACCAAGTCTTAAATCAAACCAAATTGTGTGTGTTTGCCCTGTGTACTGTGCATGGTTGGGCTGGCTGAGGGTGGGCAGGTCTTGCTTATTAAACTTTCAATCATTTGAGCGGATCTGACAGCTTTTAAACAATCTTCTTCTTTTCCAGCAAGAATGAAGGCTCAATAGTTGTCTTTTAAACATTTTTTTAACTTAGGAACTCCTCCAATAGACTAAAAAATGCAACTCCTGTCGCATGCCATCAGAAACAGGACTGGAAATGATAGGATGTGATCAGTACATTGTTTTCTGGAGCTGTACAGAACCAAACCTTGGAGGAGTGGGAGAGAGATTGCTGCCTCGATTAATTTGAATGTCTATCTCACTCTATTCAATTTAATTTAATTAATATACATAATAATAGAAAAGATATAAAAAATATTTTAGTTTGTACTGCCATTCCCAGTGAGTGATTATAGCTAGCGTTTTTTTAAAACAAAATCTTCTCTAATCCAATGCTTACTTCCTGACTTATCATAACAGCATAATCCATAATTTGCACCACACATCACAAAAGCTAAAACAACTGACAGGCGACATGGCTGAACACCCAAAAGCCTGGTGACAGCAACGTAGATGCCAGGCAAGCTTCCTCAACTAGAACACTCCAAAGCCGGGGGCCACCACTGAGAAAGCCCTCTCCCTCATCTCCATCCTCTAAATAACTGATTGAGGGAGCACATGGAGAAAGGCTTTCAAAGATGACCTAAAAACAGGATCAACATTGGAAACATTGAAAAACTAGTTCAGGAAGTATTAGGGAGGTGTATTAGTGACATCACCAGTTTCCAGCCAATCATTGTGGTGCAGAGCTAAGCTTGGGCTGTAACCAAGTGGAGCTCAGTTTTTCTCGAGCTTTATCTGACAGATGTTTGTACATCTAGACAAAAGGTGAAGGGTGTGTTTCTACAGTGGAGTCATCTCTCAATTCCTGTGTATGCACCTGATACATTCCTATCCCGTCTCTTACATATTATCAAAATATTGAAATACAAAGAGGTAACCAAGGCCAGATCTACACCAAGCAGGATATAGCACTATGAAAGTGGTATGAAAGCGGTATATGGAGGCAGAATCTACACTACTGCTTTATAACGGTATTGAAGTGCACTGACAACTGTGGGGCCCATGACACATGCCATATACTGCTTTCATAGTATTATATTCTGCTTGGTGTAGATGTGTCATGGGCCCCAATAGTTGTCAGTTCACTTCAATACCACTATAAAGTAGTAGTGTAGAACCTGCTCAATAGTTGCAAACCTGGAGTTTGGATTCCTACTAGACTTCCGCATCAACTGAACACCTAGGCCAGAGCTAGACCTAAGGTTTATCCTGGGATCATCCAGGGTTCGCCCCTGCCTGAGCACTG
Source organism: Elgaria multicarinata webbii (assembly GCF_023053635.1). Lineage (NCBI taxonomy): Eukaryota > Metazoa > Chordata > Lepidosauria > Squamata > Anguidae > Elgaria > Elgaria multicarinata. The sequence continues at coordinate 14,655,054 of NC_086187.1, read as the reverse complement.
GATCCCCTGTGTGTCACCTAGATGAACAGGTTTGACCCCTGGATGATCCAGGAATAAACCAAAGTCTCTCCATAGCTTTGAAAGACCTCTTCCCTTTCTTAAGTTTCATCATCATCATCATCATCATCATCATCATCTAAAGCCATCCCAAGCATTTTTTCTAAATTGTGGTTTTAAAATTTACCTTTCTTTGGTGGGAATGTCAAAAGGTCAAAACTTTTTGGTCAAGGGTTTTCCAAACCATTACAAACATTATTCATGTTGATGTAGAAACTGATCCAGCACTGGCTCTACTTCTATTTTTAGGAATGCCAATAGAAACATTATTCCCAAAGCCTTGTTCACCCACTTGCTGGTTGCAGCCAGGTGGGAAATTGCCCACTTCTGGAAAAGCAACAGACCTTTTGACCATCAACACTGGTTTGATAAGATTTGGAAACTAGCTTTAAATGATAAGTTGACTCAACATAGCAAGTTAGCAAGAGGGGAAATAACATCAGACACATTTTTGGAAAACTGGTTGGACTTTTTCTCATTTATTAATATGAATCCAGACGAACCTAGGCCTCCAATGACTCAGGAATCCTTTTGGTCAGAGGTTCTAACTTAACCGGAATCTTTTTCTGTACCACAAAGTATAGATTTGTTTAAGATTTCTATATTTACTAAGTTCTTATTGGTGGTATGGACACCCATGCTTTTTATAGTGGTGCTGTGGGAACATTTGTATTGTTGTTGAGTGTTTCCTTTTACTCTGTGTTTGTTGTATTTGTCCTTAATCATTGAAAATCAATAAAAAATAGTATTAAAATAAATAAATTTACCTTTCCTTAAAGGGCCAAGGCGGAATAATATGATCTTGAAACAATGTCATTAATTTAAAAATCAAAACAGGTTAAAAACCAAAATAAAAGGGAGGTTGGGTGTGGCTCAATGGTAGAGCATAGGGCTGGAAAAACTCCTGACTGAAGCTCCGGAGAGCCGCTGCCAGTCAGTGTCAACAATATTGGCCTACATGGACCCATGGTCTGACTCAGTAGAAGCAGCTTCCTATGTTCCTAACATCATTAATATAGTCTTACCCTCAAGACTAGCCTTCCCCATCCTGGTGCCCTCTAGATATGTTGGGCTGGAACTCCCAGTCCAACCAATGGGCAAGAATTCTGGGATTTGTAATCCAAAACATCAGTGGGGCGACAGATTGCCTGCCCCTGTTCAACATCATCTTTGTTTTCTGTTGATGATCGTTTTCTTAATCACCAGCAAAGTTGAGGATGAAGAAAGGACAAGGTCTTTCTTCCAATAGAAATTAAGGAGTGGTGTGTTTATCTCAATTGCACAAGCTGCAAAATCAGGCCAAGGCTGGAATTCCTTGCCAAACTACTGAGGAGTTGAAGGTATGCTGTGGAGTCCATTTAGGATCCTTTGTTTTTCTCTGAAACATTTGAAGATAAACATTTGAAGAGCCTTGGACTGACTCCTGCTTTCACATCCTATCTCAAATGACGGAAGACATCCAGATTCTCTAAATTCAGGAAAGGTCAAATGACTCCTAGCACAAAGATGAACACTAATCAAGTCATGGTCAGCCCATGGATTATCTCACAGAGGCACCTGTTGAGACTGGTCAGCAGGGCAGAGGTAGCACCATTTTGGAATTCGGTGCATTTTATATGGTAGTCGTGTGCCCTCTTTTACAGAGGACAGTCCTCTATTTTAGGACTGCCAGCGGACTATCCTCAGACATACCCTTTGCCCTTCTTAAATGCTAACTTGTACGTCTGCCCTGCTGAGCCACACTAAGGAAACACTTAGCTCCAGCTGGTGGTTCTCTGGGATCTAGATGGAATGTCTCTCCCAACCTGAACAAACCCACACTATGACCAACATCTGGTGGAGGCCCCTCCTAGTGCCTCCTCTAAGGGCCGCTTGGAGGGTGGCAACAAGGGAGAGGGACTTTTCAGTGGTGCCCCCCCGACTCAGCTTCCCACTCAGGCCCTCTTGGCACCAATACTCTTAGCTTTTTGTCCTCTGCTCCTGGACATTCAATGGCATATGATGGAGGACTTATGCCAACCATTTAAACAGGGCTAGTGTTCTGTTGAAATTGTTTTCAGTTGCCTAAATTGTTTTAAATTTCACATGTTTATATTTTATGCTGCATTTTATGCTGTAAACTGCCCAGAGAGCTCCAGCTGCTGGGCGATAGAGAAATGAAATAAATAATAATTAATAACAATAATAGTGAAAAAGAATAAAGTTGATCCCACGTCGCTGAAGTTTGACCACACCTGATAGACGTTAGGAAATGATATCAGTGCCCATCACCAGACCTACAGAGACTGGCAACATCTTCCTCCACCCTTTTCTCCTCCCATCACGGTCTCTCCTGACATCTCTTCCTTTGTTTTGCCTTCCAAGACTGAAGCACAGATTCCATTCCAGGGATCTCTCTGGAGGAGAGGGGGAGGAGGGAACTGGAGTCAAGATGGGAGTTGTACTTCATCTGACTAAGACGATGGAGCCTCCGTTCTTGCTGGAAATTAAAAGCAGAAGCTGTGGAGCTGTGACAAAAATCTGCATTACGTTATGGCAACTCCTGGGCATTTTTTTTTTAGAAAGTGTTTTTTTAAAAAATAGTAATACATCGATTTGAAACTCTGCCAATGATCATCATCAAAGTGATATCAGCGCCTTAGAGGAAGAACAATAGTTCTGAGCTTGAAGAGAAAAGGCACATGAAGGGGGAAATACATGGGGGAAAGCCAAGTATGAATGTCTAATCCTTTTTTTAATGCCAGCTCTAGAGACAGTATGGGTGTGGGTGCGTGTTTTTGTTGTTGTTGTGTTTCCTGAAGGGTAGATACGATTTAGTATGGTAGCGGGAGCCAGCCAATAACATCAGAATGCACAAAAGAGAGATGCACTGGATTCCATTAAGGCTGGAATTGCAATTGAACTGGCTGTGTATCCTTGGAGGGTGAGCAAAGAAGTCATAGAGTCATAGAATAGTAGAGTTGGAAGGGGCCTACAAGGCCATCGAGTCCAACCCCCTGCTCATTGCAGGAATCTTACCTTAAAGCATACCTGACAGATGGCTGCCTCTTGAATGCCTCTAGTGTGGATGAGCCCACGACCTCCCTAGGCATTTGGTTCCATTGTCATACTGCTCTAACAGTCAGGACGTTTTCCCTGATGTCCAGCTGGAATCTGGCTTCCTGTAACTTGAGCCCATTATTCCATGTTCTGCACTCAGATGATCAAGAAGAGATCCTGGCCCTCCTCTGTGTGACAACCTTTCAAGTATTTGAAGAGTGCTATCCTGTCTCCCCTCAGACTTCTCTTCTCCAGGCTAAACATGCCCAGTTCTTTCAGTCTCTCCTCATAGGGCTTTGTTTCCAGACCCCTGATCATCCTCGTTGCCCTCCTCTGAACACTTGGAGTTTGCTTGCACACCCACCCCCTACACGAAACAACTCAGGAAAACCTTAGGAAAGAAGAAATGGGTGAAGCAGAGGGATTGTGCCCTACTTTGAGATGAGGCTGGGCCATCATCAGACTCAGGACTGATGATTTTGTTGTGCATTTTTTAATTGTTTATGGTTTTGTTTCCCTCTCCCCCCCCCCAATGTATATTTTAAACTTTGTAAGGCCGCCTTGAGGCCCAGCATTGGGCAAAAGTCGGGATACAAATAAATATATCATCATCATCATCATCACTTAGACTTACGGTCTTTTGGGGGTGGGGGTGGGGGCAAAGTTCAGCTGTGGATGTGAACAAAGTACCTCTTGCTTGCCACTAAATAAACACAAATAGCCCCACTGGCATTAGGAAAAGGGACGTCCAGAGCAGATGATGTGCCTTCTAGGCAGGCTCATATTAGCATCCCAGCTAGGGATAAAACAGGGCGCTGATCTGCATAAAATTTGCAATGCTAATTGATATGTATAAATGCAAATTTGGAAACTGAACTATAGTGTGGGGTGACGATACAAAAAGGAGGACAGGGCTGCTGTATCTTTAACAGTTGTATAGAAAAGGGAATTTCAGCAGGTGACATTTTTATGCATGCAGCACCTGGTGAAATTCCCTCTTCATCACAACAGTTAAAGCTGCAGGAGTCCTGCTGTCTTTTGTATCTTTGTTTCCTCCTCAACTTTGCTGGTGATTAAGAAAATTATCCTCAACAGAAAACAAAGATGATCTGTTGGCCTACTGATGTTTCGACGACAAATCCCAGAATTCCTGCCCATTGGCCACGTGGCTAGGGATGCTGGGAGTTCCAGCCCAACATATCTAGAGGGCACCAGGATGGGGAAGGCACGGGCAGCCAATATGAGAACTGCACTTGCAGCCAATATGCTACTAGGCCAGGTTGAAGATTCTGGTACTTGTTTCCAAGGCCCTAACCAACTCAGGATCAGGATACTTAAGAGATCACCTGAGCCACTACCTGACTGTCCAGGTGCTGCACTTAGCAAGGGATACCCTCCTGATGGTGCAGCACTCAGGATTTTGAAGGTCCAGTCTATGATGGCTCAGAATAGGGACATTAGTGCTATAGCCCCCACTCTCTGGAAACCCCCTACCAATTAGACAGGTACCAACCCTTCTGGGTTTTCACCACCTACTGGAAATACACTTTTTCTAACAAGTATCCCCAGGAATTTAATATTATCTTCTGCAGACAGTAATAATATACAGTGTTTACATTGTGTTCATTTTGGCGCCTGGTGAAGACCTTTTTTTTTTTTTAGTTTTATTTAGCTTGCTTTATATCTGGTACTGTTTTTTAAATTTTTGCCCTGCTGCTACCTTCTGTGTGGTTATTATTTTACTTTCATATTGTAGTTTAAGCTTTTGTATTTTATACTGTATTTTATCACCTGTATTTTATTGTCTTGCATTTTATGGTTTTAATTGTTTATAAACTACTGAGAGAGCTTTGGCTATTGTGCGATATAAAAATGTAATAAATAAATAGATAGATAAAATATTCAATTACAATCAAATATTTTATTTTTGTGCATTGCTTAGAAATTTCTTTTATGTAAGTGGTTTATAAATATGGTGAGCTCCATTCTGTTTTGATACCTGATGGAACACCTCTCTCGACATCAACCTACCTGTACACTACGCTCAACATCTAAGGTCCTCCTCTGAGTGCTACTCCGAGGGAAGCTCGGAGGATGGCAACAAGGGAGAGGGCCTTTTCAGTGGTGGCCCCCCAATTGTGGAATGATCTCCCTGACAAGGCTCGCCTGGTGCCAACATTGTTTATTTATTTATTTATTTATTACATTTTTATACTGCCCAATAGCCGAAGCTCTCTGGGCGATTTACCAAAATTAAAATCATGAAGAGCATAAAAACAACCAACAATTTAAAAACACGAATACAAAATACAATATAAAAAGCACAACCAGGATTAAAACCACTCAGCAAAATTTAATATAGGTTAAAATATGGAATTAAAACAGCAAAGTTTAAATTTAAGTTAAATTAAGCGTTAAAATACTGAGAAAATAAAAAGGTCTTCAGCTGGCGATGAAAGGAGTACACTGTAGGCACCAAGTGAACTTCTCTGGGGAGCTCATTCCACAGCCGGAGTGCCACAGAAGGGAAAGCCCTCCTCCTAGTAGCCACCTGCCTCACTTCCTTGTTATCTATTCGGCGCCAGGTCAAGACTTTTCTCTTCTCCCAGGCAGTTAACAACATATGCTGAGTTTTCAACTGACCCCAGAATAGTTGCTTTAAATGGATATTGTTGTTTTTATGCTTTTGATGGTTTAAATTTTTTGTATATTTGTTTTTAATGGTCACGGTTTTTAACTTTTGTAAACCGTCCAGAGAGCTTCGGCTATGGGGTGGTATATAAATGTAATAAATAAATAAACAAATAAATACTGGAAAGAGATTCCCGGGCTCTAAACTCTTTCATTCAGAGGAGCAATCCTAAGTCCCCAAGACAGCATCCATGGGGCATAGGATTGTTCAGTTTCCTGGATCAGAACTCACAGAAAGGGCTCTGAGCTGCGAACCAGGAAGCCATGTTTCCCCCCTCCCCCTTGTAGCTAACACAGAGAGAATCACACCAGCTACCTCTCCACGTTCCAAAATGGAGCTAAGGGACAGGGGGAAAGGGGGTGTTCCTGGGGGTGGAGCGAGCAGGAGACTGAGGCAGCAACCACACAATAACATCTACGGCTGTCCTAACCTCCTTCCCGCCACCTCCCTGAAGTCTCCACTAGATGGGTGAAATCACCCATCTAGCCTAAATGCAGAGCAGGAGGTACATATGCCTCTGAGTTTGGGTACTTACAAGCATCCAGGGCACATTCCATAGGATTGCACCCTAAGTCTACGGAATTCTGCACTAGGCTCCCGTTGATGGATCTTTGGGTGCGAGTAAAAAACAGACAAATTAAATTCCTGTCTGAACCACACCATGATGTTCCTAAATGACCATGAGGATTTAAAAACAAAATAAAAAAACAAAATGTAAAAAAAGGGTTGTGGGAAGGTGAAATTATACAAACTGTGAAGAATTTCTCCAACATGGTCTATTGTTAATTTAGCCCTGAACATAGTGGTGATGCAGTTCTGCCATTCAGTACAGTTGAAGCTGACTTTCCTCTTCAGGGCTGATTCTTATGAGAACGTCAGCTTCTACATTGCCATGTTTATAGCTGAGACACCCCAGGATGTCTGCTGGGTGGTTTGAGTTGTCTTTTCCCATCGTATGGTTAACTGTTGATAGAGGAGGAACAACAGTTTGTGCTTTAATTAACTCCCCCAAAATGGCATTCTGGTTTCACACATTTTGTGCATGTGCTTTTCTAATGTGGTCGGGATCCTGCATAAACAAATAGACAGCCTTGGTTGTATAAATTTATGTGCACACAACTGTGTTTCTCTCCCCTTTGTGACCGCAAAATTCCACCCTCTGATGTTGTGAGCTGACAAATTATTGAGGGATGGGGGAGTCTGCCAAGCTTGATTTCGCTCAGGTTTTCATTTTTCCAATACTAATTCTGTTCTGTCCTGACTCCTCATTGGATTGTGTCTTTTTTTTTTTTTAATCCATACGAAAATTTGTACACATTTTTGAACTCATTTTTAAACATTTTGATATGCATTTGTTCCATAAGTGTTCACTTCTCTACATGCTTTTGCATATGTATGCATTTATCCTCCACTGAATAAAGCATTTGTGTGCAAATTTTGGCAGAGCTAACATTTTAGTGTGCATTTTTTTTAAAAAAATGTTTTTTTATGACTTGCAAATGTTTTCTCAAAGGAAAATACTGAAACTTGGACTATAACATCAGCTGGGAGTAGAAGACACTGCCTAAACATCTCCAAGTATCCCAACTATTTTCATTTTTTATTTGTATTTATTTATTTATAAAATCATTTTATGCCGCTTTGGGGCCCCAAAGTTCTTTACAAAATAGAACAAAACTAAACAAAAGATAATCAAATAAATATTGAAAACAAAGCCTTAAAAGGAACAGTATTAAAACCTCCATTCATATATTCGAAACTATTAAAAGCCATGCAGAATAAGCCGGGGGGGGGGGGTTAAAGCAATTTTTCCAACTGCACAAATGCCCTGTCAGACATTCACACACACACCCCGCACCCCCATCCCCACCCAAGCCAAACACATTATTTCGCTTTCATGACTGGACAGATTATCACCAACACTAGTAGCACCTTAAACTTAAAGACAGATTGACAGGGACATACGGATACCCAGGAAGAACGACAGACCAAGAGAAGTACACCACTGGTTGTCACCTACAGACCCCAATTGAAACCACTGCAACAGATCATCAGTGAACTTCAACCCATCTTCAGCACAGACACTTCTCTCTCACAAGCCTTGGGAGGCAGACTGGTCCTGGCCTACAGACAACCTCCCAACCTGAAGCAGATGCTAACCAGCAACAGTACACAGGACAGAGACACAGACAGAGGGACCAGACCATGCAATAGACCCAAGGGCCAACTTTGCCCCACATCTATTCAGGCAACACTGTCACAGGACTCAACAACATCAGTAACACCATCAAGGGCTCTTTCACCTGCATCCTTATATAATTTGTGTTACATGCTATCCCTGACTTTGTCTATTGTTAAGTTCTTAATAAACACATACACATAACACGTGTCTTATTTTTTCACCACATTTTTCAACTGCACATTATCAGATTTCCAACTGCACATTTTTTTCCCAACTGCACATTTTGTGTCCAACTGCACACTAAAAAAAAACCCTGAGAATAAGAACCTTTTCTCTGCCTGCCTAAATGTTATTAGGAGTGGGGCTAGTCTTACCTCCTTTGGGAAGGAATTATCCATAACCAAGGAGCATAGAAAAGGCTCTTCCTTGAGTTCTCACCAAACAAGCGTCATGTATGATGGTGAGACATATAACAGGGCCTCTGAAGGTGATCCTAGTCTATGGTCAGGGAGTAGGCGGTCTTTCAGATATTCTGGTTGGCCCTAAGGCATTCCAGGCTTTAGGTAAGCAGTAACATCTTGAATTGAGACAGAAAATAAATTGGAAGCCAGTGCAGTTGACCTAGGGCCGTGTAATGTGGTCTAAAAAGCATACGCTAGAGAGCATTTCAGCTGCTGCCTTTGCACATTTTGTGGGTTTTTACTGTAAGTTTATTTGGAGCCAAACTTGGCTGAGAAGCATGGTATAAATATACTAGATGGATAATAAAACAGAATATGCGGCAGCTATTCTGGGTTTTGGAGAAGGAGGCAAGCAACTGGAAGGAAGTGTGGTTTATTTATTTATTTAAAAAATATCGAATCACATCTTTTCCTTTCTTTCTTTGTAGCAGTACATCAATTCAGATGTGGAAGTACAATATACAACCTTGAAAAACTCGCGCGCAGAAAACCCTTGCGAATGCTAGATAATAGCAAAGCAGGGGAATCTTAGACAGGGACGTTTTCTGTAATCACTGCAATTTGACAAACTTTTCCATGCCAATCAGCTATTGAGATATAGCTGAGGAGCAACTGTACTCGACGTGGTTCACACACCAGATGGCAACCTCCTGTCCATCCAGATGTAAACGGCAACTTGATATTGCAGGCTTTAGAACGTTAGTTCTGAGTGAGGCCACTGTGCTGTTTACTCCCAAGGAAATGGTATGCCATCATAAACTTGCTTGTCAAAAAGAAAAAAGAAAGAAACCCAGAGGATGAGGTTGGCTTGGAAATCCATGTAGCAGTTTTTGTTTTTTATATATAAAGTACTTCCCAGCCCTTGTTATACTCATTCTTACAGTAAGCCTACATAGTTGGTTGCTATTATTTCTGTTATACATGTTGAGAACGGATGCTGATCTTTTGGAGGAGACTACTGGGGACTGATTTTGTCTCCTTATTTACAACAGTACATGCTAAGAAAGCAGTCTGGGGTACGGAAGCAAGCACACTGGCCCAGCCACGTTCACAGCAATATCAGCCCTGTTCTCCCAACCTGCTGCTTGCATTTCTGTTTGCCCACATACTCAACCTTCCCTTCGGGCAAATGCCTTTGAGCTCTCTGTTACCTAGCATGTGCGTGTGACTCGTGCTGCAGGTACTTGTGTGGAAAATGCAAGTAAAGCAGTGTGCTAAAATCTCATTATAAAATAGTAGGAGTGTGCTTTGCGTCCTGAACCCCAAATCCAAAGCAGCAGAAGCCATTTCCAGCCTCTGTAGTTTACAACAGCAGATCTACGGCAGGCCCAGAGCGGCTCCCGGGGAGGACTGTCGGCTTGCCGATGCAAGTAAAGGCTTCAGGTAAATCCTTCAGGCAGGGGCAGCAGCCTGCCAGGTTCGGGGAGCAAGCAGGTGGTGAGGGGAGTCCTGTGGACTCCAGGTCAGCTTTGCTTCCGGGAAACTGCAACAGCCTCCCCTGTTTCAGAACCAAATCCGAAGTGGGCCAATGTGGTTCCAAGGCACCCAGAGTCAAATCACGGCAGCCGTGATTCAACTCGGGGTGCCTCGGAACCACACTGGCCCACTTCGGATTTGGTTCTGAAACAGGGGAGGCTGTTGCAGTTTCCCGGAAGCGAAGCTGACCTGGAGTTGGAAGCTCCAAATCAGTCTCCAGGTGAGTAGGGGAGAGGGGAGGCTGTGCGCAGCCCTATAGAATAGCCTTTCTGTTCGTTTCTGTTAGTTTTATTTGTGGTGGCTCACGACAATAGGACTGACCGTGCAATGCAGTTAAGGGCACAAGTTTAGGCATATATCACAAAATATAATTCCACAGCAATAAACACACAACACTAGGCATAGGCAATACCGTTCCATAGCAACAACCAAAGTAACCAATACAGGGCTATAAAATATCAGGTAACAAATCTGAAAACTGAGCTGAATCAACAAAAAGTTTGCTGAGGAAAAATCTGAAGGAATAGAACAGGGGTGGGGAAACTTCAAGTCAGAGAGGTAAATCCAGACCCTTCTCCTGGCCCCCTCTACCTTTCAATTGTTTGATGGTTTCCTGCCTTTTGTGTATATTTCCCCCCTCCAAAGGCTTAGTTACTGGCAGTAAGAGCTTCAAGCTAAACTATGTTGGTATTTTTAGATATTTAGCCCCACCCCTTTTGGCTCCACCCACTACTGGAATGCAATCCCCGAAGACTTCTCCTAAATGGAAATCGGCCCTTAGCCTGAAATAAATTCTGTGTCCATGGAACAGACTGTTTGGGTCTCTTTGGAGAGGGCATTGCACAATATTAGAGCCACCACTAAAAAGGCCTTGCTGAGCTCCTAACGATTGCCTGCTGAGCTTCATGCGACCCTTGCACCTAGAGTAAAGCTTCAGATACTGAATGGAGGTCACACATGGGCAAAGTCAGCTTTAAGTTTTTTAGAGCTTTAAAGGCCGAAAGCAACACCTTGATTTGAGCCCTGAAACAAAAGTCATCCAGTGCAGATCGCATAAGATCTGGATAATATGTGATGATCACCCAGTCCCAGTCAACAATCTGAGTAGCAGCACCAGTAGACGTTTACGAACCCGCCCATGAGAATATGATCCAATGTAGAATATACAAATCAGAGTCATATGATCCAATCGTAGGGGTGGCCACTTATTGCAATGCCAAAACAGAGGAAACACACCACCCAAAAAGATAACTCAGACAGCCTAAAAATGACATTTACATACATAAACACAAATTTGAAATCATCACCAAAATTTAAATAGAAATATAATACGTTCAGCACAATAGTGGGAAAGATGGCAACCAGGTATTTATTTATTATTGCATTTATATCCCACCTTTTTTCCTCCAAGGAACACAAGGCAGCATATATAATCCTCCTCCTCTCCATTTTATCCTCACAACAACAACCACCCTGTAAGGTAGGTTGGGCTGAAAGTCTGTGACTGGCCCAAAGTCACCCAGTGAGTTTCCATGACTAAGTGGGGACTAGAACCCAGATCTCCTGACTCCCAGTCCAGCAGTTTAGCCACTACACCACACTGGCTCCAGGTATGTCTGTTCAGTCTGCTGTCTGTATGCTACCTTTTGGTGAGTTACTTCAAGACTGCTTCTCTACCTTCTTTCAATTGGGTTTGAACAGGCCAGCTCTTCAAATAGAGGATGACTTCAAGTAGACGTAGGACACTAGGCCACCTTGCCTGACCACCTAATCACAATCAATAACCATGAGCATCAAATGGTCCCTTGGGGTGTAATACAAGTCCTCCTTTCAGAGAGATGGAGCCACATTGACCCACACTAGGCCATGGCGGTTTGAGCTAAACATTATGGCTTAGCGTGTCATGTGAACCATGACTTAGCATGTCATGTAAACCATTCCTAACCATGGTGGCTACATAACCACGGTTTAAATATGCTCACTAACCATTTGCTGCAACAGGGTTAGCGGCCTAACCATGGCTTAGCGTGTTGTCTGAACAGGCCCATGATGTCCCCAGCAGCCCAAGGCAAAAATTACCTGGGGAAAGGAACCACACTGTTCCTCAGTGATTCCAGACCACCCCAACTTTCTGTTCAATGCTGATTAAACCTGCTGAGATCTTCCCTTGTTGGGGATAATCCTTCTCAGCTAACAGTAGGCTGATAATTAAGTTCCACTTTTTCTTTTTCTGCCAAAGCAAGTCCTTTTCTGACCAGATAATCTTGTGAGTAAATATTGTAAAACCGACTTCTGCCATGGCCAACGGGGGAGACTTGCATAGCCCGTGAAGGCCTGATTCTCTAATATGTGAGATCCTCAAATCCTGCTCCTGTGCACAGCTCTTGTCTCTCTGGAGGGAAGGTGCAACATACCTCTGCCAGGTGTTAACTCAGCTGGGGCCAGGGTTGTCCCTTTAGTGAGCCGGTGAGTTCTGGCAAAGCACTGGCTCTCTTTGTGCCTTAAGCCTATGAAGCAATTTGTTTGGTACATCAAGGTGGTCCAGAAACCTCGGTGGGAGATGCTGACAAAGCAACATAACAGGCTTGTGTAAAATAGCTCTTCCGTTCTCTTTGTTTGTCTCCGAAGGGGTTTGCCCCTAAAGCAAAACCAGAGCAGGAAAAAGAATGTGTGTTAGCACCAGCAAAATGATGGGACATAATAAAATAGTGTGATGCCAATTGCTGACGGGACCTTTCCTTTCAATGGGTAGCATCCAATGTTATTCCTACATAGAGCTGATCCATTGAAATGAATGGGACTTAAGTTAGTTGTGAACCACCCAGAGAGCTTTGGCTATTGGGTAGTATAGAAATGTAATAAATATTAATATATAAATATATAAAATCCTAGCCCTGTAGATGAGGGTATTTGTGAATTTTGTTAAGTTCTTATAAAAAAAAATGTACCAAGCAGAATTCTCATCCATTTCTTGTGTGAACTGGCCCTGTGATTCTGTTAGCAGTTTTGGAAACTTTCAGGGAGAGATGCGGTTTAGATATAGGTGTGTGTGTGTGTGAGAGAGAGAGAGAGAGAGAGCACAAGCGGTTGATTCTTGGCTAAGAAAGTGGGTACACTGAGAGCAGTGGAGGCTGGTGGCTCTGCTTTCAGTCGGGCTGTAAATCCATTCTGGGTTTCGGTCAGAAACAGCCAGAACTCTAAAGGAGCTTTCCAAGGTGCTGGACCTATTTGGAGCATGGGGCCCAGCACCTTGGTTAGCTCCTTTAGAGTTCTGGCTGGTTCTGACTCAGACTCGGATAGACTCGCCGCTCCGGCGAAACCAGAGCCACCAGCTCCCACTGACAGAATGATTACGAGTCAGCTTAGAGGACAAAATGGGGAAAGCAAGAACAATGTCTTCCCGGCTCCTCGCAAACTCTTCTGCTATTGACAGGTGGAGCCCGGCTGGCTGTCTCTATTCAGCTCTGGCAGGAGCAACTTTTTATCGCAGCAGGGAGCTCATAGCTCACTGTAGCTTAAAAGCTAACCAGCAGCATGCCGGCCTGCCCCCAGCTACCTAAGAGGGTGCATCTCTACCCTATTATCACACAGTCTACAGAAATAATAATAATAATAATAATAATAATAATAATAATAATAATTTCTTATCCGCCTCTCCATTTTGATTGAGGCGGGGAACAACAGTAAATATAAAATACATCAATAATATACATTTGTGTTCATCCCTGACCGATGGCTGGATGGCCACTGTGTGAACAGAGTGCTGGACTAGATGGACCCTTGGTCTGATCCAGCAGGGCTCTTATGTTTTTATGTTGTTAAAACATCCTAAAAACGTTCTAAAAGTATCTGCATAATGTGCTTCAGATAGGTTAGTAATGGCTTAGAGAGAGACCATATTCTGCAACCTTAGAAAATAGCTACACTTGTTTTACTTTGAATCAAACAACAAGTTTCATTATTATTATTATTATTATTATTATTATTATTATTATTATTATTATTTATATAGCACCATCAATGTACATGGTGCTGTACACAGTAAAAGAATAAAACAGCAACACCCTGACACATAGGCTTACATTCTAATAAAATCAAAATAAAACAATAAGAGAGGTAAGAAAATGCACCAAATAGGCTCAGGGGACAATAAAACCAGCAGTGTAAAAGTAAGAATAGAGTCAATCTGGGGGTGAGCACACCGAGTCATGGTTAATCCATCTAAAATTATTTCTGGCCCACCTTTAAGGGTGAAACCCTTAATTACATTATTACATGCGTTTATCAGCTCACCAGTTTATTTATTTATTCATTTATTTAAGCATTTTTATGCCGCCATTCAGCCAAAAAAGGCTCTCACGGCGGCTTACAAAAGTCTTTCTTGACAGTCCCTGCCCACAGGCTTACAATCTAAAAGACATGACACAAAAGGAAAGGGGATTGGGAGGGAGGAGGAGGGATGATGTCTAGGGAGGGGGCTGCCCCCACTGCTGAATTTGCTACAGTGACGGGGGGGGGGGAATGCAGCAACGTTGCAAGGAATGAAGGTGTGCGGGGACCACAAGTTTTGCTTGCAAACAGAAACCTGGGAGCGCCATTCCACTCCCTGTGCACCTTGGGTAGTATTCAGTGTTAGTCCTACTTAGAGTAGAAATACTGAAATGAATGGGATGTAACTTGCAAAATGGCTGCATTTCTTTTCTTTTCTTTTGCTACCGCTTCAGTAGTAATTGTGGTGGTAGGGGGCAGCCACTTGTGGTTTGCAGGAAGGGCAATGCACCCACTCCCGACCCCTAGAAGCTGTGCATCCCTCGCTTGCACCTTTCTGAAACATTCATGTTTTTAGAGTTCTTGGACCTACAGAACGATCTGGGAGCAGATGATGCTTCACCACTGTTGGGGCTGAGCAGGTGTGGACTTCGTTAGTCACATGGATGGATAGGAGACCCCATTTTATCAAAGTGGGATTGATAAAATAAACACATATTTTTGATTTTGTTGTGAACTGCCCGGAGAGCTTCGGCTATTGGGCGGTAGAGTAATGCTGCTTTCCCCTCCTGTTGCAAGCAGTAATGGCACTGCGTTGACTAAGGCAGTGTGTCTTCTTGCAAGTGAATGAATTCATGTAGGTCAGTGGCCTGGTCTATCACCAAGTTTGTCATCCCCCGCCCCCCGCACACACACATGCACTAGCTTTGCAAAGATCACATTCATTTCTCCCCCTATCATAAGATAGGAGGAGAGAGGCAGAACTTTTGAACTTCTAAAAGTTCGAAGAGGGATTTCTTTTTTTTCAGGTGAAGCTTTTCTTGCCCTTGCACGACAAACCGCACATGCCCATATTCTCTCCTCAATGCAACGATTAAAAGCCCCATCTTCCCCTTTGCATCTGAGCGTCCTAGTGAGGAGGAAAGTGCAGAAATACTTTTTTTCAAAAATGTAAGGGTGGGGGGAGTTGATGAGCTTTAATTAACTACAACAGAAGGGTTTTAGCAGGCATGTCCTCTCCTCTGGGGCAGGAGGGGTAGAAGAAACTTTGAAATGGGGCCGTTGAACAGTGCGGGCATGTCTGCATGTGTGTGTCGCTCTGTCTCTCATTCGTGTTCCTTCTGCTGTGTGTCTCCCCAGGCTGGTGCCTCGGATAGAGCCCTTTTGCTGGCTGAGCAGGTCAAGGAGATGAAAGCATGCCTGTATCGCTCAGCTCCAGGTTCCTAGGCGACGGACATCACCTCATACTGGCACGGAACAATGGCCGGCCCTGGTCCCTCGGAGTTGTCTCTAGCTGATGTCACATCTATCAGGCCATCATACTTAGGGGAGGGGAGCAAACACAGACACGCACAATGACGGTGCCTTTGAAATCCCCCAAAGGAGCGTGCCTGTGGCCTTCCTCCATCCGCTGCTACCTACCTCCCACTATCATGGATGGCAACGGGGGGGGGGGCGGAGAGTGGGGAAGGCATGTGAACGACATTGTAACAGTACAGCAGCAGCGGCTCCTCAGCTTGGAAAGACCAGGGCTTAGGCTGTAATCCTATGCACTGTTACCTGGGAGCCAGCCCCATTTAACACAATGGGAACTGACTCCTGAATAAATTGACATAGGATTGTTGCAGAAGTTTTCAGCCACAGCTGAGCCCTGGGGGCTGGTGTTAGGGGTGCATGGAATGTTTCCCTGAGGAACTCCAATGGATTTCGCAGAATTCTTTGAAATCCCTTCAAATGTTTTTCCTTGGGAGGGGGTCTGCCTGTTCCCCCGCACCTGATTTTGCCATGAAATGTCACTTTGGGCCACCTTGCAGGGACCTGTTTGCTGGGCATGTGTGAAAGGGCTACTCTTGTACTATTTATTTATTTATTTATTTATTTATTTCATTTTTATACTGCCCAATAGTTCACAAAAAACTACCCCCAAAGTTCTGAATGTTGTCTCTTCAGAGTTATGATTGGGTCCGTTCTCTCTCTGCTTTTTGGAAAGGAGTTAAAGCATGTCTTTTTAATTTGACCTTTTAAATTGTGAACTGTAGCTTTAACCTTGTTTTAATGATTTACTATGGTTTTATTTCAGTTATGTTTTTATGTACGGTATTATTGTTTTTATTTGAATTGTTGTACACCCCCTTGGTGACATTTCCAGTATATAAATATTTTGAATAGAAGAAGAAGAAGAAGAAGAAGAAGAAGAAGAAGAAGAAGAAGAAGAAGAAGAAGAAGAAGAAGAATTTATTTCAGAGAGAGAGAGAGAGAGAGAGAGAGAGAGAGAGAGAGAGAGAGAGAGAGAGATTCTTGTTTTTTATCCCAAAGCAGTTTAGAAAAATGATAAAACAAGAGATCATTATATAAGCAGGACAATATTAAGACAGGTTAATGGTTGGGAAAAGCTAGTGTTAACAAGTAAGTTTGCATATTCAAAAGGTCACCCACACGTCTGGCATGTTTATTGTGGGTTAAACAACCCCCGATGCGGCCGTTGTGTCATGCAAACCAGGTCAATGTGTGCTAAAATGGCCAGTAAGAGTGTAGTCTTCTGCATGTTTAGACAGAAAAAAAGTCCTACAATTCCCAGCATTCCCCAGGTCTTTTTTCCCTCCTTCTACAAGTGTGGAAGGAACACAGTGGGATGAACGTACAGCAAAAGTGAAATATCCCCAATAGAGTTGTAAAAATCCTGCTTGAAGCTTATAGAATAAGATCAATTATTATTACTGCTAAGAGCTATCTATCTAGAAGTAATATTGGTGTAGTCAAGCCAGAATTTTATTTTTTATAAAGCTTGTTCGGTGGAGGGAGATCAAAGGATAGGTTTATAAATACAGGTGAAGTGGTGGTGATGCAATTTAGCGTAAAAGTAATATGGGATGTTTGCAATATGGCAGTATTCTAGGATGTGCAGTATACTAGGAGTCTAGGCCACAGGCAGCAGTTTACACTTCTATGTGCAATTAAGATGGAAAACAAGGTTGGACCTTGAGATTTTCCATAGCTGGTGGGCTGTCGGGGAGAGGGAGATACTGTTTCTGGCCTACATTCTTGAGGCAGTTCACTGAACACACACCCTGAATTCAGCTCAAGATGGGGAAGATGGGGAAGAAGGCCGCCTTAAAACCCTAGAAGAATTTGTGAGCCTCTCACCGCTAATCCAGGCTGAAGATCAGGAAAGCCGATGGAATAACTTGTTGATCTTTTTGTTATTTTTATTTTGCATGTGCCTGGGTAAATTTAGTTCCCATAAAAGTGAGGAGTTGTCAGCACTGACTTTAGAGGCAGCCACAGTGCAGGCAGCTGTTGTGCGGCGCGCGCAGGACAAAGCCCAGCTGATGCCCCTCAAACGTCTCCTGCTATTCCCCCCACGGAACAACTCCTCTCTCTGCAACAAATTTGCAGTAGGCTGCCACAATTGTTCTAGATTTCTCCTTTCTCCCACTGCTCACTCCTAAAGCCGATGCAAGTAAGGCTGCACTTGTCTTGATGTTCATTTTTCCTTGAGTGAAGCTTGAATACCAGCAACATCCATAACCACACTCACCTTTCTATCTATCCAAGGATCCTGTTTACTTACAATATATGCCAACAGTGTGAACCTTTTGAGAGCGCCTCTCCTGGCATGAACCTACCCATCAGCTAAGGCCCTCCCTCAGGTGCTTCCTCCGAGGGAGGCTTGGAAGGTGGCAACAAGGCCTTTTCGGTGGTGACCTCCCGATTCTGAAATGATCTCCCCATTGATCACTCTCCAGCTGGCCTGGTGCCAACAGTGTCATCTTTTTGGCACCAGGTTAAGACCTTCCTCTAATCTCAGTCATTTGACAGCGTATGATCAATATTTTTAAATGAATCCTGGGATTGGGCCCCCGAGGTGCCTTGCAATCTTTGAAAATGTTATGATAAAATCCATAATGTCAAATACAATACACAATATGGTGCCCATTTACTCGTTTCATTTATCTCTGTACTGCGCAATAGCCAAAGGTCTATTGGCGGTTCAAAAAAAATATTTTTTAAAAAAACCATAGTGTAAAAAATTTGCAATGTAGAGGACACATAACAGGCATGCATTAATGCTATTGTCAGTGTAACACTTTGGCTTGATCTCACAACTTAAGAACATAAGTGCTATGCTGGATTAGACCAAGGGTCCATCTAGTCCAGCCCTCTGTTCACACAGTGGCCTCCATCAAGTTGTGGTTTGTTAACCACTCCAACAACCCATCCTTGCTGTGTTCGCACTACATGACAAGCCATAGTGTACTCCTGCTGCAACTTGTATATACAAAATGGTGGCTGGTGCATGGCACAAAGCCATGCTGATTCAGACAATGCAGCAAACTATGGCAATCCTCCTCCGGGAGTTGACTATTCAAAATGGTTGCTGTCCTGCACCGCAACCCACGGTGGCATAAATAACTCATGCTGGGTTGTGATGGTCATGAGAACTGGTCCAGTTTCTTCATCAGAGCATGTTTTTTTAAAATCTTAGCAGAGCAGGGGGAAGTATTTTACTCTAGCCTGCTTTCTACTCTGTTAAGTTTTCCATTTGCAATACTTTTCTTTCTTTATGTACAGGAGCGTTTTTTAAGTGAGCTTTGACTTTCAATTTGAAGTGGTACAATCCACTCTGTCTCTACCACCTCTTTCTAATGCATGTATAGACTAGGTTTTTACTGACAGAATTATACATTTTAATGTTGGTACTTGATTTTTTTTATGCTATGTTTTCTGTGTTTTAATATATGATTGATTAATATATGATTTATTATTGAGGGAGAGGCGGATAAGAAATTATTATTATTATTATTATTATTATTATTATTATTATTATTATTATTATTATTGATTGTAATTGTTTTATTAGTTAATCTTGCAGTGCAATTGAATGCGTGTCTACTTAGAAGTAAGCTCATCTGAGCTCAATGGGACCTACTCCAGGTGGCACCCTTAATCTGTCAGCCACTTTGTAAAAATAGATATTAAAGGCGGAATATAAATGACTGAAATAAATAAAAAACGAAAATGAAACCAAAGTGAAACAGGAGAGAAATACTGGCATAAGGCAGGCTCTCTGAGACGGACATCCACCAAAGCCAATCAAAAGTGCGAGAAGAGACAGCGAGAGCCAATCAGAAACAGACCTTTCTAAGTCCCAGCCTCCGTGTGCTGTGGAGAGTCTCAGTTTGAGGGGAAATTTGGTTTGAGAATTGCTGCTGAAGGTAGGAGCCTGGTTGTGGCTGGGCGAGCCAGAGGGGACGAGAGGAAGCCCTGCGAGAAAGAGATTATCTGAAACAGGACTTTGCAAAGCCTTCATCCAGGTGGGAAGTGTGGAAAAAGCTGTACATACGCCATTTTGCTACTACAAAAGAGATAATAAGGAAGGAGGGTCTATGGGTTGTGCAAATACCCGTCAGGATTGGGGCAAGGGAAAGTGGGTACTAACTGCTCTCACAAGATTTGAGGCAAAGTTTCAGGGTTTTTAGCATGTTTTGGGATCGCCATAAGGAGGAGTCAAATAGGGTGTGGAAGCAAGATAATGATGATGATTATATTCATTTAGGGTAGGGTGACCATATGGAAAGGAGGACAGGGCTCCTGTATCTTTAACAGTTGCACAGAAAAGGGAATTTCAGCTGGTCTCGTTTGTATACATGGAGAACCTGGTGAAATTTCTTCATAACAACAGTTGAAGCTGCAGGTGCCCATCCCTCTTTTAAAATGGTCACTCTAGTATAGCTCCTGCAGCGTTAACTGTTGTGATGAAGAGGGAATTCCACCAGGTTCTCCATATATACAAATGACAACTGCTGAAATTCCCTTTTCTGTGCAACTGTTAAAGATACAGGAGCCTTGTCCTCCTTTTCATAGGGTCACTCTAATTTAGGGTGACCCTATGTAAAGGAGGACAGGCCTCCTGTATCTTTAACAGTTGTATTGAAAAGGAAATTTCAGCAGGTGTCATTTGTATATATGGAGAACCTGGTGAAATTTCCTCTTCCTACCACAGTTAAAGCTGCAGGTGCCCTGCCCTCTTTTAAATCTGGTCACTCTAGTATAGCTCCTGCACTTTAACTGTTGTGATGAAGAGGTTTTCCATATATTCCACCAGGTTTTCCATATATACAAATGACACCTGTTGAAATTCCCTTTTCTGTGCAACTGTTAAAGATACAGGAGCCCTGTCCTTTTCATAGGGTCACCCTAATTCATTTGTATCCCGCCTTTTGCCCAATACTGGGCCTCAAGGCAGCCTTAGAAAATTTAAAACATACATTTTAAACCTAGGAAAAGAAATGTACAATTTTTTTAAAAATAAAATGTTAAAAATATACGACAATATTACTTTATAAATGAAGTTATAAACTTCATTTTCCCTCGCAGGCCTTCTCCCCCATTCCACCACTTTCTAGAATGTTCTACCAGATTCAGGCTCTTGTGTGGGAGATACGGTGGACACCAAGTTTAGAAAACACATGGGAAAACAGAAAATCCTGCACTGAAGATCCAACCCAGCAAAACATGCCCCACTATAAGGCAGAGTGAGGCAGTTGCCTCAAGCATAAAAGGGCAGCAAATAATTAGTTATTTAATTTGTTGTATTTTTACTGTCAGGGAAGCTGAGAGGTTCTTGTTTACTGCCTCAGTGCCAAAATAACTTGCCAGCCTTACTATACAGCCAGGGGTAGGCAATTTGTGGCTCTCCAGATGTTTTGGCCTACTGGCCTTAGCCAGCATAACCAATGGTGAGGGGAGTTGTAAGCCAAAACATATGGAGGGCCACAAGTTGTTCACCCCTGCTATATTATTGGACTTGGGGGTGCTCCACCTCCGGCAACAAAGGCCATAGCTAGACCTAAGGCTTATTCCTGGATTGTCCAGGGGTCAAACCTGTTCATCTAGGTGACACACAGGGGATCCAGTGCTCAGGCAGGGGCGAACCCTGGATGATCCCAGGATAAAGCTTAGGTCTAGCTGTGGCCAAAATGTCTCAGGCTGGCAGCAGAAGCAGCTTGAAATCCTTTGAAATTATTTATTTATTGCATTTTTATACCACCCAATGGCTGAAGCTCTTTGAGTAAGTGACAACCTAACAAGCTTCACTCTTGATCTTCACCCTCTGCAGTCTCAACTTCCAAACTTTTACGAGACCTAGAAACACTATGTGCACACTCTTCATAAAATACATATATAAGCACATATACATGCACCATCTCTGTCAGTATAGGACAGATGACCCATTGTTAGGCTGGAGGTAGATGTTATCCCCACTTCAGTGGGCTCTGCAAATTCACCTCTTAATTTTTCCTATAGAAATGAATTTTTGTCTTTTGCTTTAGTGGAAGAAAGAAAAAAAAAGTGCACTGTGAATATTGCTTTGCTGTTGGGACTCTGGGATGGGAGTCAGATTCCCCCCACCCCACTGAAAAAACAAAAAGCTGTCCACATGAGTAGCATTTTAATTTACCTTTTTTTCCCTCTTAACCCTTTGAAATCTGGTTTATCATGATAATAGATCCACTTTTCTGGTATGCAAAGTGCCTTTCTCTTTTGACTGATGAGGTGGAGGAAGAAAATCAGTGAATACACTTGCCTTTTTTAAAAAGGGTAGTTTGGAATGCAAGTCATACCTATGTGACAGTCACCAATAAATAAATAAATTGTGGATTAGAAGATATTTGTGGACGTATTTGCAAAAGTGTAATAATGTATGAAGTGATATGATCCAATAATTACAATACAATAGGAAATGCCTTGCTATATACTATACTTTGTATAAAGGTTAATCCAGTGCTGCTCAGAGGCATATGATTGACTCGCCCCATCTCATTGTCACAAAATTGATTTCAGAGCTCTGTTATATTAATAACATGTGCAGCAGGCTTTGAAAGATATATCTATCTAAACTGGCACTGGACAGTTTACAGCAAGTGCTTAATTTCTAAGG
The DNA here is from genome assembly GCF_023053635.1 of Elgaria multicarinata webbii. NCBI lineage: Eukaryota > Metazoa > Chordata > Lepidosauria > Squamata > Anguidae > Elgaria > Elgaria multicarinata. Next base: position 14,632,717 of record NC_086187.1, on the reverse strand, counting down.
TGAGAGATGCTGGGCCATGAGTAGGGAAATGTAATGTCCCATTTGGCCCTAAGGTGGTGACATAGCAATTTCAGGAATGTTCTGCAATAAAGTCTTTTTTAAACAATGTTTGCACCATATTTGTGCACTTGCTACTCTTTTGTTTTATTTGGGACACCTGTCTTCCCTTGACACTGCCCTTTTATTTAGGGGATATCACGTTTTTTAAGTGCTCAAGAGTTTGATATATTTTGACCTGTGAAAATGTGATGTTTTCTCTATGATATCCAAAAATGAGTGACAACTCCTCTCCCATCCACCATGCCCACACAACTTTGTTAAGTTGCTAAAAAAAAAATTTGGTGGCTGCGTACTCTTTCTACAGTGCAAGCTGTCAATATTTGTATTTCAGCTAGCAAAGAACAAGTATAATTCATTCATTCATTCATTGATTTATCATAGCTTAGTCAGGGCTTGCAGGAATAACATATAAGGAACCAAGTCTGATTACATAGGAGAGCCCAATACATTTGGCAGATATCTCAGGCAGTCCAAGAGATGCGTCCCAGAATCTTCTGAGAGACTGAACTTCGGCTGGGGTCCATCTGAAGGTCTACTCTGTGGCAATGATGGTAGAGAAGAAAATGTTCTTCTCCTTTACCATTACATCTGTACATTGTTGCCCAATGGAGTTTTCTCAGGTGGTCAAAGGCCTATTACGTTCTGGCCCACAAGGATGATAACATCCTCTGTGATATCCTTCTGAAGTGTGTCTCTGGGATGGAGGCATGTTCTATGGTGGCTCTGGTCTTTCTTGGAGGGGCAGTTGCTGGGTGCCTATGGCATCCTTAGGTTTTCATTATGTCCTACATGCTGTTTATCATATACATGAAACTGGTGGGTTTAGGGTTTGTCCAGAGTTTGTGGGTTTGGTGCTACTAGTATGTTGATGATACCCAACTCTATCTATCTAAATCCAAGGAAGCTGTTCTGGTTGTAAACCAATGTCTAATATCAGTAATGAACTGGATAAGGGCAGCCAAATTGAAGCTTAATCCAGACCAGATAGAGGTACTCCTGGTTAGTTAAAAGGCAGACCAAGGAATAGGGAATCAACCTGTGCTGAATGGAATTCAGGTCCAGAGTTTGGGTGTACTCCTGTATTCATCCTTGAACCTGCATGCCTAGTTTTTGACAGTGACCAGGAGTGTGCTTGCACAGCTGAAGCTACTGTGTGCCAGCTGCTCCTGTTCTGGAGATATTTGATCTGGCCATGGTAGCATGTGCTTTAGTTACTTCCTTTTTGTACTACAGTTACGAATTCTATGTGGGGATGCATTTGAAAAGTGTTTGGAAACTTCAGCTGGTCTAGAATTCTTTGACCAGACTGTTGACAGGGGTTGGTTATAGGGAGTGTGTGACTCCCTCTTAACAACAGCTTCTCTAGCTACTGGCCTGTTTTCAGGCATAATTCAAAATGCTGATTATGACCTGTAGAGCCCCATGTGACTTAGGACCAGGCTATCTGAAAGAGTGCCTTCTTCCATACGAGCCTACACAGGTTTTCAGGTCTTTTGGGGAGGCCCTTCTCTCAGTCCCATCAAAGGCACACTTGGTGGGGATACAAGAGAGGGCCTTCTTCATGGCTGTTCCTGGGCTTATTTGATTTCTCTGTTAGCATATCTAATCATATTGCTACTTGAAGCAGCCTGCTTATGCTGCAGGGCAGGATCTGTGGTTGTGGAATAACCCTCTTTGATTGTGTGGAAAGGCTCTAAGGTGTTTGATGTGGACATTTTAGATGGTTTTACCTTATTTTTTCTCCAGACAGCTATTTCTTTCCCGTAATGGTTTTCTATTGGTACAATACCCTTTTCTGTTGTGAGTATATTTCATAGGGTTTATTATTTTATTAGGCTATAAGAACCAAAATGGGAATTTCAGAGATGCCATACAAATATAGAATTGAAGTGAAGCTTAGGAGTCTGATTTAAGCCCTTGTGCCTCAAGGCAGAAAATCTTTCCTTCCAACACAGCATCTATTGGGAATAGAATACACTGAATGTACCATAGATTCTGTGCTCTTTGTAAAGATTGCATATTAACTAGTGGGTGTCATCAGGGCAGAGCGGCTGAGGTGCTGGATGTAAGAAACCCAACAGGTTTACTGATCTCTGAATTACTGGAGTTTTGGAAAACAATTCTAATTTAAAATATTCTTTTGGAAAAGCCATTTTTAAAATGGTGGTAGTAGGAGAGAGATCTATTTTCACAGAATAGCCTTATATACAGATCTAGCTTTTAAAGCTTGCTTTGGATCAGGTGATTTGGCAGCTTTAACACAGAGCTGCCAAATGTTGGTCTAAAAGAAGGATCCTGGAATGCACTGTTGCTGCTTTGGTGTCTGCTAAAAAGATGTTCAAAGGTGGCAGATCTAAAGCAGCCACCAGCTTATTAGAACAAAGCTTCAAGTTGATCTAAGAGCCTGATGTTTCTTTAGAACTCAGCTCCGTTTCAGGGGAATAGAGTGACTCTTGCCGATAGCTGGTTCCAATTTATTCACTTCTTGGAGGAGACAATAATCAGGGAAGGAGATAAATAATCTTCAGATGGAACAATTAAATTTAATTGTCTGAAGACTATTTGTCTCCTTCCCCCGACTATCGTCTCTGCTGCACGCCTTATAAATTGGATCCAGCTATAAGGAATATTAAGCTTTGCTTCCCTTTGGGATTTGCCAAGCTATCTAGACCAAAATACTGTGCTTGGATTAAATGATTATTGTTGATTTTAATACAGTTTGAAGTTATTTTGAATTTCTCACCCATGGAATTGCAAGTTTCTTTTTCAAAGACTCAGAAACCTTAATTGACTACTGGGTGCTAGCATGACTCAAATGTATGCTAAATAAACGTCTGGCCCTAGAAGAGCCATTGGCAGAAGCAGACCCAGATAGAGTGGATCTGAAGAAGCAAATTGTTCCTCTGAGTGCAGTTTTGGGTTTGGCCCTGTTCAGATTCAGGTTCTGTCACAGATTTGTTGGTTGGCCTTAGGACAACTGCCTAGCACACGGCCCCAATATCCCTGCTATAAATTGGAATAAAAAAGATCTTGCACCGCTATTGTAATGGTCTGTGAAAAAATTGTAAAGGACATTTTATGTTAAATGGAGCAGATAATGAATAATACTTTTAAGGCCAAAAAAGAAGTAGTTTATGCAATGCAAACTATTTATAGAATTATTTCCACATTGTGATGACTACTAGCCTAGATATATTTATAGGAAAGAATTCGACAAATTCATGAAGGATAAGGCCTATCCTTGTTAATACGTATGTCAGCTAAGAATGGAACCTTCACATTTAGAGGTAGTGTACCTTTAGTTATCAGATATTGAGACAGAAGGGGGTGGATATTTGCATACATTGGCAGCTTCCTAAGTGCAGTTGAATGGTCACTATTGGAGACAAGAAAGCAGTTTATTTAAATTACGAAGCAAAGGGGCAGCTAATTCACATTTATTTTGAATAGTTGTGGTCAGACCACTGGATTTTTCCATTAAGTGCACAAAATCTCGGCTCTTCTCTTTGTGGCTAAACTTGGTAATCTTTGATGTATGTATGGCTTGTTTGCTGAGTACCATGGAATATCTGAAGACAAAGGAAATCTTCCACGTAGCCAGTGCCTATTATTATCCATCTTTCTCATATGATTATTGTTATCATATATTAGCTTGAGAAAACATCTATCATGAACAAGGCATTTTCTTCAAGTGAAAGAGGTAGCCATTAATGTGAAGGTTATATGCATTAAGTTTATCATCTGTGAATTGCCAAATGAACAGGCCACTAGAACAAAATAAAGGAAAAGTTGGTAGGTTATGGATTTGTTGGCATATGTTACTCTAGAAGTCAAAGCTGATTCATAATACAATTATTACCAATACAATTATTGGTAATTGTATTATATGGTTATTACCAGTATAATACAATTATTACCAAGGTAGACCCTTGATCCATCAGAATTCTATTGCTGGGACTAGCTAGCACAAGATACTTTAGAAGAAACAATAACTTGGGCTATTTCAGTGTTGAGCTACATAATGTCTTGAAGCAATATAAATGAGTGCAAAAATGCAGTTGTTGTTTTATCATGAGCACCCTTTACTATTCTTATCTTCCATGCATTTGACTATCACTATTTTGATCCAGGTCTACTGTTGTAGGTAGGGGTGGGCAAGTTGTGGCCCTCCAGATGTTTTAGCCTCAATCCTAGCCAGCAAAGCCAATGGTGACAGATGATGGGAGTTGTCGGCCAAAATGTCTGGAGGACCACAAGTTGCCCATCCCTGTACAATTAGCTACTAACAATATTCCATGGAAAAGAGTTTCAAATTTCAGTGCTGGTTTAATTGATACAAATCATATATTGCAAGCAGTGATCATTAAACTACTTTAAAAACACATGCAGAAAATGTAAAAAACAAAACAAAAAACCCTCACTCAGTTTATTTCATAATAATTCTGATCCTGTTTTCTCTCTCCTTTTCTTAAGGCAGTGGAGGATCCAGCACTTCAGACAGCTCAAGAGACAGTGTGAATTCCTCCTGCAGGTGCTATCAATTAATGCCTTCATTAAACACCAAGATCAAAGCCATACGCAGATGGAGCATGATGGAACGAAAGGCTGTTGAGCTCCATAATGTCACTCAGCTAGACATAGAAGATGAAGAGCTATCTATGGATAGTTTGAAAGCTGGGAAATGGAGATACAGAATATTTCTAGTGTTCACCGTTTTCAGGTTTGTTTCCCTTTTCCTTATAATGTCATCCAAGATGTACATAGGGAATGGAGGGAGGGGAAAAAAACATATGCCCGACATACTCTTTTTAATAACATCTGAACAGCTGTGCATACCTGAACATATACATCCTGCTGATAAGCTATCTCAGCAGGTCAGTGGGATACATAAGCTTGGGTGCTTCAAAAAGTCCTATGTTGACTATTTATTTCTCCATTTTTAGTGATCAGTGGTGACTTTTCATTGATAGAAGTTTCCTCATTACAATATACATATAGTTATCCCAAAGTGCAGAGAGTCTATACTCGATATATCAGGAGAGGGATCTTTTGTTTTTAGCAGACACTTTGGAGTTAAATGTTTGACGAGATTCAGCCCATATGACCAGTACATTGAGAACCTACTTTTCTTGCTCCAGTATTAAGGGCCAAATTATGTTACACTCAATAACAAGTGCTTTTAAATCCTGATGGCTGCTTCTTCTATCAAAAAGTAGTTTTGAATTGGAGAAGCAGTAAGGGGCAGGTGATTCTTAAATCTTTCCCATGCTGTCACTTTTCTGCTCATCCTCACCCCGACCCCTGCTTTGTCACCTGCGAATTGCAAGTGTGTGTTTTTGAAGATTTGAAGTGTGAAGATTTTAAGCTTTACTTTCTACAATATAGTGCAGTCTTACACATGTCTGCTTAGAAGTAAGCTCCATTGGTTTCAGTGAGATTTATTTCCAGGAAAGTGGGCATAGGATTGCAGCTACAATTCTGTTTTGCAGTTTTCCCTTTAAATTAGTATTTCTTCGTCTGTGTTTAGATGCTTGATTTTTATTTTTATTTTTAAAAAAAACCCTTGGAATTCAGAAGACTGCATTCATGCTCTTAAGAGATGCCAGTGCTTGGTTCTTGCTTTGATGGAGCTTTAGGTTCACACAGTTTTGGTATTTAAAGGGTTCTGGGCTACAGAGAGCTTGGAGTGTATCCATGTCTTCAGAATTTTCTGATATATGCCACTCTGAGATCTTAATGATATAGGGCGGGTTATAAATATTTTTTAAATAAATAATATAAGAAAATTCTAGCTGCAGTAGTATAACTTACAGTCAGACCAATACATTGAGACTCTATAGTTGGGGCCACTCATGAAGCTTGCAGGAGCAGTCATTTTCTTACACAGTGCTTGCCAGAATTGAGTGATTTTAACGGGATATAGTATTTTATATTTAGAAGGCATTGACTTTATTGCTGTTTTGGTAGCTTCGCTGCTGGTTCTTGTTTTTTTAAAAAACAACAACCAACAACATCAAGGAGTGTTTCCCTGATCTGATTCCTTAAAGGAAAATTGGTAGGGGCTATGAGATAGTCAGCTTATTCTTCCCTAAGCAGGGATTCACACATGCACATACAAGCCACTGACAGTGCGGCAGCACAAACACAGGTTTCACAATAAAGAGACAGTTTTGGGGTGCTTCCAGATGATGCTTTTATTGTTCAATCGCACTGCCACATTCATGGAATTTTACAGGGGGAGGGGATTGGGTTAAGGCAATTTGTAGCCTTCCAGTATTTTCTCTCCACTTTTCCCATCTTTTTTCTTTCCAGAAAAAAAATATTTTAAGGAAGAAAAGATGGAATAGCTGCACAATGCCATTTGATTGTTAGCGATAGGAGCTCTCCATCTGAAAGTACCTTTACTCTTACCCAAAGCGAATCATTAGGACATACCACTCATGTGGATTGACTAATGGAAATATATCAACTGCTCCACTCACATCTGTTTTTCTCCACTGTTCTCATAAGTTCTTGTGCCTTTATTTCTCTCTCTCAAACATTGCTATTCTTTGCCAGGCATTGCATCAGTATTAATATTGGTCACCAGTGAAACCAATCTTGTTGCTTGTACAAATGTTGCTAAGAATAGTGGTACTTCTCATGTTAGCATTGTTGTCAGTGAATCAAGAGGAAATTAACAAAAAGTGTAAAGTATTGAATGGAAAATGTCACTGTTATTATTGGTATTTTATTTATTAAACATTTTAATGAGCTCCAATAAGCTCAGAGCAGTGTGTACACACACCCAACAACACTGTGATTTAGATTAGGCTGAATGATAGCCGTTGGCCCATGTCACCAGTCCTAGCTTGACACTGTAAGTGTAATATCACACTGACTCATAGACGTTGAAAAATGCCTAACCAAGCATATTAAATACTTGACAACTAAATTGGCGCTGATTAAAACCTGTAAGATGCACACTATTATTGCTTACAGATTTTATTTTATTAAGCAGTATATAAGTATTATAAATAAATAAATAAATGGGGGAGGAATTAGGTGTATTGTTTTGCTGCTGTCTCTAAGCAGCCGCAACTAGTTTAGAATGAATGCGGCTGTTTTAAACCTTTAATAAATTTCCAGTATTGTTGCTAACTGCCTGTTTGCCAAATTAGAAGTTGCCAAACTAGGCAATAAGCCTTTCTCCCTCCATGTCCACAGAGCAAGACTGGAGGTGATTAGGAAGATCCCCAATAGCAGCTGCAGGGATTCGATTTCAGGTTTCAGTGACAGGATAGGATTCACAGCAAAATTTAAAATGCTGCTTGTGGACATATTCAAGTGTCTTTTGAGGGCACTTGTTATGGTTACATTTTCATCACTCTCTCTAATGGTGAATTCAGATAGTGGAGTACCTATCAGTTGGAACGTGAAATGGTTTTGTGGTTTCAATATACTTGGAGACTAAAGCATGTAAAAGCACAGAAGTCTGTATATAGAAAGAAAGTTGTTTAAGTCCTCCAAACTGCCTGTCAAGAACGTATGAACATACAGAATGCTGATGACACTTAAGCCTAGAGACAGTGGAAACATAGGGTTTGAAGAAACCAGAAATCAGGTAGTCTGTGAGTCTGTTAATTAGGTCTATATATGAAAACAGTTGAAAGAAACCTGGGGATAGAGGGAATTGGCCTGGTCAAGCTCCTGACTGCTTATTGTAATATTCATGGTGGGTGAAATTCGGGTTGGGGAGCATGCATGTAGTTAGAAAACTCCTGCATTATACAGGGATGGTTCAGGAGGGCTATATAGCACAACAGGGAGAGACCTCGGGAGTTGGGGATGAGAAACAAAAAGGTTCCCTTTATCTCTTCCCCACTCATGAATCTCCGAGGCCAGAACATGACTACAAGCCTACTGTTTCAGGCTGGCTGAAGCCCTGAACAGAAGCATTCTTCTTAGAGCAGGGGTGCACAATCTTTTGGTCCCCAAGGGCCACATTGGGGTCTTCTAGAGTGGTAGGGGGCACACATATGCTGAGGTGGTGGTGTCGCACATTCACATACAACACACGCACTCCATTCATTCACTCACTCAAATCCAACTCCTGCACAAGAGTGTTTCAGAGGCCTGGCATCTGCTTTGATCAGAATACTCCTCCCAGACACCTCAGTTCTGAAACCACCCAGTTATCCTGGCTCCTAGCCCTTTTCCCTCCTCTAAGCCACTGTCTTGCTGAAGGTTACTGAAAGCCCACACTCTCTTACCTCGAATCTTTTCAGGGGGGAAAACAGGGTGTGGGGGGAATGCTCCAGGAACAGGCTGTATGGTCCCTGCCATAGAAGCCCCATCATTCATTCATTCATGAATGAATGAATGAAATCTTTAATGCTAAAAGCGATAAGCCATCACAATTCGACATAATAAAAACAAGTAAAAAGATAAGCTAAAATAAATAAGTTAAATAGGTTAAAAACGGATAATATAAAGTAAAATTAAAATAATGAACACAATTGGGATATGAAGATAAAAATCACATTAACATACATTAAGAACTCGTGAGTGGGGAACTAGATCAGTACATATTTCAGAACAAAATCTCTAGCTCTCCAAGCCCCATTACTAGAGCATTCTGAGCAGAAGGCGGGAGCCTTCAAGTACTGCTTCCTAGGACAATCCGTGGATGCTCTAGGAATGAGACTTCTGTGGCAGGAAACATACAGCCTGTTCCTATGCTGTTTTTTCTGAAGGAAGCAGGGACCAGACAGGGATTGGGGGCTGCACGTTTTGCACGCCTGTCTTATAGAGTACTGCAGCATCCATCTTCACCTCGTAATATCCAGGTGATCTTGGAAGAATATGGCCTATTGGTGGGGATGGGAGACTGCCCTGCTTGCCTCCCTGAATAGCATCCATGAGCACACGTAAACCAAGCTCAAGTCTTATATAAAAATATCAGCCTTCAAATACTCTAGTGGGCCTAAGAGAGTAAATGCTCTTTTTAGAGAAGGTCAGAAGAGAACATTTTAGGTTGCCTTTAAAAAAAGGAGCCAAAGGAGAAATGTGATAAATACTCTGCAGCAACATGCAGTTCAGATTCTGTATCTTGTAATCTAATTTTAAACAGGGACTTCGTTGCAAATGAGTCCTGCTGGTTTTATTTTTCCTGAGAAAACAAGGGGGGAAATCTAAATACTACTAGAATTTTCACTACCCACATGCCTTTCAATAAAACCTTTTAAGATTCCTTCTCGTGATATTGCAACCTTGTCTGATGCGTAGTGTAGATTTTCAGTAAAAAGAAAAGGGAAAAAAGAGTATTACAGCAGACCTGTAAGGGTATGGGTTTGCTTTGTTTTGTTCTCAATAAAGGGACTAGACTACTCAGTGAAGGTTTGAGATAATTCTTAAAAAGATGCTTTGAACTCCCCATAGATCTGAACAATTCAATATTGTTGCCTTGACTTTACCTATGAAACCATGAAGGGTAGAAATGATCATATTACCTGCATGGGTTCTGGACAATTTGTACTGTTTATTCAGCTTTTATTATTTTGGTGGCATATTAGTGCTTGACTCAAGTATGATGGCATGAAAGGAAGATTCCAAAGTATTTGTTCTCAGTGGCTCAAATCAGATATCACATCAACTTTGAGCCTTCAAATGTACAACTGGGAAAGAGTGGATTTGACAGTGGATTCAAACTGGTTATCTGCTTACATTTTCAGTATGCTCAATACTCAGCTTTCTAAATTCACACCTATCTCTGTAGTACAGTAGCTCAACAAAAGCCATAGCTGGTTATTTATTTGTTTATAAACGCAGTTCTCTGGGAGGTTTATACATTTGAAACATAGAATACCACATGCCAATAAAAACAATAAATCAAGTCAGATAAAAACAAGATAAAACTAAGCAGCAGCACATAAATTTGTCAATAGTTGGTGATTTGGGACATAATTGCAATTGCAGTTAGCATGAATTGTGGTTTGGCAGGCCCTTGCAAACCATGTTTTCTGAACAGAGATAGGTTCAGCATAAAAACAAGCCATGTAGCCATTGACTGCTTAGGCTACAGAACAATATGTCAGAATTCTGGAAAATCCTGATTTTCCTGGTTTGCAAATCTGGCTCGTAGAAGGAGCAAGAAACCAGGATCCCTGCTTCAATCAACACAGTAAACGTTCAGTTTCTGATTAGTTTAGGGGTTATGCTAGTTGGAAAGAACAAATTGGGAATAAACAGATTACATGTACTAGCATGCAGTTCGTTCATGATAAGCTAGGATTCTCTGGAGCTTCGGCTATTGGGCGGTATAAAAATGTAAACAATCAATCAATCAATGTGAATGCAGCCAATACTTCCTTGTTGAATGAATAACTGAAGGCAATGTTATGTAGACAAGTTCTTTTCTAAAAACACCTTACCTTTGTTTTCTGATAAGAAAAGTCAGATATCCACTATTGCAACTTTTGTAGCATTCATTTAATCTCAGTCACCAACTGGACAGCAAGACCATGTCATTCAGAAACAATTCAAAACTCTGCACAATTCAGAGCCAACCAATCAGATGTGACTTTGTTAATGTAGACATGGAAAAGAAATGGAATGAGCTAGTAATCCTAATGTATTCCTGTTGAGGAGACATTGTGTTAGATAGCCATAATTCTATCTGATTTACTCTAACATACCTGTGTTTGGAATTTTTCTGAGTGGACAAACTATATACATACCTAACTAAATCAGAAAATGAATATATTATTTCTGGTAGATCTGTGTCTACCATTTCTGATAGGTCTTGTGATTTAGCAGTGGCAAGGCTAGGACATCAGGTCTATTGAGCTGGGTAGACATGGTGTCTGAGAAACCTGTTTATTTGCTAGGTTTACCATTCTGTTGTTCCTCAGTAGGTATACTGTGTCTATCACCAGATAGACCTGATAGTCAGATGACTGTTTCCACCCCGGCTGCAGCACTAAATTCTTGCCTTGTATCCCTTCACCCTCTCAAACTTTTAATTAGTTGCTGCTACAATCAACTTCACTGTGCACTATATTTCCCGACAAAACAAAATGAACCCCAATATGCCAGGAGACTGAATGACATTAGACTACACTGCAGGTTGTCATACACTGCTCCGACTCCACAATTCTCCCAGCAAAATACCGAACAAGGTTGTAACCCCCACTCTGTCAGCTATAGCTCCGCCTTCTGCAATATGGGTATAATAATGAAGGACTTCAGTTGCATTGAAATTTGCTGGGTATGTTTGTAAATGTCATAATGGCAAGCAACTAGATACTCTCACTGATTTTTTAAGAATGTGCTATACTGAGGTCATCCCAGCAGTGCATCAAGCAACACATTGTCATCTACAGCAATCATTCAGATAATTATAAACGTTAGAAGTAGGGCAAAATGGAAATATCCATCTACCGTTGTTAAGCATCAACATCTGGTTATCAGAGATAGAGCATCTTTAAAAATGGAGGTTGTGCTTTTTATCTTCAGCTGCTACTAGCTACCAATACTCTTGACCTCCATGCATTCATGTGGCCTTTCTTTAAAGCCATTTGTGCTAGTGGTCATAACATGCTGTAAAGTACTTTATCTAAATCAGGGGGAAAGGAAGCAGCAGCTAGGCCCCTCTCCATAGGGCCTGGGTCCAGCTCCAGCTGAGAGCTCCCTCCATCCTGCTACAGACCGTCGCTGCTGAGGCCATCAGAGGGAAAAGAAGTGGCAGTCAGGCATCCCTCCATTGTGCCTTGATCTGTATGAGGCTATTAGAGGGAGAGGGAGAGGAAGCAGCTGCTGAACTTTGCAACTAAGAATCTAGTGCCTGAATTTGCTTTTCTTTTTTCCCCCTCCTCCTCCTCCCTCCCAATCCCCTTTCCTTTTGTGTCATTTTTTTTTAGATTGTAAGCCTGTGGGCAGGGACTGTCTTTGTATCTTGAGAGCCTTTTTTGGCTAAAGGGCAGGATAAAAGTGCTATAATAAAATAAATAAATAAATCCTGCTTCCCTTTTCTTGCAAGCAAAATCCTTAATTGTCTGTATTCTCTTCACTAGAAGTACAGGGAAAGTGAAACAGTTTGCTTGCTATTGAGTGTTGTTGTTTGTGGACATCTGTACAGTGAGCAGTCACACTTATGTATTCCAACTCCAGGAACAGTCTAGAGTGCCAATCAGCCTTTCTAGAAACATCACGTACGTTAAATGACTTTTCCCAAGATGAGATTTTGAGTGTCTTATGTGTGCCTTGGGAAGTGGCCTTTGCAACTGCCGTGAAAGTATCCTCTTGGTATTTTCATGGATGTATCTCACAAGGCCTGGGGATACTGATCTTCCCTGTTGCAAAATAGGATATTCTTGTTATATGCTGATATTGCATGCAGGGAGACTTAGGGAGGACAAGGGATTGGGGCTGGCAATTATGGGTGAATTTAGAACTCTTAGATAAACAAGTAAAGTTAAAGGAAGGATTTTTTTTTTACATATTCACGTTGCAATATTTTGAGCATTTGGATTTTCTTATTTACAATGCCACTGTCATTATCACAGTCAACTCCTGTACTATATGACAACTATTGTGTAGTTGCCTAATTCTACTATATATTTTCAATAGGTGCAGTATTTATAATTATGAGAGGCTTCATTACTGATTCTCCCCTTTTACCAGATAAACCCTTAACTAGATGAACAAAAACGTACTTTCGAGTAGTTACAAGTGTCAATATAACACCCTATTTCCAGCATTTTCTAAGCCTAGAAGGAATGACCATTGCACACCATTTAGTTAGAGTCTCGGAAGTCAGCATTCGCCAGTATGGCAGCCAGTTCTGACATTGGATATGAATCAGCTCCTATGCAAATCTGAGCCCTTGACCACCCCTCTTTCAAAAGTGCCAATAAAAGCGGAGGGGGGATCCCACAGATAGAGGTATGAAAAGCAGAGGAGGAGGGAGATCAGTCCGATAGAGGTACGAAATTAGACAAATCAAAGGATCATAAAAATACTTACGTTGTATAAGCACAAAGAGTACAAGAGCCCATGTCAATTGGTAATGATCAGTAGATAATTGAGCATGATTGTTTATATATTAAGTATTATATGTTGATCATTACCAGTTGACATGTACTCTTTGTACTTATACAATATATGGGAACAATCCTGTGGCCCCTAGACAGCACCTGAGGGATCATAGGATAGTTTGGATTCCCAGATCCAAGGTTGGAGACCGCAATCTGACCCCGGAGCTGGGAATTGGAACTCCTCTCCTCCCCCTCACAGTCAGCACAAAAGGAACCATGCCAGCTGCCTCCAAGGTTAGGAAAGGGGGCGTTTTAGTGCGTGGGGAGGAAAGGAGACTGGAGAGGCCAGGATATGAGTTACCCTGAGGCTGCTTCCCCCCTCTGAAATGCTTTTGTGGGACCGGCAAAAAAGCCTGTTTAGTGAAAATGCATGGTGAGAGGACGGAGAGGCGAAGATTGCCTCCACTGCTCCTTCCACCTTGCGTAGGATGACAATAAGCCTCCGTGTTTGGAGGCTTACAATCATCGCAATATATCCACCACAAGTGTATTTATGGTCCTTTGGCTTGTCTCATTTTGCACCCCTCTTTCAAGACACCTTTCTTCATGGAGGACGATCCAGCAAGTTGTCTGCCCTCTGATCTGACCCTCCAGATGTGTTGGACTGCAACATCCATAATTCCCAGTCACATCTGGAGAGTGCCAGGTTGGGGGAAGCTGATGTATATATGCTGTAACAACAATGCATACCTTACCTTCCCCCCCCCCCCAGGAACCCCCCAGAGTGGTTCCTGTTGTTCATGGTAGTCAGAACCTGGTGCTTTCCCACTTGCTTTCCATTACTTCAGTTTGATGGTTACCAAGACCTCCCCATTTCAGATGTCAAAAGCATGCATAGGATGTCTTATTTCAGGCAGGCTCTAGACTGATTGGCTATCAGGGACCCAAGTAAAGTCTCAATAGTGGTCACAGAGGCAATTGGGCAGCTACTCCCAACTTCCTGAAAAGTCAGTCCACTAGAGCTATCTTTAGAACTGTTGTAAACTGCCCAGAGAGCTTCAGCTGTGGGGCGGTATATAAATGTAATTAAATAAATAAATAAAATAAATTTTCCTCTGTAGCCAACCTAAATGGAGTGTCATTTCCAGATCTATACAGTGCAACTGTCCATGCCAATGATATTTGTGAAGCAGTACACATTGGGCATAAAGGCAAAGACTTGATGCATCCTTTGGCTTGGGTGCCCTGTAGGATCTCATTACTTGACTGGGCTGGTATTCCTCCTCTAGGTAGGTGAACTTGCTAGTTTTCCATATGTGCAATTGTTTAGAGATAAGAAGACAGACAGCCCTACCGTCATAGAACAATGCAAATATAAAAGTACTTGTATAATACCTATTCACACCTTACTTGTCCCCTAAGCTTAACACAAAGCCTGCTCACGTGGCTGTTCTGCTCATGGCTCAGCTGACTTGTTTGTTCCAAGTAGAGTCTGTAACCTTGCACCCATTGCTCGATTTCATATGCCTTGCACTTGAAAACGAGGTTTGCAGTAGTATGTAAAATTGCTGAAGGGGACAGGATTTGATGGCCTGTGCATTGTGAGTGGGCAGCAGTCCCCAAAACTTCACAAGTAGTTCTGTCATGTGCTCCTGTGTTGATGGCAGATTAAATAATGGAAGCAGAGTACACTTTACAAACTTTGCATATGCTACATAATATTGATACAAATGTGGGATTGGTGAACATGCAGCTTTTAAGCAGAACTAATCACAGCTCCCTCACAACAGCCCTCTCCTCCCTCCCCCTGCAGGAATGTATTCTTTAAGATCCAGAGGTCTATAATTAGTTGGTCTCTTCCCGGACCCTTTCAGATAAATTTAGTTAATACTAGCAACTGGTTTCAACTTACTGGTTGTCACTACAGGGTAAACAATATGGGCAGAGAAGCAACCTAGGATATGTTACAAGGACTGCCCCAATTTCAAACAGGTTTCTATGGAGAACCCATCCTGATACCCTTTGAGATTTGAACCTGACAATATTTCTACTTTTTATTAAAATCAAGTGCAATTAATATTTATGCTAATAAAAAGCAGGCTTAAACCACAAAGCAAGAGCTCAGGGGGTCTCTTCAGTTTTTGCATTTATTCATATGCTGGTGCGTGTTTATGTGTGTCTGTGTCCATAAAAGTTATCCCAACTGCAGCTACTTTCCCAGCTGCAGCTTTGCTTGAGAACCTTTTCAAGCCTACTAGAGGACACTAGAAAAAAATAAATAAAACAAACTTAATATGCAAATTGTTTTCCATACACACATGATTGATCTTTGGAACTCAGTGCCACTGCTTCGAGGGAGCAGTGTTGCTGGAGATTGGATAAAACAGTCCTCTCTTCTCCAGAACTTTGAAGACAACCTGGAAATTGCAGGCTTCCAGCAGCACAATACTTAATTACTCTCCTTGTGGTAGAATCATACATCTAGTTTTTGTATTGCAGAAAAAGTTCTGCCTAAGATTTTAGCGATGGTGGCGGCAGAGAGTCTTAGAGAAATGTCTTTTCTTCAGTTCCTTTTGAAAGAATGAGGGTGGGGAGAGTCGAGCCAACTTTGCCTCCACATCCATCATTTGAGCACAGATTTATTCTGTTTGTAAGTGACTCCTAGTTCAGCAGGAAGTATTCTAGGGAAATGCTTACCTTCCAGTTGTTAAGCCATAACTATCAAGATTTTCAGAGCTGTATCCTGGTGAAAACCCCTCTCTCCCAACTTCCTGAGGATGGCAGCTAAAGCTAAAACCTGAAACTACTTATAAGATTGGTATATATAGCCCTGTATGTCTGGGTTCACAGCACTTATGGTGACAGCAAAACTAAAATAGTTGATCACAGGTTATGTGGTATGAGGCAAGCAAAGCAACTGTGTTATGTTAAGTGTATTTGCTGTCCCCATATCCCAACTTTCCTCTGAAATGCCTTCAGTATTATGCAAACAGATACTATTGGCTAGCAGCTCTCCTAGCGCTTCAGCACAGGTTGAGGAGGGGAAGAAGATGGTTGGGTGTAAAGGGCCAGTTTGGGTAAGAGAAGTGCTTTTGGGTTTCCACGTCCTAGAAAACAAAGAAGGGTTGTCTTCCACTATATTCTGGGAAATGGCATAATGCTGGAAGGGATGAGGAGAAAACTAGCAGAGTGGTGTGGGGTTTTTTTGTGGAGGGCAAGGATTGTTCCTTCCTCAGTCAATCTGAAAATCCTGTCTAAGGGCTAAACTACATGTAGTTTGCAACTAACAGTGTGTGGTTTGTGCATTCGACAGAGAATTAGGCATACAACTCACATTGCGTGGTTTGTTTCTCCGCTCTTTCCCTTCTAGACCTCCTGTCTGCTCCAGTACATATCCCAGCTGTCTTCTCAGCTGAATCCACATCCCATGATCCCTCACGCTCTCACTACGTCAGCAGCGTACAAGAAGTGCCTTTGCTCTGTACAAGGGAGCCTTTGCTGGCTCTCTCCTCTCTCCAGCACTCTTGGCTCGTTTCCCCCTCCCTACGCTCTCCTAATCTTTGAGTGCTGATATGTTTAGATGCAGCCCCATACCTTCCTGCCCTGTAGGTGAACAGAAGCTGCAGGCCAGCAAGTTCTTTTCTCCTGCTGCGAGGTGAGTCCATGTCTCCAAAAATGAAACAGAAGTATCCCAAACAGCGCCTTTGTTACCCCTGTCACTAATTATGTACCCACTGAGCAATGATGTTGCTTCTGGTGGCTGTGAGTGACCTTGAAGAGTTAGGGAGGAGTGCTGCCATCTCTAGCCCCTTCCTTCATCACACCCTCCTTCGATAAGCGCTGTTGATGGTGTCTGCTCCCTCACCAAAGACTTCTGAGCAAACTTAGCAATCCTGAAATAAGAGGAGAGGCCCTCTTCTGGATCAATTACTGTTTAAAGAACAGAGAGTAGGAATAAATGGTTGATTCTCCCAGTGGAGGGAAGTAAAGAGTGGGGTCCCACGGGACCTGTATTGGGAGCAGTGCTTTTCAATGTACTCATATATGATCTGGAATTAGGAGTGAGCAGTGAAGTGGCCAAGTTTGCTGCCAACACCAAATTGCTTAGAGTAGGTAAAACAAAAAGGGATTGTGAGGAGCTCCAAATCGGCATCCAAATGGCAAATGACGTTCAGTGTAAGCAAGTGTTAAGTGATGCATGTTAGAGCGAAAAATTCCAAATTCAAGTATAAGCTGATGAGATCTAAGCTAGCTTTTGACTTGTGGAAATTTGAGTCTGGACTGTGTTGATTCCACCATTGTCTACCATATTCCAACCCTACCAGCACTGGAGTAATGGTGGAGGATATGTTTTAAATGCCATGGAAGAGTGTGCAACCCATATCAGTTAACACAGCAGCGACTAACAGCTTTTGATGAACTTAGAGTGCTCTGAGATGCAACTGTATGAGCATGATTGTTTAAATCTGAGGGGGTTAAGGTTTTCCCCAGAACTATTGAGTTTTCTTGTGTTTGAGGAAGATTTGTAGCAGTGAGCC
The DNA here is from genome assembly GCF_023053635.1 of Elgaria multicarinata webbii. Lineage (NCBI taxonomy): Eukaryota > Metazoa > Chordata > Lepidosauria > Squamata > Anguidae > Elgaria > Elgaria multicarinata. The sequence continues at coordinate 14,615,103 of NC_086187.1, read as the reverse complement.
TAACCTTTTGGTCTATTTACACACAAAAGCTAATCTCATTGAGAAGAAAATAAGTCATGTGTTTCTGGATAGGCTGTCAGTTTGCTTATTTTTGAATAGAATCAGGTGCATCCACATTTATTTAAAAAATAATGAAGTAAGCTTTTAAAAATAGCGTTGCTACATGTACGCTGCTTTGAGTTCTTATAAGGAACAGGAGGATACAAATGTTATATTATACAATTGCTAAAAGCAGATTTGTTACGATAGCATATGTCTACACAATTTCATTCTCAACCATGAGCCAAATGCAATTTCCCTAGGGAAGTCTGAACAACACTTATCCAAGAAAATAACCATGATTAAGTTTCATTGATTCTTTCATATTTTATTTTCTCACAGCTTCTGGATGACGCTTAGATTAACTAAACAAACATTACATGTAAGCAATTTTAGGTGTGCGCTCTCAATAAAATCTGACGTAAAATGCCCTTAAGGAGGAAGAGAAATGTATGCCAGTTGGTCTTGATATCTTGTTTAAAGGCAGTTTTGAGTTCTTCCCCACCCCCACCCCATCCAATATACTTTTCTATTGGGGAAACATTCTATTAAATGGAAAGTCACCTAAAACTGTTCTTCCATGCAGTTTCTTCTTCCCCACCTTCACTTTTCTGGGAGACTGAGAGGTGGCAAAGGCAAGGAGAGAGTAGCTTACCACGTAGTGCCTTTGGGGACATTCCGATTTGCCAAAGTGCTGTCACCAGTGTTATTAGCATGGAGGGTGACGAAATCTAAACAGGGTGGGGAGGGCTGTTAATCCTTCTGCTGATGACAGCGCCTGGCCTTCCTCTGCTGCAGCCCCACTTGAGCAGATCACCTGACACTTCCTTTCACTGACAAGACACTCTATTGCAGTTCAGGATACCACAGCCCAACCAAGATGCTTGGGATCACAGCCCACATGTGAGATTAAACCATCCCGGGTATGCTGCTGTAGAGTGGGGTGTATATATTTGTATCGACTAGTGATGTTGGTCACACCCAGTGACAAGTTCATTCAAAGAAAAAGGGACAGGAGGCTTTCTTCTGTTCTTATTGAGAGAATTCATCAGCTCACTGCTGTGCTGGAACCTACAAGATGCAGGGGAGAGAGATCTGAACACAGCTCAGTTTGATAAGGGGGTATGGCTGTTGCAGTAGCTGAGAGATAAAGTCAACAGTTCTCCACAATTAGGTGACCAGAAGTCATGGTAAACAAAACTGGAAGTTCTGTTGTGTACCACAAATGGATTTTAGACATTGTCAGAAGTAGAAGTAAGCCAAGGAAGTCAAGGGAAATTTTAGATGTTTATCCATGGTAATGCACAAGTTAACAGAAGGTAAGAAAATTCAGAATATCCCAGTGATCCTTCAGTTTCTTGATTGACTAAATAATTGATACAATGAATGGCAGCGATTAATTCTTCAATTGGATAATTACATATTTTCCCATCTCTCTTTATATAATAATTAGCAATTATTTTGACGATGCTTTGCTTTCTGAGCTGCCTCAGATCACACAGTGGCTGCCTTTGGATGTCATGGTAAACTATGGTTTAGTGATATGTAAATGATCCTAGCCTCCCCCAGGACTTGCATGGTTCCCCTTCCTTCTCCTCTGGCATTTGCTGTGAGGAGTTTGGAAGCTTCTGATTTTCATTAACCACAGCTTGCCACATTGTCCAAACCTGGCAAACAGTGATTAAGCTTAAGTGTGGTTAGCATCAAACAAGTCAAATTCAAACCATGGGTTATAAAGCTGACTACCCTAAGTGAAGCTTAACCACCATGCGAGGTTTAGACAATATGGCAGGCTGCAGTCAGTCAAAAGTGGACGTGAAAGCTTCTGAATTACTACTGCCGACATGTGAAAAGGACTGGAAAGCGCACAAACCGAGGGAGAGGCTAGACTGGTTCACATCTTTCTATAATAAAATAAATAAATAGTTTTGTGTGACATCTGAACACAGCCAACATAGGATGCTGTCATGGCGTATTCCCACATTATAGCACAAGTGGGGAGCTTTTTTCAGCCTAGGACTGGATTCAGTTTTGGAGAAGCTTTTGTGGGCCACATTCACATGTGGTTGGCGTAGAAGACAAAAGAGGTGAGGCCAAAAATACAAAAACGAAACAAACCGAACCTTATAGCTTAAAGCTCTTTCAGTCAAGTCCCTGTCTACTTGTGTTGGAGTACTGTGGAAAGGATACCTTGCTGTGTGCGGAGCAGGAACTACTGCTGCCACAGATCCAATTCACCCACAGCACTTAAATCTTTTGAAGGTAGCCATGCCTTGCTTATTCAGGATGCAGCTGCTTGTGTCTGTTTGAGAAGAGCAGCTTCTTTGAGAGTAAGCAAGACATGGCTATTAACTATCTGATGGTGAGCACCCCTTCTTCTCCCCTGAGCAATTTGTCTAGTTGTGTGCATGTTGGGGCAGGGGGAGACTTGTAGATCTCTTTTGGTCTGTCAGCACACTGGTTAGTAATGAGAGGGCATTCAAATTATGACAGGGAGGGTCTAAATGGGTTAAGGAGCATAGAATTTGGAAACTCCCTGATTGTAATCCCAACTCCGACACTGACTTGCTTTGCCACTTTAGGCAACTCATTTAGTGGATCTGTGCCTTAACCTGTTTTCCTTCAAGAGCTAGGAGGAAATTGGTGGAGAGTGAATGAAATAGTAAGACCCAATGTGGTGCAGTGGCCAAAGCTTTGTGCTTGGATGTAGATTCAATTCATCCACTCAGCTATGAAGTTCACTGAGTGGCCTTACACATCTCACTATCTCTCAGCATAACCTTTGTTGTGAGGCTAAAACACCACTCTGACCTGCTTGGATGAAAAGCAGGATGTATGTGTGACATCTAAACACAGCTTCTTCTGCAAACATTAATCTCGTTTCTGACCATTGTTCCCACGGGGTTCTCTTCAATGAGGATTCTGTTGTTTCAATAGTTCAGTGGGCTCAAAACAATAATTTTAGATCTGAAAACTAAAGCTGTGACCCAAGTAATGTTTAAAGCATTTTTGTGCAAGAACTGTAGCCATCTGGCTAGTACTCTTTAGTGATGGTAGAGGCTAAATGCTGTTGCTGTGTTCTGCTCTTTGTGCTACATTGAAGTGTTATTGGGTTCACTCAGCAACACTGTTTAAAAGAGCATTTAAATGCAGATGGCTTCAGGCAACCCTCAAGATGGCAGCATGTGCAGACAGTATGGCACCAATCCTGCAGGGAGTTCTGCAGAGAGAAAACTTCCAAAGGAGTATTTCAGGATTGAAGCCTAAACTACGAATAAACAGAGTGTAAATTAAAGAGGATATCATCAATGTTATATTTATATACACATGCACCAGTTGTGAGACTGAGCTCATTTTTTATAAAAACTTCCAGCATGCTTGGTGGAAAAGAGATTCTCAGTTTCCATGCTTATGTTTGGTTTAGTTTTCTGGTTCTTCTGCACAAGATCTATGGGTGTGTGTTTTTTCTACTTTGAATTCCAACACTGCAAAAGAAGATCCAGCTCACTCTCCCGGATCTGTGTCCTATGTATCTTAATACAACAGTATGAAGTTAAGCACTGTTTTTCAAGGAAAACATCCCACAGAACTCAAAGTTCAGAATTATCAGTGACAGACTGAAGATGTTCACCAAATGAGCACCGTGGCACAAGAAGAAAGGATGGGATGACTCTCAGCAGCACAGCTGTCTTTACTATGGACCACAGTTCTGATAATAGTTGCAGCTAACAAAGAGACCTAGCGGGCCAACGAAACATCATGCTACTGGAAGTACAAGAGCAACCAATCACAATCACAGGAACAAAATAGCAACTGAGAGAGGAAAGTAAAGGAAAAGTTAACAATGAAAGTGTAGTCACAACAGATGCCTCATAGTACACCTCTGACAGCAAAGTCAACTTCCACATCTTGAGATTTCTTTTTTGCTTTTAAAACAAATATAGGGAACATTTTACTCACCATTCATTTCCATTCTTCTACAAATGCAGAGTATTCTCTACATCTGGGGTAGTAGTTCTTCCGGTTAGAAAGACAGGTTCAACCTTGACATCACTAGTGGATAGAGTTCTCAGACCAGAACTAGAATAAGTAACATTCTTCCCCCACCAGAAACAAACAGGGAAACTTGTTACTCCTTCACGTGAACAGGAGCAGCACTGAACAGGAGCCATATCCACCATTTCCACACAGCTCCTCACTGTCATTGAGAAGCAGAAAAGGATACCAGCAGAGATCACCCAGTGTGAGGCCCAGGCAACTGAGGTTCAATCCCCACTGTAGTTAGAACATGAGCAACATCTTCTATAGGAGTCAAGCAAGAAATCTTGCTCATGCTAGCTACTACATCCTGGTAGGAGACCAAATTCCCCAACACATGAAATCGTTCCACAAAGTTTGCTGGTGAGAACTTCGAATGAATGGCCTACGTTGAGTGTTTCTCTTTGGAAACGAATGTTTAGTACCTCTGGGTGTCCAAGATGACTTCCAGCTGGTTCAAGCTTTGTACCAGTTGAAGAGCACTTTTTTCTGTGTTGATAATGAAGCCAGGTGTCTGGTGGGTACTCACACATTTTCCTAAGCACTTTCTCTGGGAAGGGACCAGATGCACTGCACTCAAAGGAAGACAAATAAGAACTAACAGTACTTTTATTAATTCTCTAAGAGCCAATGTCAACCCAAATAAGAAAGCTTATTGAAAATGCCTCCAGTCATTCTAGAACCACAGAAACTCAGTGACTCAGTTTGATGAGGATTTGGAGGCTGGCCACTGAAAGCTCTATTGAAGGCAGGAAACCCCTGTTGTAGCAATGATTTGATGGACCAAAGAGTTTCCATGTGGAAGTGATGCATTTATTTATGTTTAATTTTGGACTATATATGCACACACATACCGCCCTTTTAGCCATGCTTTCAGAACAATTTACAACACCAAATGAAACCAGAAGGTCTTTAGCAACTTGTGGGATCTTTTTAGATTAAGGATGGCTGTCAAATCTTTGTTCTTTTTGGGAACTGTAAAAAGAAACAAGTTGACCTTCAAGTGCTGCTGGGAAAGGAGAACTGGTTCTATGATCTGAATATCTGTAAGAAGCTATATAGTTTACAGAAGCCTTTGATATTTGGGTTGGCTAGTTGGACCTCACAGATTCAATGAAACTATCCAAGAAGGTTCTGACAGACAGTATATACTCTTGCCTGACTGTCTCCAGTGCTCTGGCATCTGCTGCAAGGGGGGAAATTAGTAGCAAGTAGAATGATATTTCTTTGCTCCTCCATGGGACGAAGGGCTGGCCTGAGGAAGGTTTGGAGCTCTGAAATGACTGCTTTGCTTGTGCCTTCTATGCCGTATGAAGAGTTTTTATTTTGTCTTGATTCTTCTCATTCCAACTTCAGTAGAAGCCCAGTCTAGTATATTGATTGATCTGAGAGCTGCTTCACTTACAGTCTTCAAATGCCCTATGGGAGATGGGAAAAGCCAATAATTGCTTCCCCACATTGATTTGGTCTGTAGGACTACATTGGAGACAATTCCTTATGCTCTAAAACAGCATCAGTGGAAGAATTGATCAGCAGGATGGTTGTGAGGGAGATCTTCCTAAGTTCATCCTGTATATTCTTGGATCTCTCTGGTTCTGCAGCAGTGGGGTATTTTTTCCCAAAGATAAACTGCTTTGACAATTTTTTTGTAAACCGCCCAGAGAGCTTCAGCTATGGGGCGGTATATAAATGATGATGATGATGATGATGATAATAATAATAGGATTGGATTCAGGATGTCATTGAAAGAACAGGATGCAGACATTTTGCTGAAGCCAAGCAGATCTGAGTCTGATCACGGCCTGGATGGGAGACCATCTGCAAATACTACTTTCAGTGTTCCAGAATGTCACTCTAATACCAAACTTACGTGGGCAGTGCCAACAGGAATGGACCCAAAATGGGATCACTGAAAAGCAAGAGGGGGTACCGACATGCTTGGGGGACACCCAAGATTTACTGAACTTAAAAAACAACAACCCCAAATAGGCGCACCTTCCCCCCTAAAAAAACACACCATGCTCAGTAGTCATGGAGTAAGTGTCAAACTGAAATGTTGGTGTGGAAACAGATTGATCTCATTCCTAAGGCAACAGCTCCGAATAACTTTCCTAACCTTTTTCCGGATTTGCTTCCTAAAGACAACCTCTTAGTCTGGTGCAACACTTACACAGCTCTCGAAAAAGGGAGGAAAATCTCTACCGCTAACTCCTCGCTGTCTTCGTGATCTTCAACCACCATTTCCTCGCTTTCCCTGGGCTGCTCCAGTTTCTCTTCGTTGCTCTTTTATTGGATCGGTCCGATCCGGTGCTTTGAGTGCGAGTGACAGTTCGGCCTCCCCTCAGCGCTGTCAGGTCTACCTGGCCGCCTCACAGTCACAAAGGGGGCAGCACCACGGTCCGGAGCATGAGCGAGGCACAGCTGGGGCCCTTGGTGGCCGGGTGGGAGGCCGCTTGCCTGCTGCGAGCCGAGGCCCCGGCCTAATCTCATGCAAGCTGGGCAGGTGGCCCAAGGCTGACAGGAACCCTGGGGAGAGGGGGACACCTGCTCTCCCCCCCAACCTCTCTGCCCCCCAGGTCTGCCAGACGGTGCTGTATCGGCGGCCTCCAAGCAGCCCGCGCCCCCCTCCAGCCCTTCTGTCTCTCGGCCGCTTAATGTCTCCATGACTGGGCTGAAGAGCGTCATGGCTCACTCGAGTCCCATTCTTTTCAGTTGGTCTACTCTAAGTAGAGCTTAGATTGGATTTCGCCCAGGGACTGCATCACGAACGCATATATGCAACAGTAACTACGTGTAATGACTTTAATTAATAAACTTTAAGATATGCTACAACAGCGTATGTTGTACAGCTAGTTTGATTAAATTCTTAAAAGGCTATGGGGGGCTGTCCAGGGCAGGGGGGCTGTCCAGTAGGATTTGTTTGATCAGTATGGAGTTTGCCCCTCTTGCTCAAGCAAGATGCAGAAGTGGAGTCTCAAAAACGAAGATATGTGAAGCTAGAACTTGAGGTCCGAGAGGGGAAGCAACCTTTTTATGCATTTGTGGGGAGTATATTACTCAGCCAAGAACTCAGGCTTGGCCTACTATCCTGAGAGTTTAAGAATATTCTTTCCCTGTAGCCTCCCACAACAATTTATGTGATCCTTGTTGGAAATTGAGGCTTTAGTCATTGCCTCTTTCCCAGAGAATCTATGCTTGGAGTTGAACAGTAGACACAGAATTAAGAGCCTCTGTGGCTGTTTGGGGCAAATGTAACCTCTCATTTGCAGATAGTAGGATTGAGCAGAAGGGGAAAGAAGAGAGGATCTTCTTGACTTTGGTGTCAAAGCTTGGATCCCATCTTTCCAGTTTGGGGGTGAGAGACCTGCATTGAACTTCAGTTTCCTGGGCCTAGCTGTTGATGATCTCTGCTGGGATCCTTTTCTACTTCTCAGCCACAAGGTGGGGAGGAGGAGACCAGCCACAGTGATGAGAGTAGCTGTGTGGTTGTTATGGTAATGCTCCTGCTCACGTGAAGGGGGTAACATATGATCTGACAGCTGCTTCACTTGCAATCTTCAATTGCCCATGAGAGATGGGGAAAAAGCAGTCATTGCTTCCTCATACTGATTGCGTCTATAGGAGAAGGCCGGTTGGTGAAGAGCTTCCTGAGAGCTGTTTCTCCTGCCTAAGTTGAGGGAAGGCGAAGGCAGAACAGCTGAAAAGAAAAGGTGAACAAACAGGTGGATTTAAGAGAATGCAGAGCTCTCAGGAACTCTTCCAAAAAATCTGTTTCCGGACCCCAAATGGGGTTGGTCTGGGATGGTAGAGAGTTTCTCCTCCTGGTGAGGTCCAAGGTTGATTTGGTCTTACTATTAAGAGCAGTTTTTACCCAAGATGTAAAGATTAGTCTCTATACGTGTGGGAGAGAAAGGATTTTATTTTCTACACAGTTTGAACATCTCTTGCAATATTTTGTGTTGTCAATACCTAGGTTGGAATTCAGAAAAGGAAAATAAGATTGTTCTAAGAACTATGTGCAATTTCCTATTTCTCCAGGTACAATGAAACAAGAACAGATAACAGGACATGACTTTTGAGAGCTTCCTGTGCCCATTTCTCCCTCCTGGCCCACTCTGGTCGGAATTATGGTGGGCTTTTCCTCCCTGCCTCTCTCCCTTCTTCAACACTCAAAATGAAAAATAATAATAATGTATTGCTTCTTTACCCATAACCAGCTCTTCTCCTTGCTGAAAGTGTCTTTCAAAAATTTAATTCCATTATATTAAAAGCTCCTGGACTCCACCCTCACTTCGTGTAATCATAACAACCAAATCTTGTTATCTCTTTGGTTAAAATAAAACACGCACATACACACGCATACACACACAAAAGCAACACACTGCCCAGTATGCTCCTATTTCGGCCCGTGGTGTCTGGCGCAAAAGTGTCTTTTCAAGAAGGAAGCATTGGTGATGAGCTGTCTGCTCACTGGAAGTTGGATGTTTCTTACTTTCCCCCCTCCACTCTCCTTCTCTCATACAGTTGTTGCTGGTCCATATTGAAACAAGAGAGGGGAAGTCTCTTTGATCCGGACATAGAACCTCCCATCAGGCCAAGCTTTTTGGAGTGAGAGGGGCAGGAAGTCATTTGGAAGCCACTGCTCAACATCATCTGACACGAACACTAGTCCAAAGTGGCCCAATTGTTCTTCACTGTAGCAGAAAGCATCTGTATTTCCCAAGACATCGCGTGAGACTTCGTTCATCTCCTGCACCACCAGCTTCACCACGTCTTCTGCTGACATCTTGTTGGTGATATGCAGCTGCGCAGAAATAAAGGTAAGTAAGAAAGAGGAAGGACGAACAAAGATAAGGTATTCACAAATAAGCTGGCTCCTTTGGGAGAAGAAACCCAAAGTATTGAGAAACTAGCTTTTCTCCATTTTCAAAGAATGTCCTATGAAGGCTAAGCTATTGTCAAGAATAAGATCTTTAAAAAAAAAACTGTACACAAGCCTGATGGAATCTGGAGGGCTGATTCAGTTTGAGATCAGCACATGGTATTGCTATCCACAGGCCTTCTTGACAAATAGGGAAAGGACTTGGCATGTCAACAGGAGCAGAATATGAAAGGTGTTGCATTGATGTGGCACAAGGGTCTGATAACTCTTTTTGGTAACATAACTAGTGGGCAATAAGGACTGGAACGTGATGACTTGGAAGATTAGGAGACATCAGTAAATTAGGTCATTCTTTCCTGCTCCCAAGTCAGTGGCAAGGGATGAAGGGAGCAGCAAAGATGGAGATCTTAACTGCATTCAAAGAACTATGTCATGACAATCAGCAGGACACCATCACTCAATAGTGAGAGGCCAGGTTTGGCTTTCTCAGGCTTGAGTCAAGTTAGGCCCCATGTCAGTCCAGACCACTACAATCAAGAATGATACAGGGGATATGACTGCTCTGGAGACCCCTCCATTCTCCCCAATAAAGATTGCCTCTAGACCATTCTACCGAGATCATTTATTTGATCTAACAACCCCAAAAGTAGTCCCTATGAAGCCATTCCCTCTTATGCTAACAAAATATCACGTAGTGGATATAATTTGCCATTCTTCCCTTTTTATCTTATTCTGGTGCAGAGAATATAATAGAGAGGCTGCCCCTGTGTCCATATTGAATGGATAGAGGGAAGAGGGGGTCTGGTTTGTGGGGTCAAAGCAATGTAAATTATCTCCCCCCATTTAGCCCCCCCTCCTCACTAGATTGGAATCTTTAAAAGCTCCTTGTTCCAGTGACCATGAAGTAGTCTTAACAATATCTATGACAGTGAGGTTTCTTGGTCCACAATTTGAACCAATGAAATCACCTGGGTGTGGGACGGAGATTAGACATTTGTTTCTATCATTATGTCCACCGTTTCCTGGTGCACTCATATTCCTACACCCTGAAGGCTACACTGTTCTTACCATAACATGTTCTAATCCAGAGCATAGCTGTCTATCCCCAGTTTATTGCATTTGAAAATCTGATTCTATTTATACATCATTAAGTCCTTAGTTAAGAGCATCAGAATAGACATGAAGGAAAGCATGATCAAAATTTACAGTATCCTAAACCACATTCAAATGATATTGGGAAGCAAAGGATTGAATTTAATTGATGTAGGAATGGTCATTGTTTTCTACAACGGGAAATAAATATACACAATTTTCTGCTTGGGAATAGGTCACTAGATGCTTCTATTAGTCAATAGGTGTTGGAAGCAGGAATTTTATGTTTGTGGGGAATCTCAGGGTGTCCTGAATATACAACATCTACAGGGCACATTCCCCCCACAACATACTGTGTTTGTCCTCCATCATTGCCCATTGTGTAGCAACACCTGGCATGTGTGAAACTAAGAATCTGACAAAAAGATACCCGCCATTACAACTTTGTTTCTTTGTAATGGGCTCACCAAGTTCAGAAGCAAGATTGGAAAGGAGCTATCTGGATGCATTTTCAGATCACAGGAGGTGATGAACAGAATTCTGATTTTACCTTGACAGTTGTCTCCTCGGAGAGCCCTGTTTCATACTGAGGGCACACGCGTAAGGTGAAGGAGCCTGGTGCCTTGCCCCAGTTTGCTACATGTCCTGGCTCAGGTGTCTCCTGGAAAGTGCGAGTCCACTCCACGGAGCGTGTCCGAAAAACAGGCTCAGTGCTCTCCGCAGCCCAGCCATGCTTGGGGCTGAACGTTGACTCCGTCCCAAATCTTGCAGGGCTGCAATGGCCTGCAGTCCTGCTTTCTGTCGGGGAGCTGTCAACTGAGCCAGGGCAAGACTTCCTGGCCCCATGACAGAGAGGTTTAGGGAAGTCCAGGCTGCTGGTGCGGACACAGTAGGCCTGCCTCTTCTCTGTGATGCGCAGCAGTTCTATTTGCCGGCTAGGGAGCACAAAGTCACTATCGTAGAGCTCTGGGGGAGGCCGGGGCTCCTCTGGAGGAATTGGGGGCGTCTTTAACTCATGACTCTGTAGGACATCAGGGGCACTGTCCCTGAAAGGGCGGGGATTTCTTCTTCCACAGCATTCAGGTCCTGAAGAAGAGTAAACGAGGTCAAGCTCTCTGGGGCTCTGGGCCCTGCTGGAGTCATAGTCACTGTCGGTAGCTAAGAATACTTCCGATGAACCCTCCTCATCTGAGATTCCATGTGAATCTGCAAGAATAAGATAAAATGTTACTTCTTCATTCTTATCAAGAAAGTCAGCTTCAATGTCATTTTAAGTGTTTCTCTAATCACCTTTGACTCCCAGTTTAGAAAAGCGTACAAGGTAAGGAAGTTGCAGTATGTACTATCAAACAAGTGGCTTGGGTGAGCATATTACCCCAACATTAAAATCACTCCACTGGCTGCCAATTAGTTTCCGGGCAAAGTACAACGTGTTGGTCATTACCTTTAAAGCCCTAAATGGTTTGGGTCCAGGCTACCTGTGGGATCGCCTTCTCCCATACAGTCTGCCCCGCACACTCAGGTCCTCTGGGACGAACTGACTTCAGTCAGCTAAAACTAAGCTGACATCAGTTTCCCAGAGGACCTTTTCTTCTGTCGCCCCCAGATTGTGGAACGGCCTGCCGGAGGAGATTCGTAAAATTAACACTCTCTGTGTGATTTTAAGGCAGCTTTAAAGACTAGCCTTTTCCGGCAGGCCTATCCAGATCAATGTTAAATCATGAATTTTTAAGATGTATTGATTCCTGTTCTAATGTTGTTCCCTGCCTCGATCCAAAGGGAGAGGCGGGTAAGAAATGAATTTATTATTATTATTATTATTATTATTATTATTATTATTATTATTATTATTATAATATCAGGAGAGTGGAGCCTCAAGAATAAGCAGATGTCTTACTTTCCTGATGTGAATCATTCAAGATGCACCCATTTAATTGGCCACCCTTGAGCCCTAGCAAAGAGAACTCCATATCTAAGGAACTGCCACCATCAGTAAACATATTAACACATATTAAAGTCCATTAAGATTAGGGCTCACTTTGACACAAAACAACTATATTTCCCCTGCCCTTTTTTGCTCCTAAGGAAAAAATCCTACCTTAAAATGGACAAAAACTTCGAATTATTGCAAGAACTATGATTTCACCATCAGCTACGTGTATGGACTTTCTCTTCTATAAACATTTAAAAATATACAAAGAAGCATTTGGGTGCTACACGCAATACGGACTTTGTAGGATGTTGCCGTACTTAACTTTCTCCTTATACTGCTTATTAGTTCTCTCCTACTCTTTCAAAAGCACTATTAGCCAAGCCTGTACAACTTAACACCCATGGATCAATTGTAGCCCACTCTTTGACTGTTTGTGGCCCTGGGGTATTCCAAATGTCTACCATTTACAGGCTGGTTCCATGTCTTTGTAGGAGGACCTGCAGCCATCATAGACCTAGCAGCAATGGGAGTGAGAGAATGCCTGCATAACATCCTGTGCTACTTCTCTTCTTGGATTTGGAGGTATGCAATGGAGCTGGTACTACTTCTTCTAGCTAGACAGTCATACCATACAGCCACCATACACCTGATACTCCTTCAATATAATTGTGGTACACATAACATATTTTTAAGTGTACTTCTATAAAAGAAATGTGTGAATGAGACAAAGCCTGCATTCGGACGACACAATAGTCAACCCTGTGTTAATAGTCCAGTCCATGGGTGACTATTACCATGTTGCATGGGGGGTACCATGAAGTAGACTATTAACACAGGTTGACTGTTGCTTTTGCTCCTCCCCACCGGATGGCAGCGGCACTGGTTTCCGCTTTCCATATCAGGACACTGCGAAGAAAGTCGCAGGAGAAATGTCTGCTCCTTCAGCACAAGGAACTCCTGCGTCTTTCTCCGTGGTGTCCCAATATAGAAAGCGGGAACCAGTGTCGCCACCATTCGGTGGGGAGCATGGGGCAGGCGGGCGGGTGGGAAGGAAGATGAAGGAGAGCTGCCGCCTAGGCTCTGTCCTCCACCACGTACACTTTCCTTACTGGTAGGTATAGAATGCACGGAGAAGGATGCTGTCAGAAGAGCGTCAGCCTCCACCACACCCTCCTTCGCCATTTGTACATCTCACGACGGCATGAAGGAGAGAGAAGACTCCTTTGCACCGTCCCGAGATGCATAAATGGCAAACAGAGTGCAGGATGCAGGCGGACTCCGTAAAGTGCTGTCGAACGGGGACAGGGGACGCCAGGAACTTCTGCCGCTTCTTGAGAGCGGCAGGACATCCTAGCATCTTCCATCCGCACTCTCCAGCACTATGCAGAGAACAATGGCGGGGCCCAGGAGGATGTTCTTGGCAGAAGGTTATCTCCCAAGGTTTGATGGTACACGACAAGCCGTGGGAGACATCCTTCGTCCCACTCACCCACCCCCGTGGAGGGGTAAAGCAAGGGACATGCATGTCCCTGGGAACACATGACGCACTGCGATTGGCAGTGACCCACCCAGGGACGTCATGTGCATATCCTGGGAAGCGCATGAGGAGCGACCGATCGTGGCACCTCTGTATCAGCCATAGAAATGCTCATAGAAAAACACAATGAAAACCCACCAGAGTTGAGCTTGCGGCTTGTTTCAGGAGATGGGGTAGGTGAGGGAAGGAAGTCCATGTGGGAAGAAGTTGACTGAGTTTTCTCCTTCAGTGTAGCACTGGATTCCTCAATGAACCACAAAAGTGGGATGCCGCAAGATGGCTGCTTATACCGGGCATGCTGTAGGGCATCCATCATCCAACGCATTTCCCGCCAAATCTCCTCCATTTGCTGTCCAAGACAAAGGCACAGAATCGGATTCCCTTTTTTCTTGGCAAAGAAAAATTACCTTTAGGAGGGCTGCAGCTCAGTGTAGGCTAGCCCTGAGTACCCGCCACTGCACATGAGAAGAGCTTCTACACACATATTGACATATGTGCTTAACACAATGGAATGTCTGGGCCCAAACAGGATCCCTACTCTCACAAAGTACGTTGGTATGTGCATAGAGCCCATTCTCATATGCAGAAGGCAGGGGGCCTGGCTGATGGGCTAGCCCTTGCAGCTCACCTCATGCATTCCTTGAACACATGGGGGAGGTTTTCTGAAACCCTTTATATTGTGACCGGTGTTCTTGTTCACCCCAGACTGCAATTCATTAGACTCCCAGGGTGCTGTGCTATCAGTCCTGTGCTGTGCTGTGCTATCAGGCTATGGTTCATTTATTGGTTACATTCTAAATGGGAGGCTCCTCCTAGGATTTGCTTAATTCTCACAGCTTCTCCTGTAATCATCACTTTGTACTTGCACGATTTCAATGAATGCAAGATTCTGCAAAGAACTGCTCCAAGCCCATAGCAGAAGAAGAACCAGAATTCTCTTTTTAAAAAAACACCCAGCACCTATTTTCGTATGTGGTGGAAGTGTGAACACATACAGAAGTTTTAGCAAATGGTGTTTAAAGAGATAAATGAAATAATTGGATGGAACTTAGAGGTATGTCCAAGTATAGCATTGTTGTCAATGTATGAGAAGGTCAATTGTACGCAAGCTAGTAAAGAATTAATAACTAATCTACTGACAGCAGCTAGACTGATGATTGCCAGGAAGTGGAAGGAGCAAGGTGATCACCAAATAGAAGAATGGTACAAGGAAGTTTGGGATATTGCTATCAATGATAAGCTTACGTGTAGTATCAAAGTTAAAAAAGGAGTATCAAAGCGAAATGACTTTGAAGAGATATTGTGGAGTTTGTGTTAATAAAGGGGAAAGGGTGCAAACCTTCACAAGAATCCTTACAATTTTGGAAAGGAGAATAAGGGTCCCGGGGGTGGGGTGCACTCCTTATTAATCATTATTCATTAGTATTTCATTATAAACATTAGGTATTGTTGTTAGTTAATTGTGTTATGTTAGTTTATTATCATGGTATTTTAAGTCGATGTATTGTCATTGTGTTATAAAAATAAAAAAATCACCCCAGCAGTTTTAATTCCCTCATACCTCCTTGCCCTTTCTATCCAAACTTCCAGGGAGGCAGCTTCAATTGAGGGGACAAATTGAGACTCTGCTGGAGACACGTACAAGGCACCTTTCCACAGGTACAAGCAACTGAGGTATTAACTTAGATGGTGAGCATTGCACACACAGCTTTTTCTACTCACCCTCTGTAACATACCTGCATATAGTCCTGAACTTGCTGATGCCTCTGCTTGGCAGTAGTTAGTTCTGAGTCTGAGAAGGCCTCCCTGAGGCTCTGTTGGGAGAGGAGTGACTCTAGCTCCAAGAGTGCAGACACTTGGCAATACTGACTGATGAACTCATGGTCATAAGTGAAAAAATGAACTGGAAAACAAAGAGGGAAGGCAGTCAGATTTCAGCTGGGGAGGGGGGCATCACAGAAGTAGATCTCATAATAGCCAACAGAACTGGTGCTACATTCAGTGGAAAAGTGCACTGCTGCATTTAGTCAAGCGATAGACAATGATCTCACGATCAAGTTGGCCATTCTCCATCCCAGGTGGTATTCACTGCCAAGAAAAGTGTTTATTGGTAATGGCACACAACTTGACCAATTCAAAGCTTGGTCAAACACTAATTAACATGATGCATCTACTATTCTCTCCCTGATATGTTTTGTTGATCGAGTGAAAAACACACATAAATATGGAATGGGACTCTTCTAAGTATATACTACAAAATAAAGAAATAATGGTAAGCCTAGCTAATTCTAAACATTTTGCTGCAGGCATACTTCGTTGAAAGCCATCCCATAATGAGGGATGCCATATTTGTTTATAGAACCTGAGAGTGTATATTCAACTAAACCAGCAAAAAGATGTCAGAGAATAATACAACTGATAAAACCATTTATTGTGATTAGAAGTTAGACCTGTCAGTTGCAAAATCTCTCCACTGCGATGTTTTCCTTATATGGAGAGCCCGGAGAGAAATGCATATTTTTTTAAGACACACTCTGTGTCCCTCCTAATCTCCAAAAGTGTTTGAATTCAATCTGCTTCAGAGGAGCCCAACTTCAATTCAGACTTGTCCTGCTTTGAGATTTTCCTCCCTGATTTTGCTTTCCATTTCTCTTTTTCTCCCAGGTTAAGTTCTGAAACTAGAAGGTAAAATGTATTGTGTCCCTTTGTGTAACCTCTAGTGTAGAAGTGGGAAATCTATTTTTTGGTCAAGTGTCACATTTCTTTGGGGGGTAATCTGTCTGGTGTGGTGGTGGTCGGGCTGAAGCCAGAAACAGGTAGAATCAACCCTTTTCTCCCTCTTTCAGCCACATTTTCCTTTCTCTCCTTCCTTCACCACCCATTCAGCTGTCAGCAAAAGGACAGATTTCTCTTTCCCGCTTGAACAGACTGCTTGAAGAAATTAGGCTGAGCCTCGCAGGTTGCCCATCCCTGATCCCCTTCATCTCACAACTTCATTCCCTTTTAAGAAATTCCTTGGCTCAAGAATAACAGTCCCTTGTGGAAAGGCAAGAAACAGAATGACAGAATGAAGCCTAGATGCCTCAAAATGTTATTGTGCAGCAGTCCTCACCTAGCTCAAAGATCTGAAGAGGGAGCGTGAGAAAGCCAGAACGCGGTGTGTAAGGATTGTTCTGGCCAGGAGCAGTGCACACATCATCAGATGGAGGCAGAAGCAGGAGAAAGGAGACCTGTCCTCCAAAGTCCAAAACTTCCTGACTGTACAGACGGAAATCTTTGGCCTGGAGAATTCAAACATGAGAAGTCAATGTTTTATTAGCATGGTATAACCACTTAAACAGGCTTAACTTGTGCTTGACTTTGTCCTATCAACCAGTTGACCATGTACAGGTGATATAATTATTATTATATGTATTTGTATCCCGCCTTTTGCCCAATGCTGGGCCTCAAGGCGGCCTTACAAAGTTCAAAAAATACATGGGGGGGGAGAAACAAAACCATAAACAATTAAAAATACACAACAAAATTATAAGACATTAACATAGATGGAGGGCTGGATTATTCTCCAAAAGATACTCTCCTGCCTATACAGAGAAACGGTAGATTTCTCAACATGGACTGATATTTGCAATTGCCATATGATGGGAAGAAAGTTATAATTAGGTTGTGTAAAGGGGTCCACATGCACAATATATTTCACAGTTATTATACTTTGGATGTGCTACAAAAATCTAGGTCTTCCATTGAGTATTGGCTATTGCGTCCATCATATTCTGGAATCCTTTATAGAACTTAGTTCCATTTAATTTCCACCCACATGGCAACTGTTAACACCTGGTAAAGAGGAAATTGATTGGTGTTGATCCACCCTTTTGTGGCTTTTTATACAGGTGGCTTTTAGAGGTCAGAATGGCTCGGAGACATCCTTTGGACCTTTTCCACCCATGTAGAAACCCTGTTACTAGGCTTTGGCAAAGTAAGATAAAATCCAAAGGGGCTTTACCCCACTTAAGAAGCATATACACTGTGTGGGCAGAGGGTGACGGTGTAACATGGACTTCTATCGCTTTTTCAGACACTTCCTAAATTGATAGGGTTGAATAAGCATCAAATATTAAGAACTTTTAGGATCTTTTAGCTTGAAAAAACGAACCCATCCACCCTCAGCAGCACCTCTCGTGGGCTTTTCTTGATTGATCACACCATGCAAAGTAGGTGCAGATCTCTATTAGCTAGTATCTCTGAGTGCACCCAGATATTCCAGTCTGCACCATTGCTGGAACTGGTTCCCTTGTGGCTTTGAACAGAACCCACCCCAGAACAGGAATGATTCAATGCTGGGCTCTTTGGCTACATAATTTCTGCTTACAGAGAAGAACATCAGTCTGTGTCCTGGCTAAGTCTTCTTTATTTGAAGTAGAATTGTAAGAAAAAAGAATAAACTGGTGCCAGTGCAGATGTGCCCCATTGCATATGCTACAAAGTCTTCTGTGCCTTTTTCTCCCAATACCCACAGTAGAGCCCCACCTAGAATCTACCTCATGCAGTGGGATGTTGACCAGTTGCATCAGTTCTTTGATTGCCCCTTGGAGCTCCTGAAGCAAGAGATTTGGGGTGGTCTCTAAGTCTTGCTCGGTGGGAATGGGCTCCTCCATGCTAGCCAGGTTCTGGAGCCACTCCCACTCCTCCCTTGAAAAGGAGACAAAGCGGTAATGAATGCACAGAGGACTTCTATGTAATAAATGCATGAAAATCAAGCATAGATAATTGTGCAAGTATGTTTGGCCGTGCTTGCTAGTATGTATTTTTGCATTTTTGATGGAAATGTTTTCATAAAGGAAATATGTTTAAAAGCAGCCCATACTGCTTAGATGTCAGCAGGCCTCTTGGTATAGCATGGTTCATTCTCGATATGAAACCTTACTTTCTCTTTTACTTGGGAGGGATTGGGGCAAAGAATAAACTGCATACACCACTCCTGAGTGACAGAAACAAACCCCTTCTTTTGACCACTAACAAGGCAGTAGGGGGCACAAGACTCCTAGATTGGATCCATGAAGCCCTATTCCAGTGGTACTGAGCCAGCAGATCAAATGAGGGACCTATAAATATCACCCTATCACAATCTAAGGTCAGAACAGCAACCTGAGGTAACTCCCTAAGACATAGTTTGGTTGTACTACCAGGCGCGGCTATAAAATCATTAACGTACAGCTAACTGATCTCAGTGCAAAAATATGTCTTTCCCTTTAGCTACCATATTTAATGCCATTGCATGAGCAATTCATCAGATACCTGGACACATCTGCATTTAACTTCACCCGTTGTGCAACCTGCTTCCAAATCTGCCTGCTCAGCTGTGAGTGTGTTGCCTGTGGCCTCACTTGATTTTGTCTATGTTGCTACAGTCAAACTTGCAAGGGCTGGCACTCATCCTACCCTCCTGACAGTTATAGACCCAGTGGGCTAAAGACGTTACCCTAGTTGTCCATAAAGATCTACTTATGCACAAGCCTGGTTTGAAAGCCCTACCTGGAGATGTTTGGGTTGCTCCGTATCTTCATGTGACATAAGATGTTGGGTAACTGTTCAGGCACCAATACTCGAATCTGGTCAACGGCACTGCAGAGTTTCAGGTAACCCAAATACAGACCAGGGGGAAGAGCCTGGCTGCTTCGCTGGTGGTAAGCCAGCTTGTCCTGGGGGAGAAAAAATGACCATAGAAATGGTAGGCCTTCCCCCCCTGTAAATCTTGCTGTAAAATACCACAGAGTTCATTCAACAGAAAGAGAAAGAGAGCCCCTGCAGCAAAGTTAAGGTGACCAGAAACAGCTGTAAGAGAGTCCAAGCCGGGAAGGGTTAAACAGTGGTGGGATAAAATAAGAAGCAGGTCAAACTGAACAGTTTGTGTGGCTTGAATTAAAAGTTCAGTTTAGCTATTTTGTCTGCAGCTTCCAGGTTCCAACCAGGACCAAAAGCCCCGGGAGACAGACTGGCACGGGCGGGAGGCACCGGAAATCTTACAAAGGAGACTGTTGTTGTCAGATATCCAGACTGGTGCTGCAATCTCCAGAAACAGAGACAGCGTTGAACTGGCCCTTTAGTGGTTTGGCCTTTGCTAATCCTGGCAATGGCTTTGAATAAGCAGTTTCAATAGCCCCTTGTACAGGTGCTTGAGTGCCTTTTGTTGTTGGAGACACTTGGCTGAGTGAAAGGAAGTGAAAGGAGAGCGAAACAACTAGAGGGGTCAAGAAGAAGCAGAAAGGCTGGGCACTCACGGAAGAGATTCTTTGCTAAGACCTGCTAACAGGCTGGGAAAACAACTGCTACTGGAAGCAAGAAGAGCAAATGCCTTGAAAAGGAGTTATCTGAATCCCTAGCAAGGAAACCTATGACAACAGGGAAAGCAACTTCTACTTTGCTTCTGCAAAGTACCACGTATCCTGAATAAAAATGAAGCAACAAAGAATGTTACATTGTGCACAACACTGTCTGCTCTAAATTGGCAGAAGCTTAGTTTCTGCACTCCCAAACAAAGCTTAAAATGAGCCAAGTCTCACAAGGGCTTAGCTCCAGAATCCATTGTCAATGCCAAGACTCTACCCTGGAATGTGTAAATGAATAATATCAACCCCAGGCTGCCTTATGCTATCAGACCATCTAGCCCCGTATTGTCTACCCCAATTAGTGGCTTTGAGGCAGGAGTCCTTTCTAGCCCTTTAAACTAGAGATGCCCAGGACTAAACCTGGGACTTTCTCCATGCAAAGCATTTGCTGTTACTGAACAATGGCTCTTCCTCAGTAACAAAGGAAGGCCTTTCCTTCTTCCTTAAGAAACCATAACCAGCCACCTGCATGGTCATCAGCAGCACATCCAGAGCTGTAGGTTCTTCTGGAGATGAGATGGACTTGCGGCTTGTCTGCAGCTTTGAGAGAGGGACCCAGCGGACGCTTTCAAAGGTCTGGTTCGACTTCACCTCCTTTAGGGTCACAACCAAAATGTTGCCCTGCTTGTCTTTGATGGGTTCGAAAAAGACCTGTCCCAGGTCCTGGATTCCCAGTAGACCCTTCGCAAAGATAAAGAAAGGGTGGGGAAAGGGGAGTCAGATTTCTGGTAACTGGCGTCAGAGGGTATATCCTCCATACACTGCAGAGGTGGGGCAGGAAATGATAATTGTGTATCAAAACATCCAGACATGAGCTCTCTTTGCTCTGTACAAACAAAGGCCAATTAATAAGATGGGTTATTACACAAGCAGGGTTTGTGTAATAACACAAGCAGGGCTGCCAACCAATAAAAAGTTATTTTAACAATTCGTTAACTGTCATACCATTACGTACTGCAACTCTTCAGCAAAACTGCTTGTCATAATGTGAATGAACACAACAGTGTCTCCTCATTATGAGGGCTGATTAAAATGGCCCTTGTGCTTCCTGCCACATGCCAAGGCAAACACACATTGTGGAAAACAAACTTGTAGTGGCTTCCATAAAGCTTGACCACATCTGACAGTGGCTACACAGGGCAGTCAGGGAGCTAACAAGCACAGCCTTATCACAGGGGCACCATCATTCACAATACCACCAGTGCTGAAGAGCCCTGCACAAGGGAATTGTGTATGGGAGGGAATGGACATTTTATATCCCACCACCACTGAGTCTTCATCAGTCCCCCGTTTTTTATATAAAATGTTATAATATGCATTATGCATTAATTTCTACTTATCATAAGCTGCCTTAGAGCCCTCTTGTCAGACAAAAGCACATTATAAATAAGTACATTTTCTTTCTCTGGGATCTACACCCACTCAATCAAGGACGATTTTCAAGCATAAAAAGAGTTTGTTCAAGGAGGCTATGATTGTCCCAAGTAAGTGGTATGCATTATACAACATATACAACTCGACTTTTAATTTATTAATTGCATTAGTTAATCATTTAAAGCTTGAACTATTAAGATGCTTGTTAAAATGTGTTTGAAATGTAGCATAATAATAGGTATCATTTTTTCTAGCATTAAATGCAACAGGAAGATGATAACAGAATGGCTTCACAACGTGTGCATTGGGAGTGAAAGATATATCTGAATAACTACTCATACATTATTAGGCTGTTTTATAGACTTTTACCCAAATGCAATATTAATGTTGATGTTGGAAAATAATGAGGAAATTAGTCCCCTAGCCAGGGGACACACCTTAGAGATCTAACGTCTGGAATACCCATCCCCCCAAGAAAGAAAATGCACCAACTCTGATGCGGTTTGTGATTTCTGTTTATTTGTTGTCTGATGACCATTGGTTATGCTTTATTATATTTTATTTATATTGTATAATATTTGTATATTTATAGTATGGTTTTATTGCTGTACACATCCTCGATATGTATTACATGACAGGCAGTATAGAAATATTTTAGATAAAATTAATAAACACCTCATGTTTACTTTTTCAATTGCCATGTTCCTTCTTAAGTAAGGATACATCCTCTTACATTTTCAATCCCATTCAGCTGCCTGGGATGCTCAGTGTATAGAAAGCATTAGATGCATTTAATTGAAGCTCAGAGCTAATGATGCCTAGCCTTAATATCCATGGACTGAGCATGCTACAAGAAGAGTTGCTAGACAGATGTTAGAGTGGCATCTGTGTCTGGCTGGCAGGGACCTGTGCACACACTCATCTTTTAGCACTCTTATAGCTGGAAGAGGCCGTTTTACCTGCATCTGTGAGATGGCCAGGAGCATCTTGAGGCGTGTTTGCAGAACACAGGAACAGGACGACTGGGAGACAGTGACACACTGACGCAGCCACAAGATTTCATCCCACATGCATGACACCTATAGCAAGAAAAGCAACCGGATTGTACAGGTCAATCAGGAATTCCCAGATATTCCTAGCCTTGTGTACACCAGAGACTGAGTTACCGGAGGTCAAGCATCTTTCGAAATTAATAGCGCACGTGAGTTTGTATCCTTGCTGGCAACTGTCTGTTGCTCTAAGGCAGGTATAGAATCTCTTACATAGGTTCTCTCAATTTTAATTTTCTGCAATGAAGTACCAAATTGGGTCTTTGATATAAATGAGAAGATTCAAAGAAGCATATTTCAGTGAACAACACTTCCTTTGTCTTTTAAATTTAAATTTATAGAGGGCTTTTCCACCTACGAGAGTCTTAAATAAGAGAAAAATTTAAAAATCATAAGCCATGTAGTGATGCAGTTTTGCACTGATTATTGTATGGAACTACAACAGGTTTACAACCCTAACATTGCTTAAGGCAGGAGTGGAGGTGGTGAAATTTTGTTTCCACAGATGTTAATTTAGCAGGAAAAGCCTGGCTGCAAATATTGATATATCTAAAATCAGAGTCTTTTCCATGTATTCCTCAGACAACCATGTCATAAAGTACTTGCCTATAATGACACACATTCTAAGTCACTGTACTAAGGAGTCACCTTGGTGAACCAGAGAAAGTCCTGCATGAGCAGGCAGGAGTAGGTGTCATCGATCTCCACCACAGGGATCTGATCTTCATGCGTCACCAATATGTTGTCATCCTTGTAGAATATTGATGCTAGATATAGGCCCCTGGGAAGAGAGAAAATGCCTAGTTTGGGAAGGATTCTGTTCATCAAAGTGTAAAGGCAGAGCAGGGATATTTGGGGGGTGCCTGTGAAAATGAAGCGGAAGGGTGGAAAATGGACCCTCCCCCCTCACTGCTATCTGGGAAACACAAACAGAGTGGGGAGGGGGGTGCACACCTCTTCTTACCTTTTCAGTGTCTTTAAAAATTTGCTGCCAGGGTGAAAGAGATACTTTAGGCTCTTGGAAACAGAGTGCTTTCTGCTCTGTGGCTGATTCTTACAGGATTCTGAGAGGCAAAAAGCATGCAGAAGCCATTATACAAGCCATTATATAAATGCCACTGGCACCTCACTCCCACCCCTGGCTACACAAAATACGCAGGCCCTGTATTGTGAGCAGGGTGATTTTGGGAAGGTATGGAACAAGCTAGTGAAATGTGCAGGATGCACATACGGGGGCCTGTTCAGACAGCACGCTTAGCCACTTGCTTTTGCAGCAAATGGTTAGTGAGCATGTTTAAGCCAAGGTTATGTAGCCACCATGGTTAGGAATGGTTCACATGACCTGCTAAGTCATGGTTCAAACGACACGCTAAGCTGTAACACTTAGCTCAAAATGCATAACCATTGCGGCGTGTCATCTGAACAGGGTCAAAACGTATCCCCGAGTTAACCCAACATGGATCTTCAAGTGTATCCAAACTAAATGGCTGCTGTCCTCTAGCTTTGTAAATGTTTATTTATATACTAAAGACTTGCAGCCAAAGATTTGGCTGGTTAAAATCAAGGTATGAAATTCATTCCCCACTGCGCCCTTTGCCCACGCAGTCCTTCTTTCCTTGCCAAATGGACACAGCTCCTCCTGTCCCTAGATTCTGTGAGATGGTTTCCCAGCACCTTTTCTCCTTGACCTCTCGTTTCTTCAGTTTCCTGCTTTTCAGCCCTGCTTTTCCCCTCAAGCCTCTACTTTCTCCTCACATCTATTCTTGCAGGAGCCTGCTGTTTTTCAGTCTGTTGGCTATTTTGTTACATTTTCCAGCGATGTAGCCTACTGGGACCCTGTCTCTTAGCTTTCTCTCTCCCCCCCCCCTTCCCCGGGAGAAGTGGGGAGGTTTCTTTCCACTTTGCACTATTCATTCTATAACTAAGCTTTTCCTCCTGAAAGGGGAATGGTTGTGAACATTCCATCTCTAGGGAGAGCTAACAGACAAGTGACAACCAGTTTTTAGCCTATTATATACGTACGCAAGATAAAGATTGTAAAGCACAATTAAAAGTAATATATATTGCTTTAATTGTGTGTTATAATTCTCATTGCAGTCATCTTAATAACCCTTTGAGGAATGTCATAATTATTCTATTCTAAAAGGCAGCAGACAATTAAAAAACATGGCAAAATGTTCCAAAATGGATTCAGAGGGAAGTAAAAATAGTAGTTGGATTTGCACCCTTAGATAATATGGATTTTCTCAACTTGCCAGGGGTGCTGTGCCTGTATGTTGTTAGGATTTGAACTCATATCCCACACCACCAACAGATCACACTGGCCAATGATAATTACTTTCACACAGTGCTTGAATTACTGGGGATGGATCCTGGCAACTGTTTTTATAAGGCTATGGGATGCATGATTTGGCTACAATTGTGGGGAGTCAGAGTACAGTTTGTGGGTTTCACTCAGGCCTTTCCTAACTTTTCCTCCTTAATTTCTGCATGGGTTTCCCCAGTTCAGTATTTTGGGTCTGGTCAAGACTTGTTTCTTGGAAAGCAAGACCATAGCAAGGTCCAGCAAATAAAGAGTGGCAGAAGAAGGACTAAACTAGGAGTGAGGAACTACTTTTGCTGAACTGGCATCAGGCCAGGATGATGGGAGCCTAGTGCCAGCAGTGAGTGAGGCATGGCCCAAAGGCATTGTCCAGAGGTGGCTTGGCTGCCTCTTTGCCTTTCCTGATCAGAAAAGAGAGAAGGGAGCGAAGCTGACTGAGCCATGGCCTTGAGGATTGCTCCTTTGGGTTGCTTTGACACAGCCAGGAGCTGTCCACTTGTGCCCTCTCTCTTCTCGGATGGAGGGGCTTCACTTGAGCCCCTCGTGGACTGGATGGAGAGGCCTGGTGCACTGAACTTGGCCCATGGGCTGGAGGTTCCCCATCCGTGGATGAAACGACTATAAGAGAAAAGCTTTGTTGTCTGCTAGGAAACCAGAGCTTCCACCAAGCTGGACCTTGAAAAATTTCCATACTCAATTTTGAAAACCCATCAAGGTTGTTCATATTCACCCCCCCAGTGTCTTGGTCCATGAGAAGACGTTCCCTCTGAGGTTTCCAGCAGCTTGTTTCCTTCATCAACTTTCCCCTTCTCCTTGGAGCACATAGTCTCTCCCTAAAATGCACTTTCTGATGACTTAGAACCGCCCAGAGAGCTCCGGCTATTGGGCGGTATAGAAATGTAATAAATAAATAAATAAATTAGAAGACCCCAGTGATTTTCTTACATTCACTAGGAGCCTAATACAGGTATGTTTATTTTTATTTATTTATTTATTACATTTTTATAAAAGCCATTTGCCATTTTAATGGGATTGGTATTGGTCAGCCAGAATCAGTATCATGACCACATGCAGAGGAATTCATTGTAGGTTTTCACTTAAAACAGGAGTTTTCATTTAAAATAGTTGTGGCCTCACCTAACCCCCATTTCTCCTTTCTACCAGTTATAATTTCTTAGCAAAACCTAAACAGACCATTCAGGAGGCTGATACCCAAACTGCTTCTTGCCATGAAGTGAGACTCACCATGACACACACAGTGCTGGTGCACCGTCTTCACCTGGTTGAGGAGGAGGTCCAAAGCTTCAGCTTGACCTCTTCGCCGTGGTGCACGCCCATCATATTCTCTCCAGTCTGAAGTGGGAAGGAGATCAGAGAAATAGAGAAACAGCAGCACAAGCCCTAAAGAGTTCCTGACAGGTTGCCTTCTAAACCCTCACAATGCATTTTCTGCCCTCATAGCTGTTTCATATCGATGGCCAAAAAATACAGTATGCCATAGAGCTATTTCGTTTTCTTCTGTCCACACCCTTGCTCAAACAAAAACAATGGCACTAAAGCTAGCTACTCATCCACGGAGTTGATGGGTAGGTGAAGATGGGTCAGGATTGGAAAGCCTTACTCTCAGACCAGTGATTTTCAGTTTTCAGACCAGATTTGCCACTGGATCAAATTCTTGCCTAAACTGGCTCACGCCAGTAGCATTGCTATGAATTCACCATCATTTTTTGTTGCTTTCATTCTTTAGATTTTTGAAGAGAGGAGGAGTAGCAGATTGATCAGGGGACAAAGAGGAGAAAGATGACACAGTAGAACAGCTCCCCAACGCCAATGCCTTCCAGAAATGTTGGACCACAACCCACCATCCCCAGATGGCATGGTCACTGGGGCCAGGCTGCAATAAAATATTAAAAATCAGTCCCATATTTTCATTTGGCGTTAAAAAGATCCTGGCTTTCCAAACAGGGAAAACTACTGCCTTAGGCTATCTCTGCAATATAACCAGAGTTTTCTATACCTTTGCATTAAAAATCAAAATCCTGCATTGTACAAATTCCCACGTTCTGTGGCTGGGAAAATAAGTATGTTATACAAACTAGGGGTGCTTCCACATGGAGGTCTCCTAGTGCTGCCAATTAGAAGCCATTTTGCA
Source organism: Elgaria multicarinata webbii (assembly GCF_023053635.1). Lineage (NCBI taxonomy): Eukaryota > Metazoa > Chordata > Lepidosauria > Squamata > Anguidae > Elgaria > Elgaria multicarinata. The sequence continues at coordinate 14,588,298 of NC_086187.1, read as the reverse complement.
GCAATTCCATCCTTTTCCTTAATGGATTTTCTGTGGTAAGGAGGATAAAGTGGTGGGAAAACATGGGAGAGGTACGAGTGGAAGATGACGTCGTTTGGAATCCTCCCCGCCCCACCCCCAATAACACTCCATGGCTGGGGCAAAGTGCTAGTATGATAAAAGATGAGTGTGGGAGCACAAAATAATGTTTCAGTATATTTCCTTATGTTTTATGAATTAGCCATGGAAAGGGCAAAAATATCTGGCAACTTTTTCTTTTTTAAAAAAATGAATACTGGAATTCTCAATATGCTGGATTTCTCCACCTGACACTTTTCTTGCACACCACAACTGTGGATGTACAGAAATACAGATTGCCCGATGATTCCTCCTCGTTTTACATCAGAGGACACGAGTTCAGGCTTAAGCGGTGCAAATCATGTTAGGCAACACGGAGGCAATAGCCCAAGAGCAGTAACCACTGGTGGGAACTGCTTGCAAGGATGATGGAATTTAACAGCTGCCGCCAGTAGGAGGAGATGACAAATCACAGTAAAAACAAGGTTGTGTCTGTTGCAGCTCCTTTCAGTGTTTCCACAGCCTCACTCCTGCTGCTTGGCCTTCAACTGGGCAGAAGTTTCTTCAGACCAACGGTGAGAGGCAAATTCACCTAGACAAATAAACAGAACCTCTTCCCCATGCTTCTTAGTTATGAGGTGGCAGAGCTACTGAACAGCACTGGCAAGTGTGCGGGGAACAGCTCTTTTACATTAACTTTACATTAATTGGTTTACGCACTCCCCCATGCCGCTGTTTTCCATGGAAAGATCAGCTCTGTTAATTTTGGCTGAGGCCTGCTGCTATTTTTAGGTGCTTTAAAAACACCCAGGGAGGTGCCTCACACTTTTACGTGACAAACGTTGGTTATTTTTATTTAGGGGAGAAATATTTTCTTTAAAATGTGAGAGCAAGCAATAATTTATGTTCTGTATTGGGCTGGACATTATAGCTACCTACAATATTACACAGCCCTTGGCTGAAGGGCACAATCCATCACACTTAACTCGCAAGCAACCTCTAATGTGGTCACAATGTATTCCCACCCCAAAGCCACATGGATTCTCTTTCAATGCTTTGCCCTTCTGGATTTAGGAAGCAGTACCTGAATGTGGCAACCAGCAGAGGAGGAGAAAAGAATCCTATTTCAACTGCACACATGGGGCAGTGGCTTAAAGGTGAATGTCTCATGACGGAGAGCAGTACTGGCCATGAAGGAGACATGATTTACATTCTTTTTTATTGTAAATAACGCCACTATTAACCACAGCAGCCCTGGCTTGCCTTAGCTGCTGCAAAACAAATGGAAATCATTCTTGGCTGCAGCAGCATCTAGTAGAAATGAGTTCCACAATCTAACTGCATTGTGTGTAGGGGAAAATATAATTCCTAATGTTTTTTCCCACGTTTCACTGAATTCTGTTGCGCAATGTGCAGTTTACAAAAATGTTATAGTGGGGCAAAAAGCTCCCCACAATGCATTTTCAGAGGTGGGGGAGGGGGCTTCTCTATAGGATACGAGGCTGCAGAGGATTTCCTTAGTTTTTCTTCCTTTTAAACAAAGAAGAGTTGTTGTCACTTAAAGCAGTGGTGGAGCTCCAGTCAGGAGCCCACTGGCTGCCACTGTCCTACAGAATTCATGAATGGGAGTAACATGATGATATGATGCCGTGTTGTTCCCAGGGGCATTGTAGGTTAAAAAAAGAAAAGAAAAAAAAAGGCCAATTTTGATCCGTAAGGGCAGATAAGCTTAGTAGTGGTGACTAACACAGAAGCTGTGCTGAGAAACCCTGAACCCTGGAAGCTGTAATACCCACATCACCTAGGTTGTTTGGGTTTTTTTTTTATGTATAGCAACACACTTAAAACAGCAGGGCATTGTTATCCAAACCCTTGTTTGTCTTCAAAGTGCTCCAATACAATTTTGGGCTTTTGTTTTTATGTGTATACCTGTACAGTCTGCGGATCACCACCAATCTCTAGAAGATGACTTTCTGACTTCTGAGGCCAGTCAAGTAGCATTAAGGCAGCAACACCAGAATGCTCCCTGATGTTCACACTTACTTGAGGGGATAGCAAAGGGTGGTACTGAAGTTTGCGGAGGTCCCCAGCCCTTCATGTTGTAGGCAAATACTTGGACATAGTAAGCTGTACCCTGTGGGGAAAAGGCAAGGAATAAGGAGTAACTGAAACTAGAAAACAACCTATAACTCAGCAACCATACAGGGTGAAGTGTGGCTTCCGTTCCCCTTTCCCATAACAGAATAAACAGTTATTCTCTATAGCATGCTGTTGCTGAAAGGAAGGCAGGGATGGTGCAGTGTGACCCTACCTGCAGCCCCCTCTAACCTAAAGGGATCTTGGAAAAGCAGCACAGGTCATCACCATCTTGCAGGATTTTTTTTAATGGCCTAATAACTCTTCAATCTTCCCCATCTGTTAAGAGTCCAGAGTCAAGCTGCTGCTGAGATCTGGAACAACCCAGATAGTTTGCCAGGTTGATTTCTGATTGGATTCCAGGCAATCTGTAGAGCATTGGGTTCAAAATGAATCCAAATTAGGGCTCCAGGTAACCCTGTAGCTCCTCAGAAGTCTCCAGCCCCTGATGTGATGTCACAGCGCTGTGTATAAGGCCCAGAGACATCAGGCCATTCTGTGGCCCACCCGCCATGTATGGGATTCTCCCTGCTGAAGCCATAGTTTGCATTACGTACTGGAAATGAGCTGGGCCTCAACAGAGATGTGAAGGCTGCAGCAGAGTTTGAGGCGTCCAGTCTGCAGTGCAAGCCAGTGAGGTAATTGCTTTGCATCAAAACTGCTTAGCAAACCAATGCAGACCTGAGTCCAGATTAACTTTCCGGATGGCCAGCAGATTCCCAGGAAATAAATCTGAAATCCACCCTGAATCCTATGCTGCCCCTTGACCGTGCAAAAGCATATTCCAAATGCTTACTTCTGTATTCAATTCCTGGATGTGTATTATCAGCCTGCATCGAAAGGAACGGGACCTAGTTCTCCACAGGAAAGCAATGCCAGAGGTCCGTACCAGATACCTTAAATCCAAAATCCCAATCTGATTGTGTTTAACAGTTCTGTTTCACATTGCAGAGTTTTGTGTCGTGTGTTGTCTTCAAACGTACGGTCAGAATCGATAGCCACAGCCAACTGAACCATGTCAGCTGACTGACGACTCCGTGGCCTCACACAGTCGGCTTCACAAGCCACCATTTCCATCACATATAATGTACTGAATCTAAGCCTCCTCAGGAGAGTATGGAATCAGAGCAAGCCCCACAGGCCATTTGATTCAAAATCATGTCCTCCTGTATATCCCAGCCTCGTCTCCATGTACAACTCACAACCATGCTGTGAGCTCCGAAGCCTGGCTCCTGTTTGACTCTTGGAAACTGTCCACCACACAATGGGGAGGGGACAGCTGACAGGCAGCGTGGGTCCTGCAGTTCCCAGAGAGATAAAACAGCAGGGGTGGGGGGCAGGCCCCAGCCTGCCCATGACCTCCATACACTCAAGGGCTAGAGCGGAAGGACTGATTCCCATCTCCAATTAGCCATGGAGCTGGTGGGGAGAGTTTGATCTTTGCAGGTGGTGGGGGAACCAGCTTCTGATTTATTAGCTTGGGGTGGGATGTGAGAAGGCGCACCAATGGGTGGAAATGACAGAGAGAAGGGGCACTGTAGGACACATGGCTCAATGAATAAAGCTTTCCTCCCGTCTTCAGGACACTGAGATTTCTGCCTGGGGAAACCCCATGCCTTCCATACACTGAAAAACATGAAGTACTCCTGTCACTTAGTACTTCATATTTCACAGAGAAATTGTAACTGCAGCCCAATTCCCTTCCCAACCCAACCCCCCCACCATAAAAATGATTTTATTGGATCTCTAACTTTGATGTTCACCTCCAAAGCAACACATCTGACACAACCAAACAGATTACCGAAAAACACTTTGTATTGGTTCATTGCTGGCTTGCACCCTTCTATTCTTCTGGCAGCTGTTGCTTCTTGGTGCCATTTCCCCTCACAGCCTCATTCCTAGAGTAATAAAGGAGCTAGTAGAAGAATTCTCAGAACCACTGTCTATCATCTGCGAAATCATGGAAGATGGGTGAAGTGCCGGATGACTGGAGGAGGGTTAACACTGTCCCTATCTTCAAAAAGGAGGAACCTGGGAACTACAGACCAGTCAGTCTGACATCCATCCCTGGGAAAATCTGGGAGCAGATTATAAAGAAGTCAGTTTGTAAGTTCCTTGAAAACAATGCAGTGATTATTAGAAGCCAGCATGGATAATTTGATCTCATTTTTTGATTGGGTAACCTCCCTTGTGGACTGTGGGAATGCTGTGGACATAATATATCTTGACTTCAGCAAAGCTTTTGACAAAGTGCCCCATGATATTCTGATTAACAAACTAGCTAAAAGTGGGCTAGATGGAACAACTATTAGGTGGATCCACATTTGGCTACAGAAATGGATTCAAAGAGTGCTTATCAATGGTACTTTCTCAAACTGGGGGGAGATAACAAGTGAGGTACCGCAGGACTGTTCTGGGCCCAGTGCTCTTCAACATTTTTATTAATGATTTGGATGAGGAGGTGCAGGGAATGCTTGTCAAATTTGCAGATGACACAAAATTGGAAGGGATAGCTAATACCCCGGAAGACAGAAACAAACTTCAAAGTGATCTTGATAGGGTGCTGGGCTGAAAACAACAGAATGAAATTTAGTAGGGATAAATGCCAAGTTCTACACCCACGAAAAAGAAACCAAATGCACAGTTACAAGATGGGGGATACTTGGCTCAGCAATACTACAAGCGAGAAGGATCTTGGAATTGTTCTAGATCACAAGCTGAATATGAGCCAACAGTGTGATGTGGCTGCAAAAAAACGAAATGCTATTTTGGGCTGCATTAATAGAAGTATAGCTTCCAAATCGTGCAAGGTACTGTTTCCCCTCTATTCGGCACTATTAGGCCTCATCTTGAGTACTGCGTCCAGTTCTGGGCACCACGCTTCAAGAAGGATGCAGACAAGCTGGAGGGGGTTCAGAGGAGGGCAACGAGGATGATCAGGGGTCTGGAAACAAAGCCCTATGAGGAGAGACTGAAAGAACTGGGCATGTTTAGCCTGGAGAAGAGAAGACTGAGTGGAGACATGATAGCACTCTTCAAGTACTTGAAAGGTTGTCACACAGAGGAGGGCCAGGATCTCTTCTCAATCCTCCCTGAGTACAGGACATGGAATAATGGGCTGAAGTGACAGGAAGCCAGATTCCAGCTGGACATCAGGAAAAAATTCCTGACTGTTAGAGCAGTGCGACAATGGAACCAGTGACCTAGGGAGGTTGTGGGCTCTCCCATACTAAAGGCATTCAAGAGGCAGCTGGACAGCCATCTGTCAGGGATGCTTTGAGGTGGATTCCTGCAATGAGCAGGGGATTGGACTCGATGGCCTTATAGGCCCCTTACAACTCTACTATTCTATGATTCTTCACACTGCAGTTTAATTCAAGAAGCTGTAGTGGCTCATGTGGTTTTGTTATGAGTATCAGTGATGTGAGACATTGCATTGTGATGCCACTGACAAAATCATGAGAGCCGGTGTGGCACAGGGGTTAGAGTGTTGGACTGAGACCTGGGAGATTTTGGTTTTAGTTCCCATTTGGGCATGAAGCTCACTGGGTGACTAGTCCAGTCACTGACTCTCAGCCTAACCTACTTCACAGGGTGGTTATAAGGATATTTTATAAGGTATAACTAGGATATTTTGTAGATAGATGGGATATAAATTGAATATAATGCAAGCCGCCCTGGGTTTCTTGTAAGAGGAAAAAAAGCGGATATAAATGTAATAATAAATAAAGATGGATAACCACAACCAATAAGATTAAACAACACTTTGGGTAAATGAGGACAAGGGTTGTGAAGGCAAGAAAGAGGAAAGAAAATGGCACCAGTAGAACATCCCTGAAACCATTAATGTGTTCAACAAGAGCCGAAAATTGTCATAAGTGGGAACTCAGTTTCAACACTCATGAAAAAGAACACAAGACAAGGGAAGCAATTTCCACTCAGCCCTACTTTTTACCTCCCCAAATTATCTAGAACGCATGAATTCTCGTTTATGCTCAGGCCATTTCATTTTCTGAAATATAGGTGAAATGTTCACCATGATCCCCAAACAGTGTATTATTTGCCCCAGAAGCCCCTCTGCAACATTCCTCTGTGGCAAAGAAGAGCTACTTCCAGGCCTATGCTAAAACCCGTTTCCCCGATAAACTAGCATTGCATGTAGGGTGATTTTTTTGTTTGTTTTGTTTTTTACATGGGAAGCACGTTCAGACATTTGGTCCTCTCTCTTCAGTCTTGGGTGGTACAGTTCAGAAACAGATGTATGACGTGTATCCACTGATCGTATTTCTCTTTCAAGCACTTTCCCACGCTACACGTACAAGCAGGCTTTGGATGAGGTTGCTACCTCCTTTCTCCCCTCCATCCCTTTGGCGAACTCTGGCTCCTGACCTATTGCTGCTGCTTGCTCCACACCCTTGGCCCAGTTGAGCTGTTACCAGGTTCACCAGTAAAGCCAGCTCTGACTACACTTATCTCTATACCAGGAAGCAGGGCAAAATGTTTATTACTATTTTACAACTTGGTAACAAGGCACAAACCAAGTGCGCTTACCTGGAATAGAATCTGGGGTGCCGCTGGATCCCCCGTTCAAGTTTGTGATCAGGGCCCCAGGGCGCGTGGTGCATCATGTTACCTGGCAAATTCTATCCCATTAGGTCTCAACAGACCACAGTATGCTAACATGGTCCCTTGCATATGGTTAATTAAAATAATCATTGTGGCGTGTGAGAATATACTGATCCCTGAAATGGGTATATTCCTTAAGAAAAACATTTGGTGAAAGCATTTGGACAACTTCAGATGCCTGCTGAGAGGTGGTCAATGTAAAGTTGGCCTTGCATTTTGGTAACTTAGAACAAAAAGTCCGGGTTGGAGGGTCAGTCGGGGTCATGCCCTGAAGTAGCCTTGTGGTTCAACCCACGGCACAGTAAGTCACTCACCGAGATGAGGCCGTGGATGGTGAGATGTAGGTTTTTCAGCTTGTCGATCACCACTTCGCCCAGTGGTGGGGAAAAGGTGGGGGAGCAGCTCCACTCGACTGCAAACAAAGGAAAAGCACAGCCACTCTGTCAGTAATTGGGAGTCTTTCATCAGCAAGGCGAAAGATGTAGCGCTTGGCAGGCAGACAGGGCTAGATTAGAGAGCTGGGCTGCTGGGGATGGTACAGCTGCTGTAAAGGGATTGACTGTGAAACTGAAGACCCAGCTACAGCAAGACCAGCTGTGCATACTGGAAAAATGTCTGAGAAAAAGGGATGGAAGAGAGGGTTTTTTTTTCAAGGGGGGGGGGAAGGGAGGTGTAAATTGCAAGGGAGCAATAACAGGGCACACCTTTCTCATATTCAAAGGGCCATGCTCCCTGCCAAATGCGCAATGCAGGAGCTGCACATCGTGCAAGAGGAAAGTCGCTCTAGTTAGGGTGACTTCAACTGCATAGCTCAGCACAGGAGACCCAACAGAAACAGCGTTAAAGCCCAAAGGCAGGCCAAATAGATGAAAAGACAGACAGATGAACCCAGAGATAAAAGAGAGAGAGCACAACAGATGGACCAAACAAAGGCGACACAGAGAAGGGGGTGGGGGATAGATAGACAGAGTAGATTAAGTGGCAGGATTTGGTGGTGACTGGTAAAGGAAAATTCTTCTGAAAGCCAAAGTTATGATGACAGGACGCACAGGATTTAAACTGATGGGAAATCTATGTTGAGGGAGCAGGTGTTAAAGCCAAAAAAGGAACACGCTTTTGTGAGATCCAAACAGCAGCCCGGAGATGGGACAGAGTCCTGGCATTCAACTCTGGGTGAGCACCCAGGGAGAGAAGAAAGGGCTGAAACCTTTAGCAAAAAGTGACTTGCCCAGTACGGAGCCACCCCCATTTGGGCACTACCATAAATCAAAGCCGCTTCTTTCTTCTTCTAGCATTACACAGGAAGGCGCTTTCCACCACATTTCCAGAACAGCATATGGTGGCAAAGCGGTGAAACTGATTCAGGTCCCAGGTGGCCACCAACAGAGGTGGACTGGAAAGAAGGCATGGAAATATGTCAAATTTCACAACTGGAAAACCTAATCTCAGTAATCTCCATGTATTGTGGAAGTTAGGAGAAAATCCATCAACTCAGTTTTCAAATACCTCAAATGCAATATCGGGATTTGCAAAATGAGGAAGAGATTAGCAGTGACTGAGCTGAAGAGGCTCATGGGAACTAGCGTGTGCATGTCACTGAGGGCCAGGGTGGGAGGGAGGATATTTGGGTTATTATCAGCCACTCTTCAGCTAAAAGTCCTGGAAACACAAATACCAAAACCCAGAATAAAATGAAGAAATGAAGCAGTGGACAAATAAAAGTTCCAGCATAAACAGATTTTAAAAGTCCGGGGCAAATAAAACAGCATTAAAAGAAGAAAACAAGGCTGGTTGCCAGGTGAACCTCCCAGGGAAGGGATTCCAGGGGCACCGCTCCAGGGGTGGAGAGACCATATCTCTGGCCACCACTCACCTTACCTCTGATGCCATGGAGTTGGAGAAGGGCCTTGGAGGATAATCCTAATAACTGGGCAGGTTTATGGGGGGAGAGGTGAACTTTTAGGTATCCAGGTTCCAAGCTGTTTATTCATTTTTAACCCACTCTTCAGCTAAAAAGGGCCCCAGAGCTACTGAGATATGATCAATAAAAACAAACAGTCCCTGTCCACAGGCTTACAATCTAAGAGGCATGGCACAAGAGGAGAAAAAGCAAACTCAAGACACCGAATCTTTAAAGTTGAACAGTAGTTCTTATAATATCCAGCTGGAAACCATTCAGGGAGAATCAAAGCCTGATGGAACTGAACTAGGCTGATGGAATGGCCCTGCTGCCCACCTCTCCGCTGCTACTTGACAGAACGGCTACAAAACTGCAACGCAGGGCACATACCCCACCCCACCCCACCCGGGCTGTAAAGGGTAAAACCAGCATTTAGAACTGTGCTTGGAAGCACACTAGGAGTCGTGTCCCAGTTTCATAACTAGTGACACCCAGCTGCTGTATTATGCACTAGGCTGCAGTTTCTGAACTATCTTCGAAAACAGCCCCATGTACAACACAATGCTATAATCCAAACAAGATGTTACCACGGAATCGATAATCATACTCAGGCTATCTCTGTCGAAGAGGGGTTGCAGGTGGGACACCAGTTTCAGGTGGTGAAAAGCCTCCAAAGATAAGGCCAGGTCTAAAAGCACTCCATGAACCTGAACTTTCAGAGTTAGGGCAACCCTATCCAGAACAGGCTGACCTCTACATCCCAAGTGGGACGAACCACTACCAACAGCACCTCTGTCTTGTCTTGATTGAGCTTTATTGGCCCTCATCCAATTCTTTACTGATCCTAGACAGCGGTTCAGGACTTCCACAGCGTCACCTGAGTTTGATGAAAAGGATAAACAAGAGCTGGGTGTCATCTGCATACTGATGACAACTCACCCCAAGTCCTGGAATGTCCTCATTCAGCTGTTTCATGTATATGTTAAACAACATGAGGGACTAAACAGCCTGCAGAACATCGTAGTGTACCTGCCATGGTGCAGAGCACTAGACCCCCAACACCACATTCTGAAAAAAGCCATCCAAATAGGAACAGAACAGTGTCCTCAGTTCAAATCCTAGATAGCCGGTCCAGAAGAATACCATGGATGATGGTACTGAATGCCACTCAGAGATCCAGGAGAATCAACAAGGTCATGGATAGCCCTGAACCAACCACTTCTGCTGGACAACACTGTGAGGATGGAATGGTGATGGAGAAGTATTGCTTCACTGCCCCCAACATCTCTGAATAAACTCTAAAGGCAGCTCATATCTGCATTCAATTCTACTCTCTTTAAGGTTTTTACTACCTGCATTCTAGCCATCATCTAAACTGCTTAATTGCTCCCAGTTCCCCAATAAAACAAGGAGCTGCATGGAGTTTGCACAATGAGAGAGATGAAGAGTGATCGTGTCAACTTGCCTGGATCATCTCCATATACCACAGAGTAACCAGGGCATCAATGGGAGAGCAAGCTAGCCATGCTAACGGAAAAGTCCCTAAGGACTGTACAGGAATCCATCTAGATCTATCAGCTGTTCTAAGTGGTTACCCAGTTTGCAGAGGAAAGAAGTCTGGGTAAGGCTAAACCTCATATGGCCATGACAAAAGAATCAGAGAATACTCCTCCACATCCACATCACCATCCTCTTGCATGGATGAGAACATCAAATTCATAATGTCGGACACCTCTATGGATACTACGGTGGTCATGAAATACTGAGCCATCCCTGACAAGGTAATGCTAGCTTGTATTTTGAAGTCCTCCAGGGACCACCATCCTGAGCCTTCAACACTAAGATCACCTCCATCAGCTCAGACAAAGAGGCTGTTCAACAACAAGATGGCCTTGTTCTGTCGCAGCTGCCCCACACAAGGTACAAACATCCAAAATAAGAAGGATAGAATCCTTATATATCACCACATCCCATCCACCCAACCTTGGGCAGTCAGCCTGTGTTGGTGTTGTACCAAGAATTTGGGTGGACACAACTGAAAATCTGTCCCCTGAGCTAGTCTGCTCAGGTCTCAGTAATCCGTAACAGAAATAGCCCTTTTCTTCGAATTTATCTCTTTTATTATAGGCCAACCTGGCGTTCACAACAGCAGCACCAGGCTCAAAGGCTTTTAAATAAGGTAACATGTCTCAAAGGCTGGAGGAATGTGAGGTAGCCATTTCTGATCCTTTTTCTTCTCAACTGACCTATCTGCCCCCCATTACTGTTATCTATTAATCTTGGGTCCCCAGGCTCATTGAAAAACCAAGAACAAAAAGAACCAAATCAGCCTTCCTTGCAACATAGTGCCTATTGTACAATCTCAAAAATAAATTAATCCGTGCAATCAGAGCTCCCAGTAGATTGTAAAATGTGCTGGGATACTTAATGTCAGAAATTACAGCTATTTAATATACACAAAGAATCAGCTAATTTTCTTGGGTGTCATGTCCTCAAATAGCCTGGTGAGCCCCCAGATTCTGTTATAGTATCGCTATGATTATTCATAATGCACCTAAAGCTTGTTAGGCAGTGTGCAACAATTAAAAAACAAGACAATCCCTGCCTACAGGCTTACAGTCTCATAGACGTGATAGGAAAGGGAAAAAAGAATGGGAGAAGAAACACGAAAACAAGCAAATTCAGCCACTAGATTTTCATAAAGCTATATAGTATATAATAAACTTTTAAAAAGGCAGTGGTGACTGATGATGGCACTGAGAGGATGACAACTCCCAGCCCTTAAGGCAGCTGAACTATATGTTATGAGATGGTGATGTAATTATATCCAGACAGATTTTAGACCCTCTAAACTACGTTTCAGTAGCCACTGAACTACGCCGATGTATTTCTTTTTCACTTTGGACCCTCTCATCTTCAGTATATAGCCATACATTATACACCTCAAAATGGCAGTCAGTAATTCACAAAAGATGGATCTTGAAACTGGATTTATGAGCCCCCAGGAGTTAATTAGGATGTGATTTCCGGGTGAAGGGTTGTCACTTCTTCAAAGGGGTGGGGGAATCAATTCAGAGGATCCCATAAGTTATATTATCAGGAAATTTATTTATTTATTTATTTAAAACATTTATATCCCGCCCTATATCATTAAGTTCTCAGAGCGGTGTACAGATAAAAGCATACAGTATAAAACAATAAATACGGCTTTGAGCAACCTATGAGTTTACCTTTGTATTTGGTGACCACAGCCGAATTCACGCTTAGAGGTTCTTGGAAGGAAACTTCCACAGAAGTGCTGCTGGCCACTGAAAGGTGAACATTCATGGGTGGATCTGGAACCCCTGAGGACAGATAGCATAGATGTCAGAAGGGACACTTCCAGGTGTACAAAGCCTGTGTGCTAGCTGCCCATCACAATGATTATAGGAAAACCTGTCTCTTTTGCAAAAAAGGAAGAAAGATCCTGAGAAGAGATATGATTGCATTCTACAAATATGTGTGTAGTGAGGCAGGGAGCTTGGATCAGTAGAAGGGGAGAATCAAAGAAGCCTCCCTTAGACTCAGTACTCAGATTATGGAGGAAAAGAAAAGGGGGCACGTAATGAAATCCACAAATTCAAAACGGACTCCCACTTTCAGCCAAATCATGCCCCTCCCTGGTAGCCTTCTATGACAGTAGCAAAGAAGGTCACCATAAAAGATGAGGGGGAGTCAGGCACTGCTACAAATGTGAAAGCAACACCAGAGTGAGTTAACTTGTGATGCATGAAAACTGAAAAAAAATTCTTCAGGAAGCTTAGCAGCTGGATTGACTTTTATAGTCAAGGACTCACTGTGGCCCATTATATTTGGGATTTGAAATAAATTTCCCTAAAAAATCAAATGAGCAACGGGGTTGATTTTACCTGCAACACCTGCTATTATTTGGGTCATTTTGGAATGTTCAACTAAATGAACTAATAATAAGCAACCTCTGTCATGGTGTAATTATTAATGCATGTAGCCCACTATGACCCTACAGGCTGTCTTCATTTATTATATACACCAGCATGTTGGACCTGGGTAGGCGAAGTACATTAATGTATGTTCACAAACACAACAACCTGAGACTAATCTCTTAGAGATCCTTAGTATGGTGGATCCTATGCCAATGCTTGGGGTTGGGTTGGATGACCTTGAGGGTGCTTCTCTGATTCTTTCTTGGAGCAACTCCAGAATGCAGGTTCTTATTTCCCATCTGATAACCCTGCAGTGACATGATCGATGCTCCCATCCCTGATCTACTTAGATGGTGGTGAGAAGCGCTCTGCTCTGCCAGGCACTCACGAGCATGCTCAAATCCAGCATTCATGCGCTTGTAAAGCCGATAGCGCCACTCCCAGGCTTTCAGCTGTTTCTCTTTTTCTGAGCAGTCTGCGTTGGGCACCTCATTCGCCACTTGAGCAGTAAGATCGTTGACGCGCTGCTCTGCTTCCCGGACCAGTGTTGACAGGTGCAAAGACCGACTCTCCAGGCTCACAACTTTGCAAAAGGAATAGAGGAGAAAGAGAGGGATGAAGTTAAGATGAGGCATTAGAAAAGAAGAAGGAAGAACATCTGTGACTAGGCACAAACCTGCCTGAAAGTCCCCAAGGAGATCCCCTGCAGCTTTACACTCTGAAAACCTCCCATGCTGAGCCCAAGTAGCACACCTAGATTTCCATTTACCAAGCAATATGGGATCAGTTATTTGTTCAACTGTGGTTCTTTCTAGTTAGTAGATGAAACCACAGCACTTCTCCTTCACAAATGTTTCTGCGAGCCGACTGACATTCTGGTGCCTCTTAATTGCAGATTTAGATGCCTGGCTACCCACTCCCCCAGGATACATCAGGGAACAGAAATCCTTTTTGGAGTCAGCACAGCCTCACCACAGACAGCAGGAGGCAGCCACCAGCTCAAAACAAGCCTTTGGATAGCAAGTCAGAACTACACCCTAAAGGATGGCCTCTAGGATCTGTTTAGTAGGGATTAAAAGACTCCAGAAACTATGAGGCTTGGTGTTGGAGGATGGTAGCTATAATCCTCCTGTTAGCAGTTTTCAGAGAAAAGTAAAATGAATGAATGCAGCTTGTCTAGCTGAATCAACATTAAGCAACACAATACATTTTTGTATTTCCTATACTGAATGAAAACACACACCCTAAATTGACTACAATTTCCTCTTGATTTTAAAACGGCTTTTCTGCTTTCCAACCTGCATCAACAACATTCACATTTGCATGTCTGATTCACATTAGTCATCATGATGAATTCATGACTGAAAAGGATTTCTAGACATCATTTAGGAAAACACCCTTCTCCTGAGGGAAGACTCAAATGGGACGTTGTGCTTCTCCCCTGGCCTATGGCTCTGCATTCTCCTCCAGTTTTCCTGCTGGATCTGGTTGCACCCAAATCCTTGCAGCTCTCCATTGTACCACACAGACACTGACCTGCCCCAGTTCCAGTGCCTTCAGCAGGCAGCCGTGTGGCAGCAAGGGACCATAGCAATCAGTTGCTGGATATCCCCACATACAGCTGGCACCCGGGACACATGTCCCTTTATCAAATGGGCTCTAGTTTTGCTGCTGCTTTTTGAGAAGTAGCATAATGCAAAGTGTAGTAGACGGCCCACAGTTGGCGTAGACATCTTTGCAAGCTGCCTGTGTGAGGTACCTGCCCTTCCTCAGCTCACATGTGTTAAGAACAAGAGAAGACCCCCATTGAGGTTCAGTGTTCATGTGCTTTATTCACTGGAATCTCTTGGTTTGCCTGACTCCTATGGCCAGACAGCAAAGAAATACACACCTCTTTTGGAGTTCACTACCTCCTTTCACTGAACTCCATTATTACCCACATTGCCAGCTAGGCCTGTGGCTACTCTCTGTGTGGGCCACCCAGCAAACAGAGACCCCAGTGGCTGCATCCAGCACAACCTATTTAGAGTGTGTGTGAGAACTTGTGGGAGAATATCCACATCTCTAGGGACAGAGTGCTAATAAACACTTATTCAAAGTCACTCCCCTTCTGCTCCCCATTCACAGGAATGCCTTCATTTAAAGAAAGGGCATTCTGTTCCTGACCCTAATTCCAGTACATTAGTTTCTTCATGAGACAGACTATCTGCAAATAACTAGCAGCTGAAGATTTTCCTGCTGCTCTTAGCCAGTAGGCTGAAGGGAAGCCAATTCCCTTCCTCGTTGCCATGTTCGCTTCACCCAAATGGGCTTTTATAGTGTTTCTTGCAGCAAAAGAAGTTCTGTTCCAGGAAGTCATTCTTGAGAGCCGATATGGACACTCATCAGGTGTGTGGATTCCAGTAGTACAAGGAACTCAGCTTGAATCGCTTGTACTTCTGCTGCCCCACTTCTTGTAAAATCAGCTCAAAGAATCTCCTACTAAAAGCTGAAAATGGCCACAGAGGGCAATCACTCTCCTGATGTTTCCGCCAGTGCCATCCCCCTCTGCTGTTCACTCCTGGCAGCCTCCCAAACTTCCAGGCAGGTTCATAAAGGCAGGTTCTTCAGTCACATGCTTTTCTGGCTCCTTTTTACTCTAGCTTTCATTTTGTACTATCACACACCCAAATCAATAATGTTGACTTTCATCAGGTCCAAGGTGTTTGGCTTCTCCAGACCCAGAAATCACGCTTGTATCTTTAACCATTGCATGACCCAGAAATGTCCAGCAAACGTGATTTCTCCTGTATGAAGTGAACATGCCATGCAACTATGAAAGACGCAGGAACAAGCCGGGCATTGCCCTGTAGGGCCTCTCTCATGCAACTAACTCTATTCATTTCCCACCGTTTACCAGGAGACAGCAGAATTAGCATTGCCCATGGTATCAGGAAACCATGATGACCAGTGTTGGTTAAGCACCGTTGAAGGGGGACTTACAGTGAGGGCTTTCCTTGGCTCCAGCCAGCAGCAGTGTCTTGGCGATGGGTGAATTGTTGGTCATGATGGCAATATCCAGTGGCAGAAGACCCTCGCTGTTTGGGGTGTTAAGATCCAGCTCCTCCAGGCTGTACTGCTTGAGCAGCTCCTGCACCTTATCAAGATCCTGCAGCTCAACAGCCTCAAACAGAGCAGCATTGCCTTGAAACTGCAGAAAGGAGCAGAGCAGGCACCAAATTTGAACACATCACTCATTCCACGGGCTTGGCTTTGCTCAGTTGCTTTCATCACCTTAACAAGATCAAATTGGCCAACACTTGCAGATTGTGTGTGTGGTTGCTCTCACAACTGAAGCCATGAATTTACCATATTCATAACACTTCTCATTTTTCAGTTTATCAGCTAAACCCACCTGGATGAATTTGCTAAAGAAACCTGGAAGTCCAATGACTTAGAATGTAAAGTGGATTACTCATCAAATAGCAGTCCCTTATTCTTCTGGAGCATGATACACACCTTCACACTGCAATGATCTTTTACAAAGGTAATCCTCTTCCACACACACGAAAACATCATACAACATCATACATACAAAACTACATCTCTGTCACATTTGAGAGGGAATTAGTGAAGTAATTTGCATGAAAGGACCTCTGAATGGCAAACTCAATTCTTGCTTGATACTCCTTTTGAGAGGTACAGATGTTGGGAGGTTACTTGTTCAGAGTTCAGGGGCAGGAAGAGGTTTAGCAGGCTGGACTCTCCCACTGAAGTACAGCAGTTCATCTATCTGCTTTTCCCTACATCACAGCTGCACTGTGGCACTTAAAACACAAGTTCCATGACACAGCAGTGAGTAGATGGCCAGACGAAACTGAAAGCAATAGCTATTTTGTGGCAAGGAGCACCAGATCTACGACTCCCTGCCACCATGGTAGGTACTGAACAAGGGTTGTTTTCAAGTTGACCCTAACTACGCTTGCCTCTCCTTTTCTCCAATAAAGAGCTAGGCTAGATTTACGATGGCATTTGACAGGAGCCTGGTTAGTTTTCAACTTGACAAGCCATCACCAATTAATATTGTGTGAGCAAGGAAGTGGGTGGACATGGAAGAGCCCAAGAGCAGCATTAAAGTGAAGCATCAAAATCAGGGCATGTTGCCCTTGCATGTATCCATTTCTTGTAATAGGATATCTTAAAATTCCGAAAGCCCACATAGCTACTCACTTTGATGCGTAGAGCAACATACTCACAAGGTAGGACTTGCGCAGCTTCTCCTTTTCGCTTCTCCCTGCTAAGCTCCCTTCGTCAAATGACATGTAGTTCACCCGGAATTTGCCAGAGAGGTTCCGGTACAGCCTCTTGGCAGCATTTGGAGAAGAGGGTCCCGGCTGCTTCCTAGACTGGGCCAGCTGCAGGTCTCTCATTTGCTGTGTCATTTTAGGTGAGGAAGACCTGATGAACAGAAAGAAAAGATGAATGATGTTAGATATCTACGAAGTGGCAACACAGGTTTGGTTAAGCAGAGAGTAGGAAGTCCACTGAACATTCTGTGAGTACAGCAGTACTTCTTGCCTGAAGAAGAGTTTTGCGCAACTCAAAAGTCTGCTATAGTGCCCTACCAAAATCATTCGCCCAGTGTAGAGTATTTTTGAATTGTATATGAATCTTCTCTAGTTCTTTATGGGTGTTCCTTTATATCCAGGGGTTCTAGAGACCTGTACTGTAGTGATTGTGCCATGGATATTAGAATATTTCCAGCATGGAATCTAAACTCCTACAAAATCATGAGAATTCATATTTCACTTTTTTAAAAGCAAGTTTGCATTTGAGCTGGTTGCTGCCTCCAGCACTAGGTTTTGGTGTTTTCTTCCTATAGCTCTATCCTTCCACCAGGCCCCAAGTTCTTGTCCTACATACCTACAAATCAACAGAATGTCCCATAACCCCCTTTTTTAAATTTCAAACACATATAAGGTGCTTTTCAATATGCTCAGAGAAGGATATAAAAGATAAAAATCCAACACATAAGTAAGTAAAATCAAGACAAAACCAGCCATCAGCTTACTATTCAACCCATTACAAGCTAGGAACATATATTAACCGAAAGGAAGGAAGGAAGGAAGGAAGCCAGACAGACAGACAGACAGACGTAAGTCCAAAGAAATAAATATTATAGCCTTTCCTGAAAGCAATAAAAGAGCTGGGACCTATAATCTCAAGAGGAAGGTTTTTCCTCTACCTCTGGGCCACTGCTCTTAAAGTCCTGCTTCTCGGTACAGATGATTGTACCTCACACAATGGGAGAATACAAAGCAGCAATTGGTTTGCAGAATATAGCTAGTGAGGGAGATAGTATAGGAAAAGGTAGTCTCTAAGGAATGTCGGTTGTGAAGTGCATCAAAGGTTAATGCCACTTTGGAACCATCCAGAAATATATGGGCAAGAAGCACGACTGACACAAAACAGGTTGAGTCAGTGTACACATCCCACCATTTATTAGGAGAGACGTAGGAGTGTTTTCACCATCTAATGCTTCTGGGTTGCCTTTCAAGGTCACTCTCCTATAAAGTACGTTACAGTAATCCAGTCTGAAAGATACAGCGTTATGAATCAACTTGGCATGGTCAACTTGGTCTATGAAGGGACAGAGCCTGTGCAATACATGCTACTGCTTCCAGTGCCAGGAAGAAAACACTGCCTGTTCAACAGTCATAAAATGAAATGTGAAATTATAAAAACTTCTTCAAAAGCATCCAATGTACATTTTTGTTTTTTATGAGCTATGTGGTCCAAACACCGTAACCCATCTCTTCCTTGTTTCCCTTTCTTATTTTAACTCTCCCCCTTTTAGTTTTCGTTTGAAGGTTGTGTTGTTTGTATTTCTTCAAAAACAAATGCAATAAAAAAAGAAAAGAAATCCCAACTAAATCCCCAAAGGAGCATCACCGCCAGACCAAGAAATAGAATCATTCAGTTAACTCCTTCTCCCCCCGTGCTTATGTGTGTGTGTGGCCTGCCTGGCTGAAATACACTGCAAAATAAAGTGGGGAAAAGGCGCTATCTTGAGGTAGTAGAATGGATTATACAACTTCAGACTACAGGTGAGGGAATCACATTTTTTGACATACAAACTTATATGAAACTCCCCACTTTCCTTCAAGTAGAAAACTAGCCCAGCAGGAAATGGGCTGGGCTAGAACTGTTCTTCCTGATGTGCTAGACTTTTTTTTTCTTTTTCTTTTTAAATGGAGGGTGTTTAGAAATAGCATCTCCACTTAACTGCAGAGCCACTGCTAGTTAGATGGACCAGTGATCTGGCTCATTATAAAGCAACTTAATACTTTTCATTCCTCAGACTCCGATAAATGCTGTGCATATCCTGCTGCTCATCTGACAGACGTGATTTGCGAAGTTGTGCTGTTTTTAGCAGAGAACATCTTCAGATCAATGCCAAGGGCCTCTGAAACATGGTCCTCATGCTAAGAATCTATGTAGGTATTCTTAATAAATTTTGCAGGGCTTTCTGATGTAGTATTTTACAATTCTCATCCCATGTATCCTTACTACAGCTGGAGAGGCAGTAATTTGTCCAAGAGCACTCAGTGAGTTTTGTAGTTGTGTACAAATTATAATCAATCTCCCACTTTCAATCTAACATTATTTACTATACCATTGCAGTCCCTGGTATTACAAGTAGCTTTGGGAGCAATCCTGTGGCCCCTAGACAGCATCTGAAGGGCCATAGATTATTTTGGATTCTCCAAACTGAGATCGGATACAGTGCTCTGACCTCAGAGCGGGGGAACTGGAGCTCCAACCCCCCTCCCCTTGCAGCTAGTGAGAAAAAAACCATGCTGGGTGCTCTCTGAAGTCAGGAGCTTGACCTCAGAGAAGGGTGTGTTTTGGTGGCAGGAAGGGGAGGAGACTGGAGGTGTCAGTATGCAAGCTATTCTGAGGCCTCTCTAGCATCCTTCCCTCCCAACACCCTGAAGCGCTCCAGCTAGACAGGCAAAAAAGCCCGTCTAGCAAAAAATGCAGGGCGGGAGATCGTGAAGGCAAAAAGCAACTCCACTGCTCCTCCCACCCTGCATAGGATGATAAAAAGCCTCCGAGTTTGGGGCCTTATGATAACTGAGGGCACAACCCATAGGACTGTACCCTTACTGAGCTATAATGTCTGCTAGCAAACTAGGCCACAATACGGAGCAAAATCACAGCTACATTTTCCTTAAGGGAGGCCAGGTTAACTCAATGACAATTCTAAGCTGCAGCTAGCCTTGCAAATTCAAGCTGCAAACAGCTCATAATTGCACACTTTTCATTGTCGTTCATTTCAGTTGGACTGTAGCACTTGCTACTGGAGTGCAGGTTGTAATCATTGTCTTCCAGACATGTCCATCATCTGTTCAAGCTTTGCCTGGATCCAAAGAGCTGAAATTGTAATATTTGTTTGTATATGATTCAGTAACAGTGGTGGTGGGGGGCCAGGGTTATCATGCAACGTCCTTTGCGCCTTTCCTCCCCCAGTTCTAGCAAAGACTCATCACAACACTCTTGCAGCATACCCTGGAATAACTGCAATTTTTCAGAAAGCAGAGGAGAGGGCTACCAATATAGAGACAGTGACACGTGTCAAGCTGACTAAATGGAGGGCCACCACAAATCAATACTAATTAACTTAAGCTGTGAACAATTACTCTGCCTTAATTAGATTTGTCTGAAATGGTAGCATGGAAGAATTGTGCAAAGACATGTCTAGCTGACATGACTCGAATCAAAGAAAAAACCTCAACAGAAAATTTGGGACACAGAGAAAAGTAATCTTTTATTGAATCAACTCTCATTGAAAACCACAAACATCTTAAACATGCATGCATTATGCTTTAGTTCAGCCCGTAACCACCACCCCAACAAAAAAAACACCCACTATGAATCCTCCTCCTCCTCCTCATAAAACAGGACACTGTCAGGGCTGGTGGCCCAGACATAGACATGCCTGTACTTTTAATGTGGGTGGGTGTGTTTAGAAATAGCATCTCCCACTTAACTCCCAGTTATTGAAGTAGACAGTGAGCAGCTTGGCCTGCACTGAGCAATCAATTGCTGCAACTGAGGAGCTAGACCAGAGAGTCGGGGATTATATAAAGCGAGATGAGACCCTGCTGGTTTCCCTGGTTATCAACTGTACAAAATTATGCAAGGTGCTATCTCCAGTATCAGAGGCAGTAAGCCTATATACCTCAGTTGCTGGGGAACATGGGCAGGAGGAGGCTGTTGCACCATGTCCAGCATGTGGGTCTCTGGTTAACAGTCGGTTGGCCATTGTATAAACAGAGTGCTGGACTAGATGGACCCTTGGTTTGATCAAGCATGGCTATTCAGAGCCAGTGTGGTGTAGTGGCTCAAGTGTTAGACTGGGAGTCAGGAGATCCTGGGTTCTAGTCCCCACTCGGCCACGGAAACCCACTGGGTGACTTTGGGCCAGTCACAGACTCTCAGCCCAACCCACTTCACAGGGTTGTTGTTGTGAGGATAACATGGAGAGGAGGAGGATTATGTACGCCACCTTGGGTTCCTTGAAGGAAAAAAGGTGGGATATAAATGCAATAAATAAATAAAATAAATAAATAAATATTCTAATGTGCCTATGCTGCCTAATAGCTGCAGTATGCCATCCAGTCCCTTGCAGTAGAGTAGAGATCAGGCTAACAGTCACCTTTGCTTGCAAGCTGCCCTGGTGGCACAGGAGGAAGGAGCCAGTGCCCTGCTGCCAGAGTCATTTGTCCAAGACCTCTGGTGCTTTACAACAGTGCTGTTTTGACAGATATAGTTCTTGCTTACAAAAGCAACAAGAATAAACCGGATAGGTCTCTATGGTACTCTATGGTAGTATGGTATTAATTCTTCCTGAATTCACATGTGATGCATGTTAAATGTTAGACTTATCCATTATATAGCCAGGAGGTGAACGGCGATTCATATAACCCAATAGGCTGCTGAGCTAGCTGGAATGAACTAAGAAATGCAGGTACTGAATTGGTTTCTTGGGCAGGCTTGTGCATCAGTAAATTACAATTAACATGAAACAGCCTCAGTTCTGCGCAATGCTGAAGCAGCACAGGCTGAAGCAGCGGCAACTTCTGTAATTATGTTTGCAAAGACAGCCCTGCAGAAGGTATTAATAGAACCTCCGCCTAACTCACTCAATCACTCTGATTTAATCTGAGACGTTGTGGGATGGAGAATTACATTAACCATTTTATCTTTTATGATGTTGCTTTTTTTAGAGCTTTGAAACATAGGGAGATTGGCTCCTGCCAGGCATCCTCCTGGGACGGGTTGTGAAGATTAACATGTCTATAAAGGAGGATGAGCCCATGCTGCAGAAAAAAGGTGTAATTCTTTTGTACCTAGGCAGAGGAGTGAGAGTTTTAGAGTGAACTCAAGTTTTTCAGCAATGTCTTGGCCTATTATAGAACCTCGATGTCTCTGAGAGTGGAGGGCAGTCTGAAATGATTTGATCCAGTAGTGGAATTGATTTTGTGTCCCTCTGGTATTGTTACTTCACTGAACATATACAAACGGGGGACAGTTCGGACACTTGGAACAATTGTTTCCTATGAAAGAATGAGTGTGGACACATACCTAGGGGGATTCACACATACCTTTCCCACCTAGATTTGTGCAAGCTATGTTACACATGGTGATCTTCACCATGCACATCGGCACATGTCTAGAAGGCTCCTTTCTGAGAACATGCCGTTGAAATGCACACCATGGAGCATGACTATTTGTAAGAAAGTGAAAATGGCTGGGAATGACACCTTTGGAATGTGCCTATATTCATGGCGGGGACTGCTCAGACACAGGGTTCCTGGATTCGACAATGTCCCACATCACGAGCAACTAAGGGAACTTTAGCAGGCATCAGATAAGATGACAGGTCATCTTATGGCTTGGGAACTAGCTAAAGAAACAAAGCATAGGAATGAATGGACAACTTTCACAATGGTGTAGGTAAACAGCGGAATCCCACTGGGATCTGTACTGGAATTAATGCTTTTTAATTTATTCACATAATATGAAGGCCTGGTTTCAGAAAGATCTGAATTCAGCGAAACACTATAGGCTCATTAGTGTAAATAATACTAATGATGACACTATATAGTTTTTCTAAAATTACACTAACAGTGATGTTAGTAAATGGGTAAGTGTCGACACTACTTGTGCTGCCGAAACTCGAAATGAATAAGTTCGTAAATCGAATCCAGTAGATTTGTAATTCTCAAACGTATAATAAACCCTGACTTCAATCCACTTACCTTTACTATTTCCGAAACTGAAAAGGAGATTATGAGTAAATTTCTATTTTCTGTGTCATCTGCATTACTAAGCCACCAAATTCTGACAGCCTCATGAATGCTCAGATGTTAGTTGCTGTAAGCTTTTACTTTAACCCTTGAGTTACACTTGGCCAAAGGAACCAATCAGTTTAAAATCTGGCTTGAGACCGGAGAGCTGAAAGGCAGCACACTCTGGTTTCATCCATCAGCTAGGAGACCAAGTGCCACTGGGAGGCTATACCACCTGCCT
This sequence comes from Elgaria multicarinata webbii, assembly GCF_023053635.1. Classification (NCBI taxonomy): domain Eukaryota; kingdom Metazoa; phylum Chordata; class Lepidosauria; order Squamata; family Anguidae; genus Elgaria; species Elgaria multicarinata. The sequence continues at coordinate 14,565,060 of NC_086187.1, read as the reverse complement.
CCCAGGATGACCATCACTGCAAGGCAGAGGCCCACCTGGCTCCATCCATCTGCCAGAGATGGAGCTGCCTCCTCAATGCTTGTTTTCCTGTCCCCTTTGCATTCCTTCTCCTTTTTTTTCTTTTTTCTTTTTGGTCATCTCTTAGATTGTAAGCCTTGGCAGGGACTGCCTTATCTTTCTTTATATGTACAGCACTTAGAAAATTGTAGGCGCTTTGGAAGTGTTAAATAATAACAATCATATAAACATACACTTGGATCTGAAATCATACAACGATCATGTTTGAAGAAAGAATCACGTAAGATTTGTATAACCCCCCATGTTTGATGTTTTTCTCTTACAAATTGTTATTTTTTTGGTAAGTAAAAGTCTAGATGTAGGTGATGAGTGGCACTGGGAAGGATCTTGGAAAGGCAATGTCTTCTCTCTGTGTTCAACCACTTACTGAACTTTCATATTTAGCTTGTGATCATTAGTGAGTTATAGAATTGAGTGGTGCTGTGTTGGGTGTGTGGGAGCGGGGGTTACCTCCACCCATGGGTCTATGTTGATCTATTATTGTATACAAAGCATAGGTGATAACAGCCAATCACAGAATGATGCTTTATGATGTATGACATGATGCACAGGGTATCATGACACATTCCAAAGATACATGTCAGGGTTCCGCCTTGTCCATAGCTGGAACCTGGTCACTTTGGTGGGTTGGTAGGGGAAGTAGGACCTCACCCTCCCCAGACTTGTACACAGACAACGACTCTGAGCAGCCTTTGGACCCAAACATGACAGCCACAGGACCAGCAGTCTCCACACCAGCCACCTGGGTTCCTGGCCAGATCTCAGATTACCTGCATCAGTCCTAGGACCACATGAATAGAGGAGATGGCATGCCAGGCAGGAGAGTCAGGGCTATCAGTGAAATGCCCAGCTAGCTCCACATCAGTCTAATTTGGAAGATAAGGACAGGCAAGGAAACACTTGCTGGGAACACAGGCATGGCTGTGAACCAGAAAGTGGCGGAACCTTCCTATATAGGCCTTCTCTTTGATCTCTATCAATGCTCTGAAGCAACAACATCCTTATAGATCCAAGCTCCAATGCAAAATAGAAATCTTGTAAATACAGAGTTTATAATGTTGTATTCCTAAGTCGGCAAGCCAAATTATAAATCAAGACAGGGTAGTTTGCCCATCATTAGTTAGCATTAGGAGAGTCCAAAATGAAACTATAAATCCAAACAGCCAAATATATACAAAATCAATGTTCTTACAAACAACAAAAATAGCTCAAATTGCAGCCAATCTATTATGTTAATAGCTTTGGCTGCTTTATGCAACCACCCCTTAGTCATTTCCCATGTGTGGCTAAACGATACACAAAAGATTGTCTAAAACTACTATCTGGGTCCATAGGCAGACAGGGGTTTTGGAATTCAATTCTCCTTTGTACAAAACTAACGTTGCAGACCATTCTAGCTGCCGATGTAACAAAAGTTCTTGTCTGAGAATTCAAGAACACCACGAATAGACTTTAGTTCAATACATTTAGAATCAAGAGATGTTTTTTTAGGAACAACTCAACCAGGTTCTTCAGAAGGAACACACTTTCACTTACGGTACTCTCTGATAAAATAAGCCATGAGTAGGTGCTTCTTGACTTACGTCCTAATAAACCAATTCCTGGGTACTTTGAAGACTCCTATCTTCTATTACCTGCCCTAATACTGTACCTGCCTTCCTTCCTTTTAGAACTTGGCTCAAACCACTGTTCATAAGCCTGACTCTTTCCCCCAGACATTTTCTCTTTTGAGAGGCACATGCTACTGGCGTGGTAAAGAGGCATCATTGACTTCTGCGAAGAATTATATCAGAGACCCAAAGCACAAGTCTGTGGCTTGGCCAGGGTTCCACAAAGGTAAACACAAGTCCAGTGTAAACTGGGAAACAGATATTGGCTCCTGAGGCTGAGAAAGTAGTTTTGATAGGAGAAAATGCTCTCAAGGTTTGACTTCACCATGTTGCTTTTGGTGTAGTAAAGTCAACATGAGATGATTTCACTTCACTGAAATTACATGGTGAGCATTTCTTATGAATGACCCCCCCCCCAACCCACGTGGTGACAGTTGGTATTTGCCACGTCTCGGGAAAGACATAAGAACAAACATACTCTCTAATGTAGTAAATATTAGCAGTCACCACAGGCAGGAGATTCTTACCATGTGAAATTGGAAAGGTAAGAATAATCTCCTGGCATGTTCTTTACATCAAAAGGGAGTGTGAGAGCTGGGCGCCCATCAGAGCATTTTAAAAAGTTTATATACCTACTGTTCTGCTACCAAGCCTTAAAAGAAGCTGCAGCAATTGGGCAGTATAGAAATGAAATTAAGAATGCTAAAGCCGTTTCCAATTAATTTGGGATAAAAACTATTTGAAACACAATTCAAAATACACAATTAAATAGTAGCAGCGGCAAAAGTGTCAATAATAATAATAATAATAATAATAATAATAATAATAATAATCCTAGTGTCATTTGCTAAATGCTCAGGGTGGGGGTAGGGAAACAATTTAAATGGTCCCCAGAAGATTGGGAAGGTGTCAAGTGAATATTTTTGAGGATTGTTTTTTTCCACAATCAGGACACCACCACAGAAAAGGCCCTACCCACAGTTACCATCCACCTGGACTCTGAAGGCAGGGGCATATGGAGTAGAGCCTCAGATGATGGTAAAAAGGCATCAAAGAATGAGGATAATATTGTGTGGCGCTGCATCCTTTGCCTGTAGATGATCTGCTTCTTACCCTTGTGCACACATTACTAGATGTAGCACTTGAACCTGCTCTACAAAGGATATATTGTCATTTTGCATCACTTCTTATATCCAGATTAAAATCTGGGACTGGTACATAGGTAGCTGGTCTTACACCAGGTCACACTCTTTGTCCATCTAGCCCCATGCTGTCTGCTCTGATGGGCAGTGGCTCTCCATTCAGGCAGAGAACTTTCATATTACCTGCTACTTTCACTGGAGATGCCAGCGATCAAAACCTGGACCTTCTGCCTGAAAAGTGTGAGTTCTACCACTATGGTTTCTTCCCTGGAACCTGCCCCAGTGTGAGGAAGTGCTTCGTGGTTGGCTAGCAACATGGCCAGGACACAACAGGAAGGATGAGTAATCTTCAAGTGTTTGTAGCTCAGAGTCCATTTTGAAGCCTAGAGGTGTAGCATAGCGAGTGACAAATCAGGAAGTTTCCAGTCTAAGGCCGTTTCTACACCTGCTTTTTTTCCTGGTTTCCTGGGATGATCCTTAGTTGTAGAAAGTGCCTAAATCTCATTTCTGCCATGACCTCACTAGGAGGCCTTCAACAAGCCACTTTCTCTCAGCCTCAGTCCCCACCGCCCTGCACCTGCAATATGAGTGATAAGAACATAAGAAGAGTCCTGATGCTGGATCAGACCAAGGGTCCATCTAGTCCAGCACTCTGTTCACACAGTGGCCAACCAGCCATTGGCCAGGGATGAACAAGCAGGACATGGTGCAACAGCACCCTCCCATCCATGTTCCCCAGCAGCTGGTGCATACAGGCTTACTGCCTCGAATACTGGAGATAGCACACAACCATCAGGGCTAGTAGCCATTGATAATTATATTCACTTCCTTACAGGTTTGTTGTAAGTATTACAGTTAGATAATACATGTGCTTTGAACTCTTAAAACTACTATACAGATGTTAGGTATTATCTATATTAGGACAGAGCCCCCAAATAGTTGCAAGGGCTATCAGCTGCTGGTGAAGCAAAATACTTGCCTGGCACGTCATTGTCTATCAAAAATTGACCCCTCCTGTCAAGGAGCTATAATTGCCTATTCATTCAATCCTAGCCCGAATGATAGGATAATGTGAAGTGCTTTAGAGTTTTATCTCGATTCTCAGCATGCACCGGTTTGCATTATGCTTACAGTGATGTCTGTTCTCCATTTTTGCATTGTTTGCATGAAAACATGAGCCTTAAAGTACAGTCCATGCCAAATAAAAATCAAGAGCCATAATATCCAAGAAGCATCAAATTATTAAAGGGCAAACCTTCTTAGAGGTTGCATGACATCACATGCGTCCCACAGAGCTGAAAAGGATGAGCATCCCTGTTGTATGTGAGCCATCAGAGAAATAGATGGTTCACATGCAAAGATACAAAGCACTGGAAAGAACAAGGCCAGAAGAGAAAGAAGCAGGAGCAATGAACCAGGTCAGCCTGGCCTTGCTGAATCAGGACTATATGTTGAGCCCAGGTTTCAGGATGCAGTCCACTAATCAGGAATAATAGTTACATCAGGAAATATAGGAAATGAAGAACAAGCCTGCAGATCTCTGTGAAATTCAGTTAGGAGTTAATTCACACCTCTCTAATGAGGTGTGAATTGCCAAGGATTTAGCATCAATTACCCCCAAGTGTTTGCATTCTCACACTACAGCTGAGATTGGGTGGTAGGCTTGCTGGCTCAGAGTGAACCCAATGGGCTACTCAAACCTACCTGGAACACTTTTATGCAACTAATTGAACAAGCTGTGAGGAATGGTAGATTTTTGTAGAGGTTTCTAGAAGGATCTTGATGCAGGTTTTAAAAATTATGCTACGCAACATTATTCAAGCAGGAAAAAACAAAACAAGACACTTGAAACACTGAGTGAAGTCAGAAGGTGGAAACTTGTCGTGGCCCTGGAGCCTGATCAGAGAAGCAAGGACACAGAGGACAAGGATGCCTGGTTTTATGAACTCCCTCAGGAGGCAGCCGCCAAAGTAACCATTCCATTAAAGACTCCCATGGAGGAAGAAGCACCTTCGGAGGTAGTGATGCCCTCATCTTCTGGTTAGGATTAGAAGGACTGCCCTTTATCCTGGGGTGAGCCCCTCTGGCAAGGGTAGGGTGCCTTCTCTTGCCCTTGGAGGTTGCTATAACCTATCCTCTGATTCCAACAACCCTTCCCCGGAGCCGCCTCCAGTTCAGGAGGGCACGACACCACAACATGCCAAGTCCAAGGGCAAAAGCCGCCACCTCAGCCTTACCAGAGTGTTAACCATACTGTGATTATGTGGACTTCAGTCAGGAACAGGAAGAACTCAGCCAAAGCACAGTAGCACTCTGACCCTGTTTAGATGACATGCCAAGCCATGGTGGTTAAACATTTTGAGTTAATCATTATGACTTAGCATATCATGTGACCCATTCCTAACCATGGTGGCTACATAACCACGGTTTAAACATGTTCATTAACCATTTGCTGCAAAAGGGTTAGCAGCCTAACCGTGGCTTAGCATTATTATTTATTTATTTATTTATTTATTTATTTATTTATTTATTTATATAGCACCATCAATGTACATGGTGCATGTTGTCTGAACAGGCTCTCTGCCCCTATACATGTCGGCCATTGCCTGTTCATGAGCAGAGCCACTGGAAACAAGAGCCTTTTCATAAGCAATAGGAAAAACATAGTCGATTAACCTGATTTTACATACTGCTTGGTTCAGTACATGCAAAATTACACACACACACACACACACACTCTCCCAAAAAAACTAAAGCAAGTTTATCATTAATGAAAAAAGAAAAAGAAAAATAGATGTCTATCTGAAGCCTCTAAGGCAACTTGCAGAATAAATAGAGAATTGCCAGAAATAGAAAGTAGCCTTACTCAACTAGTACAAAACCAGGCCAAACTAAAAAGATACAGCAAACAAAATTAACGTTGTGTTGTTTTTTCTTTACACAATGAAGTTGTGGAAATCCACAGAAAATTATTAATTAAAAAATGACGTGGAAACAATATTTTGCATGAGTCCAACCATGGAGCTTTCTGCTCTGAATGGACAAAAAAGTTCTATTTCCCTCTGAGTAAAAATACTCCAACACAGCTCACGTTACATATATAAAAACCATACATAATTAATATAGAAAAACATATTGTGGATGAAGAAGCTGCGTGCTGAAAGTAGTTTTGCCTGCTACACTCTCATAGAAAGAACAGTGGTGTGCTAAATTGTAATGAGGAAAAACTAGTTAAGGACAGGAAAGGCTCCCATTGTACACTACAGAGCTTCCACACTACATTTTTAAGAGGAGGTATCCAAAAATGTCTGCTTGCCGGGTCACGTTATGTGTTACTTTTTTTTTCTGACATGAAGATTAACCTAAGTTCTTACAAACCAACCATTTAAACACATGTGGATGTGATGTGTGGTTAACATCCTCCTTACCACTTGGCAGATGATACAGACAACCAAGTTACCCCAGAATTAAAGGTCTGTCTTTAGGATAATGTGGTCATCATTTTCCCATACACTTAGAACAGCACTAGAAGTCTTGCTCAGTGTCTCCCGTTCATCCAAGGTTCAGCTGGAAGGTACAGAAGATGGGCAGGATCTACACCACTGCTTTATAGTGGTGTTGAAGTGCACTGACAACTGTTGGGACCCATGACATATCTACACCAAGCAGGACATATCTACACCAAGCAGGATATAGCACTATGAAAGCACTATGAAAGTGGTATATGGCATGTATTATGGGCCTATATAGTGCTATATCCTGCTTGGTGTAGATCTGGCCAGGGCCTTTTTTGGCACAGCATCACAGTTGTAGAATGCCTTGCCCAAGGAAATCCACTTGGATCTATCACCAGTCACTTTTAGTTCCATAGTGAAGAGCTAGCTTTTTGGAAGGCTTTTGACAAAGACTACCTTCGCTATTACTGTTGGGGTTTTGTTGTTGTTGTTTACTGCTGGGGAATTGTTTCTGTAATTTATTATCTTTGTATTATCTCTCTCTTTTTACACTCATGGTGGTTTTTCTAGATGAACATGACAGGCTTTGCCAAGTCATGGTGATTCAGGAATTTCCTGACTATTGAGCATGTTTTAAGTATGATTCCTATTATTATTATTATTATTATTATTATTATTATTATTATTATTATTATTATTATTATTATGACCAGTTATTAGCGGTATTGATGCTTTTAAAAGACAGGCAGGATTTTTCCTTTAAAATCTCTATTGGCTCTTTGGCCACAACTCACAATGAATTTTGTATACATGTACATGAACTCCTTACAGCGTTACCTGAATGTGATTTGGACAGATGCCTCTGAACCAAAGGACAAGCAACGGGGATGTCTGACATAAAAATCTATTTTGTAGGTACAGGAAAGCTGCATGTACCCATGAGAAACTGGGCTTGGCATTTTTGCTGAAAATCGGGCCTCTTCTTCTTGTCCTTCTTCCATTTGGCAAACAACCTTGTTTTCTCATTTTGAACGGAGCTGAAGCTAACAGGCTTGTTTGGTCTTGCAACAACAACTTAAACTTATAGAGGATCTACTCACGCCAAAAACATTTTTGTTTGTTCTCCTGAATCCCTAACAATGCCAGCAGAGCTCCAGGAGAAGAGGCCCTGTAGTTAACCGCAAAGCCAGCAAAAGTCAAGCAACAGACTGTGGGTTTGTTTTTGGTAGGGTCTACTATAGAATGAATAGCAATCTTCGCATCACTCATTGTGGGGGAATTACATCCCCTTATATCAGATAATGAACGGGAGGAAATGAGGAGGCACATACAGAGGGACTGAAGCATCTCCAAGACGATACAAGCCTCTTGAATTGTATTGCGCCCAAACTTTGAATATATTTCCTTACAGCTATTATATATGCTCTAGTTATTTGCAGTTGACAATTAAAAGTCTAAGGGGACATTTGTCCTTGATTGCTTCAGATAGTGGTGTCATCTCCATGGTCAGATGTCTCCATGAAACCGAAACCCATTCCAGTTAAAAAACTAAAACCAGTTCTCAAACTGAATATGTTTCTCTACAAAACGTCTGCACCAGTTTTGTCAAACTGGATTCTGCTGTGCAGGCAGAATACTACCCATCTGACATCGTTAGCAGCATCACTAACTACCATTGTTACTGTTAATTGGAGCTCTTGTGGGTGGTCTTCACAGAGAAGTCAGAGGTTAAGGAGATAAATCATTAGTGTCCGACACAACTATAAAGGGGCCTAACGCTCACCACTCAGAAATAGGCAAGTGTAGGAGAAACTCAGCATAATGGGATTTACTCCCATTCTAGGAGTAATGGGACGGGGGTGGAAAAGAGAAAGCTATTGGGGAGGGAGGGAGAATGCCCCACTCTGTCATGGGCAATCCCTACCCCTTTCCATGTGATTTTCACCAAATCATGCCATCTGCTCATGAGATAATAGCATAGTAAATGAGTACATCTTCTTGGGTTTGTTTGTTTTGCCTTTATACTTCAACAGAATGCCACACATAGTTTTTAAGCGGTACCATTTTTACTAGTTATAGTGATGGGGAGAAGAAGAAGAAAAAACAAAGTTCCCATGAATTTACAATGAAGCTTCCTGAACTGGATTTTAAAGACACCTTCCTTCAAGAGAAGTGGCAGCCCTGCAAGTATTTCTCTTGGAGGCATCTGGAAAACCTGGTGCATCTATCATCTGTGGTTTCTATTCTACGTGTACAAACATAGCATGTCCAGCATTTCTCTCTGTGATTATCAGTCTGCTTTACCTTGTAATGCTTCTTCATTAGATATTTCACGGCAGTGGAGAGAATAAAATTTATATTATTTGATTTTTTATATGAGCTGAAAAGATTTGCTACCTCTTCCTGCATCTTCAGTCTTAACCAGGTCTTTGGAAGGTGCCAGTGGAAAATCTCTGGGATTCCACACCCACCCCTACCCCATACAAACATCCTTCCCAGTCAAGAACTAATTTATAGTGCCTAAAACTTTCTGGAACAGAAAAAGACAGCAAGGGACAGTTGGGCAGCCAACACCTTGCTTTAAACTAGATTGACAATTTTATAGGCTGCTTATATTAACTCTGTTTACTCCTCTCCCCCTCTGAATTCTATTGTGGCTTTACTGAAGACTATTTGGCCTGCTTGCAACAGAAATTATTTGGGCATGATATAAAATTGCACCATTCATGACAATGTTTCGTGATGGAAAAACTGGGAATTCCTCTACTGCTATCCTTTGCTCTGTAATATTACAAAATACCTTAATGATCCCATCATTTTATTCAATAATAAAACAGCCATTTTATTCAATATTATCTCCTGCTAGGATTGAAAGGTATCATAGCAGTTCCTTTCTCCACTATGAGCAATACACACTATGTTAAAAGTAAGTGTACCTAATTTCATTTGACACTAGTGAGGAGGACATGTTTCCCCATGGAGTCTGGTGGCTGACACACACCCCATTGCAGAATGTTGGCCACCTTCACTTCGTGTGTACTATCCACATTTAGAGATTTGCAAGCTGTATTTTTCAATCTCGTTTTCTGTCTAGCTTTCAGGACAACAACGCTCAGTTTGCATTAGTAAAATGGTCAGATCCAGGACCCAAACAAGGAGGCTGGTATCCTGCCAGCTAAATAGGTACATTTAGAGGCTAAACTCCAATATTAGGGCTATGAGGTCGGTACAAATCAACAACTGGTATGCACAGAGAGGAAAGTACTGCACCTATTTAATAGGTATGGTTGGACTGCATGCCATCCTTGCTAGGAGAATCCGGCTGGTTTGCCTGAGGGACTGTCTCCTTCCCTTTCCCCCAAATTAGATACTGGAGAGGCTTGGTGGGTTTTCCCCAATGCATTCCTCACCGCCAACCCCCTAATTGCTGCTTAACATTAAATATCGAAGTGAGGAAATGTTGGGCAAATGTTCTTGCTATGGGAACACACAGTTCCCTTTAATTACATTGTTTTTGTTTGGCTTTTTTTTTTTTATTAGTTGTGCTGTGGGTTCCCTCCCCCCTTCTCTGTCCCCGACAGGGCCAGAGAGGCACATGCTAAATATGGCTGGTTTTAAAGTCCACAGTGAAACCCGAATCTCGGCACCAGACTGACTGGAATCGGTGCAACCCAGGGTTACGAGGGACACACATTCCAACCTCTCCACTGTTCTCGCTCAGATCCATAGCGAAATAACAGCATGCCCCTCCCTTCCTGGGTCAGCTGGAAACTGCTTCTAGTCTAGCGAAAGAGACATGCCGCTATTGCTCGGTTCAATACAGGCAAAGAACACAAGCTCCCAGAGATCCGTCCCCCAAACCACTTCCCACCCTCACCATAACTTGAACTTATTCCTGTCTCATAATTCTTCAAAGCAAGATCCCTCAACCTGTTGCTACCCCTGTCACATTGTGCGTCTTCTTCAATGTCTTAATTCAAATTCTTTCCACTGTATAGATAAGCTTTCATCTTTGTGCATAAAAATGTGTGTGTGCACGTGTCTGCTTGCGCACACTCGTTTTGATTTTAAAAGCACGCTGAAGGATACTGTAGGGCTTTGGATGTGGCTTGCTTTGGTTGTTTGTTTTTGTATGGGACGTTTTATGATTGCACTGGGAACCTGTCCTAATTGAGGCTGCAGTCACAATTACAGTACGTGGGTATGTGTTTTATTTTGTTGGAGAAGCTTTAACTACTCTATAATTAGCTTGCAGCATGTTAGCTTTTTTAAAAATCTAAAAGGAATACAATAAAAACAGAACTAAGCAACAAGTCAAAGTGACCCAAACCCATCAAATTACTTAATTAATCATGTTTGGATTTGGGAATTTATGCAGGAACATGTGGAGGAGCCTATTTAGCAGAATTCAAAGGTACCTCATGTACTTGAAACTGCTAAAGGTTCAGAACTTCAGGTAAGAGATGGATGGGCTTGATAGAGATGGCTGAGACAGATGAGAAGCAGATCAGCTAAGGACTAGGTAACTGCTTTGAGTTGCAATTACACTAGGAGGACAGGGCTCCTGTATCTTTAACAGTTGTATTGAAAAGGGAACCTCAGCAGGTCTCATTGTTATGCATGCAGCACCTGGTGAAATTCCCTCTTCATCGCAACAGTTAGAGCGGTAGGAGTGAGCAGATACAAAAGAGGGCAGGGCTCTTGCAGCTTTAACTGTTGTGAAGAGGGAATTTCACCAGGTGCTGCATACATGCAAATGACACCTGCTGAAATTCTCTTTTCTGTACAACTGTTAAAGATACAGGAGCCCTGTCCTCCTTTTCATATGGTCGCCCAAAATTACACTTCATTCTTAGCTCCAGGTGGAATGTGGATGCTGCTGTCACCTGGAACTATTGCGCTGTAAACCAGTCTTCCAGGCCACCTGTTCTCTTAGATTATGACAAATGGATTGTGTCAAACCCCATAGCCTGTGTTTATGGGGGTGAGTGAAAGGTCCAGCCTTGGCTAAGGGGTTGGATTAAATGGCTTTGTTCTCCTCCAACTCCATAATTTTTTACTCTACATTTGAAGTGATTGCCTAATGGAAGGAAAACTAGATTTAGGGCTTACCTAGGTGATGAAACCCCCTTCTTCTCAAGCCTTTTACTCACACGGGCCCCCAATCCAATACAATAGCATAGTCACTGCTTTAAAAAGCAAAAATCCACAACTGAGATACCCCACCAGTACTGGAAATAAGGAATGCGCAAATTTCAACAATGAAATGTTGAGAAAATAGCTGAGAAAAGAATAAAGTGGTTGAAAAATGACAGGGCATTGCTCCAGAGCATGCACACATTTGCTGGTGCATGACATTTTTTTTAAAAAAAAAGCTCTACAGATGCTCCCACAGTTGAGTGGTACAACAGAGTAAAGCTAAAAAATATATGGTGCAATCCTATGCATGTTTAGACAGGAAAAGAAGTTCTACAACTCCCAGCAAACCTGCTGGCTGGAGCATGTTGGGGAGTTCTGGGACTTTTTTTTCCTGTCTAAACATGCATAGGATTGCATCCTTAAAGGCTAAAAAGGATAACTCGAAATTAAATTGGCTTTTCCCATGGACAAAAAATGTTTGCATCAATGGGGCCCAGTGCCACTTGTGCCAGCAGCCACATTGCATACGGCATTCCAGATCTCAATGGGTCCATTACGGTACTGTGTTAGGAAAATGCAATTATCTTGAACTTGAAGAGTACCATTTATTTATTTATTTATTTATTTATTTATTTATTTATTTATTATATCTACAGCCTACCCTTTTTCTTGCAGGGAACCCCAGGTTACATAACCTTTCTCCTCTCCATTTTTATCCTCACAGCAACCCTGTAAAGCAGGTGAGGGACTGGCCCAACGTCACCCAGTGAGCTCCATGGCCAAGTGAGGACTGGAACCTGGGTCTCCCGAATCTCAGTCAAATACTCTAACCACTACACCATACTCGCCACCATTGAGAGAAGATGACAAAATCCTGTGCAAGAACTGACCAACATCTATGCACTTGCAAAGGTATTGTCAGCAGACCTAAATCAAAGCCACTAGTTATAAAGATATAAGTTGGAAGGAGAGAGCAGATGAAGGCTGCTCTCCGCATACTCCAGAAAAACACTTATACCTTAAATTTATATCTCTCCAAGGTTGCATACATAGCTCCCCTTACAACCATCATAACCTCCTGGCTGCCCTGGGAGGAAGCTTAGGCTGAGAGAGGAAGTGACTGGTGGTCCAAGGTAATCTAGTGAACTTCATAGCTGAGGTCTCAGCTATGAACTCAGGTCTCCATGATCCTAGTCTGACACTAGTGTAACAATAACAACAAACTCTAAAAGTTCCAGGTTATTAAAGTTGTGCATGAGAGCTTTCCTTTTTCAATTGTTTCCCTGAGAGTCACAAAACCTTTAGGCCGTTTTGGTTGGATAGTAAAACCAAAAAGCAACAAACTGAGCCTTAAATCAGGAAACATACAGAAACCTCAAAATGCATTAACACATTTCTTAAAAACGATCATGAGTTTGCAGTTATAGGATCCTTGGTGCATGAATGTGTACAAAGGTTAATAGATTAAGGATTTTTAATTTCCCGCCTTAAATGTGGGATTTTGGTATCATGTAGTATCTAGTTACGTGTATCCATTATGTTCTAAGGACCTATGATGGTGTGAAATAAAGAGAAACATTTTATATAAATAACATTGTTTAAAATCAGGGAAATCTGGCAATCCATGGGAAATTGGCATTTGGGAAATTTATTAAATGTGGATTATTATTATTGTTGTTGTTGTTATTGTTATTTCACACGAATCATGATTTCCAGAGGATTCCTGCAGTCTATGTTTGTATAAGTTAATAATCAGGAGAATTTCAGCTTCCTGTGATAATTTTAAAAGGAAGTTCCATATTCTTTTGGCTGTGGAGAACACCTTGGAGACAATAGGGTTGCATCCAGAACCACACATGCTTACAGTAGACCCAGTGAAATCAATTGGACTTAAGTTAGTCAAAACTAACTTGCCCCATTGATTTCAATGGATGGACACAAAGCATGACTACATCTGGATCCAGTCCATCATTTTTAACATGTACCCCAGTGTTTCTGAAACTAGGGCAGGGGCCGGAAACACAAGATGGCACAATATTTCAAGGATAACTTTTAAGATTTTAAACACGTCCTTTCAGTTTTCTGAGACAAGCATGATTTCTGAACATTTGGAGTTAGAAACCCTAGCTGTACTGCTCTGACAGCGAGGAAAAGGGGGAGGCTATTAAAGCAGGTTGTTGTACAAGTTGCTGTGGTAACACAAGCCTGCTTGGAGCCAACAGCTTAATCTGAGAGTCGTCACAGCTTGAGAACAGGGCTGGGGTGGGAAGGGAGGGGTCAGATTGTGCTCTGACAGCAGGCAGCCCGCCTGAGCCTCTGTCGCCCCGAGCCTTGAGCTAAATACAGGAGACATCCCTGAGATATCAAAAGCCACCGGTTTCTCTCTCTCATTCCTTCCACTCCAAGCCATCTCCAGCTGATTCCATGTGGATGAGCAATTTGGAACAAATGCCTTGTTTGGGGACGAACGAGGGCACCGCCTTGACTGGAGAAGAAAGGTGGGTTGTGCCACAGGCATTTCTTCCTCCGGCAGCTTTGCCAAATCTTTATCCTGACAGGGAAGTCCCCACACTGTTCCAGACCTGAGACACTGCCATCCATTTTGGACAACAATCCCCCTGCTAGGAGAGGAGACGGTAAAGAGTTCCGTTGCTGTACCAATGCCAAGGCTCATTAATCATGGAAATGCAGCTATTCTGGTGTCTCTGTCCTCGCTGTCAGCCTAACTAGAGCCATTCTGTTTCCTGCCCTGGTTACTCATACAACTTTGGCAATGGCCATCCATATTACAGCAGGGGTGGGCAGAAGGTAGACTGGGACCTACTGGTAGACCTCTGGGCGATTTGCAGCAAAAGTCTGACAATAGCAGCAACAGCAAATCCTCGTGCACACAAAAGCATTCCTGGCTTTTCCAGCGCCTTCTTTTTCAGCAAACTAAATTTGGGTGGGAGCAGGGGGGACAATTTGCTGTTGTTGCTATGCGCTGGAAAAACTGGGAGTGGTTTTATGCACGCTTGGTTCTTGTACCGATAAGAAATTCCTGGCCTGAGCAGGTGCTTAGAGACATCCTTTTCCTTATGAGTATAAGGCGTATGTCCTTCCCGCCCCACCCACTTCTATTTTGCACCTGGCTCTGGTTGGCGGACCTCGAGTTCCTAGTAAAAAACAAAGGCGATCCTGCAACCATGACGTCTGCCCACTCATGTAATATGGTTGACTTAAACAAGAGCAACTTGGAACGGGCAATGTATAGGAACGGGCAATGTATCGTGTCCTCTCTCATTTTATTACATCCCTCCACAACTTCCAGACACTCTAGTCTGCTGTGGCAAAGTCTTGTGGAGCTTCTAAGATTTGCTGTAGCATAAATTTCCACACTTCATAGGACATTTCAGTCCACAAAAGCTTATGCTCAAGAAACATTTGTTCATCTTTTTGAGGTGCCACAGGGCTTTTGTGGGTATTTGCTCCGTATCTCAGGCATCTTCCGTGGTGCCTGCAAGCTAATGTATTCATACTGTAGAAACAGATAAATCTACATTGTGTTCTACATATTTCTCTTCAAATGAAGGAAGGATCCTATCAGTTTAAATCAGAGCAGTGTGAAATCTGCAGTCAAACCACAGAGTCCCACCCTCAAGGTGAGAGACAATGCAAGGAGGGGCAGTCTGCATAACTGAGCCTCATTCTTCAGAGATAAGTTGTTTCTGGTAAGACCAGTGAGAAATTCCACATCTCCAAAAGAAAAATATTATCTCGGCCAATGATGCACCTCTTTTAATTAGTGTCCTGAAGAAAGCAGCAGCTCAAAACATTGGGAGGACACAATGGTATAAGTAGAGAACTTTGTAATGTCATTACTTAATTCTTTCCTTCATTAGCAGCACCTCAGGCACACATTCTTTTCTGTACACTTGTCTGTTTTAAGAGTACAGGCTGGAAGCGGACAGGAAAAAAAGAGGGTCTCCGTGTGAATGGCAGCAGAATAATTCTTTTCTTGACTTACAATTGGCCAAACTCAGCATTCTCTATTTCCAGCCACATGCTGGCAGAGGTCCTGTTCATTGTTTTGCACCCAGAAATGCTTGGCCACATTTTCCAGTGTCCTGATTCTTTCCCCTGTCATTCCTTTGAGAATTCAGTACAGAAATTAAATGGGCCTCGGCCAGAACCATCTTGAAAAAAGAGGCCGCTCTTGCCGAGCTGTTTGCGCATTTCCTACACTGCAATGCAATTAAGGATTGTGCGTCTATGGACATGATGAAGCCCCTGCAACTGTTTAGATGGGTTGCCCTAAAGTCACACTGAGAGGTACGGCAGGCAGGCAGCTTTATGGCAGGGCTAAACTGTTCTCTCAGAGAAGCTATTGGGAGGGGCACATTCCGGTAGTGGGTGGGGCCAAAAGCAAGGGGGTGGGGCCAGATTACAAAAGGTACCAGCGTATTGTAGCTTAAAGCTCTTACTGCCAGTAACTAAATCTTAAGAGAGGCATTTTGGCCTTTTAGAATGGGGGGAGACTGCAAAAACCATGAACAAACAAACATTGGTGGTTGGGGAAAGGGAGTTTGGCTATATGGGAACTCCAGAGG
This sequence comes from Elgaria multicarinata webbii, assembly GCF_023053635.1. NCBI lineage: Eukaryota > Metazoa > Chordata > Lepidosauria > Squamata > Anguidae > Elgaria > Elgaria multicarinata. The sequence continues at coordinate 14,549,047 of NC_086187.1, read as the reverse complement.
GCTGGATTGGGAGCCCAGCATGGCCAGATTTGGGCCCCCGGTTCTCCAACCCTGCTCTGTGGCTTGCATTGGCAAAGCTACTTTGATCTTAGGAAAGGCAGTTAGGGCCTAGGGAGGAGACAGGGACTTAGGAAGGCAGCTTGCCAAGTGAAAAGGAAAGGAAGGAGAGCTAGGATTGGCAGGCTGGAAGAGGAAGCGGTTGTGATGATTATGGGGACATGTCAGAGAGGAAGTAAAATTGGGAGAGAAAATCCAAGCACGTGCCCATGGCCACAGACTGCAGACATGAAGAAGGCTGATGTTTACATATTGATTTGAAATAACTAGCAAATTCTTTGGCTGCCAGACCTCAGTTTACATGAATATGATTGCTCTTGATGTGGAAAGTTGAAGGCATACGTCATTCAAGCGTGCATTTTGACAGATTACTGGTTTTATAGTGGCGTTATAGGTCATTTAAGTAGCCTTTCACGACCCCAACTCCTTTGAGCTTCAAATGTGAAAAAATTCTTATACCATGTGCATGGAAAGATAATATGCAGGGCTGTAGAGCTGGAAGAGATCTAAGGATCTACTCTTCCACAGAGGTAGCATCCTCAATATAGACTAGTTCGCACTGTGTTGATTACAGACAGTGTGCCCCAAGTAAATACCAGACGTTAGCAAGTTGCACCACAGAGGTAGGTTTTGTTAATAAAACCAGAGAGTTCCAACAAATGAGTGGTGCAACAGGGGGAATCACAAGCAAATCAAACTCAAGAGAAAAATGCCTTTCAGACATCATATGCATTGACCAGTTGATTTGTGGATATGAAATTAAGCCAATGTACTAATCTTCGTGTGTGTGTGTGTGTGTGTGTGTGTGTGTGTGTGTGTGTAGGCTTTTGATATATTATAATCTCACTTCACTAGACCCATTGTCTTCAGTGGGCATTTATCTGTGATGGCTGAGAAAAAAGAAAAATATCTCCTTGCCCCAAAGTTAAGAAAAGTAAGCCTTACTTATCTCAGCAGAGAAGTGTATGCTACACAAGGTTGTTTCCCGCCCCCTTTATACTGATTTAAGGGATGCCAAATTTTAGATAACTCTCTGGAATTTGCTAACCCTTAAATTGCATTCCAATCCATTGTCCAAGAGAGTGGTTGCATTTCCCTGAATGGTAGGACTAGCTTGCCTGTGCAGACTTAGGGTGGAGGTCTGTAAAAGGGAGAAGACGTGGGCCAAAAATCTGGCTGGGGCAGCAATTTACATTATTAATAGTATAGGGCCAGGATAACTTAAAGGAATGACTCCTTCTTTATGGTCCTGGCTGTTCCCCAGGTTCAGCTGGTGAGGCCCTTCTGGGTGTTCTGTACACAGCTAAGGTGTGGTTAGTGGGACCAAGGGAAAGCGCCTTCTCTGTGGTAGCCCCCAGGTGGTGGAATGTCCGCCTGAGAGATTTACTGTGCCCCTTTCACTATGGTCTTCAATCTGCAGTTTAAATCTTTTTTATTTAGGCAAGCACATGGCTGGCCTTCTGTTTGATTTTATTATTCTCTCTTTTGTGTTTTGATGTGCTCTACTGTTTATTGACTGTTGTGATTTTAGTGTATTTTTCTTGTATGGTTTTGAAATCACAAGCCACCTCGAGTGCTCCTTATTGGAATGGAAAGGCAAGGAAAATTCCAGTAATAATAATAATAATTCTCATAAAGTAGTATATAAAAATACCCCACTTCTTTTGTATTCTGTACATCATGCAAGTTACACAAAACTCAATCTCACTTAATGGGGGGGGGGAACCGTAAAGTGCTTTACATGGGTCTTGAAAGAGATTGGGAAATTACAACTGGTGCAAAATTATGCTGACAGGATGCTGACAGGGACGGCTGTCAAGGAGCATAGGACACAAATCCTGAAAGAATTGCATTGGTTGCCTATTTGTTTCTGGGCTGAATTCAAAGTGCTGGTATTGATCTACAAAGCCCTAGACGACTCAGACAACTGAAAGAACGCCTCTCCCTTTACCAGCCTGACCATGCTCTTATGATTTGCATGGGTGGCCTGTCTCATTGTCTCACCACTAGGAAAAATACTTTGGGTGGTGATATGAGATTGGGCCTTCCCTGTGGTGGCACCCCAACTTTGGAATGCTCTCCTCCAAGACGTATGCCTAGTGCCAACTTTATAGACATTTTGTTGCCAGTCCAAGACCTCTCCGTTTACCAGGCATTCATGAGTGTTTAGTTGCCACTGCAATCAATCTTGCTGCTGATTGTTTTCATTATATGCTTGTTTATTGTATCTTGTTGTTGTTTTAGCTTAGTTGTTATGCATCTTGCAGTCTAAAACAGACAGTGGAAAATACATTACGAGGGAGGAAAAAAGGGTAGTGGAGGAAGAATGGAGGCAAATACCATTCCACAAACTCAAAACTTGGTTACAACTGAGAATGAAGATTAAGCAGATATGTCAAAGGACACTTAATCTTTTCATTATGGCAGATTAAGAGTTCTGTGCCACTCAAAAGCTTACATAGTCCCTATAGCAACAGAAGATGATATAGTAACAAGATACGAACTTAGCCATTGTGCATCTCTTAAGGAAGAAAGTATCAGCCAAATAGGCACGATGACAGCAATCAAACTGCACAGAGAGTAATAAATGGGTTGCACTGAGAGATAATCCCAGTGGGGGTTCCTAGTGACGTCAACAGCCATCAGGGTGGAACCTGAATTGCCAGGAACAGCAAGATGACATTGTGTAACTTATAACCTTGCTGCTTACTTTCACAAATGATGATTATATGTTTCTGTTTTCTTAATGACAAGTGAATCCCGGAACGGACTCCAACATCTAAACATTGAGAACCTGGAAAATATTCGCCTTGAAAATAGTCATTATTTTGATGTGTTATTTTCCCAGATGGCCCATTTTCTCCTGCTGGACTCAGATGACAAACAAAAGTGTTTTTCTTTTCTTTTCTTTTGGGGAAACGAGAAAGAAATTGTTAAGTGCTGGCCTCTCTGCATACCCACTATCATTTGACAGATAGAAATTGGTACTCAGGTTGCAGAAAGTGAGAGCACGGACCACAACGAAGAGTGATGAGTGAGCAAACTGCTTTCAAAGGGTCTAACAGCAGTGGGCCATCTTGAGTAGTTCTGAAATGTTAGGATGTTCAGTTTCCTGCAATGAAGATGGGATATACCATATCCCTTGTGTAGATATTACAAAATACCACTGTCTGGAGTTTAAAGAAATGTGGAGCACCAAGAAATGCAGGGTTCTATTGTTCGGTTTAAGAAACAGTGTTTGTGTCTCTCATATACAGAATCATCCCCCTGAACTTTGTTTTAATTAATCCAGATTAACTATCACTCTTTTATTCAGCACTCACATTTACTCCTGCAGATTAGAATCCTTTAAAAGAAAAACATGACTTTTTATCGAAAGCATATGCATCTCTTTTCCCTGTGAAGATACAGGGAGATATACAATAAAACACAGTCTGAAAGAGCAATTAAAAATATATCAATTTAGGTGTAATCTTATGCATGTTCAGACAGGAAAAAGTCCTATAATTCCCATTCTCTGACTGTAGAATGGTGGGAATTGTAGCACTTTTTTCCGTCTGAACATACATAGGCTTGTGCCCTTAAGGAATTGTGAAGCCGTAGTCCTAAACTCACAGAAACAGCTGATTGATCACAGGAGCGTCTAACTATACCCCCTGCATTGTGGCAGAATTAATCTGCCCTAAGTATTCACGCTGTCCTAAAGCCACCCAAATGGTAAGCAAATTCTTAAATGGTAAGCAAATCCCACTCTGAGCCCAGCAATCAGAGTAATCAAGGGCCATACCTGGGCAACTATCACGTTTCTACTAAGATTGCAGTTCTTTAGCTGTTCCTTTAACTAGAACATCCCTTACAGCAGAATTAGCTTAAGCGTTAACTCCACCAGCTGACCGGCACAATGCACTTCAGTGTACTTAAGTGTTCTTCGATGTACTAGAAGACTGTTAGAGGTGTGACTTGCAGTGGTAAGCAGCTGTGAAGAGGAATCTTAATGGCTGATACACACAGTAATTCAGATGGGAAGTAAGAGGCACCAAAGACATGGGTGGTCAATTGAAATAAATTGCTCCAAATGATTAGCTTATTGATATTAATACTTCCCACATTAATTGGGTGATTTCTATCTATGCCACTGAAGGATCTTTGTATGGAATGGAATTTTGTGCTTTAATTTTTAAAAAAACAACGTGGAAGGAATACACTCATACAAACAACTTGCACATGGAGCAGCAGCGGACAATCCACCCACACACCCCCAAAGTTGTTTCAAGCAGACAATGACACAAGTGGCTTCTATATGTGGACCTGGTTCAAGGGTCCTTCCACAAGGGTAGCATTCCATTCTGTGAGAAAAACTCATCATAATTTAGCTCCATCCCCGCATCCCAGATGCCCCACGAAGCTTAATCTAGACTTGTCATATAGCATGTCCCACTGCAAGGAAGTTATCTCCTTTATTCCTTGGCAAGAGCCATAGTGGCCAAACCTGTGTGTGATAAGCACGAAGCTGAATGGAGCCTTCAAATTACCCACTTGTGGGGGAAAGGGGATCACAGGGCCAGGGCTGGAAGCCATCCTCTGTATCTACTCTCTTCACGTATACCCAGGCTATTGGTATGTGGGATGTTTTCTTTCCGCACGTCAGAGACTTGCAGGATGCTTCCTCTTACCTATTACTTCATGCAGTTGAAAAGTCCTCTGCGGGACAAGTATGGCTGACTTTCCATGATGTTCCCAGGACATTTTGGAGTTCACTACATATGTTACATGTAAACACAAATACTAAAGCCCCGACAGTTTTGTTTTAGAGAGGGTGATTGAAAATGGGAGTGGTGGGCGTTGAGGGAAGCACCTAGACCAGGAGTGAGCAACTTATAGATCTCCAAATATTTGGCCTACAACTCCCATAACTTCACACCACTGGCTATGCTGGTGAGGGCTGATGGGAGTTGTAGGCCATCTGGAGGGCCATCTTGCCCACTCCAGGTAGCCCTTTCCCCACTTGCCAGTTTCCATTTTGAAACTGAAAGCCCCAAATGTGGCTCACCCCACCCCCAATATCATGTGCATGTTTGTGAAGTCAAAGAACAGTGCAGACATAGCTAACCCAATGCAATATTTTCTTGTGCAAATACCTGTAAGTACAGGGAAAAGGGGGCATTTTTAACTTAATTCCCAATTGTTTACTAATGACAAATCTTTTAGTAGTGAGAACTGATCCTGTTTGTAATCTGTATGCTCTCTCACTCTAGTGGCTACTGCATTGTTAAAAACACAGAGAAGGTACTTTTAAAGACTACAGGTCTGTAGCATGACATTGCCTTGGTGTAGAGAGAATTAGAGGAGATAGCAATCCTGTAATTCCTTACAAGTCTCATTGAACTGAGTGGGACATACAATAACATGCATACAAGAAAAGGATCTCCCAAGGGAGATCAACAAAGAACAGAACAGGGTGATTCTGTCTGGACTTCCCTTTCAGTACTTTGACATAGGTAGTGTCAACAAATCACAAGCTTTCCAGTTGGCTAAAAACTTGGAGGTGATACAATGAAGCGCAAGTAAACTATAGCCTTGCTTTGAACAAGAGATCAGCCTTTTGGAGGGAAGCTAGACTTAGGGAAGACATGCATGTATACTGATTCATTGGCCACATTGCTTTCTAGAGCCCAGCTCATCCAGGTATTTCTGTGTATCAGAAGCCAAGTTTCCACCACCACCCCAATCCTGAACCATGTCACCACGTTTTCAGGATCAGGCCCTGCTGTTTGTTTGGCATTTTGGCAAGCTCTGGCTACACAGTGTAGCATCACAAGCTCAAACAGACCACAAGGACAGTGTCAAAGCTCAATTCCATACAGTTAATTCAATAAGTCACAGATACCATTACTTCATAAGGCAGAGAGACTCCAAAGTTATTAGGGGAATTGTGGAAGGGGGAAGAGGGAGGGGAATGGAGAAGGAAAACAGAGAGAGTGGAGGGGCGGGCGGGGGGGGGGTACGTTAGAACAGCAACAAGCAAAAGAACAAAAACATCCCATAAATCATGCAAAGCTGCTGAAACACCAGAACAAATGACCCCATATCTTGGCCATTGTTCCCGAGCAATGGCTTAATGCACCCCCTCCCCAGCCAACATAAAGTGCTTTCATTTCATTTCAGTCCATTCCTCTGTGCTGGGGGAGGCATTGCCGAATCTGATTTAGTTGGAGAGTTGTGCAAAGAATTCCAGAGGAGATGCAGGCAGTTTACACCAAGAGCGGCTGGGATTTGTAAAGCTGCCCAAGCGATTTGGACCTTCAGTTTCTATTAAGGTAAAACAGGATCCTAGGTGAGATGACTTTGGAAAGTGTAGCTGATATCAAACGTCTTTTCTATTGTCAGACATCCAGTCCAAACCACATCCCATACTCCAGAGGCATAAAACGTTCAAGGAATCTCCTACTTGCTCTCCTTTTCAACTGTTCTCTTGGGCTAAGGCTTCCTTTGTAATTTTTAAGTACAACTAAAGTACGGTTTTCACCTACAGTTCAGACATCTTCCCTCGAGGCTAGGCTTTTGCTAAAGGATGCACGGCATTTTCTCAGAAACGGATGTGGTATATTTCAAACGTGGGAAATTTAATTTTTCTCTGGATGGTTTATTTATAACCATTTTGATTCCAGTGTTGAATATGGTATACACATATGCCTCAGGCTCCTATTAGTTATCGGCTGCCATGGCGTTATTGTTACAATAGTTTCAATGTATATCTCATGTTTTGATCTACAAGCTCTAAAGAGATTAGCAACTAGAGCTGAGCCAAAACATAAGCTGGACCTTCGCAGCCTCACCGGCAGGATGTGAAGCTGCCACCTTGGATATATGGATTCTTCAAGGGAGGCCTATGAGCATGGGGAAGGTTTGGCCATCGTGGCCTGGCATTGGGAAGGGAGTTCAACCCTCTATTCCCCAGGCAACATAGGAATGCTTCCCTTTCTTCCTGCACTATGCTGTCAACATCTGGGATTGTAAGGAATGTTGCTTGTTTGCCTAGGGGCTTTGCTAGACCTACAGGGTGTTCCACCGTTGAGGAGCGGTGAAAGCGGATTTTCCCGTTCAGCCGTGACGCCTCATCATCCACACCTGCCTTCGATTTGTGGCGGAAGTTTGCGCCGGTTGTGCTGCTGCCGCTGCGAGCACGGTTGCGCAGCCACACCGGCCTGATTGCCGCGGCTTTTTTTTTCGCTCGCTGCACGGTTTGCGCAAGTCCGAAAGACCGCAAACTTGTGCAGCCGTCAGCGATGCCGCCGCCGGCCCCGGCGGCGGTGGAGCCGGAGCCGGCGCTGGCGGCGCCAGTGCCAGCTGAAGTGCTGCTGGTGCTGTTGAGGGTCAACATTGATGCGCTCACTTCCTGATGGGGGTCGCGGCGGGTGTAATATGACCCGAGGTCAATCGTCTGCATGGGCACTCTGTGCCTACATCTCCCATCATGCCTCTGAGGTGTCGCCGCCGATGACCGCCTCTGTGCCCTGTGCCCCATCCCAAGGAGCCAACCCACATCTGGCCGTAGCCATGGCAGCAGCCCACAAACAGCTCTGCCCTCTGCCAGCCTGGTACCCACACCAACAGGCAGCGTACAGCACCGCCATTATGCAGCCACGGTGGCTGCCCACTGCGAGGAGTCACCAACTCCCCATGAAGGCAGACTGTGGGATGCCCGGCTTTCTGAAAACTGACCCACGCAGAGGTTGCAGTAGAAAAAACACCAGCAGCGCATGAGCCACTTTTCCGTTCCTCCGTTCCTGCGCTAACTGTCACTGTGGAAATTTTTTAAAAAAGCCGCTCCGCCGCGCTGCCCCAGCTGGCGGGCTGGGCGCAAATGGCGGAGGCGGCTTGACCGAAGCCGCTGGCCACTCCCCTTAGCACGCCTTTTCCTGACCAGTGCGGACCGCAGTGACCTCACATCCTCCCACACGTACTCCGAATTACCGCGGCCCGGCAGGAAAAGGCGCACTAGAACTCACTTTTTTAAAGTCAAGATAAAGAGGCTTCACCCCAGGATAACGACGGATCGTCATGAACGTCATCTGGAAGCCTCGACGCGACTGCCGAAGGTAACGCGCGCTACAGCCTCGTCTACTAACGCCCTAGGTAAGCAAGCAACTATCCCTATATTCTGGCACTGTCCTGTAAGCAGTTGCAGGAAGACAGTGATAGTTACCTGGCTGCCAGTCAATCAGGCGACTTGCCCTATCTTCTAGAGCTGTTATGTCGCATTGCCTGCTTCCGCAGCTGCGAAGTCTCGCAAACAGCCAAAGAAAAAATAAATTACAGGTACGTTCTGCGGGGAACTGAGAGCGCATTTTGTGTCCCATAGCCTCACAAAATGATCTCAAAGTCTTGGCCAAGATTACTTCAGCTCATCTCCATTAATAACACATTTTGAAATAATTCAACAGTAAATGCCCCAAATGCTTGATCAAATAAATGTTTACTGCCTTTTAAAAAGGGGGCAATGGAACAGATTTGGTGGGTCTCCCCCATGAGGGAATTCTATAGAGGGGACTATTCCAGGTAGGTGCCAATCCAAAGGGCCTTGCTTCCTGATCTGAAATCATGGGAAATTAATGCGAGAAGGCATTCCCACATATCCTAGATTCGGGCTATGAATGAGTCTACTTTAAAGGTTAGAACCACCACCTTGAACTTAGTCTTGTTGCTAACCATTGAAGCTATTATAGTACTGGTGCAACATGCTCCTTGCAGGAAGACACACACACACACACACACACACTCACACACACCAGCAGTAGTCATGATGCTGTATTCTAGACCAGCTGAAGTTTCTGAAATGTCTTCATAGGCTGCCCTACATAAAGCATGTGACAGTACTAAAGTGGAAAAATTACTAGGACATAGCAATACAGTTGTGAGGTCCAAAAAGGGGTGCAGCTGGTCACAGGAGCCACCTGGCCACAGCCACCTAGGAATCAAGAAGCAATGTTGGATCCAAGAATACTCCCAAACTGCAAAGCTAATCTTTTGGGGGTAATTAGACCCCATCTAGAATTTACAACCTTCTGGTTCAATAAACCACCCGATATAAGCAATTCTCTCTTATTTGGATTGAGCTTTAGTTTGTTTCTCCCTCTACTCCATAGAAGAGCTCAGAAAGCATTCAGCGACATCACTGCGTCACCTAGATTTGATGAAAAGGAGAACTAGAGCTGAGTGCCATCAGTATACTAACAACAGCCAACACCCAAAACCCTCTCCCAGCACTTTAGTGTAGATCTCAAATAGGATGCGGCCTTCAGAGAGCTCTGAGGATGACCAGCTTCCCCCACCCCCACTGCCCAATCCATTCATATCCTTGGTGCATCTCACAAGTGGGCAACCCGAATACCAGAAGCACTAAAGTCAGCCAAGCTACCTTCTCCCTTTCTGCACATTCCTCCACAACACTTCTTTTAAAATGTGTTATTTCCTTCCTAGTCTCTAATGACAGAATCATAGAATAGTAGAGTTGGAAGGGGCCTATAAGGCCACTGAGTCCAACCCACTGCTCAATGCAGGAAGGGGTGCAGCTGGAGCACTCATCCATCTCCCCCCAACCCACCCACCCTTTTAAAGCTGAGAATTGGGGCATGGCTATCCAGCACCAAGGTAACCCGTACACTCCTGCGACAAGGGCATAGGATATTATATTGTTGGATAAGTGCTCATGTTGGATCAGGGCTTGCAGGAATATAGCACAAAACAACAAAACTTATTTTAATCATCTGGAAAATACTGCACGCATGCAAGCGCGCACACACGTACACGCACACACCTTGATAAAGCTTGCACTTGATTCTTCCTGGGCTATTCTGTGTCTCTACCCTGCTCTTTCATTTTTCTCCTTTTATTCAAATTCCTCTCCATCACTGAGTGGGCCATAGCCCTTTTTGGTGGATTTTTATTTATTTGGTACATTTATATCCTGCCTTTCCTCCAAAGAGCCCATGGTGGCATACATTACTCTCCTGCGATGTTATTCTTACAACAACCCTGTGAGGTAGGATAGGCTGGTCCAAAGTCACCCAGAAATGCTGCGTATGAATATCAGTGAGATGTGTGAACTAGTTCTGGAGAGTAAACTGGTTTCCTTGCAAGAGGGGAATTAACCAATAGATATATACCAATTTCTTGTTTTATGTAGATATATCAGGAATTATACAGGTGTTATTTACTTTCCTTGGTGGATTCCCTTTAGGGTTCAGACATGTGCTTGCTTGCCCTTATCGGACTAGAAGTTGGATGGTCTATGCTTGCCTTTTTGTGGTGGTTGGCACAAGGGTGTCAGAAGCTTGATGCACACACAATGGGCCGGTTTGCATGATCAGTCAGCCCACTGTGGCATATTCAAGTCACAGTGGACTGTGGCACAGGTGGCCATTTTGAATATTCAAGCTGCAAGTGCAGTTTCTTGCAAGAAACTGGCAAGAAAGATCTCATGGGTACTGGGTGGTTTGTTAACCACGCCAACAACCCACCCTCACCAGGCTCAGATGAATGACAAGCTGCAAACACAGCTTGAATATTCAAGTCACCTCACATGCACTGCAACCAACCGGGTCTTAAATAAGTAATTAAATAAATGCTGAGGTCCTGGGGGATGAGAAGCAGTGCGTAGTTTTCCTTTTGCCTTGCAGAAACACCCTCCCTGAACCAAGGAGCAATCTATCATCGTAATACAGAAAGAAGGACCTTCTCTGCTTCCATAATTGGCAATGAGGAAGAGGCATTCATGTGCTAAAGGGCCACATGGCTGTAGGTATGGATGAATCTGTCAAGTTATACATCCAGTTCCTCATTTTCCCAACATTCCATTTTCACATCAATCTGTGACTTTAAAAAATCAGTTTGGAAATTTGTATGTTTTTTTGTGCACATTTCTTCTAATATTACCCTACCCTGTGCCTGCTTACCCTACCCTGTGCCTGTTGGCATTCTCTTCCCCTCCTTATTGTTTTACTATGATTTTATTAGATTGTAAGCCTATGCGGCAGGGCCTTGCTATTTACTGTTTTACTCTGTACAGCACCATGTACATTGATGGTGCTATATAAATAAATAAATAAATAAATAATAATAATAATAATAATAATAATAATTTATATAGCGCCATCAATTTTCATGGTGCTATACAGAACAAAATAAAACAAAATACAAAACACCCTGCCATATGGCTTACATTATATATACAAACATTTACTCCTAATATAATGCATCTCTGTGTGAACTTTCCCCTAATATATGCACTTTGTGCTCACATTTCCTTGTTTTATGCACTTTGTGTGCATTTTCTTGGTTTGTGAACTGCATCACAAAATTCGGATAAGTGCGAATATCATCATATCATTGTGTTCCGGGTTGTATATAGTTTTGGAAAGTGCAAATTTGGCAAGTTCATATTAAAATACAAACTGAATGAATTTCTCACCCGCCTTTTCTTTGCTGGTTCCTTCTGGGTGCAGGAAACTTCATTTACTATGTTAAAAACGCACATACTGGAAAAATAGGGGCATGAAATTATAATCTCTGAGTGTTCATATTCACAAAATGCAAAAGCGTATGAATGTGATGCAGTGCTTATAGAGTTGGACTAGAAACACCTGGATTTTAAGTCCTCATTCGGCCACAAAGTTCACTAGGTGACCCTGGGCCAGCCACTACCTCTTGGCCTAATCTATTCCACAGAGTTGTTGTGACGATTAAATGGAGAGGGCAGAACTGCGTGGACTCCCACAAGCTCCTTGGAGGAAGACCAAGAGAAAGATGTATCGAATGAAAAAATATATACCACCACAAAATCTATTTGCAAGCATGACCTAATGCTTGATGCACACATTTACAGCTATATCACAATGCTAGCTGAACCACCATCACTAATAAATGTAAGGAACACCCAAACAAACCATTGATGTCATAAAACAAGAAATTATTTTACCGCTGGTTTGAACTTCTCTTAAGGTGAAAGTTTGTGGAGACAGCGACTGAACATTTTTCACAGAGCTCCCAGCGTTTGCCTCCCTGATCACTTCATTGTGATCATAAAATCCAAATATTCTTCCCAGTTACACACTAGATCTTCTTGAAAAGCAGAGATTCACCAAGCCCTGAACCTGGCAGATATGGATGAGAGAGGGACTGTAGTGGCAGTGGTGGGGACACATTGCTTTCACAACTTTTGTAGAACACACACACAAAATGGACACCTCCCCCCTTGTCTATCTTCCTACACATCTGTCTAGCAAACCAGCTTGAATACTTGGTCTCTGGAAATTTATGTATGAGCCTTTGCCAAAGGTAAGATCCAAGAACACTGGAAGGACCAATGGTCTGAGATGGTACAGCGTATTCATAGGTCCCTAACAGTAAGGACTTTGTGGCACCAGCTTTTAGAAAAAACACACACCTAAGAAAAGTCTAATAATGAAGTACTTATTTTAGTAAATATCATATGAATGAAATAAGTGTTTTCTCAATACTTCAAGTCTCTCCCTGCCACTTTCCCCAATTTTATTTTATTTTTATTTTTTTTACAAGAGGAATTCAGCAGACGTAGTGTATAGTTAGTTCTAAACTTTGAGGCAAAAAAAAAAAAGTTGTTTCCCTCACTTTTCAGAGTACATAAATGTGTGCTGCACTGGCTAAATAAATCAGTCACTGTATCCCAGGAGGGACAAGCACCTTTTAATGCTCCACTTCAACTGGGCACAGGCTTGAAAATGTGGCGGGTTGTTGCCTTAGATATTAGGTAGCTTTGAGAGCTTGAGAGAGCTGATTAGAGTGAAGTGTCTGCTCTCCTTTGGGGCTCTATTTCTGGATTCTATATAAGATGCTACATTCTACCCAAGGTGCAAGCCAGAGTTTTTCTGTGGGGGGCGGAGAGCATTCCCACAAGACAGTTTTTAGGGTAGTGCAGCACATGATGCCCTACTGATACTTTGGACTTCAAATCGCAGCATTCCTATTAGCCATGCTGGCTGGAGCTGGTGCGATGGTTTGAAATCCAAAACATTTGGAGGGCACCAGGCTGGGGAAGGCTGGTGTAGTGCAAAGGGCAGAGTGTGGGATCTGGGGTGGGATACCCAGGCTCACATCTCTTCTTAACCCCATTAACAAATGGAACAACCCAGGTCATTTTTGGTTATGGTTAAGGATGTCTGGATAAGAAATTCAGTTCTTTTTTTTACTTGACGGAGTTCTGCAGTGTGTATGACTCGATTTGCCTTTGACAGCTGAAAAGCAGGCCATTCCCTGAATTCTGTGTTTCTCTTTCCTGCAGGTTCTGCAATCTGTGCCAAATTTTGAGCAATTCATGCAAATTTCTGAGCAATTTGCACAAATTCGACCGTAATTTATGCAAATTGCCGAAGCTGTGGAGGGAAAAAAATGTGCAAAATTCCCAGGAAATCTGTGAACTGGCCTGACTTGCTGAAGACCAAGTTTGGTGCTGCAGTGGGAACTGTAAATAAGTCCAAGGGCCTGAACCTTGGGAAATTTGTTGAACTCCGCCCCACAAATGTATTTCTCCAACATTCCTAGTTATGATACCAGGCTCAGGAACTCCCTCGCTCAGGAGGTTCATTTATCTCCTTCCTTCCCAGTCTTCACAAAGATTGCTAAAAGTGTTTTTTTATATGTGTTTGCTTTTTATGCTGCCTGATCCCCACGACCTCTTTTATATGCTGCTGCTGTGTTTACTATGGTAGTTGTTCATTTGTAATCGGATTTTATTGATCTAGTTTCATATTGCTTTTTATTGATATTTTGAGAGCTGCACTGAACATTTTCCAATTAAAGGGTAGTACGATATTAAAGGGTGGATGGATGATATTCTGGAGGTGACAGACTTGACCTTGGGGGAGCTGGGGGTGGCAACGGCCGACAGAAAGCTCTGGCGTGGGCTGGTCCATGAAGTCATGGAAACAACTGAACGAATAAACAACAAAATACAAATCTTGTAAATACAAGAAAGAGAAAAAGCTCTTATGTATTAGCAGTAATAAAAATGTTACAACAAATAAATCAAAATCCGTGTCGTAAGTTGTGCCTGCAAAAGCAAAGCCAGTGGAGTGTTAGCACACTAACAATAAACTCCAAACCTCCGTACAATCTCACTGAGCTGGATCCACAGCAAAGATCCCAGAAGGAAGATACACAATTGCTGTCCTGGTCCAGGGCCCCAAACCCTCATCCTCAGAGGATCCCAACATCTCGTACTCAGAAGGAGAGGCTCCTGAATCACACTCACACACACACTCACTCTGCAAGTTGAACACAAGGACAAAAAGAGTGGGCATGAGCTAGAATCACTCTTCCTATGATGCAAGTTTTTACTAGCACAGAGTTGGGGGGTTAACATGAAAGAGCACTGGAAAAATAGTGACCCCCCCTCCCAACTGCAGTGTAAAGTGGTAGACTCTATTCTACCACATTAGGATTCTGCACCTTATTCTGCTATATATGTAGGTGAAACCTAACATTATAATATGGGGAACAGTCCACCCGGAAGAGATACAGATGCAGTTGTTAGATGCTCACTTGCGTCTACAAAATCTGGCCTTATTTGGAGAGGTCCGAGCTTTGGGATCTGTACTGCTGAAATCCTCGGCTTCTGTGGATTTCATTTGGCACCGCAAATGTGCAGTGCCTCTCAATACTAGGCCCTGGGTGCACCATTTTTAGCTGTCAAAATTAACAGCCTCCAGCTCTGTACGTCTCTATTTCCCCCACCTGGGAAATAAGCAGAGAAACACTTAATCCACCTAAGAGAGCGGGGCAACATTTAATGCATGAATTGTTTCTGTGAAGGGCTCTATAGAAGAAATTAACTGAGTAACATTTTTGAAAGCAGCGTGAATGGACTAGGAAGTGAGTCATGGACCACTTACACGGGTAGTCCCTTTGACTCCAGTGGGGACTACACTAATATAAGTGGTTAGTGAATAGACTCTTTATAGGCCTCCCACCTTACCCAAAGAGCTGCTGGGGTTGCAGCCATATATATTACACACACGCGTGCACACACACGCACCATTGTGATTGCCAAGTACCAAGGTAGAGAAATGTAAGAAAGGCTAAGTGTAATTATAATGCCAATCACCACCTTATTAGGTTTATTGATTTGTTACTACACACGTGCACAATTTAGCAATAAGCTGTCTGTGGAAGAATAACTACTGCATTTTGGAAATATTTCCCATATTCTCCCCCAGATCAAGCTCAGAGGAAATATGTTCTTCAGAATTGCAGCTGAACAGGCTCTGCGCAACACTTTTGGAGTGATCCTTGTGTCCATCACAAAGCCGCCGCCGCCACCACCCTTATGGGAGCAAGTGTAAAAAAAAAGATGACTGGAGTATGTGTTTGTGTTTGTTTAAAAGAAACAGCAAAAAGTTTGATCAGATATATATGCAAGGTACTGGGAGGTAAATGCATCAAGGGACAGCCTGCATGAATTGTAGGGGTGACAGGCAAAAAGGAATACATCAGCATTCACTCTGAAGGCTGGATGTGTATCAGCTAGGGAGCAACGTCCAAAGCAAGGACAGCACAACCCACACCCAAAAACTTACACCTGCTCCTCTTTCTATACTTAGCCTTACACCACCTCTTTCTTCAGAGAGTTCATAGCAGCTTAGAAATGGTTAAAAATCGGCCAAATCCCAACTACACCTCCAAAGCTCAAATTCAAAATTGATTGCCATTTTCAACTGTTATTAAGTTTAAAACAACAACAACACCACACACGTCATGAAACTACCTGGCCTGAGAGAATGGACAGTGAACAGTAGCCCAGGCACATGCTTGCAAACACGTTAAATTGCATAAGGGGTTTTGAAGACGCGGGGCCAATCCTTCAGTTAAATATTATGTTAAGACTCAAAACGTGTCCTACTGATATCAGATCTCTTTCCCCTAAACATTCGCAAATATCAATATTGTGTAGATGATATTGTAAAGGGCAATATCTAATTCTAGCAAATAGTGGCTGGAACAACAGGACTCCTCCAATTAACACTTCAGTAAAAGGGGTCTGGTCAGATGTGAGGAGGCTTCTGGTACTGTATTGTGGCTAGCTGGGGTTACAGAATTTTGAGTTTTTATTTTCCAAACCAGTGGCTCTTAGCTCAGTGCTCTAACCATAAGGCGTCACTGCTTCTTGACACCACACTCTGCTTGATTTTATATGAGGTGCATGTGGCAGGTTTCTTATGTTATCAGTTATAATGATGCCTTCCATGTCTGGCAACAGGGGTGGAAGAGAACGGGCTGGGAGGAGTCTAAATATGGAGTTTGTGCCTTATTTACATTTCACATCTTATTCTGCTACAGGCACTCAAGGAATGCCAGATTTTGCAAGGAGATGTTAACAGCAACGGCACCTCCAACAGGTCTTCACTCCCCCACTAAGGGACTATGTAATGATGTACAAATGATTGGCAATACCTGGAGGTCTCCTACATTTTAGTCATAGTCTGCCATGGGAAGTTTCGCTTGTAATAAGTATCTTAATTAAAAGTTTTGCCTGGCACTGCACCTACCCTACATAGTTAGCACTCATCACTTGCCTCCCACAAGAGCCCCAGAGCATGCTGCCTGTACAGACCAGAGACAAATTCACAGATTAACAGGGCAAACAGGAATAACTGCACTGAGTGCAGCAAGACCTCCAAAGTTTTCTTGTGCTTCTTCTAATTCCCAGAGAATGTCTCACCCATGCACAAGGAAGCATGCCATCCATCCAGTTTTAAAATCAATTTACTTTTTTCCTCCCCATTTGCCTATCACAATGTTAAACAAATTCTTAATTGTGCATCCATTTGAACAAATTAATGTGTCTAAATGTGTAAAAGTCTGGGTTGTTTTTTTTCTCAGTCTCAGAGATGTAGGGATTTTATTGGTAAGGTACATCTCCATCCTTCTTAATAAAATTACTGGCCCATTCACAGAATTATCACTTGTAAAAATGCACAATCCTGAAGGCAATCTACATCAGGAAAAACTTCCTGACTGTTAGAGCAGTGTGACAATGGAATCAGTGACCTAGGGAGGTTGTGGGCTCTCCCACACTAGAGGCCTTCAAGAGGCAGCTGGACAACCATCTGTCAGTGATGCTTTAAGATGGATTCCTGCATTGAGCAGGGGGTTGGACTCGATGGCCTTGTGGGCCCCTTCCAATTCTGCTGTTCTATGATTCTATTCTATGATCACCCATGTATTGAGGACTGTTTTCCCTACTTAAACATCCTTAGCAGATAAGTCCATATAATATGTACTACAAAGAACAAAGCTAGGTATTATATTAAAGGCATGGCTGCTGCCAAATAAACAATGGACGTGTATTTAATTTTCCCTCTTTAACATTTGTAGAATTTACCCACATTCTACTGTCACAAATTTCCATGTTTCCTTGCCTCCTGCAGTCAATGATGTACAGTGGGTTGAGGAAATGAAGAGTGTGGGTAATTTTTTTTAGACATTAGGACCATTATGCCTTAAACTGAGTCAGACCATTGGTCCATCTAGCCTAGTATTGTCGACACTGACTGGCAGTGGCTCTCCAAATTTTCAGGCAGGGTCCTTTCCTTGCCCTACTTGGAGAAACCAGGGATTGAACCTGGGGCCTTCTGCACATAAAACATGTACTCTATCACACTGAGCTACAAGCCTCTCCACATTAATGAAGAGGGTGGGAGAACATAAAAGCATGGCTGTTTTGCTGAACTCATATTGTTCCAGTCCTGAACAATATGAGTTCAGTTAGGCCTCATCTAGAGTATTGCGTCCAGTTCTGGGCTCCACAATTCAAGAAGGATGCAGACAAGCTGGAGCGTGTTCAGAGGAGGGCAACCAGGATGATCAGGGGTCTGGAAACAAAGCCCTATGAGGAGAGACTGAAAGAACTGGGCATGTTTAGCCTGGAGAAGAGAAGATGGAGGGGAGACATGATCGCACTCTTCAAATACTTAGAAGGTTGTCACACAGAGGAGGGCCAGGATCTCTTCTCGATCCTCCCAGAGTGCAGGACACAGAATAACGGGCTCAAGTTAAAGGAAGCCAGATTCCAGCTGGACATCAGGAAAAACTTCCTGACTGTTAGAGCAGTGCGACAATGGAATCAGTGACCTAGGGAGGTTGTGGGCTCTCCCACACTAAAGGCCTTCAAGAGGCAGCTGGACAAGCATCTGTCGGGGATGCTTTAGGGTGGATTCCTGCATTGAGCAGGGGGTTGGACTCAATGGCCTTGTAGGCCCCTTCCAACTCCACTATTCTATGATTCTATGATTCTATGAACCCCTCCTTGATGTCTTGCTCTGTTACTTCCGATGGGTGCGATTTGCAATTTCACAGAGAAACACAATACAAATATGAGTGTCCAAGTTAGCAAAAGAGGTGGCTGAAACATCCTAAAGTTCCTTGTTTGTTTGTCCAGACAAGAGTTCTGTCCTGATAAGAATTGTGGAATAATAACCTCTGAATCTTAATTGTATGAAGCTCTTTGTGCACGGCCAGCTGCTTTACTTTGCAGTCTGGACTGAATCTTAAGAAGGCAAATGTATCATCTGAACAATTTGTCACAAGCACAAATTGCAATTTGGCGTGCCATCATGAACCTTTTCAGTTTGGGCTAAACAGAGGTGTGCCAAGCTGCAGTTTGTGCATGTGATGAATGATTCAGCTGGTCCACATGCTGTATACATGGAGCAATAGGCTGAAAAATCGAGCATTTGGCTTCATTAGTTCTGAGAATCAACTCGTATTTAGCATGCTTCCAACTAGGATTTTGACTGTGAGGCCTGCTATTCCCGTTTGTGTGGTGAGTCTGCAGAGTTTGCATTACTTTTCCTCATGGGGAACATGTGAAGGGCGGACATGTATTCTATAGACATTCAGGGACCCACTACCAGCTCTGGCACATGTCTACTTAGAGATGTGCATCTCCTCTTCATACATTACATGATCCCACAAGGACCATTGGTGTAAACACAGTAAGTATGCCTGTGATTGGAAAATGTGATGGAATCACACCCCAGGCACAGGCTGAAAAACTGCAGGCTTGTTTGTATCCGGCATCAAATCATGCCTTTAACTGGGAATGCAAGCCAATACGCTCCTCTTTCTGCAATCTGAAGTGCTTTTATGGGGGTGACTTCCATTGATGATCCATTGGTGAGTCCTGCTGAAAGACCTCCCCCATGAAGGCTCCTCCTCCCTCACCTGTCACCACCGACAGGCATTCCAGTAGGAGATGAGGGGGAAAGCAGCGCCATCCCACTAGCCCCGCTGAAAGACTACATCATTTTTCCTCTTCTTTTCCCATCCCTTGTTCTTTGTGTCGTTTTGAGATCGTAAGGCAGGAACTGTCTTGTTTTACTGATTTCATGTATAGGTTGCTCTGGGAGCCCTTTTCCGGCTGAGAAGCAAGATAAAATACTTTCAATAAATAAATATATCTTAGCGTAGTCTTTGTAGCAGAGGCTCTCACCTAGCTTACTTCCAATGTTCTCTCTCTCTCTCTCTCTCTCCCCAAAACACTTAATCTGGTGTGGGAAAATGTTGTAAAGAAAAACGTGGTAGCGGAAGTGTGGTGATGGCTGCAGTGTGATCTTGCTTTGTTCTGTCCTGGGCCCACCCTGCATCTCTTACCATTCAATGCTCAGAGACCTGGGACGGAAGGCAGGCAGCTCAGCCAAGCCATACTCAGCTTTCCTCCTCTTCTCCTGCTTCTGCTTAACTGATAACCGGTGTGTGAACTTAGAGAGGCTGCTCTCAGACCTGGGGAGGGGGGGAAAGGAGAAGTGTTAACTTCATCACAGCATCACAGTAACCAGAGGGAAACGGCAGGGGAAAGAGGCCAAGGAGGAGAAGAGCTGGTGGCCAAACGTCAGGAAATGAAGAGGCGAAGCCGCGTGCTCACTGGTGGCACCTTAAAAGATAACAAATTAATTATGGCTAGGGATAGATGACCCTGTCAAGTTCAGCTGATCGCAGTTTCTTGTTTTTCCAATCTTACGCTTATATGAAATTCATATGCATTTTTGTGGCATTTCTCCCAATTCATGTATTTTGGTACACAATTTTTGCCTAACGTATGCATATTTTTGCAAGCACTTTTCTTATTATAATGCATTTGAAACATAATTTTCAGTAATACACACACAAACACAACACACACACACACGTATGTGTGTTCACTTTTCCCTAAAATAGGTATTTTTTGATTGGAGAATTCCACAGAAGCATTTGAGAAGTGCGAATTCCAAAGGATAATTTCTCCCTGTCCCTAATTGTGGCAGAAGCTTCATAGGCTAGATCCTGCATTTGACAAAATGGACCAAGGAAACTTATGCCACTATATGTTTACTAGTTTTTTGGGTTTTTTTATGATTCAACAGACTGGCATAGTCAACCCTTTGGAACAAGACATCCACTGGAATCCTTACCATTCAGCTTAGTTTTTTAAACCAAGTTTCTAGCTTTCAGAGTTGCACAGAAAAATCTTTAAGTGACTTCAAAATTCATCATACAAAGTGTACTCCTAATGCCAGCACTAAAGATAAATGACGTTTGTCGGATTGATACAGTTATGCCCGGTTCAGAGTATAATGTACAGATTTTTGGGGGAAAGCTATAAAGAGAATGATCTGTATTGTCTTCGCTTAAATACCAAAAACTTCCAAAAAGCATGGAAATATATATATGTGCAAAGAGTATCAGAGAGGAGATAGGCAGATCTGGGAGCAAGGGACAGAGACTGTAAGCAGTGGTTTTCAAACTGTGATCTCAGTAAGCCTGGTGGTCATCAGCAGCATATAAGAGTTTCCCATTGAAAAAGTCAATAATGGAAGTTAAGCTTCACTGAAAAACAGGTTGCCCATCTCTACAATACACAGTCCCAGGATCCATTTATGTGGGGTGATAACAGGCCAAGATAGCATCCTGTGTGTCCTGAATGTATAATGTAGAACCCTCCCCAGCCGCCTCTACAAAACAAAGGGGTTCCTCTGTTGACACAATGATGTGGAAAGGATTCCATGAAGGATGAAGGTTGAAAACCATTGATTTAAGGGATCATTATGACATTCAGATCAAATTGGAGATTCTGGGACTTGGGTGGTACTACAGTTCAAAGCATCTGGCATCAGTCAATATGAAACAGTGAGCATTCACATGGCAATTTTCAGGGTACATGATGCCATGATGGAGCAAGTTCATGGTCTGCTAATAGGCTATGTAATAGAAATACAGTAGCCCACCCACAGAATGGGTTCTGTGTGATCTATACCCTAACTGGATGGCGTTCTTTAGTCTACTCCAAGGCTTCCGGATTACTGCTAGAACTCCTGCCTAACTGTGGCTGCTGCATAGTTTCCTGCATGTACATCTGCCTCAACCTCAACCCCTAACCTATTGCTCCCATCCCATTCCTGGACCTACCTTGTTTCTTGTTTCTGCCCTTCTTTTCTTAGCATTCCACCTCCATGGATAGATGTTCTGATTCTGAACCAACCCACGCTAACATACATGGACTGGGCTTAGGTATGTGCAAACCCAACAGCAAGTAGTGGTCCCTGGTGGATGTGGGGCCATGCAGCAGGTAGTGGTACCTGTGGGACCAAACCTGAATACACAAAGGCAGCACTGGTAAGGACAAACAGGGCTCTTTGTTGCAGCTCTCATTTTCAACAGAACAACTTGTTCCACCTCAGCTACAAAAATCATTTAGCATTTATATAGCATATTTCAAATGCTCAAAGTACTTCATGCACATTAGATTGCTAATTATTCCAAGCAGCCTGTAAAGTAGGGCAGAGTTATTCTCCACTTATTACACCCAAGGTGGTGGGGGGGGGGGCGCGCTGGGGGCGGGAGGGACTAGCACTGCCTAGTCCTAAGCCATCTAGTGAGTTCATGACATAGATTAGATTTGAACTGGAGTCTTCATAGCTCACACCTTTTGCCACCAAACCACTTATGACTTTGGAGAGA
Organism: Elgaria multicarinata webbii; assembly: GCF_023053635.1. Taxonomy (NCBI): domain Eukaryota; kingdom Metazoa; phylum Chordata; class Lepidosauria; order Squamata; family Anguidae; genus Elgaria; species Elgaria multicarinata. The sequence goes on along the minus strand of NC_086187.1, from coordinate 14,526,961 downwards.
GAGAAAACAGTAAGGAGAGGCAAAGGGAGTCAAACTGATCCTTTCAAACCCACCACCATTCATCACTGCAACAAAACCAAAACACGTCACATTTATATACTACTTGTAGAGTTTTCAAAGCACTTGACGGGCATTCCCAGTCATCCTTACTGGCAACGTAGGCCAGTACTATTATCCCCATATTGCAGATTTGGGAACTGAAGCCAAGGATAGTTATTACGCTCATGGAGAAGCAAGATTGAAATCCAAGGACTACTTGATTTGCAGCTTATAGCCAAAGTAGATGATGTGTTAAGTAAGTGTATGCATTTCATGTACCTGATTTTTGTTATTTAAATAATAGCCATGCAGGGATCCAACCAGTGGAGTGCAACCCTTTCCTTCGACATGACATTCCCAATGAAAATCACCCTCCCCTCCGAAACATCTACGAGAGAAGCTGTCACTGATGCCGGTGCTATTTTCCTTCCTGGGATGAAGAGCTGCTTTCTCTGTGTGTATGTGACTTCCATTGGGCCACTGCATGGAGGTGGCGCAATCCCATTCCCCACCACCACAGCTGCTGTTAAATATCAAAAAATCAGATAGGTTAAATGCATACCTGAATTTAATATACGTATTTGGGCCCTCAGTCTTTTAGCTATTACGCGATACCACCTCTCTCAGAGTTAAGAAAGGCATATTATTCAAAGACAAAGACTCAACATCTGAGTTCCAGAAACCCTGGTAATTCATTCACAGTATTAAATATACCCCAGATAAGATGGCAGGGATCTTGCGCCTTTAATATTTCTGTAGAAGAGGGTATTTCAGCAGGCCCAGTGTGTCGTGCAAGCTAGACCTGCTGAATTTCCCTGTTCCACACAGCCACCCAAGCCCCAGAAATCCTAACAGAATGCTCAGATCCTGATATCAACTGCAGGAGTAGCAAATAAAAGCCCTCACAACAGCTTAAACTTGTCTAGCTTTTTTTCCCTTTCCTTTTTCTTTTTGTTCCCTTGGTTAAGCACAACCCAAGCTCGCTGAAGTACTCTGAATTCAATCTTGAAGCTTGTTCCAATTTGACTTTGGCCTTTGCTAGACCTAAATGAAAATCCGGGCGAGAGGAGGGGAGATCCCACGATGCATCTATCATGGGATCTCGCCATAGGCTAGACTTCAGGCGTGACAAGCTCTGGAGGAGAGCTATTGTGCCTGCCATTTTTTTTTTCAAATGCCGGATGCGCACGAACGCTGGTGCGCGCAGGTACGTGGTTTTTTTAAAAAAGGTTTCCCCGATCCCCCCACCCTGCCCCCAATGGGAGCAGCACTCCTGGAGAGCGCTGCACCCTGTGCGCAGAGCCGGGGAAAACCGCTTACACGGGCCACACGCTCATGGTCTCAGGCAGACCACGGGAAATACCAGGCCAAAAGTGGTGCCCATTATCCCGGGGCAAGGGAGGGTTGATCCTTGCCTGAGCCCGGGATCCCCTGTGCATCATCTGGACGCACAGAGGTGATCCTGGGTATCAGCCCGGGATAACCCTTCGTCTAGCTAAGGCCTTTGTATCAGATTGAGACATTGTTTGGTTTTCGCATGAAAATACATGCATCTTTTGTTGTGCATATTTTTTCCAAATAAATAGTATATATTCTTCGCTCGTTGATTAAAGTTTATTTGTGTACATTTTTCCAAAGTATGCATTTTTTCATGCACATTTTTCAAATGTACACATGCTGCCGAACACATTTTTTAGGTCTGCAAATCACATTGCAAGCACAGAAACGTATGGACTTCGACCCCGGATTTCATCTTGGCCTGTGTTCAAACTGGAAGGTGCAAACTGGGTAAATCTTGCTCAAAAACAAACTGAAACAAATTTCTCATGCATCCCTACTCTTGAAACATTCAGTGGGTGCATAGATAAGTGTATAAGTAACATGTAATAACTATTACAGGTGGTAATAGTTATTTAAACTATTTAAACAATAGTTATTTAAACAAAAAGTAGAGACTCATTGTGGAGGAATGCCATGCCAATCTAAGCTATGCTAGTAAGGAACAGTCTCAAAAAAAGCAAACGAAAGTGAAAATTAGGGGAATAGAACAAAATCTGCAACTTCACAGTCCTCTGTGGGTGTATCCATATTTGTATTTGCTTGACTGTTACATATACCTAAGTCGGTAGGCTTTTATGGCTTATTTAAACCAAGCAAAATACTTGAGAAACGTTTCCCAGAAAAGCAATCCCACTGTCTCTCTTTACAACAATGAAATAAACCGCAAACAGCTAGCCATTTTTCAGATACGTTTTAAAACATCAGCATCTTTAATTCATTAACTCTGGTTATTGATTTATTTTTCAGCTTATAAATTTGCTGTTGCTCACGACAGGGTGGAGACAGTTTTTTGGAGGGGGAAGCTGTCTGTCTAAATATTACCACTGGGAACGAGTAGGTTCAGGAATTTGAAGATCATTCTTTAAATTTTTTTAAAATAATCATTTTTTACTTTGCTGGAAGGAATGGATGTTTGCTTTTTTAAAAAACTGGGGGAAATCAACTCAGAAGAAAATTCGGGGGGTGGGGGGATTTGATTAGGAGCAGTTACACATCTCATTAAAACCTGTAAAATAGAACCTACAGCTCAAATTCTATCTCTGTCATTATATTCTCCCCTGCAATTCCATGTCAAAGCTCAGGTGGTAATGAGTCATATTTCAATTAATTGGAGCTCCGTAAAACCAAACATTTATCTCTTAGGCAGTTTCTACATTCAGATGCTGAGTAGAGGAATGTGAGATATCCAAGCGATGTGGATTAAAGGGTTAGAAGTAGGATTGTCATCTATAAACCAGACATTTCACACAATGCATAGGTGGGTGAAATTTCATTGGAAGTTATATTCATTCACCACACATATATTTCCCCTTTCTTCTGTTTAATAGCCAGTCAGTGCAGCAGGGAAGGGGGACATAGTGTTATATGGCATCAAATGCTGTCCCATTATTATTCACATCCACCTGTGTGGTGCTGTGAGATCCTCTTCTTCTTTGAAAAAAGTACTGGTGCCAGCAAATTGTTTGGCAACTGGCATTTTGATCCATTTTTTATTCATTTACAGATATAATTTAAATCCAGTTAAATTGCTAATGAAGGGCTTGCACTGACAGTTTTTGAGAGAGAGAATCCTCATCTAATGCACCTCAATCTATACGCAAACCATGGATTAACCACTGGGTCGTTTTGCCCCTAATCAACCTAGCAGTCCAGGTTCAGATGACACGCTATGCAATTTACAAAGGAACTGATTGGGGATTGCTAAGTAAAAGCAGAAGTGATGGGCACGCTGCAGGCAGCATGTCTGCTTTCTCCTGCTTGTTCCCAACAGTACATGAGCTGTCGGTGTCATGCAAACCAGGTCAATATCTTACCTTTAAACTGAACCCCAACTCCCCACCTTTTTCCTTCAGGTAAAGTGTGGGCATAGGATTGCTGAGGACCATAGGATCGCTCTCCCCAGCACCTTGATACAATGACAGTGAGACTATTTGCTCTGCAGCAGTGGAACTAAGCATATTGATATCTTTTCTCTAATTTTATATTTTAAATCAGTTGTTTCTGTGTTCAGTGACTCTCAACCGCTATAGCCTAGAATGACAATTCAAGAGAGAGGCTGTGTCTGTCCTTCCTGGGGCCCTTAAAAACACACCACCGAGAGAATAAAAATAACAACCACAATATTTTCATGTCTACTGGGGGACTTGAAAGAACATGGCTAATCTTAATTAACACTCTTGTAGTCACCATTCAGTTCATTATATCATAAACCCTTTTACCCATGTGAAATTTGGGGACTGGTTAAGAAAACAAGATTGCATGTGATGATTCAAAAGTTCAGGACTAGGAGAAGAACCCTGTGTCAGCTCCTCACCTTATTCCTTAACATTTTTTTCTGTCAGATTTCTCTTTTTCCATGGGCTTCATTTGCCAACAATGTTGCTGTACATAGAAATTACAAGCATTGTGGACAGAGCGCAACACATCCAGTCCCATCTGGCATGTGAGAATGGTTCTTAGAAAGTGGCTTTAAATCTGTTTTGTTTTTCAAGGCCTAAATATGGAGTTAGAAGTACTTAAATATCTTATAATTTAGAGCTTTCGAACTTCAAACAAAACCTAGTCTTAGTTTATAAATTGTGAAATATTTGGCTAAAGTGGAAATATAGTACATCCAGGAGGTATGGGATAGCCACATCTTTTTCTCATCTGGTATGGAGTTTGTTTATTTGTCCAGCATTTTTATTTGCTTATTTTGAAGTTAGACTCTTAAATTATCATCCTGTGTCACAATAACTCAAACTTCTTGAACTCGCCATACACCACTCAGATATATTTACAGGGCTGATTCAACGTGTGCTGATTTCTGTAGTCATCATTCATTTGGAATTTTGGGCCTATGTTTTCTGAAGGGGTCCAAATACAGGATAGACACGACTCCGGAGCCAATACTAATTGAAAAACTATAAACATTTAGTTGGTTCATTTAATGCTGTTTTTGAAATCCATTGACTTTGGGACTTCTTCAGAAAGTGTGTTCTACTTCATCATAATGTACAGCAAGTTGGGAAACCTATGGCCCTCTTGATATTGTTGAACTCCAACTCCCATCAGCCCCATCCAGCATGGGCAATGGTCAGAGTTGATGGTAGTGTAGCCTGACAAATCTAAATGGCCACAGATTCCCCAGCCAGGGTGTATAGCATCTGTGCAAGCCAAAACACAGTACGAATTTTTTATATATATTTTAAAAATCCATCCAGTCTCTTGATCAGTATTTTGTTCCTTACTAAACAATATTTGCTGCTCATAGCATAGCTTGCAGCTGTGTCCTTCTAAATAATGTCCTAGAGATAGCATGCTGAAGAAGTAAGTAGGGGGATGAGAATTATCTCCAAAATAAGGCTGAAAGAGTTTATTATTAGCTTGTTATACATTTTAATATCATTCTTCCTCAAGGAGGAGAGGTTATAGCTCAGCAGTAGGGCACATGTTTTGCGTGCAGAAGGTCCCAGGTTCAATCCCTGACATCTCCATTTAAAAAGATTAAGCAGCAGGTGATCATAGAATAGCAGAGTTGGAAGGGGCCTACAAGGCCATCGAGTCCAACCCCCTGCTCACCAAAGTCCCTCTGCTTGAGAACTCCTGGCTGGCTGTTGCCAGTCACAGCCAACAAAACTAGGCTAGAAGGACAAAGAATCTGACCTATTTACCCATGTAAAAAACTTAAGAGTAGCTGATATAAGGTTCTGAGGTGATCTCCTATCAATGTCCAGACCTGCTTTGATTTAGTGATGGAACCTTACCACTATCTCTAGACTCTTTCTTAGGCCCAGTTCTAAGGGCAGAGAGAGACCTTCAAAAATCACACAGAGCAATGCATTCCTTTCACTGCTATTATTTGCACATGATAAATGTGGCCAACATACTCCCAAATGGCCACTTCTCTCTAAGATGAAAGCAAACTGAGGCAGACTTATTTCATCTCCTAAGGTCAAGGGATATTAAAGTGCTCCTCTTTCCTTATCCAATTACATCTGCCTTGCACCAGAAATGTGCAAGAAATGTGCAACTAAACCCTTCAGATAAAATACTGTCCATTTCTTTTGCTCTTCTCTTTCTTTCATTCCTTGCTATTCTTCAAAGCTCTATTCATGAACAGAAAAGTACAGAGTGAAGAGGAAAAGAAATCATTCTACCTGTGTGATGCTTGCAAATTTCTGGTTATTCGTCAAGTCAATGATTCTCAAAACATCCCTTGATCCTACAACAGTCTTATTTGGAAATAAATCCTATTAACTTAAAATGAGTTTACTTCCAGGTATTTTCTTTTTCTTCTTGATTTGCATTGCAGGGGTAGGGGTGAAATCACCTCTCTAAAGACTGGAAGAATCTTGGGGTGGGCTGGCAAAGCTCAGAGATTTGGGGAAGAGATGGTCTTACCTTTAAGGTGGCCAAGGGCAATTTCTGTTATCTCTCTCTCTCTCTCTTTATTTAACAGAAAAAAATGTAGTGGCTGCAAAGGAGACAGCCATCTTCCTGCCAACCCACCCCAAGAATGACCCTGGAAACAACACTACATTATGACATAGGACCTTCTGTCCCAAATTAGAAGGAGACACCTAGGGACCGCTGAGAGCAGCTCAGCTGCCATTGAAAGAGTCGTGAAGCTTTCCCCCCTTTAAAATGGGGGAAAAAAACCTTGGCCACCTCATCTTTAAAGTTAATGCCACCCTACACCGAAAGGTGCTGAGAATCTTCCAGCCTACCCTGAATGCCTCCAATATTCTACCCCATCTCATTTTTGTGGTGAAACAAATGGTCTCAGCCCATCCTTGGTATTTCGTACCACCAAGTAATTCTTTTAATAGCTGGTCATTTTTGCAAAAAGTCATTTGTTTCAGCCCTTGGCAATTAGTTTCTGGAGCTTTGGAACACAATCCTGTCATTACAATACCATAAGTACACGGTTCCCCTTCCTTCATGTGTTTCATTTATATGCCATCTTCCTTCTGTTGAATTCAAGGCAGCCTACATCAGTTTTCCAGGCAGTCTCCCATTCAGGCGCTGAGGATACTACACTTGATCTTAGCCAGGAGACCCAAACCTGCTTAGCTTCAGCAAGGTTGCTGCATCATGTGTTTTCAGAGCACCTGCATAATTTTAAAGGTTGCAGAACATAAGGAATTGTCACTGAACTGTGCCCATTTATTTACACACGTCTGCGTGTACTCTCGGCAACACAAACCTACACTGTAAACTAAACTCGGCAGCATGAGCAGCTATATTCTGTGCCCTGTATATAAATAGGGCTCAGAAGCAAATTTTCCTGATTTCACTTGCTTTGGACAATTTGTTCTGCTTCTGCTAGTCACGAAGAACAACAAGGAGCTATACAGAGCACTGAATCTCCCCTGCTGAGCCACTGGAAATTTCATTCAGAAGTTACCCTGGCTGCTAAAAATTTCACCAGCCATGTCTCATTCAATCTGAAGCATAATCATAAGGTTTAAGAAGTCTCCTCCCCACTTTAAAATGCTCAGGAGGCCAAATCCTACATCCAGTTCCACATTCTATAGCGTTTCTCCACTCCCATTGGAATCAAAGCAAGTCCTGGGTGGGATCCAAAATTTGGAAGCCCACTAACACAATGGTACCTTCTTTTCCTCTTTCCTTGCAATACCCACATGCACACAAATCTGCCCCAGAAGGTCTCTCAATCCTCCAGAGCAGTTTTTGCGGAAGGGGGAATCTGTTCTGCGGATGGGTCATAAGCCCCTGCATTCAGGGAAGTGGTTGACTAAAATGTTACCAAGTTGCTGTGGAGCCAGTATCTCTGAGATACTTTTTCAAAAAGTAAAAAGTAGCACCTTAGCTCTTGAGACACATGTGGAACAGCACAAAATGCTTCAACATAGTGTCCTATAACTCAGTTGAAAGAGATTATTGTGGTACCAGTACAGTCTATGCAGACTGCTTGTTGCGTTTCATACATACTTTGAGCACGCCCGGTCCTAGATAGAAAGGTAGCTAGTTTTAAATAAAATTTAAATAAATAAAATTAAATTATCCTGGGACACTTCACAAACTCCTGACTGGAATGTACAGTGCCTGCCCAAGCAGGAGCACAAGCTGCGGCAATGCAGGCATGCCTTTGGAGTAGGTTTGTGCAAGTATCCACATTTACAGAGAACTCTTCCTTCAGGCAGACTAAAAAGAAGGTTCAGCTGAAAATAGTTCTCTTTTCACTCTGCCTGAAGTAAGAATCCTGTGTAACATGAAAACTTGCATACCTTTATATCATAAGAAAATGCCGCAAGGTAACTCCTTCACCCCTGGTATTTTCTTGGGCCAAAAATGCAGCCATCTATCCTAGTTGACTCTTAACAAAAGACATGTAAAGCCCTGAGAAATTTTCCTAACTTTATTGAAATGCTCTTAACTTCCATTGTAATTATTATAAATGTTTCACCTGAGCACGATTGTTCTAATTCATCCCATGTTTTGCTTTAGATGAGACTCAGAGGTAGCTTAGAAATTTCATTTCCAGAAATTCTACCATGTCATTCCACAAAAGACCTCCAAATTGCCTAATAAAAACTATGCAAAATAAAATGAGCAAACTGTCAATAGAACAATTGATAGGCTACAACTGACTAAAATGAACAGCATAAAGAAAATGACAAAAAATACTCTGAATAGATCTAAAAGTTGCCTCGAGTTCCTTGGAGGAAAAAAAGGCAGGATATGAATGTAATAAATAAATAAAACATATGTTTCACTAAGAACAGAGGACATCCCAAAGCACAATGTATAGGAAGGATTTTCCAAAGTTGAGGCACCACAACCAAGAAGGTCCCACCAAACTTCTGTAGGTGGAGACATTTGAAGCAGTGTCTCCATCACTGATATTACTATAGGCAAATAATATGTCACATGAAAAGTGTTTTTAATGTGCTTAGAATTGGCAATATGTTTTTTCTCAATAAAAGCAGGCACAGATCCCTCCAATCCACACAAGAATCATGGTGAAGGAGCTAACCCTTTCTTGCCCACACCATCTCCCTGATAATAAAAAAAATCATCACCAAATGTATTATTTCCCCTACCCCTCTGGCCTTCCAGAATTTCCCTAAGCTAGGATCCTTGTAGATACTTCTAAAGAAAAAGCATTTTATTTTATTTCATTTAATTTCTATACCACCCAATAGCCAAAGTTCTCTGGGCAGTTCACCAAAAAAAATGCCTTTACTGTAACAAATAGTTTATTTCTGAGACCTACTGGTACTTCCCAAAAGTAATAGACGCTGTTTGAAATTGCATCTATGAGACATTGTTTCACAGAGGGCAGGCGGCAATGTGGACAGCCCCCAACCCCTTATGGAGATACTGCCATAAGACGTTCTCATTAGTGATATATAGCGGTGAGAAAAAGATTGGGTGGCAGGACTGATCCAAAAGCCAAGGTGCAATATATGAATGGCTTGCTCCATGGCACTGGCATGCAGTTTTAGGACCCTTCACTGTTCCATATGAAGTGAAGTCAAGCAATAAGCCATGTTAAAGGGGGAAAATGCCATTTGTACCTCAATCTAACCTAGCCCTAAACAGGCTATACCTCCTCTACGCTAGCAAATCCTGCAGACAACACACCCAGATCCATCATTTATGAAACAGCTAAAGAAAGGTCATTTACCAGGAAGATAACACACAGCCTATGAAGTTCTGCATTCATGTGTTCCATTATTATATGCAAATTGGACTCAAACAGGGGTATGTGAAATATGCACAGCCAAAGCCACCATCAGATGCTTCAACTTGGATACTGTCTACAGAAAAACCATGGCTTGGGAGTCAACACGTGCTTACACAATAATTACTGAAAGGGTCAGGATGCAGGATGGTCATCCTTAGAGCAGACCATGAGCCTCAGGCGTTGGCACAGGCACTGATAATGGAGTTTGGAGAAGTGCCTATGTAACAAGCAAATCAGTTGAGTTATTTTGGAGCCCCTCCCCCATGAAGCATCATTCCCTTTCCCTTTAGGTGTGAGGGGTCCCACTACAAGCACATAAACCTCTAGCCAAAGCACTTAGCAACCCGGACAGCAGTACCATTCAGAGGCAAATTGCTGGGGATAGTGTCGGCAGTGTTCATTACCAGCCCAGTGGAATCTGCTCACCAGGGATATAGATGAATGCAGGAAAAAACACCAAACAGAGCTGAACAAAACCAGAATGGGCAGAAAGGCAGTTTTGATGGGTGGGGGTAGAGAGCTGAAGTTCTTCAAGATCTGCACAGAATATTAGTTAAATAAACACAAAGATTCTACCCATCAATGTATCAAGCAACAACAAACAAACAAAGGGAGGAGAAATTCATCTAAGTTAAACCCCTCTCACACACACCTGGATGGCCAAGACTGGCATCATACATACACTTGTTTAAGTAACAAGACAAACTGCAGTAACATCTTATCCTTATCCCTATGCCAACATGCTTAGAGCTTTGCTGGGTTAGAGAGAGGGTGGGGGGAGAGAAGGAGCATCCACCAATCAACGTCCTGGGGAGTGAGACCCCTTGCCAGCTGGCTGCGCCACCAGTTAGGAAAGAATGCCAAAAAATATGGCTAGAGTGGGTGGCACTGTAGCCCTCCTCCCTAGGTCCCCAACCACTTTTGCTGCTTTTTCACTCACCTGCTAATACTTAGGGTTGTTCTTCCTTGATGCCTCCTGTATCCCCTTCTCAGAAGGATGGATTCACTTCAGAAAATGTTCCAAACCACCTTCGTTCCAAAATGCATGCATGTATACACTCCATCAAAAACAGTCACCCAAACTGGAGATAGGTGCTGCTGGCTAAAATCCCCACTCAGAGGTTGCCAGTTTTCCCCAACATTGTATTCTGGCTACATTTCAATACCACCCCCATACTAGACCTTCCCCTTCATTTGCCACCCATATTTCCCTCACTCATCACCTTAATTCTCTCTCTCTCTCTCTCTCTCTTTCTCAATCTCTCTCTGCTTGTCTCCCCCCCCAATCTTGTTTCTATAGAAACGAGATTAGCAGAGGGGGGAAATAAAACAGGCCCATGTGACTCAGATTCCGACACTAAAGAATCTCTCTCCCTCCTCTCTGTCTCTCACTCTCTCGCTCGTGTTTTACATAACAAGTCATTGTATGGGGCTCAAAAGAGAGAGAGAGAAAGAGAGAGAGAGAGAGGAGAAAAAAGGGGAAAGGGGGGAGAGAAAAAAGCAGCAGGGGGTTGTAGAGTCAATAGCAAACCATACGTTCCCTTTCTGCTGCCAGCCTATGGGATACAGGCTGTCACCTTTTCACTTCTTAAAACTATTTCTACGCTATCCATAAGAAGACCCACGCTGGGTCAGAAAAAGGGTCCATCTAGTCCAGCACTCTGTTCACACAGTGGCCGTGTGTCGACCAGGGACCCACAAGCAGGACATGGTGCAACAGCACCCTCCAACCCATGTTCCCCCAACAACTAGTGTATATAGGCTTACTGCCTCTGATACTGGACGATGCACTGAGCCATCAGGACTAGTAGCCATTGATAGCCTTTGCCTCCAGGAATTTATCCAACCCCCTTTTAAAGCCATCTGAACTGGGGGCCATCTTGTGGTAGTGAATACCAGGATTTAACTCCGCGCTGTGGGAAGAAATATTCCTTTTAGTTGTCCTGAATCTCCCACCAATCAGCTTCAAGTGAAGCTAGAATCCAAGGTGGCACAAACCATCAGCCAAGCCAAACAGACACCCTGATCTGATTTTCTTGGGGTGTAATCTGTCTCACTCACTTATTGATATCAGCCATCAACACCCAACACCCAGCTTCCTTATTTCCTTGTGACTCTGGGAGCAACAGAAAACAATAGGGGTGTTGGAAGGGGGAGAGTGCAAGAGATGGGATGGCCAAAGGAGGTTTGGTAGGCCATATGTGGCTTCATGAGCCAAGTTATTGTGCAACATGGCTCTAACCCACACTGGCCTGCTTTGGACCCCTTCACTGATGAAGATACCTGGGATCTAGACAGTTTATTAAGTTTTCCATAGCTAGCCTAGATACATGTCACTAGAGCTAAAGCCTAGCCAGTAATTATTGGCTCATATATTTTGATAATGGCAAAAGACGGTAGAAAATGAAATCACTCCATTTGCCAAGAGTTCTTTCTTTAGCTTGAAATTTACCTGTCTGCAAAACGCACACATTATTATGAAGAGAGAAAACCCACCGGGGGATGGGGATTGCCACCCTATCAGTTTAAAATTAGATCAAGTTGATATTTTGACAAGATATATCACTTAAAATTTTGCATACATTTAAAAGAATGCCCATTTGGATTTCAGCAAATTTTGCAGCTGTAGCTCAGTTCTTGCGTGTGTGGCGGGGCGGGGGGAGGTTATTGCAAATGGGTGGTCTTGTTGAGGGATTACTTACTGGGAACATTCCATCCACAGGGTACACTGTACAGAGCCCTTCTGAATTCCACCATTTGAAAGTTCCTTGCAACCAAATGAATTCCAAGGTCTCCAGAGATGCCAGATTTCTCACATCTTCTGGATGTCTATGCACATCAGGGCTGTGGGAAATCCTCTCTGTTATTTCCACAGTTATCTCTGATTTGTGAGACTGACCATCACGTTAGGAATATGATGGTGCTCACGAAAGTGTCCGTACACATTTTTCAAAAATATATTTATCTATGGTTGCTCCCCAGAAGAGGCTTTCATCACGCTATCACTATGCCTCATTCAGGAGATTTTATGGGGCACCCAGACATTGTTATCTTCCATTTCTAGCCCTCCTGCATTTTCCCACTTCTTCCATCGGAACAGCTGCACAATGAATCTAAACTGCAGACTTCATGGCCACGACAAATGGCCTAAGCTTTGTACGTTTTTGTCATTGTTTTCCCCACACTCTCTGTTTTTTGTACCAATTAGCCCAGCCTTCCCCAACCTGGTGCCTCCAGATGTGTCAGACTAGCAACTCCCCCCACCCCATAATCCAGTAGCACCAGGTTGGAGAAGGCTGGTCTAGCCTGAGTTCTCGAGAACTGAAAAGTTTGAACATTCTTTTGTGGTATTTTCATTGGTCCTAATAAAGGTATTGCTCAACTGTGGGTTTTGGATTATCTAAGTGGTTAGTTCAGACATAACATTCATCATAGCATGAGCGCACTTTGTGCTTTGTTCAAAATATTGAGGGGCTAGCTATGGCTTACTTCCTGGCAAAGCGTCTGACCAGCTAGCTATTGGACATATTGCCAGGATCTTTGCCTTTTCTGGGCCATCGGCTTACTTGTACAACATATTGGGAAGGGGAATTCAACAATTGGAAGATATGGTTTATTTCATTTGCATACCAAAACAGCAGCGACACTACACAATAGCCAAGAAAAGAATTTAAGAAAAATGTTAACTTGGATTGTAACTATAGGAGAAGGCAAAATGCAATCACTGTCCTAGAAATGAAATTTTGCCAGCCATGATCTCTATATTATTATCCAAAATTTAGATTTTTATTATTCAATGGTCACAAGCTTATTCTCAAGCCTTTCCCCAAATAAAAAGCCCTTAATACATTTGGCATAAATCACAGGTTATCATTTTGTGACTAAATCCCAGGGTAATTACAGTACTATTGAAATCTGACCTCACATCTAGTCACTGGGTGCTATTTTAACTTGTTTGATTACAACAGAAAGGGTACTTTCTGCAGTGGGAATGAAAACAGAAAAGGGCAGAAGATGAAATGTTTGCATCACACGCCTGTTACACCCTTGCTTTTACTAATGCCAAATTATTCCTGTATAAAGCCTTTTAAACCACCCGTGAGCGCTCCCAGCTGTGTTAGGTGAAGCACAGCACCCAACTGTGCATGCACTGCAGAAAGCAATGGGGCAGGCAAGACCTGAAGCTTACTGTATCTGCATCAATTTGCAGGCATGAACATGGAAAGAGGGTTTTGCATTTATTCGTCAATCTCAAAGCTGAGGCATGAGATAAGCGAAATTTAAAAACTGGCAGATTTTATGCTTTTTGAAATGTATATTTTAAGATATCAGATATGAAGTTATTTGAATTTCAGACCCTCAATTAGTGCCCAAATTGTGCTCAACCATTATGCTGCAATTTGGACGGAACAGATAGCTTCAGCGTAAGTGGAGGCCAAAACTGGGATAACTTGCAATGCAGTTTAAGAACACATTCCCATGATAGAGCTATTGGATGGCAGTGGCAAGATGTGTTAAATGAGATGTGAGATACAGGAAGGAAGGAAGGAAGGAAGGCATAGAAGGTGTGAAGTGAGGCATTGCAAGGCAAGCGCGAAGCAGCATCCAGTAAATATGAGAAATTACGCTGAGCTCAGACTGCACTGCCCCACCCCTAGATCCGCCTTGCATGTGTCTCTATTCACTCCATTGTAATCCTTGGTATTTAGCATAATGAACTGAGATTAAAGTGTATCTGTGCTGAGGTTCGCTATGCTAGTTGTACATCAGTGAGTTTAGGCATATGTAACATGTTTCCCACTTCTCCTGCCCTATGCTCACTCCATACAATGATGTTGCGAGAACACAGCTCGACAGACAGTCAATGGCTTTCCTAAGTCCACTTAGAGGATTTACAGCTGAGGTGAGATTTGATCACTCCCAGATCATTCTCTTAGCCACTGTGTGAGTTTCATTATAAATATTTGGCATGGCATCCGGAAGGAACTCTTGACAAAACTGACAGGAAGCAACAGAGACGTCACTATGCATGAACATAATCATTACTACATACTGAGCATACCAGACTTCAGAGCCAACATAGAAACGAAATGCAGAGTCAACTTAGATGGTCCATCCTTGATACTTCTTGGAGAAGAAGGAAGCAGAAAAAATTGTAACTACCAGAAAGCATAAAGTAGTGGCAGGGCTAGCTTCTTCTACTGATGCCCCTCTCTACCAGAACTATCCATCTCATTTTATTTATTTATGTATGTATTTACAATATTTATATACCACTCAATATCTAAAACAGATTCCAGAGCACTGAACGAAGGTATTAGCAGTAAAAGAAAGATTAAAAAAGCAAATTAAAATTATTCAATTTAAAACAAAGGAACCAGAAAAACAGTGGCTAGTCAGTTGAGGAAGGCTTCTCGAAACAGAGTTGTTTTCAGGAGGCACCAGAAGCAGCCTAGTGTTGCTGCCTGCCTGACCTCCAGGGGCAGGGAGTTCCACAGAGAAAGGGCCACTACACTAAAGGCTCTTTTCCTGGTGGATTTCAATCGGGCCATAGGTCCATGTGGAACCTCCAGGAGCATGCCCTCCAATGACCTCAGTGATTGGGCAGGTTGGTAAGGGAGAAGGCACTCTCTCAGGTGTCCTGGTCCCAAGGTTTTTTTTAGGGTTTTGTATATTGAGAACATAACAACTTAAGAAGAGCCCTGCTGGATCAGACCAAGGGTCCATCTAGTCCAGCACTCTGTTCACACAGTGGCCAACCAGAACCAAAACTTAAACCTGGCCTGGTAGCCAAAGAGCTGCAGCAGTTGGTAAGGTACACAAACATTGAGGATAAATCAACTGTAGTGGATCACTCAGGTTTTGATCCAAAGGACACGTTTCGGTCGGCTGTGACTCTATGGTTCTATTTCAATTTAGCAATTTCAGCACCACCCATAATTATATATAGGAAGTAGATCTGAAGACATAAATCAAATTCACTGTGGACAATTTGGATCAGAACTGCATTATACAGAAGTGGGACACCTTGCAATGCAGACCATTCAGTGTTCCAGAAGCAGCTGCTCCAGCATATAGATACTACCCCAGTGCAACATCACAAAAATATAACGTTAGACCAACAGTGCAGTGCAAACAGTGAGGATCAAGGCATTAGAAAGAAGTGGCTCAGGCATACTTGATCATAGAATCATACAATAGTAGAGTTGGAAGGGGCCTATAAGGCCATCGGGCATTCCAGCTCTACTATTGATTCTACATTCCTGCTTCTACTTAAAGTTTGATAAACCAGGTCATGAAAACTTCCACCAACAAAACTTTTCTGATGCACAGAGCTCATTATAGATGCCATTATCCAGATGCTTTACAATTAGCATGTCTGTGGATATGCTCTATTTTTGATTACAGACACACAATCCTAATATGCACTGAGGCAGAGGGTCACTGTAGTTTATCTTCCATGGGGAACATAAAAGGGTAGTGCAGCTGTGCTTGGGCCTTATTGCCAAATGAGTTTTAGCTATGAGGGCAATTCCAGTTTATATGTGAACAAGCCATGATTTGTTAGTCAACACCTGTCTGGTTTGCTTACCCTCTTGCATGATGATCAGGCTGCATATATCAGCGCATTGCTTGTTTACATTGTAGTTTAATAAGCTAAGATCCGAGGTGTATTGTTATGTGTGAATGTGACCACTCACAGACTAAATGGGCATCTTTCTAAGCATAAATATTATTGGCTTTCAATATGAATATTTTTAACTAACTTTTCAATTGCAATTAAAATTTCAGAATCACATCACCTATCTGTCTTGGCGTTACCATTCTGCTTTTGTCTCTGGGGATGATAACTTCAGATTCTTGATACTATGATCAAATGTTCTACACAATTTCTAACAATTTGAGTAGCTCTAAAGCTTTGAATCATTCTGACAGAAAGCACCACAATCATTATGCTTTTTAAAATCGGGGTCTGGTATGGCAAACAAACACAAAAGGCATTTGTGCTGTGAACATTTCATGGTTTCCTAGTTTTCTCTAAGATCTGTTCAGTTGCACCCACTGTTACTTAGACCACTCTGGAATGTTCAAAGGTTTGCACATTTCAGAGTAACAGAGGAATGCTGTGGGACTGAGTGCAAGTTACCATTGTGCTCCTCAGCCAATCATATGTGTTTGCTTGCTGGCCTAATTTTGTTTTTGTTGATGAAATATGCTTGTATCTTCCCATTTAATAGAAAGCTACCCTAACAGCACTAGGAAGACAAGGCAAGATATCCCCCTCCCCTTCCATTTTTCAAAGATTTCACTCACTGATAATAGGAAAAAGCTAGTAAACATCAAGATGCAACCCATGGCACCAGATGGCAAGAATCTAACATCTCCAGCAACACAGTGTGCTATAAAATTAAAATGAGAAAATGCTGGCATTTCTTGAATTATTGCTGGACTTATCACAAGATACCTGAATATCAGCATTTCTACCACCTTGTTCCCTGCTGTATTTGTTTTATTTTGCTGAAGGGATTTAGTAATGAAGATGCCAGCACATGAATACTTACATTTTATCCATTTATTTAGAAAATATAATCCATTTCTTTAGTTGAAACTGAACAATCCAGTGAAAAATGTAATATAAATATAAAATGCTACTCAAAGGTAGGTCCAACACTGGCAAGCTTGCCAGTTCCCATTTGTTCCCATTGCATGGACATACGCAACTCCCACTCCAATTCTTCCAGTGGTACCTTTGGAGTTAAAGTCCCTGTTCTTCTCCTTGAAACTCTCTGCACTACACAAAAAGCACCAGTTGGCATCAAAGTGGTTCATAGCAATAAAGAAATAAAGTCCATTGAATAACAAAATATAACAACAAGCAAACTAAATGCCAACTTGACATCTTAGAACTGACCCATATCTAGGATGCCCACATACCTTGGCCTAGCCATGATGTTGTGCAGTGTTCGAGCATAAGAATTAAGTCCACTATAATGTAGAGGCAGTAATGTGGCAGGTAAAATAACCAGGACATGGGGACAGAGCAACAGGAAGATGGAGTAGATTAAGGCAAATGGGAACATATATGCAAAGCAGGGGAGAAAGAGGAAAACAAAACAATGTAGTTATTGGCACTACAAACCACAAGTTATATGGCTTAATGTACATGTAAATACAGGAGCATGATACCACATTTCAGCCGGTACACAACTCTATTTGCTATCTCTCTTTTGAAAGACAGTATTTTATGCAACGGTTCCCTGGCTGCTTCAAAGAAAAGCAACACATAAATCTGATCTTTTCTCCAGAGAAATTTCCTCGTAAACTGTAATATTGAGAGCTCAGCTTGTGTTATGGCAATAGCTTATTTTTCCATCCAAGCCAACTCTCCTTTTGCTTGCCAGCTATTTAATCATTCACAACAATTGCCCAAGATATATTAATCAGCCATATACATGCCCAATCCAATGCTGAGTTCTAGCAAGCTTTAGGCTCTATAGCAAATGATACTAAAAGACTCTACACACTAATTGCATACTGAGAAAAATCTATTTCCTTTCCAGCAGATAGAAGTCATATTTCTGCTTCATCACGGATGTCTAGGAACGATGTACATTCTGCTATGCCACTTAGGAAATACTCCTTAGGAAAGGTATAAAAAGAACATAGGAAATGTATTTTAATGGGTGCATAAAACACTAATTATGGCAAGAGCTATGTATGTATTTACATACAGCCAACAGCCAATGCAATACATCTAGCACAATGCTGAATTTGCAGATTGGTGCTAAGTGATGTTATGCTTAAAATAATCCATGTCAAACACAATTAGAGAGATATGTCAACCCTGCTCTCCAAACCCTATATATTACTAATCTTATCAAAATTCTGTTAATTTCTTTTGCATTCTTGAACACTATAGTGTGGTTGAGACTATTCATTGTATGCTGGACTAATGATATTCTAGAAAGGATTTATTTATTTATTTATTTATTTATTTATTTATTACATTTTTATACCCCCCAATAGCCGAAGCTATTGTAATGAGTATCATGATAGATGAATTTGGCAGTAGATCTGGAAAATTCTTTAATACCAAAAATGTTCAGCTTGGCCCATTCAAATTTGCTGGCATTTGAAAGAATAAGTCTGGATGTAAACATGTAGCAGAATGAATCAATAATTAAGTGGTAGAGTCCTGGGATTGTAGACTGGAATGGACCACTTCAGATTGCAGATGGGAAACTCACATTTTTAATGCTCTTTTGTAAAAGAAACAAACATGTCTACGCTCCTCCCCCCACAAATAGAAAACTAGAACTGTTCACATCAAGAAGAGAAGTGATGTATTCTTGTTGAGGTCACTTCTTCTCTTGATGTGAATAGTTTCTATTCACAGGGAATTTCTTACATGGGGAAGTATTAAAAATGCCATCCGTCCATGCATAATCTGGAGCAGTATAGTCTTTTCTTCCATCTCAAGATTCTACCATCACATATCTACCTCATTCTGCTACATGTGTAGTTCTGGCCTAAGGCACACAATCTGGATGAATAAACATAAAATGGCTAAATAGTCCAGGCAATGCATGACACTTGCTTTAAAGCATGGCACACCGGGTAGTGTGGTTTACAGAATGCAACAAACTGTATGAAAGAGATGTGGTGAGCACTAGGAAAGAATCCCTGCACTAGGAAAAAGGGGATCACAATAAAAGTTATGCAGAACTCTTTTCTTCTCATTTATGGCAAGCACAGAGCAGCCAAAGGACTAGAGAAGAGAAGCAGGAAAGAGTGTCCGGTGTGTAAATTTCCCACTCAGTAAATGTTCACAATTAACATGTCTATTTTGTGGAGAGGCACATATATTCTCTTGCTAAGACCCATTTCTCAAAGAACATAGGAAGTAACAAGAGGAATGGAGAGCCTGTTAGCTGCTATAGCAGGAAACCTGGAACCAACTGAATAACTGGCAGCTCGAAAGAGTCCTAATGATTTAGCTCCATTCCCCATCTCCCCGGAATGCGCAACATATGCTGCTTCCATTGTGTACGCTAGAGTTCATGTAAATGTGAGCCAGGAATGACTGGGCTGGACATAACTTAGGAAAAGGAGTAATTGTAGTTCAGACTTCTAGCCTTGTTAGACGTGTTCCTGGAGATCTCTCCCCCCCCCCCCCGACCCCAGCACCACTTGTAGCACAACTTCCCCCTCAAAACAACTGCCAGAGAGAGATTGAACAAAATACCACAAATAATAAATATTCTGTCAGATAATGTGGCTCTAGTTCCTTCTGAAAATCAGCAGCAATGCCTATACAGATTGTAAGAACTGGATTATATATTTTACTAATTGCGTATAAATTGATGATGTACTGTTCCCTATTTTGGAGGGCACCATCTCTCAACTCACATGTTCATGAAGGTGGCACCTGAATTCCAGAAACATGATATTGTATTGGAGTTCTGTCACAGGTGTCACTTCCTTTGAAAGCAGGCTTCCCCAACCTGGCATCCTTCAGAAGTATGGGACTACAACTCCCATCATCCCCAGACAGCATGGGGATCCTTATGATCAGTACTACCACCCTGTACTCGTTAACCTGCCAAGGCTATATCCAAAACACTAATATAATCAGACATTTAAGTGATTTAAAGTGTCAATATTAAAGACAGCTTTCTTTTTTTATATCAGAGGCCATATGCCTATGAATTCGTAGCTGGGGAACATGAGCAGAGCAGGAGGAAGCTATTGTCCTGCTTGTGGGCTTCCTATGGGTATCTGGTTGGGCACTGAGGGAACAAAATACTAGTCTGGATACAGCTTTGGCCTGATCTAGCAGTGCTCTTCTTATGATCAGTAAAACCACCCTGTACTTGGTAACCTGCCAAAGCTATATCCAAAGTACTCACTTAAACAGACAAGTAAATAAAACGAAAAAGTATTTTAATTTATCTTAAGTTAGTCGACTCAAATGTACACGACATTGCACAGAGGACCCTCAAAACAAGGAATACTTAATGTTTAAGTTTGTATAATGGGCATTCCATTGCACATAACATTCAAAATTGCCGTGTTATTCTTGTAGGTAGGTAAACTGATCAGAACAAGAATTTGTAATATTATTGTTATAGATACGTAGTAATGAAATCAGAGAAGAGTTAAGAGTTTCTTAACATCTAACAAACATGCATATATATTAGAGATCACAGTAGAGATGCAGTAAGCTCCATCTGGGCACATTTGATTAACCCTTTCCTACATTTTATTGACTATTTATTTGAGCTTTTATGTACCACGTTTAAATTAAAATGCTGCTGATTCATTTATATACCACCTTTCTGCCAAGGCATTCAAGGAGATTTACCAATTAAAATTCTAAAACAAAAGATTATAAAGTTACAAAAGACAAAACAATAAATCAGAGTTGTCCCAAGCTGATGCGGTTTTCTTTGACATGGGCTCCCAGGAGATCCTCTTTCTGCCTCCCCATCAAGGCACAAAAATCTAAATGCTTCCCCCCCACCACCTGAGTTTGCCCCCGTCATACTGCTCACAACACACAGGTTTCCTCCCCTCCCCAATCTGCTACCACAAAATCTTCAGTTTCCATGCAGCGTTAAGAACGTTAATTTTTCTGATTTGACCCACAGCTTAGAAAAACATTCTGCTCCCATTAGAAGATACTAGTACCATGGAAGAAGCTAAACCTGCCATCTGAGAATGAAACCCCCCAAAAGGTAAAGTTTGAACCAGCTGAAGTTAATTTTGATTAGGAAGCTCTGCTCAATTATTTTAAGCATATTTACCTGGGAGTAAGTCCTGCTGAACCCAGTGGGACTTGCTTCGGAGTGGGCATGCATTGGATTGTGATGAAAATTTAAAGAGTATCTCCACTGGGGAGTTTAGAGCTATACTGTGATGAGGTAGAGTTGAGAATCAGGTGTGGGGTGGATGTTGGGGCTTCTACAAGCCCCCTAACTTCCTGTGACTGTGATTAAAAAGACAATGTGTCAGAGTTAGGACAAAAGGTGAAAACAAAATTGTCCACTGGGCCTATTTGGTGCGTTCTCTTCCCTTTCTTATTGTTTTCTTATGGTTTTATTAGATTGTAAGCCTACGTGGCAGGGTTTTGCTGTTTTATTCTTTTACTATGTACAGCACCATGTACATTGATGGTGCTATATAAATAAATAAATAAATAATAATAATATAAGTATTTTAGAACAAGGATCTGACCACTAACATTAGCATCACATGGGACTTCACTTAGTTTCTTCCATCCTAACCATGCAATACATAAAGAAGTGGGAAAACTTTGGTAAGCAAACAGGACAGTGTTGGAAACTTCAGACTATTGTAAAAACAGTTAGTCATTAAAAATTAGCTAGTGTACTCAGAGCTCAACTCCAGCAAGTTTCCTGTTACACTCCAAAGCCCACACACAGCTCCACTGATTCATCTTGGTCCCCGACCTGCAATGTCGCTACCTTCCCAGTCCTCTGGCTTAATCACTTCTATTGAGATAGAATGTGGAGTTGTCATGCTGTATTCTAACTAGCAGCACGTCTTAAAATGCCCCCAGCCTTTTAGGGGAGTTAAGCTATTGTTTAGTCTAAAGAACCCAGTACTAGCACTGGAGCCTATTCTTGTTTTTCAGAGGCCAAGCATCCAAAGATCCTGTCAGGAATGGAAACTTTGTTATTCTGGGCTGCCACTCAGCCAGAGTTTTCCAAGTTCAGGAAAGCAGTGATGTGGTTACACTGACTTAGCCACAGAGTCTCAATGGTTTTCCTTTTTGGATGGGTATCAAGATCCTTTAGTGGACCACACTGCCTGATATAATCAGTCACTATCTGGAATTCCAGGCAGGTGCCAGGAAACATGTGTTTGCTCGTGCGTATATGTAGAACAAGGAATAGGGGAAGCAAAAAGCATAACAAGAAACTTGGAAACTTGATAACTCGGGAAAAAGAGTACAGGATAAAACTCAGAGTGGGATAAGAAAAACAAAGGAGCAGTGGGAATAATTTGGAGGGCCTCTGACACACGCACAGGTGAGACAAAGAGTTGTTGTAAAACAGAGAAGGGTTGAGAAAATAAAAATTAAAAATTACGGAAACAAATTGATAATAAAGAGCACATGTTAGAATGTTAGAAAGCTGTCATTCTGGCTCTAGGCTGTCCCCAGTCCCTAATTTCCTACAGATGTATGGGCAAACTCTTTGAGTTATGAAGCCATGGAAAGGTAATGACCAAATTGGATATTACTGGTTTTGCTCATGGAAGAGAATCCACAAATCAATCCTATGTTGAAAGAAAGATGGGCCTGGAACAGCATATTTGTGCTTGGTTCATAAATAAACAGAGGTATACCCCCTTTCTATTATTATTTATTTATTTATTTATATAGCACCATCAGTGTACATGGTGCTGTACAGAGTAAAACAATAAAATAGCAAAACCCTGCCGCGTAGGCTTACATTTCTAGCTTTGTTTTTCCTAATCATCAATAGATACAAAAGAGAATAAAGCATATGGTCTTACATTATCATTGAACTTGCCATTCTCAAGCACTGGCCCACTTCAAACGGCCCTTGTTTACACATGGATTAGGCTCCCTCCTTCCTTGGTATGCTACAATTCCTTCCAAACTTCCCATAACTTGCTGTGCTATTTTATTAAGGCAAGCTATAGTTGTCATAAAGTATAGTCTGCCTCCAGACCGGACTTGGAAATCCAGATCAAGCCATGGTTTCAAGTTTAGTTTGGAGGCAAACTATGGTTTGAATGAAACCACTGGAGGAGGAATCTGGACGTGTGGACTGGGATGTCATTGACAATATGCAACATTCAAAATTCTGTTCCATTTAAGCCCCATGGGATTCCACAGCGTTTCTGTCCCGGTACGTGGCACCAGACTGTAGCAGATTTAATTTTCCAATTCCAGATATTATTTTGCTTTTGGGTGGGATCCACCATTTGGGCAAATTGTAATTCACACAAATGTTTTTGTTTTGCAATCTTGAAATTTGCACAAATGGTGCTGAAATTTTTAAACATTTTTTTATTGGTGATCTTATTACCATTTTGTGCAAATTTCAAGATTTCCCCTCCCCACCAAAATGGAAAGAAAAAAGAAATGTGTTTTGGGTTGACTCACTACAGCTCGAGTCAATGCCAGTGGGGGGAAACAGACCAAAATCTGCAGAGATAACCAAACTAATTGATCCATGCTCCGGTAACCTCTTGTCCGGATTACTGCAATGTGTTATATGTGGGGCTGCTTTTGAAAAAGGTCTGCAAATTGCAGATGGTACAAAATAGGGCAACAAGATTATTAATGGGGACTGGCCAACATGATCATATTACACTAGTAATTTTCCATCTGCACTGGCTGCCAGTCCATTTCCAGGCCCAATTCAAAGTGCTGGTATTAACATTCAAAACCCTAAACAGCTTTGGGCCTGGTTACCTAAAGGATCATCTCCTCACATATATATGGTCTGGGACCCTAAAATCATCCTTAGGAGTCCTTCTCCAGGACCCCTGCCAAACTAAGTGAGGTGGGTGGCTACTAGGAAGAGGGCCTTTTTTGTTGTGACACCATGGTTATGGAATGAGCTTCCCAAAGAAGTTCACTTTGGCACCTATGTTGTGCTCTTTTCAACACCAAATGAAGACCTTATTTTCCCAGGTACTTTAGTCTTTCAGGTTCTGTTGTTTTAAATCTGTTACTGTATTTTAAATCTTTGCATTGATGCTAGGTTTAATTTTGGTTTTTATTTTATGCTGTAGTTCTAACCTTTTATATTGTACTGTTGTATTTTATGGCTTTAATTGTTGTGAACCACTCTGGGAGCTTCAGCTATTGGGAGGCATAGAAATGTAATGAATTATTATTATTATTATTATTATTATTATTATTATTATTAATTATTCCACACACTCTACTTTTCGCAACTTCAAACAGATACTAGAAGGTCTGCCAGAAATTTCAGGATTCTGAGTGAATGAAGTTTCCCTTAAATTCAAGCCCTTTCTATCTGCCCTCTTGCCATTGCTTTAGTCATTGCAGAAGCTTTTACTGGTAAGTTTTAAGTTTGTGACATTTCATGAATGAAAAAATTTATTACGGTCATTGACCAGAACTAATAAAAACATTAATAACAAACAGACAATCCCAAACACATACATACATTACTATATTACATATATCCAGCAGTTGCTGAGAAATTGTATCACACAATCAGAGGCTGCAATCGGCGGTTAAAAGATTATGGCAAGTTATAGCAATTGCACAGAATTTGGTCACTTTATTCGTAATATGTGGTGTCTTATTGGAGAGAAGCAAAGAAATATAAAAACTGTCAGTCCTACCTGGATAATTATATAACATGGGAAAAATAAGGTCCCTGCATAAATCCCGATAGAAAGAGCAATGTAGAAGTACTTTGTGACATTAGAAAATCTCTTAAATCTACAGAAAACATAGCAAAAAAGGGGGGGATTTATTAATATATGGCCAACTCTCCAGTGAGTCCCAATAGTAAGAAAAACATTGGGTTTGTGAACTAT
Source organism: Elgaria multicarinata webbii (assembly GCF_023053635.1). Classification (NCBI taxonomy): domain Eukaryota; kingdom Metazoa; phylum Chordata; class Lepidosauria; order Squamata; family Anguidae; genus Elgaria; species Elgaria multicarinata. The sequence continues at coordinate 14,502,090 of NC_086187.1, read as the reverse complement.
TCGCTATTCCAATGTCCTGTCAAATGTGAAAGCCCTGTTTTGAAAGGCAGTAGGTATCCTCAGGATAGGAGAAGGGATTGACATCCTCTGCCTTATAGAACAACTGCCTGTGTGTGGTATTCATACAACATCCCATCCTCTTCATTATGTCCATAGTTTAAACCTCTATTTTATTTCCATGGCTAAGAAATGCCAGAGAGGTAGAGAGAGTCTAGAAGGGGATTTGTGATGCAATAAAAACATTCCTGCCTGCAAAGCATGAAACCCCAAAAGTTTATAGGAAACCACTGTCTTCGGATGTCTGCATATCTTCAGGCATCCTGGGAGCTGTAGTTGAAAGAAACCGAGAAAAGCAAGGGGCCGATAATGATAGTTTCTGGATGAACGCTGTGTGACTATTGGCTCCCACATGAAAGCTCAAAAACTGGGATGCTGAGCATGTTTCTGCAGCCAATTGAGAGGAAAGCTCCCTGGCGTCTAGGTCAAAATAGACACAGAGAGAAGAACCTTCAGCCTTCAATGAAGAGAGGGGAAGGGGAAATTGAAAGCCACACCCTCTTTTCTCCATGTTCTGGAAAGTCTTGTTAAGTCTGAAGTCATGTGTGTAGGACGAATGCTACTTAAGTACATGGAACGTACATAAACAGTGCAACATTACTGATTTAATCTAAATTTCTGATGAAAGCTGGATGTTCCATAAGGTGCAATGGCCAAAACAGAAAATGTAGCAATGAATACGTCACAGAAACCTCTCTATCAAAAGCAAGGGAAAAGGAGACCATTGTGCATATACACACATAAGCATCTTCTTCCATCTCTCTATCCAAAGGAAGGGCTCCATATGGGCAACCAGAATGAATATTAAACTGATAGAAATCTCATTACTTCCATAGTGCTTCCAACATTGCCCCAATATGTTTGAACCCTTTATTATGCTCCTCTATGCTCACTGCTACTAAATCATTACTGCTACTAAATCATTTTAGTAGCATAAGAGGCTTCCATCATTGAGTGGTGATTGCCCATCCCCTAGACCATTACTGGAAGTTATCACTTGATGGTAGAGATGGCAGGGTGTGGCTTAGGAGGCACTGTGTAGTAATTTGGCTGATGAATTGCCAGCATAGTCCCATACAGATAGATATAATTATTGGCAACACTGGGCTGTGCAATTGCTTGGTGCCTCCTAAGCTGTACCTGGCTCTGCTGTCAACAAGCAACAGCCACCATCACAGATGTGGGCCTCCTTTCCTCTTGATCACCACTCAGTGGCAGTAGTGGCTTACTGCTTTCTGACAAATCTCAATGGCTGCCATTGATCTAAAGGTGTATTCACACCAGCCGTGCCCAATGTTCACAATATCAGCTGCTGCAATTTTGCACATGTGGACTGCAAATGTACAAGAAGCAAGTAGTGAAGTGGGATGGAAATAAATTTCCACTGCTATATTTTCCTATGGAAACATTTTCATTTTTAGAAATGCATTGTTTCATAAAATTAATTAACAACATAATGAATGAATACACTATTAACCAAAGTGGCCAACTAAACAGACACAATGAGTCTAAAATAAAACTCGTAATTACCTTTATTCAGGTGACTAACTGTAGGAAGCACATAAACTTAGACACACAGATCGTCAGCATCCTACCTTAGTTTGTTAATAACTTTCAGTGTCTTCATTTTGTTCTTTAAAATCTCAATAATGTGAGGGAAGTCTTTGCTAATGAGCTGTCATGTCTTAAAATATTTACAAGTATTCCCATAAAAATAACTTCCAAATAAAGTTTTGAATGTTTGAACATAATATTTAAACCACATTAACTGTGCTTTAATTTTTTTCCTAATTAAATATTTCAGTTCTTTTCAGACTACTCAAGAAAAAATTGAGTTTTTTTTCCTGCAGAACATAAAATTAACCTGGCATGCTATTTAGATTTGTTTCCTAAATATAAGTCACACATGCTAAATTAGATCTCAATCAACTTAAGGCAGTGAAAACGTTTCCAATTCAAAATTTGCTGGAATACCCACCGAATTGTCATCAAGGCAGAAATCAAATGGGACAAGCAAAAGTTTGCCTTGGATTGTTCACTACAGATCCCTCTGCCCAAAACGAAGTTTACAAAAGTGCAGCACAATTCTATACAAATCTAATCAGAAGCCACACTGACTCCAAAGAACTTATTCCCAAGTAAGTGAGTTTGGGATTGCAGCCTTAGAATTAATTTGCCGATAGCACTAGACAATAGGGGAATTGAAGGCTGGAGGAATGGTTATAGCACATCCCAAAGTATTGACAACAATGTCTGCTTTGGCAGAAATAAAAGCAAAGGGTGAGAATGTAGCCAACCAGAATTTAGCAGAAGTTAAAAAGTAGAATGAAAAACACACACACAGAAGTCAGAAATAAAATCAGTAGGGAAGCATATATCAACGCACTGCAGTGACTGGGATAAATATCAAGTCCAATCATCGCATTGTATGAATCACAGATTCTTGGTGCTGCAACTGTATGAGACTCAAACCACACAGGGTGACCTCCTAACCAGCATCTTTTCATCAAGAGCCTATGGTTCAATTCACATTCTGAATATGCACTGTGGTTCTGATGGAACCACACATACAACCAACCACTGGGCAATATTTGTACACCTAAGAAAGCACAATGAAAAAACGTGATGACAAATATATGACGTATGGCACCACATGGGTGATTCAAGATTACATGGTATAGTAATTTTGCTGTTGTGAATCTAAGACCTTTGAGCTGGAACGAGACTAAAAAAATCCAACATTTACCAATGACGGATGAATGGAGGAGTTTTGGAAAGAATTTAAGCTATGTAGAAAAACCAATAAGACATGACTACTCAAATTGGCAACATTCTGATCTTGCTGTCTCCAGAGCTCACATTAACCGTACAATTCCCAAACCATTAAAGACAATTATATCTTTCCCTGAAAAAGAACTCACCAAAAGAAAAGAAAAATAATACTGAAAGAATGGCATTCTCCCCCATTGGAAAATTTCGCACTGCGCTGAGACTAATGTTATTCCATTGTTGCTGGCTCTCAGAACTTATAGAATGTGTGGAGTTGTATTTTTCTTGATCTCAATAGAAGACTATTCTTGTGATGACTTGGCCAGCTACGTGACCTTGTCCCAAATTGCCCATCCATGTTATTTGTGATACCTTGCTTTGATCTCCTGAGTCTTCATATGTTCTACTACAATGGCTAACTACCAGTACCTTTTAGACGTAATCTGGGTCACCCATCACCACTGCTAAAAGCTGTTCTAGAAGAGAAAACTTCAACTGGGATTCTGCACATCTGTCTGTGTGCTTCTCTATCACTTCTGCTTTATCAGGGAACATTATGTATGGGTATCTCTAGTCAAGGCATTCCCTGGCTATATCTTGCCCTAGCATGGCAGAAGGAATTAAATAAGGGAAAGAATATAGAGATAAGGGGGAGGGGGGAATCTGATGCTCATCTATTACACAAAAATGGTATTCCAAGGACCTGAAGGAGACTATCAAAGGACGATTGATGAGCTGGTGCTAGATTATGCACTAGTCTTTCGTACAAGTTGTTCTAATGAATGTATTAGAGAAAATTTCAACACATACCTCAAAACCTAAAAACTTGCAATCATAGCCCAAAGCTAAAGGGCAGATGAAATAAAACAAAACAAAAACAAATTGGACATCTATGGTTAAAAAAATCATTGAGGCCTGAGTGCAAAGCCATTTCATATTTTAACTGACTGAAAACTAGCTGTCTAGGCTTGTCTATCAACTAGGCTCTTTTCCTGCGGTACGCAAGGACCAATCTATCACTGATCAATCCAGCTTTTGGAATCTCACAAGGCCTTTCTGGCTGATATTTTTGCACACTGAATGCAAAATTGCTACTTGGCTTCCTACTTAATTTTAAATATTTACATCCTGTGGGCTGATTAGTGAACACAACTCTCCATGTCCAAATACTTTTATGAATGCAACAACAACTCATTACCAAGATGCTGTTTTTGCTGTGTTCATCCTTCCCCGATGTACCATTCTAGCATGGAAACACTCAGCTAGCTCTTTAATCAGCAACACAAAAGAAAAAAAGGCCAACCTATCCATCAATGTTTCACCACAATGTGGGGAGTTTCATCTTAAAAACAAATAAATTAAGTAGACAAATTAATTTATTTATTTGAAGGCTGTTCAATTTACTCCAGTGCTAGAGTAAATAACTTGTGGCAAAAAGTGCATTGCTATCCCCACCCCAGAGTGCATACGAACATTACAAGAGCAATGCTAGATCAGATGAACGGTACATCTAGTCTACCATTCTGTACCACAAGTGGCCAAGCTGTTGCTCCAATGTTCACAAGCAGGACATGAATGTAGTAGCACCCTCCCGTTCATGTATCCCAACAACTGGTATTGAAAAACATACCACCTTGAATTCTGGAGGTATTATATAGCTATCATGACTAGCAGCCATTCATAGCCTTATCCACATTAATTTGTCTAGTCCCTTTTAAAAGCTCTCTAAGTTGGTGGCCATCACAACAGTCAGTGGTAAAAAGAAAAGAAAACCCATAGGTAAACTATGGGCTGTGTAAAGAACTTCATTTTATCTGTGCAGGATCTACCCAGCTTCAGTGGATAACCTGAATTCTAGTATTACAAGTAGGGCTGTACAAGAAATTCATTTCAGTTCATTTTTTTATCAAGGTTTACCCAGTTCGCACCTTCTGGATTGAACACGGCCACAGCCTCAATCTGCAGTTGAAGTCTATACATTTTCAAGCTTGCAACATGATTCGCAGACCAAAAGAAATGTGTTTGACAGCATGCATACATTTGAAAGATGCACACAAACATGATTTAATCAATGGGAGAGGAATGCATACATTCCAAAGATGCACCCAATTGATGCATACCTTTGGGAAAATGAGCATGGATTTTCATGTGAAAAGAACAATCTCACAATCTGATACAGACTCAGGTCAGAACGAATATTGAGATGGAATTCAAAAACCTTCGGTGAGCTTGTTTTTGCTGGTTTGCACATCCCTAGTTATAACATGGGGGACGAAGACTTCTCCCTATCCACTTTCTCCACACTGTATGTAATTTTATAGTCCTCTATTATATCTCCCCAGATTTGCCTTTTTTATTTTAAAAAGCCCGAAACATTGTCAATTTCCTCACAGAGGAGATGCTCCAGCCCCAGTTCATTTTCTTTTTCCTTTCTATCCTTTTTCCAATTCTATAATATCTTTTTTTTTGAGATGGGATGACCAGAACTGTAAACAGTATTGCAAATATGGTCTCACCATAGATTTCATAGAATCATAGAATCATAGAATAGTAGAGTTGGAAGGGGCCTATAAGGCCATCGAGTCCAATCCCCTGCTCAATGCAGGAATCCACCCTAAAGCATACCTGACAGATGGTTGTGGGAGAGACCACAACCTCCCTGGGTAACTAGGGCCATTGTCGTACTGCTCTAACAGTCAGGAAGTTTTTTCTGATGTCCAGCCGGAATCTGACTTCCTGTAATTTCAGCCTGTTATTCCGTGTCCTGCACTCTGGGATGATCGAAAAGGCATTATGATATTGGCACTTTTATTTTTTTTATTTGTGTCCTAATGATGCCCAACATGGAATTTGCCTTTTTTACAGCATCCACATATTAGACCAATATTTTAATTGAGCTATCTGGCACAACCCCAAGATGTCTGTCATTGTCAATCCTTGCTAGCGTGGCGTATATCTGAAGTTAGGGTTTTCTGCCCCAATGTGCACTTGTTTACACCTGTTTACACTGAAACACATGTGCCATTTTAATACCCAGTTTGGACAGACGCTTTTGGAACTCTTTGCAGTCCCCTTCTGTTTTAACCATTCTAAACACTTTGAGTCGTCAGCAAACTTGCCCACCACACTGTTCACTCCTAACTCCACATAATTTATGAACAAGTTTAAAAAGCCTCAATTCCAAATATACATAATTGGGGAACTCCACTATTTACATCCCTTTTTACATCCCTATTTACATCAGTTGCTAGGACTGTCCATTTATTCCTATTCTCTGCTTTCTGTTCTTTAACCAGTTACCGAACCATAAGAACTGGGCATGTTTAGCCTGGAGAAGAGAAGATTGAGGGGAGACATGATAGCACTCTTCAAATACTTCAAAGGTTGTCACACAGAGGAGGGCCAGGATCTCTTCTCGATCCTCCCAGAGTGCAGGACACGGAATAATGGGCTCAAGTTACAGGAAGCCAGATTCCGGCTGGACATCAGGAAAAACTTCCTGACTGTTAGAGCAGTGCGACAATGGAATCAGCTACCTAGGGAGGTTGTGGGCTCTCCCACACTAGAGGCATTCAAGAGGCAGCTGGACAACCATCTGTCAGGGATGCTTTATGGTGGATTCCTGCATTGAGCAGGGGGTTGGACTCGATGGCCTTGTAGGCCCCTTCCAACTCTGCTATTCTATGATTCTATGATTCTAAGACCTCTTCTCTTATTCCATGATTGCTATGTTTGCTAAGGCATCTTTGGTTAGGGACTTGGCCAAAAGCCTTTTTGAAGTCCAAGTAAACAATATCTACTGGATTACCCTTTCCATATGTACATTGACAAAGGAACCAATTACTTAGGGAGGTCGTGGGCTCTCCCACACTAGAGGCATTCAAGAGGCAGCTGGACAACCATCTGTCAGGGATGCTTTAAGGTGGATTCCGGCATTGAGCAGTGGGTTGGACTTGATGGCCTTAAAGACCCTTTCCAGCTCTATGATACTCTCAAAGAACTCTAAAAGGTTAATGAGACAGGATATATCTTTACAGAAGCCATGTTGATTTTCCCCCCAACAGGAGTTGCCCTTCTATATACTTACTTATATTTTCTTTAATAATGCTTTCTACCAATTTACCTGGAACAAACATTAAGCTAATTGGCCCATAATTACCCAGATTCCCCCTGGATCCCATTTTTAAAATTGCCACTCTCTAGTCCTCTACAATTTCACATTTCAGTTCTTTAAGAGCTGTAGGATGGATACCGTCTGGACCCAGTGATTTGTTATCTTTCATGTTATCAATAAGATAAGAACATAAGAAGTGCCCTGATGCTGGATCAGACCAAGGGTCCATCTAGTCCAGCACTCTGTTCACACAGGGGCCAACCAGCCATCGGCCAGGGACCAACAAAGCAGGACATGGTACAACAGCATCCTCACACCCATGTTCCCCCAGAAACTGGTGCACACAGGCTTACTGCCTTGGATACTGGAGGTAACACATGAGCGTCAGGGCTAGTAGCCATTGATAGAACATAATCTCTTGTCACCACAATTTGGTTCAGTTCCTCAGACTCCTTTCCTGAAAAATATCAATTCGGGCACAGGTGTATGCGCCTCAAATTTCCCTTTTGCATCCCTTATTGACTGACTGCATTTCTTTTGTGCAAGTCTGTATTCCTTTTTGTTTTCCTCATTTGGGCAACTCTTCCATTTTCTGAAGGAAACCTTCTTTTCTCTAATAGCTCTCTTGGCACTGTTGCTCTTGATGGTTACTTTCCTGATCTGTAGCATACATTCTAGCTATTACTGTGTTTTTAGTAACTCCCAACTGTTCGAAGGAGATTTTATCCTCTTTCCTCCCCCTTTCAACCTCCTTTTTGCCAATCTCCTCTAAAACTGTTAATTTAAGATACATTTCCTCTTTTGAGGAACTCCAAATTTATTGGATTTCCTTGGCAGTTTTTTTCACTTATGTAAAAATTATACCACTGGCATGCATCACCACCAAAAGCCTCTTGCACATTAGGGTGCCTATAAGGCTGCTAGCCCAAGTATATCAGCATATAGGTATTATTGTGCATGTACGGACTAGTATAGGCAGAGTGTACACCAGCCCAAGTGTGTTTGCATATAAGCTTTGTTGCACATGAATGGACCTTTTAAGAACCTTTTAAGAATGATAGTAGCCAAAGAGTGATACCTTGAGTAAGGGCTGTTCAATAGCACTACTGGTACTATTGATAATGAACTACGTAATTCCTACATTTAATGCACTTTATCTCAGTGAAAGAAGCTTTGTGGATAAAGGGCACTGTATCAAGTAAGTCAAAGAGTTTCATTACAGTTTTAAATATGTAGCATATTAATATTTAATAATCTTTAACTTGTTACCAGACTTGCTCTCTATTCACCTGAATAACTTAACTTTATTTTTTTAAATTTTATTATTATTATTGAATACACTGAACTCAAAAAACAAACAAAACAAAAATAAAAGTAAAACACAAAACTATACACATCAATACTTATTCTATAAACCTCCCCGTTTCCTCCCCACATTTGGTCAATTACATCAAATTGCAGCATTAAATATGCAAAATCTCATTAAATTTTGCCAAGTCCGACAAAGTATTGCAAGAAGATTGTTGATTATTTGGTTTTTTATGAGTCCCACAGATTTCTATAGGCTTCTGCCAAAATTGTTCTGTTTGATTCCTTTTTCATGTAGTCTTATATATTTTTGCCAGTCCGTCCTGAAAGTATCTCTTTTCTTTATCCCTCTATGTGTTCTTAACTTCTGTATCAACTTTTCATTTATTGCTATGTCCCAGATTTTCTTTCTCCACAGTGATACTGTCAGCATCCGAACTTAACTTTCAATTGTGCCTGATGTTATTTGAAAGTTTGGAGATTATTATAGCCAGTTTTATAATGTTATGTCAAACATTTCCTTTTTTTTATTTGTTATATTAAAACTTTAAAAATAAAAGCTGCAGAGGTCTAGTGCTATTCATAAAATTCTGTGGAGGGACATTATGATACAGTAAAGCAGGAATATGCAATGCAATCCCATGTACTAAAGTAGAATCCTCTCTACCAAAACTTGTCCTCCTATAATGCCATATAAAATGAGACGTGCATTCTTGATAAACGTGTTTAACAACATGTATATGCCATAAAGCAAAGATTTGCCACAACTCCTTGCCATGCAAATAACTGTGTGTTTGTTATATATAATGCATAAATCAGACCTCAGGTTAAGCTATATTGTATTGGGTGAAATAAAATATAAAGTCACTGCTCTGCTGCAGAAGAACATACTAGGTACTTTTGATCAAACCTCTCTAATTTCTGAAAGATTTTTAGTTTTACTAAAGCCTTCCAACATATTACTAAGCAATTTACAGTGTTTAAAACTATACAAAGGGCCAACCTAGGCCATATCTACGCCAAGCAGGATAAAACACCTTGAAAATGGTTTGGAAACTGTATATGGAGTGTGCCGTGGTGTCTAAAAGTTGTCAATACTGTTATAAACCATTTTAAAGCAGTAGTATAGATCCTGCCCTAGACGCAACATGAAGTTTCAAAACTCTGTTCCCTTGTGTTTTGATTCCCTTGAAGCTCCATTCAGAAGGAGGGAAGGGTGTGGCAGAGGAGGATGCTTAACCCTTTCCGAATTGCCCTTCTCAAGCTGCATTTCTTCCTAAGAGAGAAAGATGTGGATCCTTATATCTCCACCACTACCACCATGGATGAGTAAGCAGCTCTGGGGGAGATTTTTAGCAGACAAACAACAGGAGAGGAAAGGATTAAGCATTCTCTCTCCACTGTTCTTCTATTCCACAAAACTTTGACTTGAACAAATAAAACAAATCCTTCAGGGGAAAATGACAGCGAACTCCATGTGGCCCTTAATTTGGCCCTAAGAAACTACGTTTCATGAGACATTAGTTTAGAGTCTACCTTTCTCCACAAATAGCTGAAAATCTGTGTGTTGGTGTTTGCAGTGCAGGAGAGGGAGGTCAAAAACATTTGTTTATTATTGTTTTAAAAGGGGAATGTAAGATTAAAGAGAATAAATTTCAAACAAAAAGATATGAAATCATAGAATCCCTTGGTGATGGGTGAATCTGCTGCAGAAGACCTCTGAGATCCTTCCAGTCTCTCTTAGCCCGTCTCAGCAGGAGACTGGAAGGTTGGAACCTGTCAGGACGGATACTCTAAATTAGGAATCAAAACATTCCGTCCTGCTCAGCAGAACTATAAATTCAAAGTGAGTCCTTGTCTAAGACAGCCAGTAGTCTAAGCAAGACGACGACGACGACAACTCAAGAGTCCAAAATATACTTGAAATTTGTTTTCAGTTATTTTACATGCTGCTTTTAAAAGTTCCATCTGACCACTCTGCAAGGCACCTTGGGGGTGCCAGTGTTTTATTGTGAGACCAGAAAAAGTACTGACAGTGACTGGCAGGCATTAAAAAAGACAATGACTTCAGATTGTCAGAAGTTGAAATGTCCATTCATCTTTAAAGGGGCTTCCGGTTGTGTTTCTATTATGCACTCTGATGATCAAACCTTTCCTATGTATTATTACTTATTTGTAGTATGTCTGATGGTGTTTTAATTCTGTAGAGCAAGGGAAAATTTGCATGATAAAAAACTGGCCACTAATACACCCCAAACCATCAGGGTTCTCCCTATCTCAACTGTTACCTGGCAGAAATCTTTCCATTGGCCCTTAGCAGAGGGAAAGAAGGAAACAGGGCCATGCCATAGGGCCTGCTGAGAGAGTAGCTATTTTTGGCTCCTCCCCTCCTTTAACTGTTTCAATGTTAGCTGATTGTTATCAGAAATGTGTGACTTTAAGAACTAGTAGCCGAGTTTGCTTGTTTTCATCTTCCCTGCTCATCCCCTTTTCCTTTTGCGTTGCGCCTTTTAGACAGTAAGCTTGAGGGGCAGGGACTTACTTGGGTGGTTTTTTGTTTTGTTTTGTTTTTTACTGGTCTGTACATCATTCCGGGAGCCTTTTTGGTGAAAGACTGAGATAAATATGCTTTAAATAAAGAAATAAAACTACAATGGGCTAGGTGTTCCTATTAATGGTACAAGGAAGATCTAGAAAGCTTCCAAAAACAGTTTGCATCTAATCTTTTATTAGCTATGTCCACCCTAAATAAGCTTATGACACCATCTGATGTGGCATCATGACCAACTGATGTCAGCAGAAATGAGCATCATGAGAGCAAAGTTTAATTGAAATGCCCAGGGATGGGTGAGATGCCTAGCTCCATATAAAACCTTCAACCCAGCATAAGCTTTCATAAGTAATAACCATTAGAAAACACAGGTAAAGATAAGTACCTTTCACATTTGATTTCCCCCCTATTTCTTAAGTTTCTTACATTTATCTGGGAGTTGCTTCCTGCCTAGAGCATTATAATTATGGATTCTGGATACCTACATCCCATTGGAATTCTCCATCAGCCATAAGGAAAGGTACAAAGACTTTATTGAGTTTTACCAAAGCTTCAGACAGGATAGCAAACACAGGATTTTCCTCCCTTTGCTTGGATTTCAGTCAACTATCAAGCATCTACTATGAAAAAGACCAGGCAACTTCTTTTAACAGCTTCATTTAGCCAATTAAAAACAAAATAATATAGATTGACACTGGACAGGGCTAACCTTGCCCTGAAGCAGTGTGAAATTATCTACTTCAGGCAGCACTATAAGGGGTGGGCTAAGGTAGATGGAGGCAGGTTGATGCAGCCAGACTTTTTACACTGTTGGGTTTTGGGTGAGGAGGGTATCATATGGGCTCAGCTTCAAGCAGCAAAATGTCTTGGGATGACACTGACTAGAAGATTTTAAATGGTGATGAACTAACACTTATTGCTAGTGTACTAAATTTGTCCTCCCCTGCCTAAAGAGTTTAAGATTACTTACTTATTTATTTATTTATTTATTTATTACATTTATATCCTGCCTTTTTTCCTCCAAGGAACCCAAGGCGGTGTACAAAATCCTCCTCCTCTCCATGTTATCCTCACAACAACAACCCTGTGAAGTAGGTTAGGCTGAGAGTCTTTGACTGGTCCAAAGTAATCCAGTAATCCATGGCTGAGTGGGGTCTAAAACCTAGATCTCCCGACTCCCAGTCCAATACCTTAGCCACTACACCACATCTTCCTAATGTTCTTCTGATAGCTCATTCAAGGCTGACAGCTACCTCAACTTGAAGGTATCACTACTTTGAGAGAAAACAGCTAGTTAATTTCCTCTTTGGAAACCACCTCATAGGACATAGAGAAGGGAGTACAGATGTATATCCCATAATCACTAGCTTGCAAAGTGATTAATTTCCAAGTGGCGTGTATCAACAGCCTGCCCCCCATGGGGTATTAAAACAATTTAGAATAGGTGGCTTCAGATGGTGCCACAGATAGCAAGACGGAATAGAACTGATATGCAGATATCCAGATAAAACTCCACTGACAGATCTGCTTGGCAACCATAATCCAGACCCATCAGAAGACAAAATGTGTGCCGAGATACAATATTGGATTAACTATTACTAATAGTACAGTAACTATTACTGCCTTGTAAATGTATAGTGAATATCCAGAATGCCACCAAACGTATCTCCTCTCCTAGCATCGTTCTTGATTTCTCAAAAGGCAGCAGAAGTAGTTGTTCCATTCATCAAATGCGGTTGAATTCCATCTAGGGTAGGATTTCTGATACCCCTTCCACTCTTCTCCTTTTGTATGTTGAAAAGGGCAGACAAATCTATTTGCTATGACAAGGAGCTACTACAGGCAAGGCAAAATTATAGCTGCCACTAGCACAGCAACCATACATATCAGCTCTCAGTCTTTAGGCCTCATGAATGCTAGCAAATATTTAAAACGTGCTCGAAAGGCCTCCAGCATTCTGAGGGTAGGTCACATTCCTATTTGCTCCTTTCTCATGGTTACTATATTTTTATTCTCTCTGCATTTACTGCACATCAATATTCATGAATTTCCCTCCCTCCAAAGTTCACCAGACAGCAGCTTCCTGCACTCCTGGGCTGGGCACTGTAGCATACAGTTAAACATGCAGGAAATGCCCCAGAGAAAAGACACATATACCAAGACGGCCCCCATGATGAATACAAGAAGTCAGTTCTGTAGATTGCACAGTTTGCACTAGACCCAAACATGACTCAGAGCAGACTGGAGAAACTTGTGCATCTGAACTGTGAGTATTGGAAGTGCTGAAACAATACTCCTGATACCCAATATGAAAATATCTGGACAAAGCCACCCGGCACAGTTCTCCTTGGACCATTTAATGTTTTTCCTAGGACATATCCGGGTGCTTAAGGAGATATAAACGGTTAAACTCAGAGCCCTGCATCCAGTGCTGAGTTTCATACAAAGAGATACCAAACCTCAAACTACTCTTACCACAGGCTTTACCAATTTTGATCTGGCTCTGCCCAAATGTATACACACATGTGCATGATCCCTTTCTCCCTCTCCCTTTCACACACACACACACACACACACTAATATAATGCTAGTTTCAACCAAGGAAAGTGGGGAGCACATCTTTTCCCCTTCCCCTTAGACTTTTAACTGACTGCTTGGGGCTATTGGGTATGGGGAAAGTGGAGTGGGGAGAGGAATTATGTTAGGGAGGGGAGGTCTTTATTAAAATTCAAGAGAAGTACAAAGTGCAAGGTAAATAACGAAGCCAGGTGGGAGATGGTCATATATTACTCCAGACACACATATCTCATAGCCCCCAATTCACTGATGACAATCTGCTAGGAACATGAATTGGGACACATGAAATGATATACTCAGTTAACCTTTTAGGTTAGCACTTCAGGTATCGAGCATGTCCCATTATTTTGACTCCCAGAGTCAGTTTCACTAAATTTCTTTCCTGGAAGTTAACTTTATCTACCAGATGATCAATAGTTCTAAGATCTTTCCACTAACTCTACACATAAGAATACCAAACACCTTATTTCAGACACGGATTACACATTTTCACCATCAGCCGCTCTTTTTCATTCTCACAACACACACACACAATCTTTTTTAAAAATGCAATTGTGTTTTGAAAGGATCTCTAGGGAACTAGTTTTGAAAAGCCAAAACATGGCCATAATTAGCTGGAGCATTAGCACGGTGCTAAGTTTGCTCACACTTCTGTGTTCTGTACCAAAGTTAAGTTTCTCTGCCTGCTTCTTCGGAAATGACAATGATGGATGTAGAACAGTTTATTTGCTGTTCTCTACATACTGTAGAGAAAAGGCAAAATAAGCAGAATGGTTGTTAATTATCTGCTGTGCAAAGCCATCCCTCTCACAGTGTGCTACTTGTATGCTTCAAATGTTGCCACCACCAATGTAGCTTTACATTTATTTGTCCATTGCTCCCCCAAATGCTGCACCTTAACTGGGTTAAATGGGAGATCCACTGAACCAACATTCCAAGCTCCATTTGCAACAACAACAACAAAAAAGGATTGTAGAAAACATGAAGAGGATGAGTGAGGAAGCCAACATTATCCTTAACACCAATATTTTCTAGACTGCTTTCAGCATGCACTGTATGTACAATTCTTGCCTTAATGTATCCCCACAGCAACCCAGTGAAGTAGGTTAGGTTGAGAGCAAACAACCTGTCCAGATTACCCAGGAGACTGCATGGCTGAGTAAAGACTTGGATCTTCAGTCTCCAAACCTATGTGAGCAACGCAGGCCTGTGCATTTCTAGATTTCTATGAAGTTGGATTACTGCACACACGGCTCAGGGGCTGTAGCTCCCTTGGTAGAACACATGGTTTGCATGCAAAAGTTCCCAAGTTCAATCCCCTGTAGCTTCAGGTAGGGTTGTTAAAAGCTCCTGCTTGAAACCTTGGAGAGCTGCTGCCAGTCAGTGTTGACAATACTGGGCTAGATGGTCTGACTCAGTATAAGACTTTCAAGCTGACAGCTGAATGTATAAACTGACTTCACTGTATATTATTGCATTTTTATCCACCCTTCCTCCAAGGTGCACAAAGCAGTGTGCATGGCTCTCTCCCACCCCTCCACTATCCTCATAATAACCCATGTTACATAGGTTATCTGAGATAAGTAACTGATCCACAGTCACCCAACAAGATTCATGGCTGAGTGGGGGGTTCAAATCCAGGACTCTCCAATCCTCTAACCACTACACCACACTGGCTCTCACTTCATGTTCTCAACTCACATTTGAAATTATACATGGCGAGATGGAAGTGCTATCTGCAATGTTGGTATCTGCCATGGCCCATTCATACATGCAAGCCATGCTCTAATTGAATTATGAACATGCATGTGTGAACTAGACCACAGCAATTAGCCTCAAACCCCTTCTAGAGAGTCAATAATCTGAAGCGGGTGAGAGACTGCCCTGCAAAAAGTCAGATGCAGAGCCCTCTAATAGCCCACGCTTACAGCTTGGGGAAGACCAAATAAATATATTAAAAGGACATAAATAAAGTTGCTAAAGATGGTTGTTTGCCTCCTCTCAATATGGGACCCCTTCCTCCCCCTCCTCCTGCACTCACACCCATACTGTTTAACTTGGCATAGGACAGCTGGATAATTTGTTTCCATTGCAATGAAGTCCTAATTAACTGGAATAAACTTTTTACACTAAGTGTGTTTGTTTAATAAACTGGCCCTTTCAGAGCCTTACCGAGAGCTGATTGATGAATTTGAGGGGAGTGGAAACACGCCGAGCGCTTGGACATTAAAGCTGCAGTGTCTGAGCAGGCTAGCCCTGAAAAAGCTCCCTCTGTGTTTGTGAAATCCAAAATGACACATCAGATGTCTGGCTGGGGACGTGGACTTCAGCTTCACTGTTATGTACAAATATTTAGCATTTTATTTTTTTCCCTCCCACTGCCTATTGCCTACCCTCAAGGCCTTTTGGATTTATTTAGTACAATTCAACGCTGGTGCAGCCATGTGGTTCCTTTGACTTCCTGCAGCCTTCTTTGCTGGAGCATTATATCGTGCAGAGCAGATACTTGCTTATAGATGGAAGAAAGCCTCAGACAAAGGAGCCTTCACACAGCTTGATATAGCTTCCTTGGGAAGGAGGATGGTCACGGCCAAATCTATTCTGCACATAAAATGTCCACGTTTCTATAGATTAAACTGCCATATTTCTGTGGTTAAAATATTCTGGTTCTGGGCTCAAGATATTTTTGCATGTTAAATTACATAACATGTAAAATATATCTCGTGCCCTGGCCTATAATATTTTAACCATAGAAACATTTAAAATTCACCAACAGTATTCTGGTTCCAACATAGGTTTTCAAAAAATCTGTAACTCTGTTTCAAAAAATGGAAATCGTAGCACATGAAAAGAAGGAGGAAAATGGTAATCTATGGAGTAGTACAAACGGTAGTGAATAGAAACTAGGAGCTATGGGAGAGGTAACCAGCTGCTAAGTATATACGTGTTGTCTGAATGCAATGCATGTTGTCTGGACACAGTGAACCCACCCTGCAAAAAAACCACTCTGTTCAGACAACACACTAAGCCATGGTTAACTGCTAATCCTTTTACAGCAAATAGTTAGTGAGCATGTTTAAACTGTGATTATGTAACCACCATGGTTAGGAATGGTTCACACAACACTCACTGGCAAGATCTACACCAAGCAGGATATAACACTTTGAAAACGGTTTGAAACGGTATCCTGGGCTTGAACAGTTGTCAAAACCATTATAAACCATTATAAAGCAGTAGTGTAGATCCTGACTAAGTCATGGTTCACACAACATGCTAAGCCATAATGTTTAGCTCAAAACACTTAACCATCATAGTTTAGCATGTTTTCTGAACAGGGCTAGCGTGTTTTGCGCAAGATGACTTGTTAACCATGCAGTGTGGTTTATTTTTCTCGAACAAGCCACCCTGAGACCCCATGGATTGTTATTGGGTTGTTCACGGAGCTTAACAAACCATCCTGCCTGGTTAATAAGCAACCCTGAGGAAATTGTGTTGCATTAGCATAACATGATAACCCAGGTTCAACAGCAACCCACACTGGGTGGTTCAGTGTGTGGTGTGAACACGACCTTAGTCTTTGGTAAATATTACAGAGCAACAAGCTGCCAGAAAGGGCAGAATTTTCCCAGCTGATTCACACCTCCAGGAGTTGTTCTGCTGTGAATTTCAATTACTTTACAGCACTAAATAGAATTCTCCTAATATTTTCACAGTGGTTATTTAAAGCAAGTGATATCATTTTGACAAATGCTAGCAACTTTTTACTAATATTATCAGTATAAAAACTGAAGCGAGTCTAACCTCCTATGACTAAGCTATGAAAATTGGGTACCCCATTTTTAGAGATGTTTATATGGGGGAAAAAGTGTGTCTTAGAATCGAAGAAATAGGGTAATTATTCTCTCTCCTGTCTTGGGCCATAGCTAGACCTAAGGTTTATCCCTGGATCGTCCAGGGGCCAAACCTGTTCATCTAGGTGACACACAGGGGATCCAGTGCTCAAGCAGGGGCGAACCCTGGATGATCCCAGGATAAACCTTAGGTCTAGCTGTGGCCTTGGTTTCATGTTTGAGGCTTTCCTGCTTACTACATGATCCTAGCCAATCAAGGACCACGCAATGGGTTGGATCCAGATTTAGTCCTATTTAGAGTAAATCCACTGAAATCAATGAGACTTAAATTAGTCGTGACAAATGTAAATGCAAAGCTGTTGCCGCTTGTCTAATATTAACGCAGAGGGAATGCCACAGGGCAAGAGCTGCAACATTAGCCCTTTCAGGCATTTGCATGAGGGCTTAAATTAGGCTGAGAGGTGGGGGCGTGCACAAAGCCTCTATCCCTATGTTTCTGGGTGCCTTATCAGGGTTCCTGATCGCATGGAGAGTTCTACTGATGTTCAAGCAAATGGGAGTGAGGCTCCCTTGTAGAACTTGCCAATTCAACATGATGAGGTCTGAGGGGCTGGCACACAGGGATGGCATGCAATACCATCAAGAAGGCCTCTTCTAAAGATCGTAGAGACTGGGCATGGGGAAAATTCCTTCACGGAGGCCTGCCTGGTGCCCACTGTATTATATTTTAGGCATCAGGCAAATACTTTTTTTATTCTCTCAGGCATTGTAATAGTTTGTATTCTAAATACTGGCAGGATTCTATATTTTAATCTGTGCTGTTTTTACAAATATTTTACTAATTATTTAATGGTTTTTATTAATCTATTCTACATCTTATTGTTGTGGTTACATTTTATTGTTGTGTTTTTTGTTTTAACAATATTGTTAGCCAACGGGGAATAGATATTATGAAGGACAGTATATAAATATTTTTTTTAAATAAAAAATATTCACCACCTTAGACTCTGATTTACAGACATACAATGAGAAAGGCATCTGGGTACTTTCCCATGCTTACTGACACTGGAAAGGACGTGTAAATGTGCTCCCTAATTTGCATCCCCCCTTCTCCAAAAACTATTCTAGCTCCTGCAAAAGGAAAGTTATTTTGACTAGCTCTTGCTCTGATCTGCTCATGCCTCAGAAACTTTGGGAGTGTGGCAGGTTTCTGGGCATCATTCATTTACCCATCTGACATATGCTTTTCCCATACTGGTGTTTTATGTGACTTAAAGTGATGACTATCAGATGATAGTAGCCTGGTTCAGACAACACACTAAACCAGTGGTTCTCAACCTTTTTTGCTCCATTCCCCCCTTTCACCATTGTTCAGAATATAATTCCCCCCTTCCCAAGATAGTCTAACTCAAAAGGTGCATTTCAAATAATATGCATATAATATTGAAAATCTTTTATTTTTTTCCTGTATTAGTCCCATTTAAAGGAGCAACGCAAAGCATGGCCCCTTTTACATTCTCAGCTCCCATGCTTTGTGTTGCCCCTTTAAATGGGAAGCTTGAAACTTCTAGGATTGCGAGGGAGGGAGGGAAAAGACAGCAAAGGCCTGGCTTTTGCAGACGACATGACGCTTTTCTGGGACGTTTTTAATAACATGTGTAGGAAGACATAATCTACAGGACATCATACTTTGCTGAATAGTGGTCCCAATTTCCCCCCTGGAAACCTAAAATTCCCCCCAGGGGAGAATTCCCCCCTTATTAAGAAACCATGCGCTAAACCATGCTGCTTAACCACAAAATGGTTAAGGGGACGCATAATGCGTTCCCTTAAGCATTTTGTGGTTAAGCAGCATGGTTTAGCACATTGTCTGAACCAGGCCATTCTCTAATCCCTAAGTAAAAGGGAAGAAGGGGAAGGAAAGATTGACGCCAAGGAAGTGGAACAACTGAATTTCGGGTCACGCAAAGGAACTTCATGGCAACTTCTTGTGTATTTGTACTTTGGCACAGAAAATCAAGCATCAAATATATGCCCACTGTATCAATTGCAAAGGGCACATGCATTCATGATTTATCACAAGAACAACAATCAGGGAAGGACTAGGCATCCATCATATGCATACATTTTAAAAGGACATATGGTGGTGGTGGAGAAATGCAGGTTGCTTACCTGTAACTGTAGTTCTTCGAGTGGTCATCTATGCATTCACACATATGGGCTTTGCGCCTGCGCAGAGACCAGACCGGAATCTCCAATAGCTTAGGGAAACGCTTTTGGGCGGGAACCCCTCCCCACGCTACCGCGCATGTCCACGGGGTTCCCGCCCTTCCCTCAGTTTACAGGAGTCCGACATCGTGCCCCCATAAACATGAGTGTAAATCAATAAATAAGATAAAACAAATCTATAGTCAATTATGTCATTATCAAATATCACACCACCAAGAGGGGATGGTGGGTGGGTTGTGTGAATGCATAGATGACCACTCGAAGAACTACAGTTACAGGTAAGCAACCTGCATTTCTTCATCGTGGTCTCTATGCATCACACATATGGGCGAGTAGCAAGCTCACATACCTTGGAGGTGGGTTGGTGTACTATTTCAACACTTCCGAGAGCACCGCCCTTCCAAACGAACAGTCATGTCTGGATCGAGTGTCCAAGCTATAATGCTTGACAAATGTAGAAGGGGTGGACCAAGTCGCAGCCTTACAAACGTCCTGAAGTGGAACACCCCTGCTGAAGGCCACCGACGTCGACATCGCTCTGGTTGAATGAGCTGTCACAGGTCGATGTATCTCTAGTTTAGAGATAGAGTAGGCAAGTTCAATTGTCTCTACTATCCAGCGTGACAATCGCTGGCATGACACCGGGAGTCCCTTATAAGGCTCACCATAACATACGAATAGTTGTTTGGATTTTCTAAATCCTTCAGTTCTAGCTCTATAGAAAGAAAGAGCTCTTCTAACGTCCAGCATGTGGAGAGCAGTGTCTGCAGACGTTGTAGGGTTTGGAAAGAAGGCTGGCAAAATAATGTCCTGAGCCAAGTGAAAGGGTGTCACGACCTTGGGTAAAAAGGATGGGTCTGTTCGCAACACGACCTTGTCATTGTGGAAAATTGTATATGGCGCATCAATTCTTAGAGCTCTAAGCTCACTTGCACGCCTTGCTGAAGTTATGGCTACCAGAAACACAGTCTTGAGAGTCAAGAGTCTTAAGTCCGTTGTAGCCATGGGCTCAAAAGGTTTCTTTATCAATGCATGGAGCACCACCGACAAGCTCCACGATGGTACGATGTTTCTAGTAGTCGGTATGGTGTTTTTCAAACCCTTTAAAAATTCCTTGGATGTAGGATGGGTGAAAGGCGAGAACCCTTCTACACCTTCATGAAAAGCAGTGATGGCAGCCAAATGGACTCTGATGGACGAAAGTCCTAAGCCTCCTTGGAACAGTGAGAGTAGGTATTCTAGAATCACAGACATGGGACAAGCCTCAGCGATGTGATTCATTTGCACCGCAAATTTAGAAAACCTCTGCCACTTAGTCGCATATGATTTCCTTGTCGAAGGTTTTCTCGATGCAGTCAAAATACTCTGTACCGTCAACTGTTCGATGCCGGAGGTTATGGCAGTATTCTCCATGCCGTCATCTTGAGAGTCGAAAGGTCTGGGTGTCGAACTCTGCCTTGGTGTCGAGACAGAAGGTTCGGTATCGATGGTAGCTCGATGTAATCCCCTTTCGACAGTCGAAGAGCATGAGGGAACCATGGTTGTCGAGGCCACCACGGCGCGATCAGAATACAGTTTGTGCCGTCTGTTCTTATCTTGGCCACGACTTTTGTCAGTAGTGGGAACGGTGGGAAAATGTATAGTAGTCCCCCTGTCCAGGTTCTTGCGAAGGCGTCTCCTAACGAGTTCCTTCCGCTTCCTGCTCTGCTGCAGAAGTTGGTACAAACTGCGTTTTCTGCAGTGGCAAAGACATCGACAGACGGATCGCCCCAATATCGAAAGAGGTTGCTTCTTACTTCGATATTGAGCTCCCATTCGTGATCGACGTGGAAGGACCTGCTTAGGGAGTCCGCTACGATGTTCTCCTTCCCCGCTACATGGATCGCAGTCAGGTAAGTTTGTCTCCTTATGCACCAATTCCAAATCCTGAGTGCAGAGCGGGTTAAGGGGTATGACCTCGTTCCCCCTTGCCTGTTTATGTAACAGACAACAGTGGTGTTGTCTGTTGCAATCAGAACGTCCTTGCCCTCGATGATCTGGGCAAACGCTTTCAAAGCATTTTCCACAGCCAAGAGTTCCAGATGATTGATATGATCCCCTTTCTGCCGAGGGGACCATCGACCTTGGACGGTGAGCGAATTGCAGTGAGCTCCCCATCCATCGAGAGAAGCATCTGTCGTGATGGTAAGCGACGGTGCTCCTTGCTGAAAAGGAATCCCTTCCAGGAGGTTTCCCATCGAAAGCCACCATTTTAACGACGCCCGAACCTGACTCGGTATCGAAAGGTAAGTCCTGCGAGCGTTGCGTCGAAGATCGAAGGTCTTCAAGAACCACCCTTGAAGAATCCTCATTCGCAATCGGGCGAATCTGATGACAGCGGTAGTCGCCGCCATCAAACCCAGCAATCGTTGGATTGTCCATGCCGAAGGTCTTGCTTGGGTTTCGACATCGAGAATCAGGTCTCGAAGTGTTTTTGCCCTCGCTAACGGGAGGTAAGCTCTTCCATCTCGAGACGACAGAGTCACTCCTATGAAGTCTATCGTTCGCTGAGGAGTCAGTATAGATTTTTCCTGATTGACCCACAGGCCAAGGGATTCTAAAAGTTCTAGAGTCGTGGTTATATTCTCCTGGAGCGTGTGACTGTCCTCCGCAACCAGGAGCCAGTCGTCTATGTATGGATAAACATGTATTTCCTTCTTTCGCAGGTGGGCACACACAACAGCCATCACCTTCGTGAAGACCCTCGGTGCCGTCGCGAGGCCGAAAGGGAGGACGTTGAATTGGAACTGCTCGACGCCGATGGAGAAACGTAGGTAAGTTCGATGCGACTTCCTGATGGCGATGTGGAAATACGCATCCTTCAGGTCTACTACCGCGAACCAAACCCCTGTATGCAACAGTTGGAGAATAGAAGTGACTGTTGTCATACGAAACTTCCTTGGGGTGATATATTTGTTCAGTTGTCTTAAGTCCATGATCGGTCGAAGACCTCCATCTCTCTTCGGGACCGTGAAGTAACGGGAGAAAAATCCCTGGTTGAGCTCCTCTGTAGGTACGGGAGAGATGGCTCCCTTCGATAGTAAGGTCTGTACCTCGAGCAGCAGAGGAGGGGATGGTGCTGTTATCTTCACTCCCGAAGAGAAAGGAAGGGCATCGAATTCGATGGCGTAACCCGTCTTGATGATAGTGAGCACCCAGGAGTCGGATGTTATGAACTCCCATTGATGGTACTTGGGTGCTAGACGGTCTGTAAAGGGTAGTAGGCCTGGTACGGAGAAGTCAAAGCCGCTGCCTCTTTGAGAAATCCGGCTGATGTCTGCTTTGCTGGTATCGACCTTGATAAGGTCTCTTTCTCTGCATCTGTTGTTGTTGTTTTGGAGGTTGCTTGTCAAACTGAGGGCGCTGTTGGATCTGCTGGTACGGTTGTCTAGTCCAGCGCCTTTGCTTAAATTGTGGTTGGGGTTGTGAGAAACCCATCTTCTTGGCAGTCGTGCGAGCCTTGTATATCGAATCTAAGGACTCGTCGGTCTTATTGTTGAATAGCCCCTCTCCGTCGAACGGCAGACTTTCTATTCTAGTCTTCGTCTCATTTGTCAAGTTGGCTGACCTCAGCCAAGCATGACGTCGAAGGGCTATAGAACCCATCATCGACTTGGAGTGGGAATCCGTCTGATGTTTTGCAGAATTGAGCTGCAGATGGGCTATTGCAGTTGCCTCGGTATGGAAAATCCTCGCCAACTCCCTTTTATCTTCGGGCAGATGGTCAGAGAGAGAGTTTAATTTTTCTAGAATGAATATTTGGTACCTGGCCATAGTTGCCTCGTACGCAGATGTTCTTATTCCTAAAGAAGACGAGGCATACACCTTTCTGCCAAGGTAGTCTAATTTTCTGCCTTCTCTATCGGTAGGAGCTGAATGCACTTTCTGTGATCTTCCCTGGGCAGATTCCACGATTATCGAATTAGGTTTCGGGTGCTGGAATAGAAACTCGGCATTGGCCTCCTTGACTTTATACATTGACTCCAATCTTTTAGATGTCGACTGTGCTGCACACGGATTTTTCCAGGAGATCTGTGCAGTCCTCCGTAGTGTAGGAGGGAAGGGAATCGCGATGGTCGAGCTAGATTCCGTTCGAGTCACATCGTAGATTGGGTCATCATCGATCTCTGTTGGTTGATCGATGTCGAGACCTAGGGACTTGGCCATTCGGAGTACCTGGTCAGAGAATTTCCCCACATCTTCTGAGGCGGAGACCGGTTCATTACTATTTACAATATCGTCAGGTGAAGGCATAGATGGGGTTACGGACACAATAGAGTCTGAATCAGACCTATAGTCCTCATCAGGAGACTCTTGAGCCGCCCGCACCGTTTGATGCACTGGCTGCAGAGCTCGTTCATGTTGAGGTGAGGGCGCAACGACAGTTGCAGTCGGTATCGATCGGTGTTCAATACGCTCAGTCCTGCTATCACGGCTGCGAGGTGTATAGGATCGAGGATCTGGAGGAATTTGCAAGACTCTTGAATTCGGAGGAGGCTGTGCAAAATGCTCAATACGTCTGCGCTCAGAAGGATAATAGTCCTGAGGCCGATAATACTCCCAATCATAAGGGTAGTCCCGTTGATATTCAGAGTATTGAGACACTCGATCGAAGTCCGGGCCAGGAGATCGGTGCCGCCGATGTGGAACAAGCCTAGTCGGCTCTTCCAACTCAGTCGTGCACGGTACCTGAGCCGATGGTATGGACGCAACCGATACGGAGTCCCGAATTTCACCCTCCGACATCGAACTCCTCGCAGTCGGTAAAGGTGTTGGTATCGGCAATTGCGTCGGCAATTGCGTCGATACCGAGGTCGGCGCCGACCTGGCAGGCTCGGTGGGTATCGAAGATAGGGTATCGACCCTCGAGGTGGAGCATTTTTCTGCGTCCTTCCTCTTTTTCTTCTTTTTCTTTAGCTGTTCCGCCGATTTAGGGGTCCGAGCCTTTTTTGAAATCTTCTTGGCTGCGGAAACCGCTAGGGATCGGCCTGGCGTCAGGGGTATGGCCCTGTTATCCGCCATCAACTCCTCACCAATAACGACTGATTGGACTTCTGGGCTAAGAGGTTTTTCCATTGCCCTTGAGGAGTGTTGCTCCTTACGCTTATGAGGCGAAGGTTCAGTTGCTCGCAGAGCTTTTTCCCACAGTATAGACCGCAGTCTATCTGATCTATTTTTCCGTGTTTGTTTGGTAAATGCCATACAGTGGTGGCACTGTTGAACTTTGTGCGCTTCACCCAAACACAACACACACAGGGAATGGCCGTCCTTAGGTGGCAATTTAGCGCCACATTTAACGCACTTCCTGAAGGGGGCCCTCACGGCCATGCGCCTCAGGCGCCGAAAGCGATCAAAG
This sequence comes from Elgaria multicarinata webbii, assembly GCF_023053635.1. Lineage (NCBI taxonomy): Eukaryota > Metazoa > Chordata > Lepidosauria > Squamata > Anguidae > Elgaria > Elgaria multicarinata. Next base: position 14,477,239 of record NC_086187.1, on the reverse strand, counting down.
ATCGCTGGAAAAAAAGTAGGAAACAACAATAATATATATATATATTTTTTTTTTTTTTTTTAGATAGACAAGAAAAAGAAGAACAGCGCAGAAAAAAGAGTCAGATAGCGAAGCAAAAAAGGTAAGTACTACACAAGCTGGAGAGAACACGGTTTCTACGTCTGTGCACGATGGCGGACGACGAAAAACTGAGGGAAGGGCGGGAACCCCGTGGACATGCGCGGTAGCGTGGGGAGGGGTTCCCGCCCAAAAGCGTTTCCCTAAGCTATTGGAGATTCCGGTCTGGTCTCTGCGCAGGCGCAAAGCCCATATGTGTGATGCATAGAGACCACGATGAAGAAACATGTATACACCTTTCACAATGGCCTTGACATACATCTATTTTGTGCTGTGGAACAGGTACAATGTTTCAGGGTTAAGCCCAAGGTCAAGAACAGGAGCTCCACGTGGTCTGCACATTCAGCAATTATTAGTAGAAACATTAGGAACAAAAATAAAGTCAAAGTCTGGGAAAGACAAGGTCAGTAGCTAGGCTTAATTAGGAACATGAAAGCAAAGCATCTCACAGGAAAAACTTAGTTGTTAATAAAAGAATCTGTCAGAGGGTTGATGCAAAAGGCGCCAGGAGCAAGACTCAGGCACAGGATGAGCTCGGGGGGTGGGGGGGAGACACGGCAGGCAGGCAAAAAGTAGCAGGAATATGGTGTAAACAAGGAGTTATTTATTTATCAATTTAGTTTATGTACTTGGTGTCTTGCTCTTCAGTCTAAAGATTTTCAGGGCAACTTACAATTAAATAAAACAAATGCATTTTAAAAGCATTAGGACCAGCAGCCACAGAACAAAACAAGAAACAAATCTCCAAGTTAAAATGAGACTAAAACTAACACTAAAAGGTTGGATAGAAATATCTTCACCAGGTATCAAAAGGCCAAATGAAGTGGCACCAGGCAAGCCTCGCTGCGGAGAGCATAGCACAGTTGCAGTGCCACAAAGCAGAAAGCCCTTTCCCAAGTCACTCCCCAACTGTAAAATCAACGGTTTGCTTCAAAGTGCTGACAAATCTAGCTGCTGCTTAAAACTGCCAAGTGCTAATTACTGAACTCTCAGGCTCAGTGTTCTTCACCTGTTAGATTCTTAATCAGCTGCCTTTGGCCAGGTCTTTGCTCTCCCCAGTGGAAGCAGTAGAAGATCCTCAGCGGAACTCATCCACGGCACGCTGCAGCAAGTGTACCTCTTTGTTGGGGAACCTCTCTGCCACAAATGGGTGGGAGACAGGCGGGGGGGGCACTGCCCCATTCACCCCAAACATAGAGGTATGCACATTGGAGAAGTGTACCTCTTTGTTGGGAATTTCTCTGCAGCAAGTGGGTGAGTCACTGCTCCATTTGCCCCAAATATAGAGCTGCCTCTGGTATGGTTCAGGGATGCAGTAGGCAATTGGCTCTAACTCAGAGCCACCATTTTGAATCTGGCTCTGCCCCCATCCGCAACCCCACAAAGCAACCATTTTGTTCCAAACTCTGCTGGGTGGACCTCAGGTTCTAGTAAAAAACAAAGTAGTTCCTGCATGTCTAGTCTGCCCACCTCTGCTGCTTTAAAGTAGCCTACTGGATTACACCTGCAGAACCTGCAGCAGACTGTCTAAGGTATGTTACCCAGTTTAGGCTTTAGTGGCCATGATAGTTACATTTTGGAGACAAATACAGACTGCTTTTGAACTAATTTTTAGAGACCAAAGATAAGGGGAAGGTAGATTTGGATATCTTTTACTTAACTATATACCTTGTTTCCCATAATGATATACTTCTTGCCCACCATGTTGAGCCACTAAATTAGCAGTATAAAAACAGAAAGAAAACATTTTCAAATTAAATATAAATTCTAGTAAATGTCTGTTTAACATCTGAACTACAGAGGCTGAAACACAAAGGGCCATTTAAGTGTCACTTGTGAAAAGAACCTGATTGCAAATGAACAAGAGGCAGCAACAACAGTAACCAACGTTACTAAGAAACCAAACACATTTAGCAATATATGGGTTACTAGAAAGGTCAAACAAAGCCAACTGAGCAATAAACAGTGCTGCTTTGGATCTTTGTACAGAACAAATGCATTAGCAAGTTACATCAAGTGCACAATGCCGAAAAATCACTCTGAAAATAAAGAGTCAGGCGGAATAGAGTGGGAAACAGAGGCACTACATATGCTGATTGCTGATACTGAAGTGCTCAACCTAGTTGGCAATACCATTAAATGCCTGGTCACAATAATGTAAAAACCAGCCGCAACTGTGGTGGAGGTGGAGCCCTCGGAGCGTGAAAGACCCTCGATGGGTGTGTGTGTGTGTGGATGAGCGAAGTACGGGTCCGGTGGATACTGGTGGTATCTCCGCTCGTCTTGGAAGTAGCCGCGGGGGCGGTAGTACTCCCAATCGTACAGATCTTGCTGGTGGTACCGTGATTCGGAGTATTGGGACGCCCTGTCCCACTCTGATCTAGGTGAGGCTGTTGTCCCAATATTAGCCAGGGGCCTTGGTGATGGAGATCTATGATGTCTCGCATCGGCCAGCTGTGACTCTCCTCGCACCGCTGTCTCCTGTATCGAGGTAGCGGAAACGGAGTCTCTAATCTCTCCCTCTGATATGGAACTCAGAGGTCTCTGTACTGGAGTCGGTACCGAGATTTGATTAGATGGTGAGGCCGTCGGTACCGAGGTCGGTACCGAGAGCTGGGTTGTTGTCGGTCCGGTAGGAGTCGATGGAGTCGACCTATGTCGTGATGAGGAAGATTTTTCGGTTTCCTTCGCTTTCTTTTTCTTCTTCTTTTCGATGTCAACCGGTTTGGGCGTCCGGGCCTTTTTAGAAATCTTTTTGGCCGCAGACGTTGCCAATGTTCGACCTGGCGTGAGGGGAATCTGTGCCCTATTTTGTGCCATAATGGTCTCCGATATTACAAAAGAGCGTATGGAGCTCTCTTCTTTAGTCGCCTGTAGAGTGGGTTTGTCCATTCTTTTTTGAGTGATCAGTTCGGTAGCCTTGAGGGCTTTTTCCCACAAAATGGAACGGAGTCTGTCTGCTCGGTTTTTTCTGGTTTGTTTTGTGAACGCCATGCAATGGTGACACGATTGTACTTTGTGGCCCTCACCGAGGCATAGAACACACAGTGAATGACCATCTGTCGGTGGGAGCTTAGCCCCACAGATCACACATTTCCTGAATGGGGCCTTCACTGCCATGCGCCTGGGCGGCGCCCGTGACCTTAAGATTGCTGTTTGAGGGGGAAAACTACACTATTTTTTTTTAAAAAAAAATTATAGGGAAGAATAAACTTGGAGAAGAGAAGAGAAGAATAGCTATATACAGAAGATTGAAGAGTTTTCTATTCCGAAAAGGAGAAAAGCTAGGAGGTAAGTTACTTCAGTCTATGCACAATGGCGGACGACGAAGAACTGAGGCAAGGGCGGGAACCCGAGGGACATGCGCAGTAGCGTGAGGGAGGGGTTCCCGCCTAAAACATTTTGCCTAGCTAGTAGAGGTTTCGGTTCCAGTCTCCGCGCAGGCGCAGAGCCCATATGTGTGATGCATAGAGACCACGATGAAGAACCTGCACACAAAAGCACAAACATAGGGCCTGAAAGACCAACTTCTTTAGAAACCAGAATGACGTGGTAGTGTTAAACATTCCCTGCTAATAGTAAAACAGCACAGCAGGCAAAGGGTCAGATCAAATCTTTGTCCCTAATGTACTAGTTTTCTGCTCATGGGGAATTTCTGACACTGGGAAATGTTCAAAATAAGATGAAGTGGAGCAGTCCATTCTATTATCACATTTAGCCACATGCGTAGACCAGACATATAGACTGGGGTTTAAAAAAGTTAACAAAGACATGTTCTCCAGACATTTTATTTTTAATAAAACTCTATAAAGAAGACTATTTCATATTACAATTGTGGCATTTGTACTGGTTGCATTTCTATTGAAGTGGATAAATGTATTTCTTCATTATTAACTCTTATAAGAAGACAGCCATAGATTAGCTAAATCTCCCCACCCTCAAGGTTGGATGTTGGGTTATTCATCTTTTTGAAATGACGTCTATAACTTTTGAGAAGGGCAGAACCAATCATCAAGTCTAAAAGCTCTGACAGATGACTTTGACAGGATTTATTTATTTATTTATTTATTACATTTCAATACCGCCCAAAAGCCGAAGATCTCTGGGCGGTTCACAGAGAGCACAGGTTATTGCTTCATCTAATGTAATTGCCTCTTAATCTAATGCAGGGAAGACAAACTGGTTCCCTCCAGATATTTTGGATTACAACTCCCATGAGCTCAAGCCCACACAGTCAGTAGTCTGGGATTAAGGGAAATGTAGGGCAAAATATCTGAATGATACTTGGCTGCTTAATGTAACTATGTATTCCAATTGCCCTGCTCTTCAAAGGACCCTGTGTACGGCCTCCATTTTTGGAAGTGGAGACTTATCCAGAAGTGTCTACTTTGTCCAAGACCGCAAGTCTATAAACTTTGTGGTGTGAAAACTGTATTGGTCAATACAGTAGAGGTGACATCTCCCTCCTGTTGTGTACTTAATGGCCTGTAGTGTATGAAGATATATGTCCTACGTATTCAGCTGTCTGGAAATGCTATTCTGATCAAACGATTTACCACCATTAGTATTTTATTTCTCTAATTATCTCCCTGTGCCAAACAACTATAGGATGAACAAGGTAATGCTTCAAATAAGAGATCCTCAAGACTTCATCAATACAAAACATTGTCCCTTAGGAACTCTTGAGAGACATCATTCTCTGCTGAAAAAATATCAGATGGAGGAAAACAAATTCTGATAACATACCTGTTATTTCTATTAGTTGGACTAAGTTTAGCTGAGGCAGCATTTAGGATACAAAGACATCTCAACTGTATATTAGTTTTTGAAGGGAAACTATTTTTATGCCAGATGGTGCTCTTTCCAAGTGCTGATTAGATTGACCATATAATATCCTGCTAAAGGAGCAGCAGAGCAGAATTTGAAAAATGTAACCAATTTTCTACTTCATCCTGACTGAGAGAGAGAGAGAGAGAGAGAGGGAGGGAGGGAGGGAGAGAGAGAGAGAGAGAGAGAGAGAGAGAGAGAGAGGGAGGGAGGGAGGGAGGGAGGGAGGGAGAGATTGGTAAATCAAAGTTCCTAGAGCATCCACAAAGTGTGACATTTTTCCAAACACAATAAGGCTGCTCTCAACCTAAAGGTAGAACCAGGTTGAATAGGTGAAAATTAACTGAGAAGATTTACTGAGGCCTAAGGTGGTCTCTGACTGAACAGAGAACCACCCAGAAAGCTTTTGCAGTAGAAATGCAATAAATAAATAAATAAATACAGTTTAACACTGGAGAGGGACTTCAGACTAGAGTTGACTTGGTATGAGTTAGTTTGGATTTCTCTTTTGTTCAAAAAGAGGGTAGGACCTGAATCAAAAGAACAAGAAAGGAAATCTGAACGAAATTTTAGGAGGAATTTCCTGACAGTACAAACTGTTCGACAGAAGAACAGACTATCTCAGAAGGTGGTGGACTCGTCTTCATAATACATTTTTAAGTGGCTACCAGGGATGCTTCTGCCATTTTCAAACTGCAGTCAGAGAGGTTATTGTTTACTGCAGCATAGGTGAATGCAAAATGCACATAATGAAGGCACTCTGCGTAAGGAAAGATGCTGATAGGTAAGTTAGGACTGCAAAACTGGAAGAAACATCTCAGCTTCATAGTGCTGAATTCTGTTTGTCTATTTTTTTAATAACCCACTCAAAAACATTCCCTCCTTACGTTACTTGGTTGTATGAAGTGTGGGTGTTATTCTCAGCGGGATGTGCATGTGTGAAAACCTGCCCCCATGCCAAAAAACATCTTTGTGTTGACTCATTTCAAACTCTGCTGACAAGCTTTAAAGACAATACAGCCCTGGTTATTCTGTTCCAAAATGCCTTTGGGCTTTTGGAACAGAAATAACCTTCCTATCTTCCTATGGTCATCTTTGTTAAAGAACATAACTACTGGAAGTGGTTACTCAGAGAATTAATTGACATTATTGTTGCCAATCCTCGAAGACAATCCCTCTATAGAGCAGAGAAAGTTAAGTCTCCCTGCGCAAATGTGCTGCCCTCTCAAAAGCTTCCCCAAGAAGGGCAAATGCCATCTTAATCTTTCTCCCCATACTGCTGCATGTTTTTGGAGAATGTAGGTCTGCTCTAGTACATGGAGGAACACAATATTTTCTCTTCTGTTCTGCAGCATTATGGAAATAATTGCATCGAGTTGATGTTATATAACACAACAAAAATGGATTGGTAATTCTTGGGGTCCACGTTCAAACATTTTACACATTCACATGCACAGATATATGCCACTATGAACTGTGTTTTCATTTTAAGATTCCAAATATTATATAACGAATAACCACACATGTATATGAACTGGATTACATTACCATTTAAGCCGGTCTTGCAATTAGGATACCAAAATTTATTAGCTCATTAAAAAAATCTAATACTTCATATTTCCCAGCGCAATTAAATGGTTCAACAACACCCTACCCCCATTATTGCCATGCTCAACCATCTATTCTTGCTGCAGCTCCATTTTAATTACATAATCTACCATCTCCTATGCACCCCCCAAAGACCTTCATTTTTTGCTGCTCATTGCCCACGCCCTATAGATTATAGCCTCTTTAATTCCTCTTAAACCCTTCTGTGCCCTTTTGGTTTTTTTTACAAATTTTGTACACTCATCCTACCTCTAACCTATAAGAAAACCAGGACTCCTGTTTGGCACCTGTAGCCTAACAGTCCCTGGCCCTTTGGGTTCTGCTGGCCATCCTCTATTCATAAAGAAATATTTGCCATCACCGTCAAAGTCACGAGGTTAAGCTATTGGGATACTACATTTCAGAAACCCCAAAGTATAACACCATTACAAAATTCTTACTGCTAAACATAAAATAGAACCTAGAATTGGTCTGAGCAGATCTGAACATTTAACTTCATATTTTCTGTTCTTGGCCTAGTATGGACTGAAAACCTGTAAGTAAAATTACATGTCCATTATTTAATTCCATCACTCCGTACAACATGTAAACATCATGGTCGTTAAACCTATTGGCACAATCACTATATTAAAGAAAAATATGACTATTGTAATGATTGTGGTTATATGTGGTGTATAGATGCACACTTCCCTGCTCAGCTTCTTTTGTATGCATCAACGCAGTTCATGATCACACAACCCTTGACCCCCCTTTAGATTTTAGCTCTTCGGGTTGTCTCTCATATTGTTTTCAGCTATGGCTTTCAATTAATTCGGTTTGAGGATACATGGAACAAAATCTGCCAGAGGATAGCAAGGCCTTTTTGCTAGCTATGCATTCTTTTATTTTGTTTTGTTTTGTTCATCTTCAACCACTCATTAAACTGGCAGTGACCAATCATTCACCACCACCACCACTGACCCCTGACTCAAAGAGAGGCCAATACCTGAATGGCCCATGGAGAATGACTTCTCTGTTGCTGTTCTTCTTCGGGGTGGTCCCTTTAGGGCTGGTAGAGGGCAGCATGGCAGGACAAAGTTAGCCTTATGGTCTGATGAACACCCCGTCCAGCATTCAATTCCCCCTCTTTATGCATGTGTACTTTCTTTCTTTTTAAGGTGGGGGGATTTTAAATCATCACAGCCACTTGTGGCAATGAGAGTCTTGGCCAAGCAGGTTGTAAAATGAATCGAAACTAAAATTACAGAAGAGCCATATTTGGTACAAAGTGGGGGATAGACTTGTGTTTCTATAGCAACCAGCGCAGTAAAAAAGTATCCCAGTGTAATCTCAATGTGTTAAAAGCTACAGAAAATAAGAAGAAAAAAATCAGCTTTCGTGAAATTAAAAATTTCCTAGGTAGGAACACAAAAACTAAACGCAGCTATGTTGGCCATGAGAAAAAAATCCAAAATCCATATAGTGTAATATCTTTATTAGGCCAACTCAAAGATCACACACACCCCCCCAAAGAAAGAAAGAAAGAAAGAAAGATGTGCAAGCTTTTCAGATCTTGGGATCTTTTTATCAGGCAAGATGTTTTGCAGGAGGAGGGGGGGAAAGGAGAAAAAATGTCTGATTGGATGCTATAGTCAGGATGTCTGCATAGCCAGAACTAAACTTTAGACTGAGATATGGCCTTTCCTAGACGAGACAGTAAGATGGTAAAATAATAATGACATTATTTAAACTAATAATCTTCAATATCCCTAGGGCTCAGGGGCTGATGAGGGTATAAGCTGATTCTGTTTGCACATCACACATGTAGACAGCTTTGGGGAACAAATAACTCAACTTGAAATTTCCACATCAGAACTCGTGCACAGTTTAATGCAGTAAGCCTATCTTCCTTTCTAGTACCCAAAGAAAGTGATTTCATTGGGGCCAGTACTGCATATGGTAGGTATGCAAAAATGCAGGCAGGTTTAACTCAGCTGTCAGTAATAAAAATCTGTTGTGAAGTACCCAAGTGTCAGTGCCTCTTCTCAGATCAGAAGCAGTAGATAGTGCAGGAACACTTTAGTATTTGAACTGCCTGTTGAGTGAGTGACACCTTGTCATGTGTCCCATTAGGAGATGGGTATCGAGAAAAGGCAGCAGAAATTGCCAGCTGTCATTAGGGAGGACTTACTCCTTCTCTAAAGAAATTTTCAGCAGGGTAGATCTGTAGTACTGCAGCTTACTTAGATGAGAGTGTCAAATTCCTTGAACCTCCCCATGCATCCCTCCTTGCTTAAGCAACATGTTGGCAATCAATTTATTGAAATGTACATCAACTCTTGGCTGCCCATTGTTTAATTTGGAGAACACTCAGCAAGTGGGGTAATGAGGAGAGACTGGTTAGACTGGCTTTAAACCCGACAGGCAACAATGCTGTCCTGCCTCTAATGATTTTATATCTCAAAGAACAGTACAATTTATACCAACGTTTGCCTCTCCTTAGGATGATGATTTTCAAGGACAGGTTGATTTCATATAGCCGTAATTGTAAACACAAGAATCTAGTTCATGTTGATAGAGGCACATGTGACACAGGCTCTGGCTTAGTGGTACAGTTGCTCTTTGGGACACCACGGAGGCTAAGGTAGTCAGAACTGCCAGTGACATCCATGAAGAAGGAGGGCAACTCCATCAAACCCTGTCCTATGATTAGAGATGCATGAGCATCCTGAAAAGGGCTGTGCATTTACAAATGCCTAAGTGGAGCTCTTGCAAAAGCTCAAGCCTTTTGCAAGTACCCAGTTTGATCCCTCACATAATGCCCAAGGATGCTCATGGGGGGTACCTCTACCACTTTACCCTGCCCAGCTTAACAACTTACCTGTGGATTGGTGGGGGGCGGGGAGAGAGAGAGGCAGTTCGTGGTGGTAGACACTCCAAATCCCTATGGAGCATCCATTCTCACCAGCAATGAGACTAGGACTTTTAAGACCCAGGATTCCCAGTGGGAAAACGATGCCATTCCTGCCAATGTTTCCAAAGGGAGGGGCTTGACAAAGGGAAAGGGAAATGTGTGCAGCAAAAAATAAGTGGAAGGCATGGTTAGAGATGAAGAGAAAGGGGAGAGAAAGAGAAAGCAGAAACTGACATATATAATTAAAAAAGAAGTAAAAATGAAGTGGGTCCAATGCAGCAGGCTGGGTTTAAAGGTGACTCTTAGTCACACACACACACACACACACACACACACACGTGTATATATAATGACAACTGCTGATAGGAATGCTTGTTAAATATATACATGCATAACTGGAGCTACTGGGAAGTACATTTCTAGTACTAGTTGAAAAGACCGAGTTCTGCTAGGATCTGAACCAGTCTAAACATCTTTAACTTATCATGATCTTGTTAGGCCAGGCATTATTGCACACCTTTGCAATCCTACTGCCATAGTGACAATACCTGACAGAGCAAAAATGCCAGGGCTGACTAAAGTAGTATATCACTCAAGACAGCCTCCTATGGAATCATGCTGCCAAGGGGCATAGAGAAGGAGCGGTTTTTACTGGCAGCTCTCACTCCTTTCCTGGAAACTAGCAATTACAAAGTGCCCTGAAGCAAGCAGACTAATAGTTCTAAATTTAAAAAATCTAAATGCTGATTTAGAAGCTTAATCTTAAGCATGCAGCATTTCAGAACATCGTGATGGTAGCTAGTTAGTAAGATCATTTGGGAAAACACACGCACGGGGTTTACCTGCACCATTTGCTCCAACCCAACCCACACTGCAGCACAAATAATGGTCTGTCACAATTTTCATGCCAGCAGAGTCTGAGTGGCATTGCCAGAGGACAATATGCCCCATGTCACTCATGTCACCCTCTAAAATCCTTCTGTCTCATGTTTACATTTCCCATGTGGCAAAGGAAGAGTCAGAACAAAAACTATTGAACAATGTGGACAGATGGAAACTTGTCACTCACACTCTTCCTTCTCCAATACAACATAACAATTTGCATAAACAACAATATAAAAGTTAATCATGTGTATTAAAATTTTTTTTGCTGTTGTTTAGAGATTACAAAAATCTGTCACATTCTCCAAAATAATTCACCATGTGATTGTGGCAGCAAATAGATACAGATATACCCAGCAAAATGTGTTCAATTGAAAATACAAAACGGTCCAGATTTTCCATGCATTACTATGATGGGGAGGAGGTGTGCAGGAAGAGAGCTCTATAGCTGTGGGTCAGTCACCAAGAATCTTTGACTATGTTCCCTTTCTGGTCAAACATAATGGGTTGGAAGCAGATTTAAGTCATACTTAGAGGAGATAGATTGAAATTAATGGGACAAGCCATGATTAACTTTCAATGGATCTACTCTAATTGGGTCTGGATCCAAACCCATAGAATGAATTGCAATATAGACTATGGATATTAGGCAAGAATGTAGTGTCTGGCATGTGGAGTTGTCACTGAAGAGTCATGCGCACTTAGCCAACCAGAACTACAGCACTGGAACTCAGTATATTAATATTAGCAGATTGTTCTGCAGAGTCCCTCTCTGTGAAGACGCATTAAAGAGGTCCACAGCAGTTCTCAAAGTGCTGACTACCTTCTTTTAGTGCTAGATGCAGAAATACAGCAGCTCAATCGGGCCACCAATAAACAATCCTGTTGGAAGAGCAGATACCTGAGGATGACAACCTTGTGCTATCTATGGTAATGCCGTCATATAACAACTTCTAATAATGATGCCTCAAATATTTGCAGAAGCCACATTATATTTCACCATGACAGATTCTGCTTTGCTTCATTTTCCCCAATGCATCAGAGATGGAACAACAGCTTATGAGAAGGTAATGTAGGTTGCTGATACTCTTAGAATGCAATCATTAATACATTTATTTCTCTGTAAATCTCTCTGAAGTCACATACAGAAGAAAGAAAGACTTACTTTGATGGGTACAAGTCCTTCTTGTCTGCTGATCCAAGGCTCTGAAAGACAGAAAAGGATGCCATTAAATCCCAGTTTCTCCCTAGGTACATGCAACACACAATGCAAAAACACAAAGCATTACATAGTATGCATGGATAGCTGGTAGCATTTAAGCATCCACCTTTGGTTCTTGGTTCAAACCCTTCATGTATCAAAAATAAATGAGACCCAATTCAGCCCCAGCAATGGGAGTGGAACAGGACATTTGAGACATAGGCACCATTGGCCATGCTGGCTAGTGCTGGTGGAAGTAGCAGTCATAAGAACATAAGAGCCATGCTGGATTAGAGCAAAGGTCCCGCTAGTCCAGCACTCTGTTCACACAGTGACCAATCAGCTGTCGACCAGGGACCCACAAATAGGACATGGTGCAACAGCACCCTTCCACCCATGTTCCCCAACAACTAGTATATACAAGCTTACTGCCTCTGATACTGGAGGTTGCAATTAGCCATCAGGACTAATAGCCATTGATAGCCAATAACATTTGGAGGGCTACATATTCCCCACCCCTGATTTTGTCCTACATGATAAACCCAGCTATGGAACTACCTTTTGGACAAGCCCTTAAGCTCAGTTTTTCATGCAAGTCAAGACTGTATGTTACACTACTATAAGCCAAATTGTGTTTTGGTGGTACCGGCATAACCAAGACCTCAGCTATCCTGTGGAAAATGGGACACCAAGATCCATGCGAAACAAGCCACCATCTTTGATAAATTTCTCCCCAAACATATCTCAAGTCATTGGGGGGGGAAAAAACACAGGCTGAGCAGAGAGACAGCAGGGAAGCCTGTTAACGACAACCATAAAAGCAAACAGCACTGCCAGGACCAAACCATGTTGAATCACTAGCTAAATTAATGCACATTCTTCAAGCCACAAAAACTGTCGGAGACCTCAGATATAAGCAATCCAGTCTGCCTGTGGGGTTGCGAGAGATTCCCATGAATTAATCTACCTAAACTGCAACTCATCCATCATCTTTTGCCGACAGACGTCATAATTCCCAAGTAACTTGAGTCTTTGACATAATCTTTAACTGCCAGTCAAGGAATGCAGCATTTTTAAATGCAAAACATAGTCAGAGTCCAGCAAGAGAATACTACTACAGCCTGAATTCCATACATATTAACCATTCATTAGTAAAGACGTAATACTTCACTGTGGACTGTCAATCTCAGTTTTGAGTATGAGCATGTACTGGATGTGTGCATACATCTGTGCACTTTTCTAGGAGAACCAGTGTGAGATGGGACATACACCACAGTGTGAAATCATAGCAATACGAGTAAAAAGTATATGCAAAGGCGCCAGTGAGGTGTATAGACATACAAAAGTTGTATATTCGGCATCTATAGCAACCCTTGTCATCCACAAAAAACAGCTGACTGCAGCAGGAGAGAGCTGTACTCATACAACCTTACATTGCCACCAGAAATGAAAGGAGGGTACAAATGCTGCCATTGAAGGCTTATTTCTGTGCGGCTTATTAGGAGAAGACAGCTGTTGAGAGAGGACAGCAGCTCTCTTCTGCCCAACATTTTCTATTCTCATGCTGAGAACCATACGTGAAAAGAATTATTTCCTGAGAAACAGGCATGTCTACATGCAGCTCATGGTTGCACAGATGCCCCCGGGCAGGACGATTTGACCTGAACAAACACAAAATAATGGGAAAATCCAGGAGAAGGAAAGCAAATCTATGCGGGGGAATCTCACTTCCAGAAGCTTAATAACTATTCCCTCTGCCACATGCTTCTGGGTGGGAGGAGCAAAGGGCGGCAGGGCTGGGATGTGTGGGGAGAATAGAAAACAGGCAGACCAAACCTTAGCTCAGGAAGCCCAAGTGTTCCAAATAATCTAAAGGACCTTCTTGTGCATTCAACATGCAGTTCTTTTTTTCTCCATGCTCCTTCTTCTAACCCTTCTTTTCCTTGCAGGAGAAAGATGAGGTTGATAGCCGCTTTCTAGCAGCATACTTGCACTCCAGAGCTGGTGTTGTACTTTTACATTGTGGTTGCCAGGCAATGGCTACAAGCTGACTCCAAAGCAGTGGGAAGCAACCAGGCAGAATACTAATCAATGGAGCAATAAACTTGCCATCCCCAGGGTTCACCAAATGAGACTGGCCCCCTAAAAACAGCTGCAACCAGATCTAAGATTATTTGTATGCAAAGTAAATTGAAAAGTAAAACCTCCAGCTGCTGTGCTTCAGGCATTATTAGATTGTAAGCCTGTGGGCAGGACTGTGGGATTTTTAATCATAATTTTTAGAGCACTGCATTTTTCCTATAGGTGGACAGATATAATTACAAACATTGCAACTTCACACTATGATCCACTCACCACCTTATCTGGACTGAGCAATGGAGGCCTGAGACCTGATGACAAAATAAGTCAACTTGCTCATTAAACCATTCTTTCAGAAGCACTTGGGGGCACAGGCAACACGTACTATACAATTTAATAGGAAGCAGCAACTCAAAACCTAACAACAGTTTAGCAATTATTTTACTAGGGAGGGTCTCACTCTAAGAAGGGGATGGAAGTTGGTGGACCAGTGTCGCATAAGGTGAACTCCAAACAAATTCTGCAGGCTGAAGTTAGTACTTCTTCCATAAACGCTTCTTGACTCTGGACTGAGTATACTTCAAGGTCTGGATTTGGTCCAAGGTCTCCTTACAAGCTAAAAATGAAAGCTTTTATGTTCCCCAGATTTGCTATGCTGAGAACACAGCTCACTGTCCCAACCCATAAGCACGCGGTAATTTTACTAACTCCTTATTGAATCTCCTAGCATTGGACTCTTTTGACCTTACTGTCATAATATTTGGGTTTCATTTTATTTGGGATTTTCTGCTACAGTACATGGAAAATTCTATTCAGGGTGTTTAAGATATGGTTCAACAGAAAAGTGAACTGGATAAGCTTTGGGATACCAAGTAGGGTTGTAATTTTGTTTTGTGAATTCATGTTGTGTTCATATACATTACAATCATATTTTACCCCCTTACCCACCTCCTCTCTTTTGTCTATTTTCCTCCTGGCCTTTTACATTTACAAATACAATAATAAGGCAACAAACATGCATAAAACAACAAACATCAGCAATAAATCATTACTAAAAACCTCTAACATAATTGCACCTATAAAAGTCCAATAAAATATAATCAGGCAAAGGCTGATTATATTTTAGTTTTCCATCCTAAAATCCTGTAATGGTGGGGCCTGACAGACTCCAAATAGAGGTGTAGGGCCGCTGTGTAAAAGGCCCTCTCTAATGTACTTACTCACCTAACTGCTCTCAAAAGCAGGCAAGTGAGAAGGGCCTCCCTTGCTGATCTGGGTGAACGTGGACCTTCAAGTAATTTTGTCCCAAATCATTTAAGGCACTAAAGGTCAAAACCAGCACTTTAAATTGGGCTTGGAAACTAACTGATAACCAATGCAGCTGGCACAGTATAGGTGTGCTATGAAGGGTGCACAACTTTTGGGTGAGGGGCCAGATGAACCACCCATCCTCATCCTTCAGTAGGATGTCCAGTAGATCTTCCACCCAGCGCTTGGGGCAGGGACTAGGCTTTGCTGAGTATGGGATTTCCCAGCTCGAACTAGCCCCCATTGCTCCTCCAATGGGGAGTGACAAAGACCCGCTATAGCCCATCATCTCCTTCTTGGAATGGGGGAAGGAGATGGGGCATACAAAGAAGTTGTTGAGTCTCCTTTGCTTCTCTGACAGAGAGCCAAAAGGGACTCAGCCATTTCACATGCCCTGCCTCCTTCCTCCATTCCTGGAAGAAGGCGGGGCATACAAAGGAGAAGCGGATTCACCCACAGACAGAGAGAGCAGCAGCTATCCCTGATATAGGTGAGTCCAGTACCTGCCACTCGTCATCCCTCTGCTGCTGGTCAGCAGAGAAATCCTCGCTGTTATCTCCAACCTGGGGTCAGAGAAAGCAGCAAGGGGATGCCTTCCAAAGGAATTCCTCCAGGGGGTGGGGCTTGGAGCCTAAGTTCTATCCCCTGGAGGGGCCCCAAGAGGCTGTGCAGGCCAGATTGTGGTATCCCATGGGCCAGAGGTTCCTCACCCCTGCACTATTTGGTCTGCCCACCTCACCCCCACTAATACTTGGGAGGCTGCATTCTGCACCAGTTGAAGTTTCTGGACAGCCTTCAAAGGCAGCCATAGGTACAGTGCCCCCATATCCCAACATACAATGGTTCCATAAACAATGGTGAAATGCACTCAACTACTTCTCATTCATAGAGGCATGTTTTCTCCCTTTATAAAATTCCCCTTTGTCCTCCTTTTAAAAAAGAACTTGCCATCTGAATTCTCAGCTGTAGTAAAAGGAGAGCAAGTTTCTATTTCTCATAGCTGAAGCTAAAACCTAAGGACACATAGGCAGGTGTACCTAAATGCTTAGATATCTCTCTGCTTTCCCAGCTATTATTTCTGGGGTGTTTCACAAAGCACCCATTTTCTCACCTACTATAGTACAGTGACAAATTAATACTAAAAAAAACTAGTATTGAAATACAATTTGTAACAGGAGGACATTCCAGACATTGCTCTAATGGCCATATCTGAGAAATACAAACAACACATACATGCCATACATCTTCTCAATCAGGATATCCACATCTATCTAGAGACCCTTTCAATGCAGATATTTTCTGGAAGGGAAGAAATGGATCCCATCCCATCAGGGAAACACAATCCTCAGTATTGACATATCCATTTGCAAGCATTTGGTTTGAATTTTTGTGAACCGCCCAGAGAGCTTCGGCTATTGGGCAGTATAAAAATGTAATAAATAAATAAATAACATGGACAACATGTAGGAGGAAGCTTCCACATGAGGAGGTTATCCCTTTGGGAATATATTCTATCAATCAAGATAGCCCAGTTTCCCAATAAACTCAGGAAGCAATTTAGAGTCGCTCTACATACAATTAGGCAAGTAACTTGGTACAGCCCTCCTAGGTCACACATTTCATGTTTGAATGCTCTCCCATATCAACCTTTCCACCCACATGGACAACACAACAATGTCAGGGAGAAGGGTTCTAATCTAATCTTTTTCCTTGACACATTAGTTTTGTTTATGTTGTGTGACATAAAGCACGTAAATCGGCTCCTAGATTCTGTTATAGTTTTGCAACTCCTGAAAAGTCAGAGGGAATGTGAGGTGCTAAAAGACTCTGCACCTTCCACAGACAGCCTATACAGAAAGACCTGGGGATTAAGTATTTGGATTTATTTTTCAACACCCCACTTTTGAACATCGAAGCTCCACTTCTGGGTTCCTTGTGGCTCCATATGACTCACTCCCGTCCTAGGCCTTGCACATTACTTTTTGATTACTCACTTCACTGATGACTCAGAGTTTAGGAACCACATATTAAATCCCTTAACAAAATAATGGGAGAGAGAGTCATTTTTATTGTGCTCTGGGTATTTTTACTAAAGTGTATTTTTGGATGATGCACTTGTCTGTCTCCATAAAATGAATTATACCTACTTGGGAAGAGGCAGATTTTTTTTCCCTATAGCAAATATTTTCAGCAGAGACATAACTTATTTTGGAAGAACATCCTAGGCATGATGTGTGGTACAGGAAGAAATAAAGTGTCCAGTGCTGCTAGAGACAATGTTTGTAATCCAGCTGCACTGCAATTACTAAGAAATGTGACACTGACTTTCAGTGGGACATGGATTGCACCCATGTTTATTATAACTTGGACATACAACATCTAATATTTCTACACATGATACTGGAGAAATTGTTTTGCTGGGGGACTTGTCCCTCATAATTTGGACTGCTCCACCCCAACGATAGCCATTTCTCCTTCATCCTACATATATTGGCAACTGGACAATGTACATGGTGCTGTACAAAGTAAAACAATAAATAACAAGACCCTGCCGCATAGGCTTACATTCTAATAAAATCATAATAAAACAATAAGGAGGGGAAGAGAATGCACCAAACAGGCAGTATAAAAGTCAGAGCAAAATCAAGTTTTAAAAGCTTTAGGAAAAAGAAAAGTTTTTAGCTGAGCTTTAAAAGCTGCGATTGAACTTGTAGTTCTCAAATGTTCTGGAAGAGCGTTCCAGGCGTAAGGGGCAGCCGAAGAAAATGGACGAAGCCGAGCAAGGGAAGCAGAGACCCTTGGGCAGGTGAGAAACATGGCATCAGAGGAGCGAAGAGCACGAGCGGGGCAATATTTGACACATGTTATCCCATGGAAGGGTAAGAAGGCAGGCAGAAGAAGAAACCAATTCAAACTATTTTTTCTTTACCATGTGTAATCCAGAAGGACTTTAACTCATCCTTCACATGTAACTTTTAAAGTTAACTCTTTGAAGCAGTCCAAGACAGATGGACTCATTAACCTTTTGAACCAGAGCACCAAGAAGCCGCCAGCAAGAGTCACATGGCTTTTTTGAAGTACCCTATTTCTTCGATTCTCTCTTTTTTCCCCATATAAACATCTCTAAAAATGGCGTGCGTCTTAGAATCGCGGATGTGTCTTAGGTTTTTTTTCCCCCTGTTGGTGGTACTGAAATTAGTGTGCGTCTTACAATCGATGGCGTCTTACAATCGAAGAAATACGGTAAAGCACGGACACCATCAATAAATAAATGCCCTTGTATTGTGTATGACATGTGTAATCTCATTTTAATCCATGCCAAAAATTATTTCAGAAGGACAACCATTTTAGTCTGTTGCAGAAAAACCATCAGACTTCTGGCACTTTAAAAGACTAGCAAAGTTATTATGGCATCAACTTTTATGGGCCACTGCCCACTTTATCAGATGCACAAAGTCTTATTCTCTGTGGAGTATTATTACGAAACAATGCCCAAAGGACCAGCAATGCAAGAGATAACTAGCTCAGCGGAAATCCACTGTGGCCCCATTCAGAAGACACTTTAAACCATGGCTTTAACCATGGTGGTTAAGCCAGAAATCCGGGCTCTGTTCAGAAGACATCTTAAACCATGGTGTTAACAATGGTAAATGAAGCAAAAAGCCTTGTTCACCATGGTTAAAGCTGTGGTTTAAGGTGTCTTCTGCCTCTGTTCCTATCCCACATTAGTATTCAGAGCACAAACTAGATAACACTATCTAGTCAAAGGTGTAGAAGATGGGAGTTCTTAAAAGGAGATACTAAAGGCTCAATGAGGGTGGTAGGGTGGGGGAATGGAAGACAACAGAAGAAGTCAAAGTGGCTACACAAAAAAACTTAGCGTTGATCTGAAAATAATAAAAAAAAGGACTCATACAGGAGGTGGAAGAAGGGAAAGGTCACTAAGGAAGTGTACAGGCAGAGAGCCAGAATTGCAGAGATGGTGTCAGGGAGGATAAAGCTCAGAATGGCAAGGGATGGCAAAAATAACAAAAAGGGTATGTTCAAATTGAAAGGAGGAGAAAAGTAATAGCAGAACAGCTGCTCAGTGAAGATGGCAAAATACTGGAAGGTGACAAAGAAAAGGTAGAATTGGTCAACTCCTATTTTGGCTCAGTCTTCTCCCAAAAGAGAATTTGTGTCCCATTAGGCATACGTGACATAATATTTCTCGGTGGCTGCTCCAGTGCTCTAGAACTCTCTTCCCAGGGAAGCTAGACTGGCTCCCTCCTTGATGTACTTTCGGAGGCAGGCAAAAACTTTTTTGTTCCGACAGGCCTTTGACGAATAATCTGGGCCTCCGTCTGTGCTAAGGACGTTTAAATTGTCATGTATTTAAAATGTTTTAATGTTTTAATATTGGAACAGATTTAATATATTTTAACCTTTGTATATTTCTATTCATAGGTTTTAAAATGTATATGTTTTTAAATTTTGTAAGGCCCAGTATTGGGCAAAAGGCGGGATGATGATGATGATAATAATAATAATAATAATAATAATAATAATAATAATGATGATGATGATGATGTGACAAACAGGCTGAAAGAGTGCAGGTTCAGATTGACAGAGAGATTGTGGCCATAGCTAGACCTAAGGTTTATCCCTGGATCGTCCAGGGGTCAAACTTGTTCATCTAGGTGACACACAGGGGATCCAGTGCTCAGGCAGGGGCGAACCCTGGATGATCCCAGGATAAGCCTTAGGTCTAGCTGTGGCCTGTCAGGGAATATATAAGCACTTTAAATGAGTTCAAGTCCAAATGTGGTGATTACAGGGACTCCAATGGTGCCTTTGAAGCTCTTCACTCCCTGCCCCATTCAAAAAATTATTTCTAATTAAAAAAAAAAACTTGAAAAAAGTTAGGACACCAGGTTCTGCTTCCTGTTCCTGAACTTGATGCTGATCAGCTATTCAGCAGGCAGGAAGAGAAGTAAAGAGTTGCTTTCCAGCCTCACACAATCCAAGAACTGAGCATGTTTAGCCTGGAGAAGAGAAGATTGAGGGGAGACATGATAGCACTCTTCAAATACTTAAAAGGTTGTCACACAGAGGAGGGCCAGGATCTCTTCTCGATCCTCCCAGAGTGCAGGACACGGAATAACTGGCTCAAGTGACAGGAAGCCAGATTCCGGCTGGACATCAGGAAAAACTTCCTGACTGTTAGAGCAGTGCGACAATGGAATGAGTTACCTAGGGAGGTTGTGGGCTCTCCCACACTAGAGGCCTTCAAGAGGCAGCTGGACAGCCATCTGTCAGGGATGCTTTAGGGTGGATCCCTGCATTGAGCAGGGGGTTGGACTCGATGGCCTTGCAGGCCCCTTCCAACTCTGCTATTCTATGATTCTATGATTGTAGGACACAAAACGATGGTCATAAGTCATAACTTCCGGGTTGAACATCAGAAAGAACTTCCTAAGGTCAGAGCAGACAGACAATGGAAGCAGCTACCAAGGGAGGTGGTGGGCTTTTCATCACTGGAAGTATTTAAGCAAAGACTGGACAGTCATTTGTTAGGGATGCTTTAAACTGAATTCCTTTACTGAACAGAGGGTTGGACTTTATAGCCTAAATGGCCCTTTACAACGCTATGATCCAGTCAGAATGTCCCAGTCCCACCTGGTTGATGAATCTGACAGCAAGATAAATACTTATAAACACACACATAAAGAAGGTTGCTCTCTGTAAAGACTGAGCCAGTCCCAGTCTGTCTTGAACCCAACAGATTTTATTTTCATTTCTACATAGTAATGCACACATTTATCTCATGACATTTTGCCCTCACTTTCCCACCCTGCTCCTCACCATTCTTCTGTCAGTACGCAGGTATATTTGTGTATGTGTATATGAGAGAGAGAGAGAGAGAGAGAGAGAGAGACTAAGGATGCATCAGATGAAGTGATATCTGGACCATAAAATAAAATATTATGTCACAATACAGCTTATGGTCTTAATATATTTTCAGACAGCCCCCTTTTTAAACAAAGGGGGGAGCAAAAACATCTGATTAGTAAGTTCATTTGAACTATATTGCAAAGCAATGGTGCTCTCCTACAATTTCTTTTATTCAAAAAATCCATTTATTTTCAGATTTAAGTGCTACTTTTCGATCACTGAGGCAGCCTTCAATGTTTGCATAGCAGACTGAACTCTATAAAAGCATAACTTCCCTTACATTGAGGGGTATATCTATGTCTCAATTGGCACATATTGGCTGAAGGATATGAGCAGCAAATTTCCCTCAACCGTTATAGCCGATTGCTGTGGAGTGATGCAATATGTTGAGCAGATGAAAGAGCAGAAATGTCTAATGATAGCACTGCAGCTTAAAAAATTAAGCACAGCTGGGGGGAAATGTTTCTATCAGTATATTTTAAAGATGTGCATTTGGGGGAGTGTTTGCTTTGTTTTCTTAAATTCTTTCTTTAAAGGAGGTGTTACTGCCAAAACCCGGGTGCTTTTTAGATGCTTCAAAAGATGCAAAGTGTAATCTCATTTGGAAGAGGGGAGGAGAGGAATATAACTCAGTTGGGGAACACACTCGCATACTCTTTTAGTGAGCCCCCTAAGCCATAGTGCAATTATGTTGAACTTCCATTAAATATGTCCCCAAAAAGACGGTCAACTGCAACTGGCAACTTTTCTAGCTCATTTCAAAAGGATCCAACCAAGAAGTAATTCATAGCATAGTCCCTGCCTGCACAAATAGAAGAAAAGACAGAAAGAAAGATGAGTTATTTTTTCCTGCCAGCCAACATTCTGTGCCAATTTCAACAGAAGACAAAATGGAATCAAATAGGGCGAAGCAAAGGGCCACTGCATTTTCCACACGCAGTCCGCGATCTTTGTGTGAGGTCAGTTATAACTAGGAACGGGTGAGAATTTGATTTGTTTGGTTTTGAGAAGGATTTACCAAAATCCGCAAAATTCTCCATATTTGGGACAAAAAGAATTTGAGATTTTAAAAAACAGAATGTGGGAGGAATAAAAACTGACAGATTCATTCATCTAGGAACCGGGGTTGTGAATGCTTTGTTCTTGAAAGTCTGGGTTTGAATCCCTGTGTATTCAGCCATGTTAACACTGAATTAGGGTCACCACCTGCCCCTTTTTTTCTGACAGACTCCTAATCTTTAATAATTACAAGGCATGCAGATATAACATGGTACTCTGGCTGGTGCAGATGTTTGAGAATTTCATTTTAGTTCGTATTTGATCGAAATTAACCAAAATTTGCAAAGTTCATATTCGGAAGAGAAAGAACGTGAGATTTAAAACATTCAAATACTAGAGAAAGCAAATCTGATAAATTCACCCATCCCTAATTAGAACCACAAGAGGAACATTGACCAAAAGTTACTGTTCTGTTGCCAGATCAACTACTATATGACATGAATTCAGCAATCCTTATTTAAACTTGGGCATTCTATAGATAGAAGTGGCCAACATGCTGCTGACTGGAGCTAGAAGATTTCCCTGAGCAGGACCCAGTGGTTCTACCTATATATACTGTCAAGTCATAATAGGAATGTGGATGTGGTTGTTAGGAATGACATAAAGAGCACCACGTACAAGTTTTCTGTAATACATATATGGCAATTGAAAATACAGGACAAAGATGCTGTAGTCCAGTGGGAAAGCTATAAGATACCCATTTAGAATTTAACTCATTTATTGAATTGAACTTGTTTAACAGCCCAGGATAACACACACCCTCAACTTTTATTTCATCATATTCAAACACTGAATTCATCACAAGGGCTTTCACTTATTTGTGAGTGTTTCTTATTTTGTCAGAATGGATTGCTTAGGATTTGCAAACTCCCTTTCTTCGGTGAAGTGCTGCAGACCAGCTATGAGCACGAATGAATGTTTGGGCAGATGATGCTTTATAAGAAGGTGGCATGCTACATATGAATTAAGACGCAATCAGAAACAAAAACGAAAAACTGAAAAGTTTGGGACACCTGAGGCATGTTTATAGGAACAACTTTGAGAAAGAACCAGAAAAATGTTTTGTCTGTAACTCTGAAGGATATAAAGAAGGTACACTTGATGGGAATGGGTAGAGATAATAGCAAGAAATGTTCTAGTCTCCATTAGAAGACGCTATGCAAATAAACAGCATGACATATTTTGAATACCAATGAGGTTGTTAGTAATACAGCCTGCACACAAAAGCCCCATTTAAACAAAATTAAGTTAATTCTGCCGATATCCTTAGAATGGGAGACTTTCTCCAAGGTGGTCTTCTATGAAACAACATTACACAGAGAGTTCTAGTACTAACTTAGAGTGGGCCATGACTCAGAAGGGAGCCTGAAAAAAACACCATGGTTTGGGTTTCATAATTCTCTCAATTTCCACATTAAATTCACTCCATTAACAAGTGTTGTTACAATTTTTTTGAGCTGCTTGAAACTCAGGTTGGCAGCATGAAAAATTAAGTTTGGGAGGAGGGTTTTTTTTGTTTTGTTTTTGCCACTTTTAGTGCAGCCAGAAATAAAGATTATGTAATATGAATTCAGCTGACTCTGCTGTCAAAGGCGCGTGAGGAAAAGCACTGTATTGGCCTTGTAGAAATCGGAGGAGGAGAAAAACGAGTTTGTTTTGGTCAGTAAAGTGAGTAGATGTGACTCAGCCTCAGAGGGAGCAGAAACACTGAGTAAGAAGGCACTATTTATACCAAAGCCCCTTTATGGATCTTAACCACCAAATTATACAAAGAAATCTGGTCATGACTCCACAGGAAAGGCTGAAACTTAAGGACTATTTTTCTCACACATGCCACAAGCATATACACACGCCTAATAAAGGAACTCCATTTAGGACGAAAGATTACTGTGCTTTTAAAAACAGGGCCTGAAATACAGCCCAACCTTTTGGAATCAGAGGGCTTTTTAGGAATGGATCTATGACTTTTAAAGCTGCTCCAATTATTGATATAGGTTAAAATATAGAATTAAAACAGCAAAGTTTAAATTTAAGTTAAGGTTTCTGAGGGTCTGTTAGTAAGGCACCTTCAATGCACACATTCGTCAGTGAGTATACCTTCTCTCTAACATTGTTACTACCTGCTATTGCTCCTCATCCTCCTCTAAATTGCTACCACTTGCTTTGCTTGACAAGCAGAGATCTAGTGAGCAACTAGACAGTGGCATTTACTACTCCTCTTCATCACAACCCTCACCTGGTTCTGAGCAAGAGGCAGGTAAACATTCAAGTCACAATGGTGAAGAGAGGAGCACATCCAGAGAACACTTGTAAGTGGAACTCTGCTGGGGTGCAGGCCCTCTCGGCAGGTGCCCAGTTGACACTGGCCCTACTACCTCTGAACATGGAGGTTCCATTTAGCCATCATGACTAACTGGCAATAGACATTTCACATTTATTTGCCTAACCCCCTTTTAAAGCTATTTAAGCACAATTGTGACAACAGATTCCACAAATTAGCTACACACTCTGAAAAAGTGGTCTGTCTGGAATCTGCTACTGAGTGATTTCACTGTGAAAGAAAGAAGGTAAATCTATCTATGTATCTATTTATCTATCAGGCTCAGTTCAGACAACACGTTTCTTAACAGTGGTTTTAGAACTCCACAGTGGAGTTTTTACACCACCATTGAGAAATGTGTTGTCTGTCAGGGAAACTCCACACAACGGTGGAGTTTTTGGAAAAACACTCCACACAGAATATCCACACTGTGCAGAGGAGAGTTCCTGCACAATGGTTGTGTTGCGTGTTGTGTAGCAGAATGCAGAGTTTTCTGTTGCATTGAGTTGACTTTTCCCAATGACTACAGAGTTCTCTGGCAAGAGTGGCAAAAGAGTGTTGCTCTAGGAGAGCTGACTGGATTTTTTCGCAGCAATGGCTGATGGGACACCATCAGGAGGATTAGGGGAGGATAGAGAGCAGAGGAACTGTCAATCAAACATCATGTCGACTTTTTCTCAACTCCACGGGAGCCCACAGTCACACAACAGTGGAGTTAGAACATGTTATGTGGGGAGTACCTCCTAAAAACTCAATCATTGAGTGGAGTTTTCACACTGTGTTGACTAACATATTGTCTGAACTGAGCCTCTATCTATCTATCTATCTATCTATTCTTTTTGTCCACTTTCTCCAGTCCATGTATAATTTTATAAGTTATGTGTATGGTGTCCCTGTTTGGCCTTTCCACATAGGGAAGGTGCTCCAATCCCATTATCATTTTGGGTTTCCTTTCTTGCAACTCTAGGATAACCTTTTTAAAATGGAGCACAGTGCAATGTACCATATTTCAAATTCGACTACACCACAGATCTACATAAAGGCATTAACAATGAAATCTGTGCATTTCTACTAAGAAGGAAGTCCCAATGAATTCCCAGGCGAGGACACCATTTTATATTGGTATTCTAAGCAATCAGTTCAAGTTCTACAGCAGGATACTGAACCCAGACATCTTAAAACTGGGTTGCAAATACATGAACTGAAGGGAATATGAAATTCCAGTCTGAGACTATGCAAGTGGGTGCAATTCCAAACACATAAATATCAAATGGTTCTTGCAGGCCTACAAGAGTCCATCTAATACCTTTAGCTATATTCTTATGCATGCTGATCTGAAAGTATGCTCCATGAAAGGCAGTGTGAGGTACTTCTGAGCAAACTTGCATAGGATTGTCTTGTTATTTTTCCAATGAACCCAGATCCTTTACACTATCTTCATTTTTAAAAAGAGAGGCAAAAGTAGACATTTAGCATTGACCAATGGCGCCAAGAGCAAATTATTAAATTTGCTATTTATACAGACTCCAACCTCCATTAAATATTTAGGCATCAAACTGTATAAAGGAAGCACGCGGCATACTAGTGAATAATTTGAGTGCATTATAAAAAGCCTGGAGGGGGAAAAAGATTTTTTGGGACATGTTCCCAAACTCATTAATTGGGAAGACAGCCTTGAAAAAAAAATATTCTCTTTCTCCCTGAATCATTATCCACCCTTCAGAGTGTATCATATGAAAACAGTTATATAAAAGAATAAATTATATTTGTAATGGCAAGAACCCCAGAATAAAACTAGAAACTGTGATGTTCCCATATAAAGATAGGAGACAGCTATCTGTTCCAAATTTTAAAAGTTTACTATTGCGCCAAATCAAATTCATTACATACCAATATGGCCATATAAAAAGGACTCCACCCAGGCGATCTTGGAACAATTAATAATCCCCAAACTATCAACTTAATGTATGGGGCAACTAAATGACTCATAAATGTAGGAATAGTTCTAGTAACTCATTAAATACATAGCACAAATAAAATAAAATAAAATAGAATAAAATGGAGATTGCCAATGGGCTCTCTATTTGAAGTGATATAATAATATTTTTTTTAAAAAAGGAGGTTCCTCCCCAGCACAGAAATTCTTATTTATGAAGAAACAAAACAAAGCAAAACAAAAATTCTGCTTGCATTTTTCTTATTCATATAGTTAGCTTTTGACCTTCTCAGTTGAAACTACAAGTTGTAATCCATTATACACCAGCTGTTTCACCAGTCGATTTCACTTTCAAGCTCTCAAGAGTCTGATCGATCTTAGGAAATGTAGAGAATAATTGTTGTTTAATGGCTTGCATATATGCAAAATTGATGCAGGGAACTGAACATTCATGAAAAGTCTAGAAAGAAAGTATCTGGTTAACCTTATAGAAGAACTGTGAATACCAATGGTAGTAATTAATACTCATCAATACTAATGCATTCTTTAGGGCTTGGCAACTTATTTAAGGAGTAGCATGCTAGGTTGCGGGGGGGCATGCACAGAGGGAAATTTTACAGCTATATGCTGATGCATTAAAACCTATGGAAAATTTGGCCCTCTCTCTATTCTGAATCAGGGCTCTTGAGACAATATATTAAGGAAATGCATTCAGAAGACAAACAGATGTACTAAGGAGAGAGCTATGAAGATTACTCCTCAATATATATATATCAGTACTGTGATCGTTCTCACAAGTTATTCTTGTGTCCAAACAAACAAAAAAAGGTAGTGGAGGATAAGGTTTTACATGTATATACTTCCAAGACAGCTTTCTTGGAATTAGACATGTGAACAAGCTTTTTCCTACGTTACACTTAGGAGTATTCACATTTAAAAACACTCCTGTGACTTAGAAATGTAACATAAGCATCAACCCTGCCATGTATGCAAATAGAGTAACCAGATCTACTTCTGGCACTACATGCGCATATATCTCTAATAGTTATCAAACCTTTATTAGCACCCCCTTACTCAAAACTAGCAATCCATTATCATTATGATTTAGTATTACTACTACTACTGACGACGACAATGATGATAATCTCTATGGACTTTCTTCAACAGAATGCAAGGCAACACACATAGGCAGGATCTACACTACCGCTTTAAAAAGGTTTATAACAGTGATGACAACTGTTGGGGCCCCAGGACACACTCAGTTTTCAAACCATTTTCAAAGTGTCATATCCTGCTTGGTGTAGATCTGGCCACAGTGCTTCAAGACAATCTCCCATCGCAGCACAGTCCCCATCTAGACATGCTTCATTTCAGTAAAGTTTCTGCATTGTGTGACTTCAGATCATGCCCTGGGATCAAATACTTAAAATATTTCTACCCCACATTTTGACTACAGTGGCCACAAGGCAGCTTTCATAGTTTAAAAGGTACTTTGGTTTATAAACTTCCAAAATGTTGCTCTTTCTGGACCATTAGATCAAATAACTGTCCTCGGTGTATCCAGTCACCATAGAACATATCAACTGATCATCTGCCATTATGCCAGCATGAGCTACACTGTCAGTGCAGATGCCTTCCCAAGGTGAACATTCTGGTGTCCTAGAGTAAAATGCCTTTCTGTGAGCTCTCTCCTGTATTCCTGGCTGTGTGCTACAGTTCTAAACTATGAGCACAGGGAACTGTGGAGTAGAAACTGTGACCTTACTACCTCAGTTTTACACTGTGTATCTACAAAGGTGCCTGCAACACATCAATGGAAATTAGTTTCCACTGCTCTAAGGAAAGGGCCCATAGGTCAGTGCTTGTGCATGCAAAGCATACACTCCTAAGTCCCAGGCTCAATCCCTGGCTGTTTATTTAAAAGGATCTAAGGCATTAGGGCTCAAAGTTACCTCTTGCCTGAATCCTTGTACAGCAGATGCCTGTCAATACTGAGCAGTATGCCATTTCATGTGTCTTCCCTAGAAGTTCTTTAACAAACAGATTTTCCCATTTTATGAACTTAGCATACTGGGATCCCAACAACTTTCCTAGGTGATATCTACGCTCAAGGTGTGGTGTGTTTTTACTAGTGCCACTACATGTGTTGCTTTGCAATTTGCCTCGGTGTTCCAGTGCTACTCTCTCCATGCTTCACTGTATATGTGTGTCCTCCTCCCAAGCTTGAGAGGTGTAAAATAACAGCAAAACTACACACAACAGCCTAGATCCTTGCATCAAAATCTGTTCGCCACCAAATTCCCATGACATGTGGTGAGATTTAAAACACATTAGGTATGGAATGGAAGGACAACGCTAAGCTCTTTCACTGCTTGGGCTTTTCTGTCTGAAACAGCCTTGCCCCAGCTGATCTTCTCCCAGTGGGGCTTTGAGATCAGAAATCAGATATCAGAAATTGTGAGAAAGCAGGGAGGAAAGCACAAGACTCAGCACTGCCCTCCTTCTTGCCCATGTTGCACCTTAGACTCCCCCCCATTCAAACCCCACCTTACAGGAATTGGCAGGGCCAGACCTACCATTAGGCAGGGTGAGGCAGTTGCCTTAGGAGGTAGATGCTGGGAGGCAGCAGCAAGGTGTTAACGGAGAGACGTGTGTTCCCTGTAGTCTGCTCTTCACCCTCTAACTTAGCTTGGGTGCCGTCAGGTTCAGTAGAAGACATTGTCCGATCATTAGTGTTGAAGACAGATTCATTTGCCTCTCCAGTCAGCTTTTGGACATGGAATAGGAGAGGGCACCATCTTGCCCTTTGTCTCAGGCACCAAAATGTCTTGGATTGTCCCCTGGAATTGGACATGACTGGAGCTGGGTCGTGCACTATCATGTTTACCTTACACCTAATCTTCGTTCTCTGTCTACGTATCAAACTTTAATAGATTTTGAGGGGGAGGGAACACCACTCATTGTAGAATGGCTATGACAGAACAACAGTGCAATTTCAAGGGGAATTGCACTAAAAGCTACTGCATTTGTCCTCTACGATAAGCAGAACCAAGATGAAAAAGCCTGCTTTCAAGTAACTGTCATGACCTACAGCTATTAAGAGCAAAAAACTGACTAAAGTAGTACATCACGTTCCGAGGCTCATTATCAGGCAATATTGATTAAGAACGTCCCGAATATTGGAAAGTAGCTGTGACCAGCTTGTGTTTTTGGAAGTTCAAACTGTTAACTCTAAAACACTATACGCAATGCCAGGGAAACAGCATTGTTCCTAACACAGCCCTCCCCAACCTGTTGACCTCCGGTACCCAGTATTCTTGACCATTGGCTATGCTGCTTGACGCTGATGGGTGCTGAAATCCAAAATATCTCAAGGGCACCAGGTTGGGGAAGGTTTTAAAGCAACAAAGTGTCTAGATCTGTAAGGAGTGCGGGGGGGGGGAAAGAGTATTGCTTATTTTCAACTTTCCCCCAAATTTCCGTGGTTCCCCCCCCCAGAAAACAATGGGGGGACTTCCCCCCCCCCCATGGTCTCAAAATTTCTGGAAATTTTACATCTCTAAATGAGAGCTATGTCAAAATTATGTGGCATTATTATTAATAAACATAATAAGGACATTTAAATGAGTGTGGGGCAATGATTTTGAGTATCCTCTGTGTGTGTGTGCGCGCGCGTGTTACCACTATTTTGAATATGCAACCTCTGTGACATCCAGACCCAGACACTATGGGCTAATCTTGGGTTAAACAACCCACAGTTAACCTAACTACTAATTGTAAGTTGACTGTGGGTTGTTTAACCCATGATTACCCATCATGTCTGTTTCAGATGTCATGAAGCAACCTCTGACTGGACCGATTGGAGGCTGCATATTTAAAGAGACAATGGCACATGCTGTGGCAAAACCTGGATTAATTAATGCACAATTTGCCACTATTGTGTGTAAACCAAGTTGCTGAGTCTTTAAAAATAGAATGAGTGATTATATTAAAGTTGATTGAAATTATGAACTTTTAGGCTTTCCTAAATAGACTGGATCTTTACAAAATAAATAAATACATATTTTACTATTTGTGTGAATTATTCCTTTAAATTCAGAAACTCAAAAAACTGCTAGGAAGTAGACTACAGCAGGACACGGACACACACACACCCCTAGATTTTACTGGCATTAACTGCTGGTTAAATAAAAAAATAAAAAAAATTGAATGAAGAAGCTTCCGCCTCCCAAACAGCTCTGGATTAAACTGTAAAGTGGTGTGTTTTAACCAAAGAAATTCTACAGAAAATAATAAATATGAATGCATTCTTTAGGGCTTGGCAAATTCTCCTGGATTCTTTTAAGCCTGACACATTGATCAAGTACCTGAGACCCTAAACACCAAGCAAATGCCAAGTTTCCACTGCCACAGCATATTCAAAGAAATATTTGCTCTCTGCAGTACTTCAGCAAATGGAGGGAAGAACAGCTGCAAATAGATATGAGCTTGTTTACTACATATTGTAAAGAGAGCTTCTGTTGTGTTAAGATCTGGCTGAGACACAGGGAGCGCCTCTACAGACCAGCGTATAAAGGTCTGGATTTCAGCTTAGGAGAACTGAGTTCAAATTAACAGAGCTGTCTACCTGTAATTGATCTTTGAGTGGGCTCTTCTGCAGGAACAGAACCTTGCTGTCACCTATACATGTGCAATACCAAATTTAAGAATGCACCGCACACACAATACAAAGAACATTTCATAAAGTTTCGCTGTGGACCCATGATCCTCTCATTATAAAACATCATCTGTTCCTTAGGCTTGCTATAAGAAGAAATGAGAACAATTCCAAATGAAAACATAGTACACTCAAAGTTCTTTATGAATAGCTACAATTACCCAACATTCAAAAATCTCACACACTATTTGCAAGTGTAACTTTTCAGTAATCTGAAAAGTTTAAGTAAGCTTTTTCTAAGTGTTTTCCCATACAATGTTTTTAGTGACATATTAAACCATAGTTAAAAGTAACCACAGTTTGTTTGGGTTCGGATATATAAGCGGAAGCATAAGCTTCCAACTTCATCCACAGGGCCACACCAGAGGAGAGGAGGGGGAGTGTGTAAGCTAGAGACCCACCTATGCTCATTCCTATAATGATAAAACTATGGTTTACCATTATGCCCAAATGGGAACATTGTTTTTTGGGAGTTGATCTATCATAAACCCATGTTCTTTAATTAAAAACAAACAAAAACAGTCTTTCTCTCATATTCCCTAACAGCTCTTATATTAATTGGCCCTTATATACATGACATATACCCTGTTCTTGGAATTTCAGTCTTCACAGGTTATTCCACGGAAAATGAAAAACGATTCAACATTATTGACTTTGTGGTATACAGGTAAACTTGTAACAAATGGGGTTGCATAATGTGCTAGCTGTGAAGGTTGGGTGCTGCATGGGTACTGAGCTTCCTATTTTAGCATACTGAAAGAGTGTTCCTGCTGTTTCTTTTCTTCCACTCTGGTCCATCACCACAGGAAGCTCAAATGCCAAGTCTTTTCAACAATAAGACAAGGACAGTATCTTTAGCTATTTTAGTTCTGGCCTTGACTTTTGGAGACTTCTTTGCAGATTTAGTGGGAATCAAAAAATAGCTGGATCCGTGTGCCACAGGCTTCAAGTCCAGCACTTAGTCATCTTAAACAGATACAGAGCTTTCCCCCCTCCCCAGTCAGACTGGAACTTCTCAGAAGTGTAGACTGCCCTCTTGCAGATCAGGGGTTGGAAGCAATCCCATGGCACAACCAGGAAAACTCCATTAGCTCTACTAATGGTGTGCATGTCTGAGGCTGTAGCACGCTTCTTCGTACAAGTCCTTCGGCTAATCCCTGCTTAAAGTGTGTATTGTTATCTTATGGTTAAGCTACATGTGACACTCACATGGTTTGCCCTAGAGTGCACAATTTTTCTTTCAGAAATAGCCAGTGCAGGGGAAGCAAATCTGGATTGGGACCACGATGAATGGGGTCTACATGCCACGGTCCTGATCTGGATTGCTGCCCACACTTGCACTATTTATTTATCAAAGAAAAAAAACAGTGCATTTAAGGCCAAACCATGCGATAAATGTCAATGAGAACTTGGTTTCCTAACTGGGGAGAATGTAACAAAAAAGATTGCCTGTGGAGATTCACACTGCCTTTTTGATTCTTACATCAATCTCCACTTGCTGATCCAGTAGTTGAACCAACATCACTTCAGAGAGACTGAAGGTACAATCCTATGCATGCTTAAAAAGGAAAAAAATCCTACAACTCCCAGCATTCCCCAGCCAGCACTTTTGTCTAAACATGTCTGTCTTGCCAACAGAAGTCTAACATCTGTCTAAGCATGCATAATAGGATTGAGCCCTAAGGAGCAAACTACATCTTACAATGCAAACGCATACAATATTAGCCTGACAGCCTGAATATTAGCTGGTTCTCCCATAGAAAAGCATATTTGAGAATGGATCTTATTAGGTTTTAGCAGGATCTACACTACTGCTTTATAATGGCACTGAAATGCACTGACAACTGTTGGGGCCCATGACACATCCCATATACCGTTTTCAAACCGCTTTCAAAGTGTTATATCCTACTTGGTGTAGATCTGGGCTCTGTTCCACTTGTGTCGATAGGTACCATGGTGAAGCATTAAAACAGCCCCCTGTGCTTAGCATGACTTTCGCTTTACTGCAGTTGCTTCTTGATTATAGACATTGCTGCAAAAATGCCTTACATTAAAGTACTGAAATACAAACCTCTAACTCTAGATCTAGGATACAGTTGTTTGCAGTCAATTGTTCTGGCTCAAAATCTTATCAGCAAGGATGGAATACTTAGAGGGCAACAGGACTTCAGATTCGTTTTACCAGTATCTGGCATTGCTTTATGGATTACATCAGAAATGAGGCCATTGAAAGAATACCAAAAACTTCACAGAGAACTATATGGAAGGACTCTTTTAGATAAATGAACTTGGAATTTAATTCAATCATTAATTTGTGCGGCCTTTGTCAAACTGTAAGATGCCACATGGGTTTCCTTGTTGTTTGTATGAATTTGAATTACTCACGTGAAAATTTAATAAAATATTTCATTTTAAAAAAAGCACTGAAGTATCAGATACCTTGTTATCTGGTTTAAAATATGATTGACCTATCATCAATCATCTGTATTACTGCCTACTGCTCTCTCTTTTCTTCCCACATTCAACAGTTCTGATTTCTTATGTTGAAGGGAATGTGACCATGCAACATTGGTAACTGTGATACATTTTTAATGGACCAAGCTTTAAAAAAAATAGTGAGGTGAACAAAACAAATATATGCACGTAGAGTCAGGTTTCCAAACCAACTATTTCCTGTAACAAAAATAGCCAATTGTAGCTTGCCTTATATTTAGTTTTACCGATAAATTCGCCACAGTTTAGGATTATTCACTACATAACCAGTGAGCCCTGAAAGACATTCATCTGGTTTACAGGCAAGATTCCTTGAGCAGTCTGAAGACCTCATAGTGAGTATTACTGCTGTATTTACTTATGACTCATATCTGATCTTAGAGAGATGCACAGCTTCTATCCACCACTTCAACACAAACCTTTCCTTTTAAACAGTCATGCAATTGGTATGAAGATGTAAGCATTATCCATTAACTGTGGGATATATTTACCAGCCAAGTTCTCCAATCTTTTGGATCTAGCAATGGGTGACGTGAGGTTTACATTAAGATTGAACTCTTTCACATTAAGTTTAATCTTTTTATATGACAATTATGTAATTGTTACATGAATAACCATATTATCCTGTTTTTTAATAGTTTATCAAAATCTCATTGGATACGTTGTCATTTGCTGTTGGATGTTGGGATATAATTGGCCGCCTTGAGGCCCAGCATTGAGCAAAAGGCGGGATACAAATAAATATAATAATAATAATAATAATAATAATAATAATAATAATAATAATGATGATCAAGTGAAGTTACAATGTATTCTAAACCTGTTCACAAGTCTTCTGATGGTGATTTTCAATCCTTAATATGCACCTATATCAGATCACATTAAAATCCTAAATATCTATACAGCTGATAACACCCAGAC
Organism: Elgaria multicarinata webbii; assembly: GCF_023053635.1. Lineage (NCBI taxonomy): Eukaryota > Metazoa > Chordata > Lepidosauria > Squamata > Anguidae > Elgaria > Elgaria multicarinata. The sequence goes on along the minus strand of NC_086187.1, from coordinate 14,442,944 downwards.
ATTTATATCCTGGAATTAGGTTTTACCAGAAATAGTTCCTTATTAAGAAAAGCTTTTATGCTTTTTTTGTACTAGCTTTAATATTTTAAGGGTTTCTTAAAAGTTTCATATGGTTAATCTCATTGTCATGGTAAAACCCATTTAGGCAAAATTTCTCTCAAGACGTAGAAATGAAAACATTTTTCCTATTATGTATTCTTTTTTTTCCTATGATGTAGCTCAATATAGGCACATCTACAAATAATTTAAACCTTACCAATTAAATATTCACTGATTTCAAATAAATCTATAAAAGCTGCTCTACAACGTGCCATAAATCTTTCATATCAATACAAATATTAAATCTAACTGGTTTTGTTCATCCTGACTATGCACCCATCTTGAACTCTGTGCATACTATACTGTCAATAGTTAGTTTAAAAGAATGCAGAAATTATGTTCCTTCACTTTTTCTCCCCTGGAAGATTAAAGTATTATAATTTTAGTACTGCATCTTTTCTCTTCAACTTAAAGAATCATAGAATAGCAGAGTTGGAAGGTGCCTACAAGGCCATCGAGTCCAGCCCCCTGCTCAATGCAGGAATCCACCTTCCATAACGTTCTGATTATAATTGAATACACACCGCATTAATGCAAAGTTAAATTAACTAGCTAGTGCCTTAACAATAATTGATACTTCTGATGGAAAGTAATGGCATTCATTTCTACTTGTTTTTTTAATTAATGCATCCATTATTATATGTTCTTTGCCACTGTACATTTCCTTTAAATCAAATCCGTGTGTATCAATTTGACTTTCTATTACAGATATTACCAGAAGTTTTTGGTGTCAGTGGTTTTATAGGCAGACATTAAGTCCCTGTCATAAAACCAACAGAAGGGTTATGGTATTATATGGGTGGGAGGGAGAGAGGGAACCTTGCATCACTTCTGTCCTTTTCCTGTCTACTTAATTAAGAAGATGGGACATATAATTGAAGGGGTTGGGGGAAACACATGCAATAGCAACCAAACAAAATAAAATGCAAACAAAACCAACACATAAGATCCTAACTTTTCCCCAAAGACCATCCTACCTAGTCCTTCTCCAATGTAAACCCTAAGAAGAGGCTTCTCTAATGGAATTCCATCTGAATAATGTGTGACTAATAGGTTTCTGGAATCACGATTAAAAAATAAAGTAGAAGCTTTGATGATTCCAAAAAAATGAAAAAGAAAACAAAATGGACAGGCATTTATAAATATTTTTAAATATATGTCAAAGGGCATGTACCAGCAAATAGTACCACCTGCAATTACCAATTTGCACTAAACAACTTGACAAGATACTTTTAAGGGAAAAGTCAAGCCTGCATTTAAATATCATGTATTCTTTACTGATTTTTCTGTTTGATCATTATTATAGTTATCAAATATGGTCAGCAGTTGCAACTTCTAGTTTCAACATAATGTAAAATCATAGCCCTCAGGAGGTTACACAGAAACTTGCCAACAATTATGTTGACTGAATTATACGGTGGGGAGAGGGGCAGACAGCACTTTTATGGGACAATGCCCAAAGATCTGTGAGAAGGACAAGAAAGAAAGAAAGAAAGAAAGAAAGAAAGAAAGAAAGAAAGAAAGAAAATCATAGAGAAAGGTGTTTTTGTTGCTAGTGTGCTTCCAGAAGAGTCTGATACTTTCCTCATTAACAAGTAGGATCCAGCATGGTCTTAACATAGTTTATTCACAAAGAGTTAATCGTCATCATATTTCAATGGTCAGGTCAGGTCACAGTCTGACTCTGCAAAAAAATCCTATTGGGTAGGTTTGGCTGAGAGACAGGGACTGGCTCAAATAAAATAAAATCTTAATTGCACCTTTAGAACAATTAACTGAACATAAGGCATAAAACAGACAAAAAATGTCCAGAGTTCAAGAAAAAACAAAGTCCTTAACATATAAAACTCAGTATAAAACTCAAAGATAGCCAGTTTGCTTTATAGTTCCTGAGCAACAATTTTGATCCATGTCACCTTCATTTAAAACTACTACACTCTCCATGGAGTAAGGAAATGTCACATCCCTGGAGTTTTGCACAAATGACCTCTGAAACCATTGGGTCAACCAAAGTAACTTATCTAGTAGCCCAGCCTGTCCACTGGCTCCGGATTCATCATATTCAAGGTAAACTGCTGCCTCCACTACTACCTATAGAGCAGTAGGACTATCTTGATATAAGCTTGACTATATTGATAAAGGGCAGAATGATTTGGGGGGAAACACAGCACCTGAAAATCCACCCAGACTAGAAAACATCAAGTATTTGAACCGGTTCTTGTATTTACCTGGAGAACATAGAAACATAGAACACAGAACATGAAGTTATTCGCAAACAAATAAGAAATGCTATTTCTACTTAATAAATTGACCCAAGTTATCTGACTCCATTATTAATCAGCTGTCTTTATCACTGACATTTCTACCTGGTCCATTTCTAACTCTCGCCTCTCACTGACCTTCCCAACTTTCTCCAAGACTGGTCTTGACTCCCACTCCCTACCTGCCACTCACTCTGACACAATTTACTATTCCATCTCATTCTCCTACTGTCCCTCATTCTTTTGTTACAGGAAACATCACATGAAAAGAGAATAATCCATGATAAATAACAGATACTGGAAGCTAGATACCTAGGGTTCTAGTTCTATGGATGAATCGCTAGATGCTTTGTATCCCAAGAACTTATTTGAGACCAGCTCTTTAATACAATGAATAGGAGCTTGATAATTGCATTAATCAAACCCAAAGTCCATCTAATCCAGTATTCTGTTTCTATCAGTGGTTATTCAGATGCCTCCCTGGATGCTTGCAAAAAGAGCATGAAAGAGATACCTTTCCCATGCTGTTTTGGTTCCCCAGCATTGGGAATTTAGGGGAAGGGGAGACAGTGGCAGGCACTAGACACATGCCCATGAGGCAAAACAATGAATGGAAAATGTTCTATTTAGCTATCCAGACCTTTATTAATTATTATTATTATTATTATTATTAGCAAAAAAGCCTGTCATACGACAGGTGTATTTATTTTGTTAGTACTTCTTTGAATACATTATTTTTGGTATACACTTTTTTTAAATTTTTGAATCAACTTCCCCTGTTCTTTCCCATCAATTGTCCTCAGACCGTCAGACTCTGGACATTGCCACATACAGTTGTCCATGGGTAAATACCAGTTCTGGCAAATAAATGCCCACCTTTTCTAATGTCTGTCTTTGGACTAAAATTTTGAATCAACTTCCCCTGTTCTTTCCCATCCTTCTATCAAATTTACCCTCATGAGACAAAACTATTTCTTTCTTGGAACTTGGAACTTCCATAGAAGGCCGCAGTTTCGAGAAATATGGCTAGATGGTACCAGAGGGCAAAACCTAGAAGTGGCTTGGAGGCGCCCTCTGGCTTTCTCTCTTGGAACTTCCCTAGATGGCAGTTATTTTTCTTGGAACTTCCAAGGCAGTGGATTGGCCTATAAGTGTAAATAGGAGAGAACATGCAAATGGCCTATAAGTGCAAATAGGAGAGAACAGAGCCAGTGTGGTGTAGTGGCTAAAGTGTTGGACTGGGAGTCGGGAGATCCGGGTTCTAGTCCCCACTCGGCCATGGAAGCTCACTGGGTGACTTTGGGCCAGTCACAGACTCTCAGCCCAACCTACCTCACAAGGTTGTTGTTGTGAGGATGAAATGGAGAGAAGGAGGATTATGTACGCCACCTTGGGTTCCTTGGAGGAAAAAAGACGGCATATAAATGCAATAACAACAACAACAACAACAATAACAACATGCATATAGGAAAGCAGAGGCAGTGGATTGCCCTACCGGTTGATGTCATTGTGACATCACCAACCAGTAGGCCAATCCACTGCCTCTGCCTTTTCTCCTATTTGCATAAGTGGCTTGGAGGAGGATTCTGGGCTTATTTATACCATATTTCTTCAATTCTAAGACACACTTTTTTCCCATATAAACATCTCTAAAAAATGGGGTGCGTCTTAGAATCGCAGGTGCGTTTATTATTTCATAGAATCAAAGCTTTTTTTCTGTTGGTGGTACTGAAATTAGTATGCGTCTTACAATCGATGGCGTCTTAGAATCGAAGAAATACAGTATATAGATGATGATGATGATGATGATTTTAAAAAGTGTATTATTATCTCTGTCTCACCATTTAAGTTTGAACGATCAACCTGCTCTTTCCCAGACATGGCCAGTGAGGTTAATGATATGGGATGAGGAGTAGTTCCCTATGCACCCAAAATATTTCCAACTCAATATGAGCAGATAAGTAACTGAGGACAAGACTCGTCCAAGCCCTTGATGAATCAGCAGCTTAGTGGGAAACTGAAATCAGATTCCCAATGCCACAAACTTTCAAACATTGTAACATCTGTTGCTGCGGAACATGGGTGGGAAGGTGCTGTTGTACCATGTCCTGCTTTGTTGGTCCCTGGCCGATGGCTGGTTGGCCACTGTGTGAACAGAGTGCTGGACTAGATGGACCCTTGGTCTGATTCAGCATCAGGGCACTTCTTATGTTCTTACATATTGCTTCCAGTGTTGCTAGGATATAAAATTTAACCCACCTTGTTGGGTCCTTCACTATTTTGATAAATCACACAATAAAATATGCAGTCAAAATAAGCAGTTGTCAGGGAATAATTTTAGCACTGCGGTGGGCCTTTCAAGAATTTGCCCATTTCATTGCCTGAGGGATCATGTCAGGAATCATCCCCATTCCTTGTCTGGGTTTGGAACCTCTGTATGGATTGACCCTTCCCTTATGTTCGCAACTGTGGAGATGGCAATGGAGAAACCACGTTGATGGGCATCTCAGTCATGGTAACAGTGATTATCTTTTGACTGTTCTGGAATTTCTTAGAGCCTATAGCTACTGACCATCAGGTATACGATTTTTGAAGTTTGTAACTTTTAAGTTTCTGCTGTGAAATTTCCTGCAATAAAGAAGTCTCACTGATTTGGGTGTCCCTTCTCAGTTTGCCAGAATGTGTGTTTGCTTGAGGGACTGGGAAACTTGACAGTAGTATTATTTATTACAAATTAGACTATCTTTTGCTTCTAGTTCTTTCCTTTCTGGCCTATTTTCTTACCATTTTTTTTTAAATCTGCATGCATTTGGAAGATTATAACTGGATGTTTGCTAATCTTCCTAACAGTCACAGAGTGAAAATTAAGCCCAGATGCTACTGCGTATCTGAATTATAAACTCAATTCCTATAAGGAGGGTTCCTTTTCATTTCTGATGCCAAGGAAGAGGTGGGACTCAAGAACGAAAACAGACAGGGACGGGGGCAGGGATCAGGAAAATGAAATGAATAAGAACTGGGGCAGGAGGAGTCAGAAGAGTTGAAAAGAAATCCCACAGGAGTTGCGGAGAAAGAGGAAGAGCCCAGACAAGGGCGTCAAGAGGCAGAGAGACAGAAGACAGGAAGAGCCTAACTAGAATGGAGACAGAGATACTACCAAACTCTGGTGACGTCATGCTGGACTTAAGAGTGGTTTCCAAAACAGTTCCAAACTGTGGGAGATGGGGAAAAAACTTAGAAATAATAATGAGATGAGTCTTTATTCTTGGAACTAGAGCCTGTCAGATTTGAAGAACTGACTAAGTCTGCTCCAGTTTTTTTCCTTCTGCTTGGTTTTAATTGGCAGAATGTGCTCTGGGAAGTTAAGGAGATGGGAATGAAAAGATTGCTTTAAGACTTTTAGGCAACATCAGAAAGGGAAATATTTACATATTATTTTCTTTATCAACGTACAGGAAAAAAAAAATCAATTGCCCAAGAGGATATAATGTATCCCCTCTCTCATCCCCTCACTCCACAACTCCAATACAACCAGGGTGAAATGCATAAATGAAACCTGAGAGCACACAGGGGAAGCAAATAAAAAAATAGATAAAAACCATACAGGCTGAATAGTTCTGATGCTTGTCATGCTTGTTTCTCAGGCTGTTCCCATTAGCAGGTTTACTGTTCAGTTTCAATAAAGAAAGACTAGATCGAAAATGGAGCATTTTATTAACAAAAATGTGAGAAATGGAGGATATGGGGAATTCTTTAATTTAAATATCAAGACAAGGTGGGGGTGTAAAACGAGTCTGTGGAGCCTACAGAAGTCTCAGCTTTACTGAAATACATACATGCTCATTGGCCTGTTATGTGTACAACCTTTGGGTTCCTACACTCTGCCTTCCCCCTCCTCCTCTGATTTGATTACAAGGAGATCAAAAGCTTTTGCTTCCAGTTATAGTTAACCACATTTTAGGATTAAAAAAACAACAACACTAAACCGTGGTTAATCCCAACTGTGGTGAGTTGGAACAAGCCAGCTTCATAATCCATGATTTGAAGTTGGCTTGTTACAACTAACCATAGTTAAGACTAACAATTGTTTCTCTGTGTTCAGATGTCACAACAAGCTGTGGTAAGCCTAAAATGGAAGGAAAAGCTTCCAAAATCCTCCTCCAGTCTGCACTGGAGCGTAGGGGGAAGTATGCAAGCTTGGGAAAATACTAGGTTCATTCTAATAACAATAAAACATAGTTTAGCAGTATGTCTGAAAATGGTCATTGTGAGTTGCAACTACTCGTTACTGATATTATTCTTTCTTGTGTGTAAACTATCTGTGGCCCCCCACTGGGTCAATCTAAATATAATATTCCATTGATACTCATGTAACTATTAAAAGCCAGTAGAGGAAGTACTAAGATTGAAGTTTGAACCAACTCTAAGTGGGCAATATCAACTTCGGGCATTTCTAACACAGAGATTCCACGCTTTAAGATAAAAAAGCCTGTCTTAATTATGCATGGTCTCTCACTGAAAGACAAAGACACCCAGTTTAAAACATATATTGTTTCTGATTTGGAATTGACCTTGTCTGACCTTGTTGATGTTGTTTTTCTTAACCAGCTTGCTTTTACACTAGGTGCTGGATTATTGTGAATCAAGTTCACTGTTAAAATGGCAGTCATCTGCTATGGTCATCTGCTATGGCTCAAACGAGCAAACATTTCAACCCCTTTCTATGAATTAGGTTCAACACTTTGTACAATGTTGCTTTCTTCAGAATACTCATCTAAAACTACAAGTGCACAATTCTCTGCCTGAAAATGAAAACCACTGTTTTTATTTATTTTGCATGCTTACCTAACCCTCTTAACACCATTTGTTTTAACTATCCATCTGCTATTGGGATCTCATAGCCACTTTTAAAGTCCTGGCTGAAAATAAAGATATGATTAATTTAAATTGTGACCCCAGTTTACCTTCAAGATTGCTTTTATTGGTATTATGTTCCAAAAATGTATTCTAACAAAAAACCTACTGAGTGCATTGGATCCCATAACATTTTTTAAAATAAAAAACATTCTCATTGAGTTCCTCATCGGGTTATCAAGATGCCCTGGAGGAGAAAGAAGAAACAAAACTAAACAAAATAAAAATCCTAGGTGAAATACTGGGCTTATAGTGATTATCCAAACAGCTTAATAAGAATTTTTGTTTTTTTCAAAAGAACATTCCAAATGTGTATGAGTGTTTTAATTCCTCTGTTAAGACAAAGCTGACATGGAACATACTTAAATCTCCAGGCTAATTTTTATTCCTATGTCTAACAGATTCCCTGCAGTGTTTTGCAATGGTTTTTGTTCATTTGTTTTTGTTTTGGTACACACAGGGACAGAATTTTCTTTTACAAAATAAAACAAAAATCTACTCCAATGCTCTTTAAGTAGTATAACAAAATAAAAATAGAATTTACGATATGGTATGAATCTAACTCATTGGTCGTGTTTGGGCATAATGGCAGCATCCATTGGAAATTAACCTACAAACTGTGGGGAAGTGTGCTGCATGCAACCCACACAGAAGCTACTTCCAGTTTCCTGGAAGATTATTATTATTTATTTATATAGCACCATCAGTGTACATGGTGCTGTACATTCATACATCCTATGAATGCGGCATTTTTAGGTTGTTTCCATGATGTCCGAACAGGGGCACTTGGGGTTGTTCATGGCTTTAACAACTGCAAGTTAACCCAATAACAAACCATGGGTTGACTTGGGGCTGTTTAACACACTTGTCAAAGAGGGTCATATCCCAAAACCTAATCTGGCTGGAATTCGGCCCACATCCCCACCCACAATAGTTGTACTTCCTGGTCTCAGTGATGGGATAAATTGTATACAATTATTTTGGACTCAGTGCTGAGATAATGAATTCATTACACAGCCAGTAGCAACAGTGACTCACTCTACTGGTGGGTGGGCAAGATGAACTCAGCTTCTGTGCAGTTATTAATTTCTTCTACTAGGTTACTCAGACATACAGAACAAGAAAACAGATCCAGTGAATTTATATAAATAATTGGACTACATTGACTCAGAGAAGATTGCACTTACTGCTTGCCTTGACCCATATACTGGTTACTCAGATGACTGGTACCAAGTCCACCCCATTAGATGCCATTTTCATATCCAGCTGAAGGATGATGCTAAGCTGTGATCAAAGTGCCCCTCTTGTCCCTTCTAAGAGTTACAACACACTCACATAAATGATGCGCACAAAGCCAACAGCCTTTCACTGCTGCCTGGGTGGCTCCCATTACACTGCACATATGAGTCATAAGAACCTATAAAGAGCCCTGCTGGATCAGACCAAAGGTACATGTAGTTCAGCTTCCTGTTTACAACTATCTCCAGTTGATTCAGAGAAGTCCAAAAGTTGAGAATTATGGCAATAGCCCTGTCCAATTGTTGGCCTCCAACTCCCAAAGTGGAGAGTACTGCTTCTGAACACTGACATTCCATACAGCTATCACAGTTAATGGCAATTGATAGACTTACCATCCATGAGTTGCCTTTTAAAGCCTCGTGTGGCACAGAGTGGTAAAGCAGCAGTTTCTGCAGCTGAAACTCTCCCCACGGCCTGAGTTCGATCCCAGCGGAAGCTGGTTTCAGGCAGCCAGCTCGGGTCGACTCAGCCTTCCATCCTCCCGAGGTCGGTAAAATGAGTACCCAGTTAGCTGGGGGAAAGGTAATAACGGCCGGGGAAGGCAACGGCAAACCACCCCGCTATAAGGCCTGCCAAGAAAACATCAGTGAAAGCTGGCATCCCTCCAAGAGTCAGTAATGACTCAGTGCTTGCACGAGAGGTTCCTTTCCTTTCCTAAGCCCATCACTATAGCCACATGTTCTGGCAGTAAATTTCAGAAATTTACTATGTATTGTCTGGAGAAGTACTTTCTTTTGTCTCATCTGAAACCTAATGCCAATCGATTTCATTGAATGACTGAGTTTATTTTCTTCACACTATACATAATTTAATGTATTCTCTTTCCCCACCAAAACAATAAATCTGCAAATGCTGTCTGTCCTCCAATCCTTGAACTTTTTTTTTTTACACAGTCTTCTGTGTAAAAAAAAAAAAGCACCATTTCCAGTTCTATGAAATCATTTTTGAGATGAGGTGACCAGAACTGTATGCAATATTCTAAATGCGTTATCATTCTATAACGATGTTTTATATAAAGGCATCACAATGCAGACAATTTTATTTTCGAATCCATTCCTAATCATTCCTAACATGGTACCTTTTTTCACTGCTGAACACTTAGTTCATGGTTTCATGGTGCTCTCTACCACAATTTCAGGGTCTGTTTGCTGGTTAGTCACAACTAGTTTAGACCCCATTGGTTTAAGTGTGAATGATAAAAGCAGCCAGGGGAAGAGGAAGACTGGCTGAGTGGGTAGGAGTAGCAGTGAATGACTCTTTACAGCAAAGGTGTGAATCTGTCTTGCCTACAAGAATGGAAAGACCTTTATTTTTTTTAAAAAAAAAACACTTCCCTGAATCCCATTGAAGTGGATAAATTCCATCCGGTCTCTAATATTTTATTCTTGGGCAGTGATTTCTAGATGATATGCATTATCTATATCCATTTCCATCTGGTTTCAGGCCTGGATATTGGACAGAGACTGCTTTGGTAGCCTTAGTGGATGATCTACGTCAGGAATTGGACAGGAGGATTTTGTCCCTTGTTGCTTCTGCTGAACCTCTCTGCAGCTATTGATACCATACACCATTGTATCCTTCTCGGGCATCTATCTGAGATGGGACAGGGAGGCACAGTTATACAGTGCCTCCAGTCTGTCTTGGTGGAACAATCTCAGAAGGTGGTGCTGGGGGATTCCTGTTCAACACCTGTTCCTGATCCTTGGAAGAACCTATTAGGTCAGTTGAGAGAGCTATCCATTTACTCCTACCCTCAGCATCCTGTTATTCAACAGCCATAACACTCTCTTTGTGACCTTGGGCCAATCATTATCTCTCAGCCTAAACTACCTCACAAGTTGTCTAAGTATAAAAAGGCTGAAACCATGTATACTGTTCTGAGCTGACCAGAAGAAGTGTAGCACGGGTGGGGAACCTCAGGCCCAGGTGCCAAAACTGGCTTTTGGGGGGGCCCCAGGGGGTCACGCCCACTTCCAATGATTCCCACCCCTTTCACCCAAGCACCAATCATTTGTGCAGCTTTTCCTGCATTCTAAAAGCTTGAAATGCCTCTCCTAAGACTTAGTTATTGGCAGTAACAGCTTTAAGCTGACAGACTTGACCTTGGGGGAGCTAGGGGTGGCGACAGCCGACAGAAAGCTCTGGCGTGGGCTGGTCCATGAAGTCACGAAGAGTCGGAAGTGACTGAATGAATAAACAACAATGCTGGCATTTGTTGTATTTCGGGGCACACCTCTTTTGTTTTTAGCCCACCACTGGGAAGTGGTCCCTGAAAGCTCCTGTGAAATTCAATTCAGCCCTTGGGCTGAAAGAGGTTTCCCACCCCTAAAGTACAAGATATAAATGTAATTAGTAAAAAATAATTGAATAACATTGTTAGAAAATCAACACGTTCACATTGAGTTCTTTTAGGTGTCCGCCATGTCACCCAGACTTGATTAATTATCGTTTTCGTAATTGTTCTAGCCTTTGACTTAAGTGCTTTGGCTGTCCTCCTTCAGAAATCCTTTCACAACTTTATCATGTCATTATTCCACCACTTCCCCGGCTGCCTTTCTGCACCTGATATATTTAAAGGATCAATACATCTGTCCTAGAAACATGGGGTTGTATCCAACCATCTGTCAGGTATGCTTTAGGGTGGATTCCTGCATTGAGCAGGATTTTTTTGGACTTGATGGCCTTGTAGGCCCCTTCCAACTCTGCTATTCTATGATTCTATGTATATCCATCAATGGAATAGCATTCATCAGTGGAATGGATTCCCCCTCCTGAAACGGAGTAGCAGCAAAAAATCTTATGGCAGAACAGAATTAGTAAAACAAAGCCAGCCAGAGATAAAAGAGAAGGTAACATAAACTAAGTACTATTAACCATTCTGGCCTGAGGATATTTTTTTCTGCCCAGCTTATAGAAGTAAATAGTAACAAGTAATTTCTTTCACTTGAAAGCAAAGCCTCCCTCAGTCCTTCTCTGCCCATTTGCTTCAACAAGCAGAAAAGAGGCAGTCAAACAACCTATGAAAATGATAAACTCTGTAAATGCTTGACCATCTATCTCAAGATAGATTGCCCTTTATATCTCAGATTTAGGCTACTGGTCAAGTGAGAAAAAGTCACAAAACTCTATCAGAAGAAATAATCTCAGCTCCAAGGCAACAAATGTGTTGCACCGCAACATTAGTAAAACATGAATAGAATGTCTTTGTTGATGTAGCATCAAGCAAAGCTGGCCATAAAGTGGGTAGAAGGGAATTTAAGCCTGAGTAGCAGAGCTGAGAGGCAGCAGCAAATGTCAGACATACCAAAATTGAGGCAGAGGGCAGATCCAGGTGAGAGTGCACACACATGCAGCACTGCACACAGGGCTTCAGCAGCAACCATCAAGCTTTGCTCCCTACAGCTGTCTCTATCCAGTTTCCATGTAAGATAGAACTGGCAGTATTTTTCTACTCCCTACAGATATGTGTCCTGAATAAAGCCACCCACTGCTGAGGAAACAATTGTGGATGTATGGGGACAAGCAAAAAAGGTGCACTGACGGTCATCAAGAAGTTGTGCGATTAAGCCTATTTCATAGAAAGGGCACAGATGCAAAATATCTTGATTTGTTTTCTTTTGAATAAGGAGCCAGAGTTCACCTTCAATCACTATTACAAAAAAAAGAATATCTTTTTAATGGGGTAGAGAGGTGCATAAATGCAGCTCAGAGTGGGATTGGTGGGATGACAAGGTTATTTGCTCATTTCCAAAGGGTGGTGGTGGTGATAGACAAGCACCATAGGACACAGATTATAACGTGGAGAACCTTTTGAGGGCAAGTCTTTGGCAAGTCAAAAGACATTCACACAAACAACTGAAGCTCTCTACAATTCTTTGGTACTAGTTTTCCCCTGTTCTTGCCCCCAGAATCTCCAGCCATACCCTCAAAGGAATGCCAAAATGAAAGAAGAAACATCCTCCACTCAGTGCCAGATATTTCCACCCACATTCAGGCTGCCAAAAATCCTAACAAAATATCCACACCTTTTTGGGAGTCAAAATCCCTTCAATTCCCAGCAGCAAAAACCTCCATTCTCCTAATTCCAGGACCGCTCCCCCAATGGAGCAATCATTGCCAATACAAATAACCACAGCATACTGAGAAATCAGGAACAATAAATTGCACTTAATATCAGTATATGTAAAGCCAAGGGCCCTTGAATTGGTTATATCACTAAATGTTCAGTTCAACAATACTCGAATACCCAAGTCCATAATGTAATTCTTGATCTCTTGGAGAATTGAACACTAAGATACTATGAAAATAGCTAGAACATACAAATGTCAAGGTCCCCATCATCTATTAACTTTGCACACATAAGGGAAACAGTAATTGTGTTCAGTGCAAATGCTGAGCTCACCAAACAGAATAGGGTAGACTGCATCACACAATCCCTATTTACGTTGACTTTCACTTAGGACAAAGTACCCACTTCACTAGCTATGTAGTCAGCTTGCAGACAGCAAAGAGAAAGCATCTGCCCAGAACAATTTATGGGATGAGACGGGAAAAAATCAGTCAATACAGCCCAGGCAAGGAACTCAGTGAGTGACCATTTGTCAGAGTGAGCAGGTTTTTGTACCCTGATCATAGTGACAAATAATTGTTTTGGGATGTGTTTAATAACAGAGAGTGACAAGGACAACTCTACTTTCAAGTAGCATGGAATTAACTTCCATTAAAACATTCCTAATTTTCCAAAACACCTAAATTAAATGTCATCAAAATGGGATGGAACATCGAACTTGCCACTGCCATCTTGCAGCAAGATACCGCTCCACTGCTGTTGGTGGTTCATCTTCTTTCCTGAGCCTATGATACCATTATATGATGATATCCCCATGCCATACTATTTTGTAGTGACATCACTATGGTATGTTGAATGTAACTGGTCAATATAGCGCACATGAATCAATCAGAAAAATCTTATTGTATAAACAAATCCTATTTCACACATATTTTATAAAATAGTTGTCAACATTTCAAAAATAAAATGAAAGAATGCTAAAAAAAAAACACTACCCTGATAGCCTTCCCCCCCACCACCGATAGAATCATTCACATTGCACTTTTGCAATAAATTGAGAGCCACCTGTTCTATTACTGAACAATTAACAGCACTTGATTGCAATCTTTGTATCATCATTTACATAGTCTAGGATTAAGTCTATGAGCTAGTTCTTTATTTTAAAACCTTAACTTTTCTCCCTTAGATCTTGCTTTTTGGTACCTTGGAATCTTCTTTGTTGGTTTATAATCCTTATTTCAGATTTAAAGCACGATCTAAAATTGAAATACTATTAGCACTAATTGGAAGGTTATTTCTCCAAGCCCAAACCAACAGTAATTTATTTGTGTTTTCTCACATTTCAGTTTATTATTTTGCAGATATTTTATTTTGCCTTCTTGTCAACATTCTTTAGTTCTCCTCTTCTAATCTGTTACTTGAGGTCAAATAGACCCAAATAGTCATCACAGAAATACAATTAAATGGGATTGTTGTGTTAGGTCTGTAATGAAGCACACATTGTTCATTCTGTGAAACCTGATACTTTATTCATTCACTTTTTCCTTCAATACAAAACCTCCTACAAGTATAAGAAAAACCCAACAATTAATATTGTTTTAACTTGACAGCTTTTATCAATAACAAAAGAATGATGACATTGCTAGAGTTTTCAAAATTGATTTATCTAGACCTCAATCCCTTGGAAGCAAGTGTCTCAGTCATAAAATAACACAGAATAAAATAGTAGAATATGGCTGATTATGGTATATTTTATTGTAAGTTGCATCGACAGCACAGATAAACTGAAGGTACAAAACAGCAACAGTGATACTAGCAATCTATAGCTACTACATACACCAATGAAGTTGCCACACAATAGTAACTTAGTACTGTGGGAAAGCCTAGGAAATAGTAGGACTAAGCCAAATGTTCAGGAGAGAACACTCCTAAAAGCAAAGAGATATTTTATTTCTATGTATTGCATAATCCATAGTTTGTTCCATCCTCCCAATCAACCACTGTTCCCCCATAGGAGAAGGTTACAGAAAACATGTATATTTTCTTTCTTGGATTGGAAGCAGCTGGAGCAAGGCATTTTGAATGAACAAATAATGGGGAGGGGAGGAACTAGGTAGTCCCACCCCTCCACCATTCTTCTACTGACAGCTTCATGAAACCATTTGCACAACTTTTATATAGCAGCTAGTCTGGCCCAAAATGTGCTATAATCTGTTAAATGCTCCTCTACAGGATTTGCATTTACTGAGCCACATCATTATGGATCTGAGCAACAATGAAGGTACACTAGCACAGAGAAACCTCTCCCATCCCCTCTGACATGCTTAACACCATTTGCATTGCTTCAGACATGATGCTTTCTTATACACATAGAATCTCCATGCAGGAAAACATCATTATGAGGCTATCCTTGGAGAAGCTGTCTTCAGAGACAACAAAATGTACACTCAGATCCTGAAAAGGTTAGTAAATGACATGGAACTTGTTTATAGCATCCAGCCAATCTGCTGGCGATTTTATTATTAGCTTAGCCACCTTGCAATCACATTTCAGAGCACCAGACTCTGTGATGTGGTATATAGGGAAAGCCAGTTCAAACAGAAAGATTTTGCTTATTATAATGTTATGCTGAGAGACTCAGAAGTTTTAACATAACTCATCCCCAAGCGCATAATAGGACATTGAATCACTTTCTTTCCATGAACCATCGATCAGAAAGGCATTCCAAGCTTCTGACAATGTTTTGCTATACATATGGAGCTTGGGTTTCTAAATATCCAACTTTAAGAGCCTCAACATTACTCAGCATTACCGGAAATGATGAGATCCTCAGAGAGATGGCTTTCATATCAAAGGAAATTGATTCAAAGGCAGTTAGAATGGTGGTAACTACTATTAATTTGTAAATGTTTGTAGGATGGAATACTCATCATAAAGGACTTCCCCTATGAGTAAGGCAAAACTAAATGCAAGTACATGCTTCCAATTCCTTCTACAAAAGCAGGCTATACTCCATACCAAATCTTATGTGACTCAGTTTGGGGGGAGTGGGTGTTATCAATTTTGAGAGATCCTGCAGTTACTCTGTTACCAAAATATAATGCACTAGAGATTCTATCTCTGCATTACCTCCAAGTCCCAACTGTTGTGTATTGGAACATCTGAAAAGTGCATCACATTCATTATCTCAGTAATCATTACAACATCCCATAAGGTAGGCATTCCTTTATTGCAGATGAAAGACTGAGGTTGAGAATATAGAAACGTCCTTAAGGCCAACTAGTAAGTTTGGGGATAAGGTGGATTTTTTGTCTAGGGACTTCATGGCTCACACTTTACCCAATAACAACTACACCATCTCTGGATGTTAATCAGATGGGGCAATGAAACATCTGCACCCATTAAATGTCTGCGCTCTTTCTGCAAAGAACCACAATTTGCTATAAATAATGAATGTGGGGAAAACACAAACATGCACACACACTCTTAAAAGTACTTCATAGCTTTCTGTTTTCAGTGTTACTGTGACTGGAGTGATGGAAGTCATACTTACTCGCACTTCACAGAGAGCGTCATCAAATGGGGGGATCACGTTTCCTTTCCATTGCTTCCCCCCCACACACTTCTGTCCCACGATACTTCCTCTTTCTTCACAAAGTAAACAATGACCACGTGGCCCATTCAGTGGCCATTTTTATTGGATGGGAGGCGGATGTTGTCAAAAGAACCCACAAACATCCGTATGTGGGGAGTAGCGAGTGTGTGATAAAGCGCTTGTTTGATGACGCTCACAGTTTACAGAAGGAATAACTGAGGCTGATATTCAGCAAACCCAATGGAAACATTGCAGAATTGGGATCTAAAACCTTGTCTCCCAATTCGAGTTCTATAGTGTTTGACTATAGAAACAGGACTAGAGTATGTAAGCATGTATATTTCAACCTAGCACCTTCAGTCACAAAATCAAACTGAAGGCTTTTGAACCGTAGTCAAAGTAAAACTGCCAAATAGTCTTAGTAATTCCAAAACTCCTCATATAACCCACTCAGGAGCCTCTGCTAGCAGGGCCAACCCTACCAGTAGGCAGAATGAGGCACCCGCCTCAGGCAGCAGTTGCTGTGGGGCAGTAGTGGCAGTCTCCTGACCGTTTCACGTTTCCACAGAGTGGTCTATGCCAGTCAACCTTTCCTGAACACTTTTTACAACTAGCCTGCTGCGTCAGGTGTGGTAGAGGATGCTATCCCATTGCCAGTATTGAAGTAAGACTCAGCTTGGGAGCGGGCACCATCTTGCCCTTCACTTATTATTATTATTATTATTATTTATTTATATAGCACCATCAATGTACATGGTGCTGTACAGTAAAATGTCTTGAGCCAGCCCTGTGTGCTAGGGCACAATGGGTAAGCAACTGCTGTGATGCTCATTCAAAAGGAAATGAGGATCTTCCAAATATTCATAAGAAGATAAACCCCAGCTATTAACTCAGACCCCCATCATCACCCAGTGCAGGCACCCTGAGGACAAGTACAGTCGTGTGAAAAAGAAAGTAACAGAAATAAAGCCAAAATGGAGAAACCATGTGTGAAAATGTAAGTACACCTTAAGATTCAATAGCTTGTAGAACCACCTTTAGCAGCAATAACTTGAAGTAATCATTTTCTGTATGACTTTATCAGTCTCTCGCATCGTTGTGGAGGAATTTTGGCCCACTCTTCTTTACAACGTTGCTTCAGTTCATTGAGGTTTGAGGGCATTTGTTTATGCACAGCTCTCTTAAGGTTCCGCCACAGCATTTCAATCTGGTTGAGGTCTGGACTTTGACTGGGCCATTGCAACACCTTGATTCTTCTCTTTTTCAGCCATTCTGTTGTAGATTTGCTGGTGTGCTTGGGATCATTGTCCTGTTGCATGACCCAATTTCAGCCAAGCTTTAGCTGTCGGACAGATGGCCTCACATCTGACTCTAGAATACTTTGGTATACAGAGGAGTTCATGGTCGACTCAATGACTGCAAGGTTCCCAGGTCCTGTGGCTGCAAAACAAGCCCAAATCGTCATCCCTCCACCACCGTGCTTGACAGTTGGTATGAGGTGTTTGTGCTGATATGCTGGGTTTGGTTTTCGCCAAACGTGGCGCTGTGCATTATGGCCAAACTTCTCCGCTTTTGTCTCGTCTGTCCAAAGGACATCGTTTCAGAAATCTTGTGGTTTGTTCAGGTGCAACTTTGCAAACCTAAGCCATGCTGCCACATTCTTTTTAGAGAGAAGAGGCTTTCTCCTGGCAACCCTTCCAAATAAACCATACTTGTTCAGTCTTTTTCTAATTGTACTGTCATGAACTTTAACATTTAACATGCTCACTGAGGCCTGTAGAGTCTGAGATGTAACTTTTGGTTTTTTTGCAATTTCTCTGAGCATTGCACGGTCTGACCTTGGGGTGATTTTGCTGGGACGTCCTCTCCTGGGAAGATTGGCAACTGTCTTGAATGTTTTCCACTTTTGAATCATCTTTCTCACTGTAGAATGATGGACTTTAAATTGTTTGGAAATGGCCTTATAACCCTTCCCAGATTGATGGGCAGCAGCAATTGCTTCTCTAAGATCATTGCTGATGTCTTTCCTCCTTGGCATTGTGTTAACACACACCTGGATGCTCCAGACCAGCAAACTGAAAAAAAATCGACTTTTATAGAGGTGGTCATACTTGCTGATGATCAATTAATCACGGGCATTTGATTAGCAGCATCTGTCTGCTACTTAGCATCTTAATTCCTATGGAAGCAGTAAGAGTGTACTTACTTTTCCACACATGGCTTCTCCATTTTGGCTTTATTTCTGTTAAATAAATCATGACACGGCGTAGTATGTCATGTGTTGTTGTTCATCTGAGGTTGTATCTACCTAATTTTTAGACCTGCTAAAGAACAGATGATTGTTATTATGTCCTGATAGGTAAAATCATACAATTCCAAGAGGGTGTACTTTCTTTTTCACATGACTGTATATACTTCCGCAGATTGATACACATATCAGGCACACAATGAAGCCTCTTTTCCAGTGCCGTTTATTTAAAAACTATGGTGTTTCTTCCTTCAGTATGCCAGTGCCTATAACTTCAGAGTGGCGGCGTAATGCAAGAATGCTCAAACAAGGGGCTTGACCTGGCACAGATTAAGTCAAATATTGGGAAATCTCTATTGCATCTCCCATCCCAGTTAAAAGTGATTCAGGAAATACTCTCTCTTCCAGTATTACCAGTATTATACAGGCAGGCAAATCAGAAAAACAATATTGTGTATATTTTTAAATCTCAATGTTTCTGAGAGGAATCCCTCCTGGTTGGGGGGGGGCACACACACTAGGAGTTTACTGGGTGACCTCACCATCTAGCGGCAGGGAAATAGAAGCTCTTGCATTTAGGAAGCACTGTGGTTTCTTGACTCTCTCCAATGGGTTCTTGACTTCTTCGCCTGCTAGCCTAACCTTCTCACCTGCATAAATTAAGGCCTGGTCTACTCATGCAGCAGGATGAGGTGCTAGAGTGGACTGTGCCACTTCAGGTTGCAGGTTGATGGTCACAAATCTGGATGTTCATCTACATTACAACCCCTCTGAAAATAGAAAACCATTGGGAAGGAACTGGGTAAGAACCACTGATGTTCTACTTTTCTATTTGCAGAGAGTTGTGTGCACATTTAAAATGCAGAGGTGCATTCAAACTGAAATCCCCTTCTCCTACAGTCTGAATTAGCACAGACTATTCTACCAATGCATCCTCCTGCAGATGTAGACCACAGATACTCCAAAACAGCCCATGGTTTGTAGGCGGTTTGTTAACCACGGCAACAACCCACACTTGCTGGATTTGCTTGTTACAATAAGCTGCAGTGACTGCCCACCGTGGCTTGAATATGCACAATGATCACTGGCACCCACCACAACCCATCAGTGCAAACCAGGCCAATGTAGTTGTATATTTGATGATACTCCTGCAGTCTCATTGGTGGCAAATGTTCCATTCCTGGGCAAGGTCCTTGAGTGGGTGGTTGCGGGCCAGCTCCAGACACTCTTGGATGAGACTGATTATCTGGATCCATTTGAGTCGGGTTTCAGGCCTGGTTTTGCCACAGAAACAGCCTTGGTTGCCCTGTATGATGACCTATGTCGGGAGAAAGACAGGGGGAGTGTGACTCTGTTGATTCGCCTTGATCTCTCAGTGGCTTTCGATATTATTGACCATGGTATCCTTCTGGAACGTCTGGTTGGGAGTGGGAGGCACTGCATTGCAGTGGTTCCGCTCCTACTTGGTGGGTCAGCTCCAGAAGGTGGTGCTTGGGGAACACTGCTCGGCCCCATGGACTCTCCAGTATGGGGTTCCACAGAGGTCAGTCTTGTCCCCCATGCTGTTTAACATGTACATGAAACTGTTGGGTGCAGTCATTTGGAGTTTTGGAGTGTGTTGTCATCAGTACGCTGATGACACACAGCTCTATTTCTCCTTTTCATCTTCAACAGGCGAGGCTGTGGATGTGTTGAACCAGTGCCTGGCTGCGACAATGGACTGGATGAGGGCTAATAAACTGAAACTCAATCCAGACAAGACTGAGATGCTGCTGGTGGGTGGTTCTTCTGACCGGATGGGGGGGTGTTCAACCGGTTCTGGATGGGGTTGCACTCCCCTGAAGGAGCAGGTTCGTAGCTTGGGGGTTCTCCTAGAACCATCTCTGTCACTTGAGGCTCAGGTGGCCTCGGTGGCATGGAGTGCCTTCTACCAACTCTGGTTGGTGGCCCAGCTATGCCACTATCTGGACAGGGATAACCTAGCTTCAGTTATCCATACTCTGGTAACCTCCAAATTAGATTACTGCAATGCCCTTTACATGGGGCAGCCTTTGAAGACGGTTTGGAAGCTGCAGCTTGTGCAAAATGCAGCGGCCAGATTGATAACTGGAACAAGGAGGTTCGAACATATAACACTAATTCTGGCCCGCTTGCATTGGCTGCCTATATGTTTCCGAGCCCAATTCAAGGTGCTGGTTTTAACCTATAAAGCTCTACATGGCTTGGGACCACAATACCTGATGGAACGCCTCTCCTGACATGAATCTACCCGTACACTGCGCTCAACATTTAAGGTCCTCCTCCAAGTGCCTACTCCGGGGGAAGCTCGGAGGATGACAACAAGGGAGAGGGCCTTTTCGGTGGTGGCCCCCTGACTTGTGGAATGATCTCCCTGATGAGGGTCGCCTGGAGCCAACACTGTTATCTTTTAGGCACCAGGTCAAGACTTTTCTCTTCTCTCAGGCATTTAACACCATTTAACAATGTGTTGTTTTTAAATGGATACTGTTGTTTTTATACTGTTGTTTTTATGTTTTTAAATTTTGTATACTTTTAATGTTTACTGTTTTTAACTTTTATAAACCGCCCAGAGAGCTTCGGCTATGGGGCGGTATATAAATGTAACAAATAAAATAAATAAATAAATAAATAAATAAATAGTGTCTGCAGAGGTAGCTACAAGGAAAAAACCCCGGAGGGTCCCAATGTCCTGAAAGGTTTTGGAATATTCAAGAGAATCTAGAATTTCCTAACAAAATAGAGTTATGGGGGCAGGGGGAGGAAGAACATTTATTTTATAGGTTATACAGCTGGCTGCTTTATACCTCTTTTCCTTAGGGGAGTAAAACCGCCAACCATAACAAAACCTGACAGCTACTGCTGTGATGTTGTGATGCTGTATACTTATAATCAGACTAAAGTGGTTGGTGGACATTTTAACCTATAATGAAGTGCCACAAGGCGTTTAACTGCGTTAATGGTTTTTCGTTAAATTTCAAGCGAGAAAGGAGTTGTATTTTTTACATTTTAAGTCTTTTTGCGTACCCTGGCATAGAATGCAACTGATTGATTTTATACACTATACAAATTAACTGTGTCACTACTTTTTCACAGCTTTAGGGATGAGCTTCTTGTTTACTACCTGATTTAGCATTCCTATCTGTAGAATGGGGGTAACAACTCTGAAACAATCAAGTCATAGGGAGTAGCTGAACTAAGTTTGATTCATTAGTGACTATAAACCATATTATAGTGTTCTATTATTGTAACCCTGCTGAGCAGATGAGAAGAGGCACTCAAAACCACTGCTGACTTGGCCTTATAAAGGGTAGCAGATGGATAAGCTGCTGAGAAAGGAACAACTTCCTGCTTTCTCCTCTGACATGCACACACTTTCTTTTTCCTTTTTTGCCTGAGTTAATAGGGGTTTCAGGCTGGAATGCCTATTGCACTTTGTGGCCAGCCCTTCTGGAGACAACCTCCTACTTGAGGTCGGTTGAGTATGACATGAGTAAAACCACTGGCGATGTTGTTTATTTTGATTCCGCTCCTTCACTTCAACCATTCAAAATTCTTTAGGAGATCAAGACATTTCACTAAGATGGAATTTTGCAATATGAAAATAAATATTCTAGCCAATGTGATGATGACTGGCTCGGAGACTGGCCAATCAAAAGGTTAAAATCCTTCATGCGTTTATATATATATATATATATATATATATATATATATCCCCTCATCACTTCAACAGCAGCTCAGAAATGAGGCAAAGCAAAGCAAATCTGTGCAAGGCTCTAGAGAAGGAAACTTACCCCTTCCCTGAAATTCTCTCCCCAAAGCAAAGTCTGGTCACCAAACTCATGACAACTTTCTCCTGCCATATTGCTTAATTCGATTCATGGCATGTCAGGACCATCACATCACAAGTTTCTCTGCTCGCGATCACCACCAATGATATGGAGCAGGGAAATTTGAAAATCTACAGTGTCAACTCCTGAAGTGACTTCTATTATTTTAAACATTTATACATCACCCTTCATTATAGCTGCTCTGAGGGTGGCTTCCAATAAACATTACAGCAAACAGGACTAAAGGACAGGATAACAGGCCATTCAAACTGGGCCCCAACACCATAGCCTAGAATCTACTGCTCCTGAATATCAGGTGATCCCAGGGAACCAATCCGACACCAGTGCCTATTTTAAAGCTTCCTGAATCTGCTGTACTCCCTCAGTCTGGGAAAGGTGTTAATCAGGAAGCAGGCAACCATACTGCCTTATTGCCTGCTTATCCAGGGTCTTACTACTAGCACTGTGCTGGATTATTTGATTTATTTATGAAGGGGCAAAAAGAAACTGGACCTGAAAATTGTGGGGAAAGGTGAGAATTTCTGAGAAATGTCTCTGGTGGAGAGCTTTAGTGGTTACCTCGCTGTAAGGAGGTGGCTGAAGGGTTCGTATGTGCTCTTTCTTTTACCATTTCCCCCCTGAAAGCGGAGAGGCATTTTGGTTTTGCTTTGCTGTTATTAAAAGTCCTTTTAACATCATCATCATCAATCTCTCAGCTTTCAGTCACTGAGCAGGCAGCAGCACTCGAAAGCACCAAGGGAGGGAATCCTGGCAAGTCTCTAGAGGGCTTTCAGAGAAGTTCAGTTGAGGGCCTGGCAGGAGGGCTTGGGGGCTGAAAGGAGTGTTGCAAGGGATGGTGTTTGCTATTCTACATAGCTCCTGATCCCTTCCTCATGGCTCTCTCCCTGTGCCCTGCTTGCCCTACCCCCACTCCCAGCCACCCGAGGCCAGCATCTCCACTCTTTCATAAACCTTTACCAATCTCAGCTGGTTAGGGAAATTCTCCCAAATTGTCTCTGTTTTGTAAAATAATCATCACCACTGACAGTGATGCAAATGTATTAATGAATAACACATAATCTAGTTCATTTATTTTGAGCACAGGCTTCTGTTAAGTTTTTTTTCCTTCTTACTCCATTGTACAACTGGCGCTGAATATAAAAGAAACATGCAATAATGCCTAAAATTAAGGGGTTTTAAACTTAACTGAGCACTGGCACAAGTTCCAGCTGTGATCTTTCTAGTCAGCCTCTCCCACCCACAGAAATATGAAAACCTTCTGCCCATGTGCCAGCGCGTGCACATATGCACATGGACTCAGCCCTAAACCCAAACCTGATACTCTGGGGAACGTAGGAAATTAGCTGCAAATAATAATTTAATCCCTTCATAGCAATGGCATCCATGGGAACACTGGAAGATGTATGCGTACTCACACACAGTGTATTTCCAACATTATATTGAGTCTTGAATCTGGAACCCTGTTATGGAAACTGCAAAAGAGCATAATTACACTACTGTCTGTCTTGGAAATTATAAAAATGACCATGACTGTCTATAAACTGAGCAGAATTAAAAGCAAGGGAATGGTTATAGCCCAACAGTAAGAGCCAATATCCCTTTAGAGAAGCCAACGAGTACAGTGCCTCCATTTCATATTTTATTTTATTATGAGGGATAAAGGGACAGACTCCTATCATCTTGCTCCTATCACTGCACGGCATTATTTGTGTTCTTTGCTAACTGGCTCTTAACACTGTGGCAACACTTATTCTTCAAATAAGAATATGCCAACCCAGAGAGCCACTGAAATTAAAAGAAAACTCAAATTCTTCTCTGCACTACAAATGTCACTAAAATTTCTTTTCTCTCACTAACATGGAGCCACATTTTTATGGTGGTTTGTAAAAGGAGGGTATTGCAGCAGATTGCGTCTATTTGAAAACAAATATTCCTACAGCTCCTTCAGGCCCTCAAGGAAAGAACATTGCTCATTTTTGGCCAGTTTTTAATTCTAACAATTTTCTAAGGATCACAAACAAATAAACTTGGTAATGAAACAATCCATTTTTTATTTTTATTTTTGTGGCTGCAGTTTATGATGTGAAAGAGAGACAAGATTCTAATCGCTGCTTCCTTCTTGATTGTCCTTCCCTGGAACTGTAAGGAGGGACTCTATCAAAGGCTAGAATGATTCCACTTGCTCAGCATCATTTACCTTCCACTAGAGGCCTACATCAAAATCTACTGTTTGGGCACCTTTCCTTGTACCAGCACAGAGAAACTCCATTTCCACTTACTTAGTCCCACCTCCATCCCTAGACATCCACACTGGTTTGAAGAGGAAGGAACTTCTGCGAGAGACCACAAGTCCCCAAAACTTCTGTTCAACCTTTGAAGCTACCTTGGTGCTTTGCTATTTCCATTTTCTTTATGTCTTCAAGTACATCTATTACCGGCACCACATTTCTATTAAGTTTGTTTTTGTATAGTTGTCATTATTGTATTCTTGGCTCTATTTTTAATTTTCTTTCTGTATCCAGTCTTGGATTTCATTCTCTCTTCCCTGCTAATCACCATTGAAGGTGATTTTAATATTCTTTTTTGATTTTGCTATGACTCTTCTCAGCAGCAGATTACTCTTCTTGAATCTTCAAATCACTTGGATCCCATACATATACCCAACTTGCTGCTCATTCTTTAGACTTAATTATCTCCTCTTCAATTCTTGAACTCTCTCTCTCCCTTTCTTATCATTGTCCTATATTACTCTTCTCTATTCTTATCTTATCTACTATTCAGATTCGTTGTTCTGTTGACTTAATTTGTTCTGCATCTTTTTCTTCTCTTGTCCATTTTGCCCAAACTTGTCAATCCTCTTCATTACAACCTTGGTTACCTCTGTTTTTTGTTTCATCATTCTAGCTCACTTGCTTCTCAATGGCTGAAGTGTCAGTCTTGTTCTCCTCCTGCTCTTTTCCCCTCACCCTTTTTGCATTAAGCAGATTCATCATTATAAGAACTAGTGGTTGAGTTTGCTTTTTTCCCTCCTCCATTCCTAATTCCTTTTGTGCTGTATCTTTTAGATTGTAAGCCTGAGGACAGGGAGTGTCTTACTATTGATTTTTGTAAGCCACTCTGCTAGCATTTTCAGCTGAAGAGCCGAGTAAAAATATTTTAAATAAAGAAAACATTTCCACCATCATTCAATACTATTCCTTTTCTTCATATTATATCTTCTAAACTCTGTTCTCCACCCATCTGCTTACCCTTATCCTTGAGCCCTTTGTCCAGTTTGTCACTAATAATAAATTTTCCTCTACCTGTGCCTCTCTCCCCTCTTGGTTGTTCCTGCCCTGTTCAGCTTCTTCCTTCCTTTTTTGATCTGCTTTTCCACTTTGTGCCTTCATTTTAGAACTATTGTTATTTTTATTCTGCCTGATTTTTCTTCGTTCCTCAGTCTTGATCCTGATCCTTTTTTCCTTTTAAAGGTGGTATTATTATTATTATTATTATTATTATTATTATTATTATTATTATTATTATTTCTTCCACTGTTACCACTTCATTCTTAATTTCTCTTAGTTTTGGTGTATTTCCGACTTAAGTCAAAGCCGCTTTCCTATTTTGGAAAGGTCCATTCTGGATGCATCTCATCTTCCTAGTTATCACCTTTGTTCTACCCCCACACCTTATTCTTGTTTCCAAGTTTTGTGAACATCTTGTGCTTACTCAGTGTGTCTCAACGTCTTTGCTTGATGCCCACCAGCCTGGTTTCTGTTCACTTTATTCTATAGAAACACCTCTTACATATATCATTAACATTCTTTCAGTAGTCAAATATCATAGCCGCTTTTCTTTTGCTGTTCTACTTTACAAACTGCCTTCAGCAGATATGATTTTATTGATCAACCAATTCTCCTCTCTTCTTTGTATGGCTTACATGTACTTCCTTAAGCTATTCTCTCATAAGTCCTCCTCCTTTCTGCTTTCAACAGGGACTCTTTAGGAATCCATCGTGGGTGCCTTTTATTCCCCACTTGAGACCATTCCTTCTTTTAATATTATAACTTTTATACAGACTATTTCCAATAAAGTTTTTCATTCCCTGTTCTATCTGCCACTTCTCCTACCAACCTTTCTTCCTCTGCACTGCTTACATATTATAAGCTTCTAAAACAGAATTTTGAATTGTCCCCATAATCTTTCTTCTATCTTTGGACAATATTTTTCCCTTTTTTTCAAGTTCTCTGCATCTTCTCATTCAGACCATGGCTATATTTAGCAAAAAATCATCTTCTTTATACCTAAAAAATAACATATTGATACATTTCTCTTGATACAGTTGAACTATTGGTGCACTCCCTTATTCCTTCTAGATTTGACTGCAATGTTCTCCTCTCTCCTTTATTCATTTCTCATCTACAAACTCTTCTGTTTTGAATGCCATTTCTTGCCTTGTATTTTTCACTTATTTTTCTAAAATGTCTACACAATTCTCTCTAGATTTGATTAGCCATTTCTTGAATGACTTGCTGTTCCTTGTACTCACTTCAAAACACTGTCTTCTTGCTTAAGAATGCACACATCCTTTTTTTCTTCTTATTGTCTCTTTCTTTATGCATCCTATTATCTCTTTATCCTATTGGAACTTTTTTTAACCAAAAGTTTCATCTTCAATCTTGTGACTCTATCCTTTTTTTGCTTGTAGTGCTATATCTTTAGAATGCTTTGTCAACATATATCAGGACTGCCCCTTCACTCATACTTTTTAAGCAGTGCCTGAAGACCTATTTGTCAACTTGAGCCTATGTCACCTAGTTCCCTCCATGACATCCTTTTATCTCGATTCCCATTGCTCCAGCTACCTTTTCCTCTTATCTAATTAGAGTGTAATCTTGTAGACAAAGCCTGTTGTGTTTTAAGAAGGTTCAGAAGCATTTTATAAATAATGAATATTAAGAATGATGAAAAGTAACTTTGCAGTCACACCTTAAAGTACCCAGTCACAGCTGCAATGGAGACGTCAGATGACACAGATGTTGTATCCTCAAAGCAGTTAAAGGTACCTCACATTTGGTTCTTTTCTTATACTGTTGTAAGAAATTCCTTGCAGATTTCAAATGGTCATTACTACAGTACAATATGCACAAGAAATATCCACACATGATTTATATGTGCTAAAATGATTAGTCAATCAGTTGGATTAAAAACATTTTGATAAATTAACAGGTGCTCCTCATTCATCAGGCATTACATTTTTAATTTAAAAATATTTTTATACACATGTACTTATACAAACTATAGATGACATTTCCTCCTTTATGAAAGAGGGGAGGGGAACACCTTCAAGATTATGCATGTTGCAAAACAAAATATAGGTTAAGAGTCCAATCCTCTCCCCCACCCCCTTGGCAAATGGCGGCCATAGCAAATGGTAGAAGCACTACTCTGCTGGTGGAGACGGACACGTCTGTGTTATATGATCCAAGGTTCCATTTCCCTCTCTTCAGGAGGAGAGGCCTCTAATATAAACCTCTCAGTCCCAGAAAAGGGTATGGCCAGGGATGGACCCATCAATGTTGCCCTCAGCCCCAGAGGAGCTAGGAGAAAAACACATTTCTGGAGGAGGTTGCATTGCGACCCTCAGATTCTGAAGATGCCACCACCACTCCCCACTTGCCTCCATGTTGACGTAGCCAAAGGCTCCAAAAGCAAGCACAGCCTCTTTAAGGGAGAAAACTTCACAGACTGTGTGGGAGGAACCAGAAGCCTCTAGGAAGCCCAAGGCTCGGAGTTTGCCCATTGCTGGAGCAACACATAAACTGAGCTTGTCTCGCTTCCAGCCCAGTCCCACTTGAAGTTCTTTATGGCACTATCCATTCCTTATTTTCTTTAACCGGTATATCTGACTTTGACTTTGTCTGAACTCGCTTCTGGACTCTCCTCCATGCTAACGGTCCTGGAAACGTAACCCTTGCTATGCCTGACCTTGCCTATTGGACCTGAAAACTTGGCTGTTGATCATCTCCCTGGGAAGCTGGGTGGAGCATGACTCTCAACTAGGCTAAACCCTGTGCTCAACTTGAAGCTGTACAGTCTGCCATCAGAGGTGTCCCCCTCGTACCTTCCTGGTGTGGCAGCAGTAAGTTCCACTTCCCTCACTGTCCCATTGGTTTTTTTGCCATTGGTGGAGGCCAAAATGAGGTGTTCCAGGGGTGTATAGCTGGAAGCCATGGATTCAACAGATCCTAAGCCTCTTGTTCTCCCCCAACACACCTCCAAACATGTCCCCAAATTACACCAGTATTAGAGCTGCCTTAGTTAATTTCCTCCTGTTATGGTCAATGGAGGGGGGAGAGAAGTATAGAAAAATATACAGGGAAAAAACAATCCTCCTCCCTCCCAAAATGCAGAGAATCAGCAGGGCTTGGATGTGATTGCTCTGTCACCACTGCCACAGGCTCACTATGTTAATCAATCAATTAATAGATCAGTAGACTAATATTTCTTTAACGGGTGAAAGCCCTGGTAAAGTGTTGTGTGAGGTATTCCTTAATAATCATTTAGTTGTGGCCCCAGAAGCTTCTGAGGTCGTTTATAATGAATAAGAAGGCACAAACTGACAATGATATGAACGTTTAAAAAAACATGTCTACAAGAAAATTTGTATCATCAAGACTGTTTGTTGCCACACTTTTAGCTAGCCCAAAGAGATATGAAGGAATCAGCAATGACAAGGCTAGGACTGGTCAAATTTTAGGATCTTTCTGGTCTGGTTTCAAGTCATGCCTTCTTTCTATCCTTCCTCACCGTCCTTATGTAGAGTCAGTATTTCCTGCAGCCAAGAAGATCCATAACTTGTCTTACTATTGCTGCCAACCTTTATATATTTTACCCATCATTGTCCAGAAGAAAATGAGCCAAGAAAAAGAGCATTATTCCTATTCCGGTATCAAAACTGGGTAAAAGCACACACTGAGCTGAAGAGCACCATGTCAGGTAGCTGTCACATTGAACTGAAGCTTATGTTTCCTGCTTCCCAGGCATCAAATCAGATGCAGCAGGCAATCAGCCAGACATGAAATAGCTGCTATTGTGCTGCCACAATACACACACACTCACTTGGGGCCATCCTGCCAGGGTAAAAGATCATTGGGATTTGCAGTGCCCTTTGAGTTAAAAAGGAAAACCAAGACACTTCAAGGATTTTCCTTTCTACAGTTAAGGGCTGCTTCACACATTTCATCAGATGTAGGCACTGCATTAAGGATTTAATGTACCTGTTCCTATGCCATAATATGTGATGTGGCTACAAGTCTTTTTTCCTGCCTCCCCACCCTCGCTCCACACATATACCTCATTCAGTCAAAAGAAGCTGTTATCGGCTCCAGCTCCTTGATATGTTTTCTACATTGTCTGTGGTGAATATTTATTTATTACATTTCTATACCGCCCAATAGCCGGAGCTCTCTGGGCAGTTCACAAAAATTAAAAACATTCAAAGTATAAAACAACAGTATAAAACCATAATATAAAATACAATATAAAAGCTCAACCAGATAAAAACAGCAGCAATGCAAAATTACAAATTTAAAACACCAAGTTAAAATTTATTTATAGACTGTTAAAATGCTGGGAGAATAAAAAGGTCTTCACCTGGCGTTTAAAAGCATATAATGTAGGTGCCAAGCGAATCTCCTTAGACAAGTCATATAACTGCCTCACATGTTACAAAGTAGAAGTGGCTGTGAGCCTCTGCTATGAATATTGGAACAGTACCAAAGATCCATGTAAGCAGATAGAGCAACTTGTCTCAGCCAAACCTGAGAATCTCAGGTGGCAGTTTTTAAAAGGGCAAAGCTTCCAGCCCTACCAATTGCAGAGATAATCCTGAAAACCTGAACTATAAATATACACTAAATGTCCTCAAATCACAAATCAGCGAATTTATTAAAACAGGTCTTCAAAACTACAGCCTATCCATGCACCCTCTAGGCATGTCCTTATATCAGAAAACTTTCTGCCAAACTGAAGTACTTTTTCAGCTGCCAAAGACCATGAACATTAGGCAGGTAAGAAGGTATTAGAAAACATGAAGGAATCACCTGGACAACTGAAATGTCCAAAGAGTTCTACAGCATTTCTAAAATGTATTTGGAAATTGACCACTCTTGCGTAAACACATTCATAATTTAAAGCCAAATGATAGGATACAATTCCGTATAAATAAGAGAAATCAAGTGGAGATTCAAGACTGATTTCCTTTAACAGTACTTTGTGACTTTGAAAATACATGTCTTCATTTTAACACTTGAGAAAATCAAGTTGTACAAGTACCAGATAAGCAGCTAAAGCTGTAGTCCAGTCACATTCCTGATATATTTCATTATATAAAAGAAGTTATATAATGAAATAGAATGTTTGCAGGCTCAAATCTCCAAAGACCAGACAGTGCTGTACTCCCACTTACTGACCAAATTTTTCTGTTAGCAGAGTTCATGTGGGTTGGGGCTGCTTATTGTGCGGAGAGTGAGTAAAAAGCCCTCTTTAACTGAACTGAGACAAGCATCACCTCTTGTAATAGAAGGGGTAACTCAATCTGTGGTCTGCTCTTCATTCCTAGCAGCCTATGTTCCTCGGACCCCAGCCAAATTAAACCACAGTTTTCCTCATTTTTTAAAAAAACCTTGAGGCCAAATGGATAATACATTAATAAATCAGCTAAATAAACCTGACTCTTGGTGTATCTTCTACTGGTTCACATGTGATAAGTTCTCACTCCAAAATACCATCCATGCAAAGAGAAAGCAAAGACAGGTGGATAGATTAAGGTCTTAGCTCACTTACAACCAATTATGGCATTATCTATATACATATAATACTGATGTCTAGGAATTATTATGATTTATCATTTCTTTATTCAATTTATGAGTCACCTTTTAGACAAAGCTCTTAGGGCAACATACATAATAAAAACAAATACCTCCATCTTTTCTAGATTAAACTTTAGTTGATTAGCCCTCATCCAGTCTATTGTGAACCACTGAGGGATTTTACTATATTCAGTGGTATACAAATACCACAAATAAATAAATGTTACCATGACCAGACACTTTTTAGCACTTGCATTGCTTCACCTGGATCTGATGAAGAGAGAGAGAGAGAGAGAGAGAGAGAGAGAGAGAGAGAGAGAGAGAGAGCTGTGTGTCATCAGCATACTGATGGTACTGTACTCTAAAACTCTGAATGACCTCTTTCAGAGATTTCATGTAGATGTTAAATAGTACAGAGAACAAGATGAAATCTTGTGGAACCCCAAAGCATAATCTCATTGGGGGGTTGATCAGAAGTCCCACAGCTTCACCTTCTGAAAATGGCCATACAAGAATGAATGGAACTACTACACTCAACTAAGGCAGCCTCTGCAGAAGGGTACAATGGAAGATGATACCGAAAGCTACTGAGAGCTCCAGGAAAATCGCACTTGCATTGTCTCTTTCCTGGCCATGGTCATCCCACCATGAGACCAAGGTAAGAAAAGAGAGGTAACAGAATGGTTAAAAGCTGTTGGTGCTGCACATGCCTATGAAGAAACCAGCACAAAGCCAGGTGGTCAGAAGAAGTATAACAGTGAATTCAATAAAGCAATCAGTATTGGTATTGTGGCTTACACAAACTGAGGCATCTCCCAATTTTCACACAGAAAATAGCTGAGAACTCTCAGAGAGCAGGAAAGCAAAGAGCTACACTGCTACTCTGATACCATCAGTCAAGCTAATATCACTTGGCAGACATGTCAATAGTCATGCTGTTTTCAGGAGAATATGGAATGTAAATGGGTTGCTTTACTCTGTTTAGAGAAACTTTGTATAGTATTTTTTTTTAATTTCAACAAATGGGCAAGGAAACAATATATAAAACAAGACAATTCTGGTCTGAGGTTACAGTCACCAAATTAGCTCAACAAACCAAGGAATGACTGTATTTCTTTTAGTCAAGTTCATTGTTGCTTTGGCAGTCAGCCATAAACATAACCGCTTAAAACAGTACAAGACCACCATAAAAATAATCAGAATTCCTCACTTCCCTTGATTTGGGAATATCGTTTTTGTAGCGCATAGCATTGGTTTTCACAAAATTTGCTCTGATCTTCCCAAGGAAAGGCACAAATACAGCAACATTATAGATAATAGTGTAGTTCCTGGCATCGAGAAAGAACTTGGTCTTCCCCATTATTGGGAGGCATTGAATTTTACTATGTGGGACAGAAAGCCAATTGTTCCTAATGTTCTGATAAAGTGAGCAGCTTAGTGATCAAATGTCTCCATTGCCTTTTTACTAGAGACAAATAGTTTCTTTCCATACAGGATCTGAGCATAACTATCTTCTAAAACTTCATTTTTCATAGTTTGGAAGTCAAAGACTGAAAGGCCTTCTTAAGTTACAGTACATTTATCTAAGAAAAATAATTTTCCAGAAGATGGTCGAATTTACACTATTTAAGAAAACCTGGAATCACACACTTCTGCCATGTTGTATTGTGCAAGTACTTCAGTCGCTCTGTTTTTGAGATTTCGTTTTTTTAGGTAGGCTTAATAAATTTTGGAGAACCCACAGTTATTAAAAGTATCTCAAGTTGGCCAGTGTCTCAAGTTGGCCAAAGCCTCAAATGCGAAAACCATACATCTGTTGCACTCTTTTAGGCCTTTGCTAGACCTAAACGAAAATCCGGGCGAGAGGAGGGGAGACATCAGGCGCGACGAGCTCTGGAGGAGAGCCGTCGCGCCCGCCATTTTGTTTTTGTTTTTCAAGGGCTGGATGCGCACGAATGCTCGTGTGCGCAGGTAATTTGTTTTTAAAGGTTTCCCCGATCACCCCACCCTGCCCCCGATCTCCCCACCCTGGCCCCGATGGGCACAGCACTCCTGGGGAGCGCTACACCCTGTGCGCAGCTCCCCGTGAGTAATCGCGTGCAGAGCTGGGAAAAACCGCTTACACAGCCACACACTTGCGGTCTCGGGCTCAGCCCAAGACCGTGGGAAACACCGGGCCAAAAGTGGTGCCCATTATCCCGGGGCAAGGGAGGGTTGATCCCTGCCTGAGCCCGGGATCCCCTGTGCGTCTTCTGGACACACAGGGGCGATCCCGGGTATCAGCCCGGGATAACCCCTCGTCTAACTAAGGCCTTAGTTAATACTACAATTATTATGTTTCCACCTCTGATTCTTGCAAATTTCAATGTGGCGCACTGAGACCTCTGTCTACATCAAATGGCTCCCTGATTTGCTTGTACCAAAAGGCCAAATATTTGTTTTTTAAAAAATTTGAGAATCAATCTGCCAATTATAAATAGGTTGCTTCCTATCAAAGATCATCACCTTAAGTCTTCTCAGAACTGAATTTAAGAAATTATCTCTTACACTACAGATCAAACTTTTTCAGATGTTGTCTCATCCTCAGAGATGTTCAGATGCCTCCCACTGAGAACACAAAATTTGGGAGAGAACCCCAATTTTTTCCCCAAGGCCCCTTTAGGGAGGGGTTTCCTGAAAAACTAGAAAAAATTGAACAGCTTTGGATTGCGAAATATTTTCTTTTAGAATTATAAATAAAAAAATTAACGCAAGATGTTCATATATTGTTACTCTGCCTTTACTCCCCTACATATGGTTTCTCAAAATGATGTAATAAGAAAACTCTTATAGAAAACTATCAGTTATCCTCCCACTGCTACCAGACATGACTGAGCAGCATTTGGCTTATCCCACCTATATTTCTTTTCTTTTTCTTTTTTCAATTAACTTTGGGTCTAGAGAAGTCACTGGCACAGTTTCAATAACGTTCTCAGTTAGATCACACCATTACGAAATGCTGCCTCAGCTATAAAACCTTTTAAATGCTGCCTCTAGAATAAACCCTCTCTATCTTAAAGAAACTCAGCAGCCTGGTTTCTATGGCATAAACATGGGATTGACACTACCACTAGAGACAACTTTGAACAAAAAATTAAGATATATGGTCACTGTCCATTCCTAAGCTAAGTCTTTTTCAGTTAAATAAAATCTCAATAGCTTTCTCCTCTTCAGACCACATGTCCCTAAATTCCATCCCAGAAACAGGAACAGGTTTAGGCATTTCCCTAAATTTCCTTACAGACAGGAACAGATTCTGAATATTCCTCTGATTCCAGTTCTCCCTGCTTCTTCTGGCTTCTAGGATGATTCAGATTTTTCAGGGACAACTTCCTGAAGTTCCTCCTGGTCGGACATACAATGGGAACCTAACATGTATTATGTATATATTTATAAATGTATTAACTTGTTTTGCTCATAAGATTTATCACATTTGGTATATTAAACTTAAATTATTTATTCAGACAATAGTTACAAATTTACTAACTGAATTTACTTTTAAATTATTTAATTTTAATGATTTTATGACCAAACCAAGTTATACACAATATAATTATGTTCCTAAAGCAGGCTTGCCTAACCTGGAGCCCTTCAGATGTTTTGGATGATAACACCTAGCCTCCCTGACCATTGGCCATGCTGCCTGTGGATGATGGGAACTGAAGGATAAAGCATCTAGAGAGCACCAGAGTGGGGAAGGCTGTTCTAAAGCAACAAAGTGACTTAGATCTGAAAAAGGCACTAAAAAAAAAGTATTACTTCTTTTACAATTTTTTCTCAAATTTCCATTTTTTGGATTTAAGATTTCCAGAAATGTTCCATCTCTAGTCCTTGGACAAAAAAGTAGATGTCAGTGGTTTGAATTTCCTCATGATTCAATCTGGTCTTTGAAAATTCCAACAAAGCAATAACTACCGCTGCAGTCTCTGCATTACCTCAGGCACACTGGTTTTGGGTTTTCCATAAGTTGGTGGGCCCATATATGTCATCACAGTTTAAGATCTACCAAGCATGCCCATTTAATTGAAACAGCCATGTATGTAATTCAAACCGTGCGCATGTAGAGAGACACCCTCAGTGGCTTTGCCCTTTGCCTTGAGAGTTTTCCAACCTTGGGTATTTCCTGGAAGTACCTGCCGGAAGGCTTTCTTGTTTCAGCTGGCAGTTAACACCCAGAGTTAAGAAGGTGTAGGGATGTTGCAATTCCCTTTTATGTAATATAGCCTTTATAGCTGGTATATTCTTAATTGCACTACATTATGTGCCTCCAAGCTGTAGCAATGGGGTAGAAACAGAAAGGTAAATAAATTAAGTAATGCATCAAGACAGTTGACCCAGAAACATTTTAACATGTACAGAAAGACCTAAGAACATTTTAACATATGCCATGACCAAGAAATTTTTTAATTAGAATCTAATAAAGGTAAACAGTAGCACAGATCAAATGGAAGGGAGCGGCTCTAAGGCAGTAGCAACAATAAAATGGGGAGAGAAACCGCAAAAGTGTCAGGAGGAGGGGAGGCGGGCAAAAGGGCAAAAATACAGGCACAGAGACCGAGATGCATTCTCAGTTAGACCTTTTATTTGTGGGATTTAGATATCCCTCTATATCTAACAAGATTCCTGAGTGGTAAACAATAAAAGAAAGCAAGAAACAGAATTAAAACACAAAATTAAAATATTTAAAAACAGATTATGTCAATAAAACTATGGTTAGATAATCAAGAAGGCTTGTTAAAATAAAAATGTCTTCTGCTGATGCTGAAGTAACTATTCTTAACTATTACTATTAATTATGAATTATTGGTCATATTTATTTTATTATCTTATATGTACAAGTAGCTTTGAGTGTATTGTGCTTAAGTAGAAAAGCAACCAATACATGTATAAATACATAGAAATAAATGGCCTCCTGGGTTATTTTCCTCATTTGTTCATGAGTTGCGCATCGCGTCATCAGAATCATTATCATCATTCTCTCGGAAGAGGAATCAGAAGATAACTCCTGGCAATATCAGAGAAAGTTTAGAGATTTTTCAAGAAAGGTTTATGAAAAGGCCACTGCTCTGCATCTTTGTCGAGACTGGCTGAACAAGGCAAGAAAGGCGAAAAGAGGAATGGTGCTGCTACTATTGCTAGTGTTTGAGTTGGAAACAGTCCCCAAATGGGAGTATCTTGTGGTAAAGGAGAAGGACTATGGAAGCTTCATGAAGACTATTTAGATGCCAGCAATAGCTAACACTGACAGCTGACATTTCTAAAACGGAATCATCAGTATGGTGGAAGCAAAACATTTTCTCTATGGAAGTTCTTGTCGGAGACATGATGCACTTTTACCTAGAAAAATACTGACTGGCTTTTAAGTAGCAACCACAGGAGACCAATGAAGGCTCAGACATTTATTCCCAAAGACTGTTCAGACATTTATTTCCAAACAAGCACTGGCCATTACTCCTATTTATAACACTCCTGAAAGTGTTATAAATAGGAGTCTTGTAGGATCTATTTATCTTTAACACATATATTGTGACTTAAACTTTCATGGGTTGCAGCAGAACATAAGAGCCATGTTGGATCAAGGTGGTACCATATCCCACCAGAATACAATTGCTCCCCTTGTTAAAAAAAAAAACCCTCCTTGCGGGCACATCTGAGAAAAAGGATGAGGTAGAGCCTCTCTTCCTAATGTGTTTAGTTTTAGTATTTTACATGCATTTTTTTTACTACAACTCTAGGAGGCAACCACCACTATTAGGAATCCAGACAACCAATTTCCGTATGTGATGCATTTCCCCACCAAATTTAGCTGATAGAAAGTAGGGAAATAATCTGTCTCATACTTTTATTATGATACAAAGATCCCTGCTTGGGGGGTCTAGACAATGAGTAGGCAATCCAGTGTCCTCCAGATGTTTTGGACTACAACCCTCATAATCCCTGATCATTGGCCATGTTAGCTGGGTTGGTGGAAGTTGTATTCCAAAACATCTGGAGGGCACCAGGTTGCCTACCTGTGCTAGTCCAGGTAAACAGAACAATACACTTTGAATAATGAACAATGACATTTTTTAAAAAAATTGAAAGGCATAGCTTACCCAATTGACACAAGCGCATAACAAGAACCGTGCTGTATCAGACCAAAGGCCCAGCCCACAGTCCAGCATTCTATCCATACAGCAGCCAACCAGCTGCCTATGGTAAGCCCACAAGCAGTATGTGAGTGCAATAGCACTGCCCTGCTTCTGTTCCTCAGCAACTAGTATACAGAGGCCTCAGTGACAGAGTTCATGCTATGCATGCAGAAGGTCCCAAGTTCAATCCCTGGCATCACCAGGTAAAGCTTGAAAATTCCTGCCTGAATCCCTGGAGAGCTGCTGCCAGTCAGTGTCAACAGTACCAAGCTAGATGGACCGACTGTGATCTCCCTATTCTTCATGTATGTCACTAGTTTCCTTTTAAAGCCATCAGAGTTGGTGGCTATCATTATCTTGCGATAGCAAATCTCATATTTTAACTATGTACTAGGTGAAGAAGTACTTCCTTTTATCTCTTCTGGCTCTTCCACCATTCAGCATATGAGATGACCCCAGGTTCTTGTATTATGGAAGAAGAGAACTCTTCTTATTCACTTTCTCTACACCATGCAAAAATTGTACACCTCTATATCTCCCCATACTCGCCTTTTTTCTAAGCTAAACTGTCCCAGATGTTGTAACCTTTCTTCATCTTGGAGTTTGATCATTTTGTTTTACCTTTTCCGCACTGTTTCCAACTGTACAATATCCTTTTTAGGTGTGATGACCCGAACTGTACACAGTGAATTAAAAAGCTAACTGTTCAACAGTCTCACAATAAATGTATGTATGATATTTATTTTCTATAAATAATGTGTGCCACACTCCTAAGTGGAGACCATGACACTAAATAAGTTTGGGATAGGAGTGAGAAACCATTGCCAGAATTGCTGCTATTAGCATAGTTCCCAAAGGGTGAAGAATCACCATTTCCCAGGTGCTTACACAGTAATCCAGCACATTTATGGACATTTTAAAAATGAGGATAATCTGCGGGAAGATTTGGAGCTCCTTACTCTATTGGCCCATAGCAACTCGTAAGCCTGCTCACTCATCCCATGTTACAACTCTATATTCTATTAAATTAATACAGCTATAGAAACATTAAAAAGAGAGTGACTTTCACACAGAACTAAGGGGATCTTCACAGGTAAAATTATGCTACAATGAATCCCATGTTAATTTTACAATAACTTCTTTGCCATTTGGTGCACTGTATTGTCATTATATCTCAATAGTATCTGGCACCCTAAAGCCTGGTGAGGAGCATTCTTTTCACAATCTGGATTCTCAGAAAACACAAAACCCAGATCTGGATATACAAGAAACCTTGTCAAACCAGGCCCATGAAAAAACAAATACATGACAACATCCAGGAATTGGGGGGGGGGGCATTCTTCCCAGTTATCCCCCTTAGGATCCCAGTCTCCCTCCCTGTCTTCAAATCTTTTGAACTGATGTGGCTAAGAGGAATAACTTGAAACAAACGTCTCAAAATATCAATAAAAAATATGGGAGCAGATCAGTCATTGCCACTCTTTGCCCCTGAGGAATCAAGTGTGGTTAGGGACTCTGCCCGTTATTTCTCCAAAACCTTTCAAAGACGATTAGAGGAAAGCGGTCTCTAATTAATGCAAATACACACCAGCAAAGAGATGAACCCAATGGGTCTTTTCCATCACTGATTTCCAAGGCTCCAGCTAAGGTTTGTACAGCAGCTGTTTCCATGGCTCCCTAAGCAACCGGCACTAGCTGCAAATACACTTTCAATATAACAGTGGCTTTCTTCACCTTCCCTCCCTCCCTTCCTAGCAAATACCTCGATCCCTGATTAGCAGCATAGGCACCAAAATGGCGCCTCTCTGGGGAACTTGAATCCAGAGATGGAAAATATACAAGTTGAAGGGAGTGGAAAGGCAGGCAGTTCCCAAGCAATGGTCTAATCCCCACAAAGCCATTGCCTGAGGATGGAAATCCCATGACATTACAGCACTCTGGTCTGCCACAAAGCATTTGTCTCTCTTCAAAGCCTCCTCAGAAAATCGAAGGCTTTACAAGTCATCCTCAGCTGCAGTTGTCAGCTGTAGCGGAATTTCCAGATTGCCACCAGCCTATTCTCGACAGCTTTACTGTTGCCGCTTTACAGGCCAAAGTCACTTGGAGCAAAGCCCGATAGCCTCTCATTTACAGCTGTTTACCGAAGTAACATGGCCACTGGCTTGTAAAGCACAGGCCTGAAGTTGCTAGCTTAGCCCAAGGCGAAATCCCAAAAACAATGAACTGACATTCTGCAGCCTAATGGAACCTGTCCAGCTGTCTCAGATTTGAACTGGAGATATGAAAAGCTGACCACAACCTTTCGAGACCAGGTGACAAGGTAGCACATATTTGTTCACAGAGAGGAACTGCTGCTACACGCTTAGGAGTGAGGTGCAATTCTGGGAGAGACCTGCACTTCTGCTTTACACAAGCTTGTTTGGGTTTGATTCAGCCTTCCTAGACTAAACTGAAGACTAAAAGAGCACCTTTTATCAGCTTAGGCTGATATACCAACTGCGCCCTTATCTGGACAGTGATAGCCTAGCTACAGTTATCCATGCTCTGATAACCTCTCGTTTGGATTACTGCAATGCGTTATACGTGGGGCTGCCTTTGAAAACGGTCCGGAAGCTTCAGCTGGTACAAAACAGGGCAGCCCGTTTACTAACAGGGACTGGCTGGCGAGATCACATTACGCCAGTCCTTTTACAACTTCATTGGCTGCCAGTCCAGGTCCGGGCCCGATTCAAAGTGCTGGTATTGACATTTAAAGCCCTAAATGGTTTGGGACCAGGTTATTTGAAGGAACGCCTCCTCCCATATGTACCTACCCGGACCTTAAGATCATCTACAGGGGCCCTTCTCCGTGAGCCCCTGCCAAAGGAAGTGAGGCAGGTGGCTACTAGGAGGAGGGCTTTCTCCGCTGTGGCACCCCGGTTGTGGAATGAGCTCCCCAGAGAGGTCCGCCTGGCGCCTACACTGTACTCCTTTCGTCGCCAGCTGAAGACCTTTTTATTCACTCAGTATTTTAACACTTAATTTTAACTTAAATTTAAATTATACTGTTTTAACTCTGTATTTTAACCTTATATCAATTTTGCTGCGTGGTTTTATCCTGGTTGTGCTTTTTATATTGTATTTTGTATTTGTATTTTTAACTTGTTGGTTGTTTTATGATGATTTTAATTTTTGTGAACCGCCCAGAGAGCTTCGGCTATTGGGCGGTATAAAAATGTAATAATAAATAAATAAATAAATAAATAAATAAGACTGTCATGCCCATGTGAGGCAATACAACGAACCCCACCTGCAAACTTTATCTAGAAGAAGAAAAACGATCTTAAGCATTGTGCTTCATCTGCTGATGTATAAAATGTGTCCTTAATTTATCTGAATAAGAGAGAACAGTATTCTCACATCAGCAATGAAGACAACTCTCAAAAGCCTCTTAAAAGAAGGCGCCACACATACTGCAAGCTGCCTTTTTCAAATTAGAAACGTCTTTTCCAGTTAACTGGAGCTGGTGAGAAGTGAAGGGAGGAGGAACGGGTCAGGGCACATTGTAAGAACTCACAAGCACATCCACTCCACCTAGAGGGATTCCACACACAGTTCTTTTCAGGATCTTTTGTACTGCTGCTGCATTTGCATAGCACCTCAAATCAACAGCATTATTATTCATTTGTATATGCCCACAGCACCAAAGCTAAGCATGTGAGTACAGGAGTCATAG
Organism: Elgaria multicarinata webbii; assembly: GCF_023053635.1. Lineage (NCBI taxonomy): Eukaryota > Metazoa > Chordata > Lepidosauria > Squamata > Anguidae > Elgaria > Elgaria multicarinata. The sequence continues at coordinate 14,401,850 of NC_086187.1, read as the reverse complement.
CAGAGTCATTTCCAGACCATCAGTCCCTTGAGGGGTCTGTTCTGGGCTGTTCTGACCCAATCAGGCATTTAAGGAAAGCCAGGTTCATCTGTTTTTAATCTCACCCCTTGTGGTAACTGTCACAATCACTTTGCAGTCAGGGTAAAAGATGCCTTTATATGGCCGCTAGTAGACACTCATTTAGCACCATTTAAAGTCAGGCTGCAGCACAAAGTGTACACGTCTGTCTAAGAGGGATGTGTGCCCCACATGCTTGCAAAGCAGCCCAAAGAGGAATTCATACCTTACACTACAATTTCAATCACTAAGTGGCATATATCAAAATGGCGTATCTCTCCCCATACCCTGACCCATCACTAGCTTCATGCCTGCAATTCAGGCAAAGGACATTAACCAATGAATAAAGAAACACTGTAACAATGTATTATGTTTTAATTTAGTTTTATGTATTTTACCGTTTATTGTTGTTCCCCACCTTGATCAAAGTGGAGAGGCAGGTAAGAAATACATCATCATCATCATCATCATCATCATCATCATCATCATTATTGGTGCCAGAGTAGTGCAATTGCTAGAGCATTGGGTTTGGATGTAGGAATCCCAAGTGGAAATCCTTGCTCATCTATGTGAACTAACTGGATGATCTTAGACGATGTGTGCTCCTTGGAGACACGTAAAGCATGTATCTGGCTAAATAAGGTAGACTCAGGAGACTTAAGATGCATGTAAGTGGCAGCTCCTCCGGTTGTAGTCGATAAACTAAGTGGCAGCTACCCAGGCTGCAGTGTTCAACACACATATATTTCCCCTTGGGGAAATACACTCACCTGAAGAAAACCAACCAATGGACTGTATAATCTGTGCTGGTCCCCAAACAGCAGCAATTATGATTGGCAGGGACTAGTCCACATCTACAGAGGACTAGAAGCCAAATTTGAGCCATCTAGAAAGACCCTATGAGCTGGTTCACATGCAATCCCGGAAACTAGCTGACTGCCAATCATGTCCATCCACCCCTCAACTGACAGCAGGTTTATATTCTCACTCTACCCTCTGGACCGTTAATTTACATCTTCTCTGCTGTGCTCCCATATGTGCTCTCTCACTCCCTCTCCTCTTCCCTGTAAAAAAGGGTGCAAAGGACCAGTTGTTCTTCTGACCAACTACTTTTCATCACCTGGAAACCAGCCAGCTTTTATAAGCAGCTGTCACATAAAAGTAAACATTTAAAACCATTACATTTACAACAGTTTATCTTTAATGCTGCCTAAGTTTTTGACTTTACTCCATTATGATTCAGTTAAATAGTTTCCCTCTGAAGCTGGCACTTCCATTCCACTCCCTGGCATTCACTCCTGGCAGGCAAGCACTGAATAATTTCCAAAACTGTGATATCATCTCATCCTGCCATCATGGATATGGCTGTGAGGTCACTGCACAATAAGCATTGATACTGGCAAATATCAAGAATATTATCAGGCAAGGGGTTTGGGGAAGGATGTAGGAACAGGCTTAACTTTCCATGAAAGATTTCCTCAAAGAGGAAGAAAACTTTGTCCCTGTTTTCAATGCTTTGAAGTTAATATTTAACGTTTCCCCAACATCAGATTGTGAGGAATTTTGGAATTTCAGAGTCAGTATGTATTCCATTATTATATAATATTTATTATTAGTTAAGGCCTTTATGCATTGTACAGTAAAGAAAGAGTCTTGAACACAAGCTTACAATTTAGTGCAATCAGCAATGTTTATTTCTACATTTAATGCCAAAGCTGGAATAAGAGCAATAAGAATGTGCAACGCAGAGGGTGAAAAGTGAAGACCAATGGGAACAATAGAGAAACATCCAAGAGGAAAGATGACCCTTCCAGTGCCTGGAACCCAGATACCTGGTTACACCTTTCTACCTTTGCTACAAATGCTCTTTGGGATTCAGATAAAAATCAATCCACTGTTGTTCATCAGTTCCCAGGTTTTGGTCACTCTTGTGTACTTGGATTGAAGATTTCTGGCTTTCTTTCCATGTGCCGGGCTAGTTCTCCAGTTTCCTGTACTACTGAAATACAAATTATTCACCACCACACCTGCTCTCTTTTGCTCAGGGCAGTGACGTATACTTGAAGGACACAAAGTTTAACCCATACGCCAAGCATGACAACATGAACTGGCATAAATGTTCCCTTCCAAGTCTACTTCTATCCAAGCCTCCATCTCCTGCACTAATGTGCTTACTTAAGTGGCCAGCCCACCTGTTCCAGCTGACAAAGAGACAGCAACATCTTACAGCTGCTGGACTGACTACTTTCTCCCACTTTGCCCTTCTTAAGTATTATTGCATACAGCCCCATTAGGGCATTGGGGGAAATGATCCAAGTGTGTATGTTTGTTTATCACAGAGAAGAAAGCAAGAAGTTCTAACAGCCTGACTCCCACAGGCACAGCCGCTGAGCAAAGCTTCATGTTCCTTGTTCCCCATTCATCTACGCTATCGTATAAACATTCAACTAATTCAGACAGTGGGTGCGTCTGCACTAATTGTTCACCCTAAGCCAGTACCAATCTGAGACATCTACACTATGTATTGGATGAGTTTCATCTGCTCTATCAACATCAATAAATAGGATAAGCATGGTACCACCACACTGAAAATTGTACCAGCTGAAAGGGGGGGGGATTTCCCTGTTTCAGTTTTCCCATGCTACAAATATGCATGCGGGTGGAAAATCTTGGAAATGAGATACTATGACTGTCACTTTTGGACAGAGCTAGTTAAGCGATAACTTCCCTAGACCTCTTGTTTTCTGTGCCCCCTTATTTTCCACTCATAGTGTGCAAAATCATTAAGTTAATTCCAACATTTTCCTGTAATGAGAAAAGCTTCAAACACAGACAGAAAATATGTCTATTTACATGCACTTGAGATAACCATCTGCAAATGCGCCATTTTTGTCAAGAGACTTTTCCAAAGTAGTCGGGATGGGAAGAACTGAGGCGGATGACCGAAACCAAACTATGTTTAAACTCACATCCCTAGGAAAAACCTAATTACTCCATAAAAAAATACCTGTGGACACTTGATGTCAAAACCAGAACAAGGAGAACAAAGAATGAACCGTGTGAGCCAACAACATGCATCCAGTGAGCTTCACGACAGAGCAGGGATTTGAACATAAATCTCTTGGTCCGAATCAGAGATTCTATTCACTACACTACACTAGGGCTGGGTTCGCACGCCTTCATGGCTTATAAGCTACTTTATCCCTGACATGATTGGGCGAATAAACTACTGTGCATAGCTTATTTTCCACGCCCTCGACCCTCCTCCTTCTACAATCCTTCTGCTCAGCAGATGGCAGCACTAAACCCTTGGAAATTTGCAGGATTGGGACAAAACATCATACACAGTTTCCCCTGGTAGGGAGGCAAATAACACAGCTTCCCATCATATTATTACATTTAAGGACAGAATCTCTGGTCTCCATAGTACTTATCAAAGAAAATTAAATACCATTTAATAACAGAAATAGCAAATGTCTCATGGACCTCATTAACACTTGCTAATGCTGTGCTACACTACAGGGTCATAGGAACACTGCAATGGGCATTAACGAGGCAATAATAAGGCAATTTGACTGGATGTCGGCAAACTGCCTATTGCACAGTTTAGGTTCCATCAGCATGGCATCTGTAAAGGAGTTTTCAGACCCAATGAAACCAGTCACTTTCCTCCCACAGAACTGCCTCATAATATTGCCTACTGCAACCTTCTCTCTAGTTGCCATGCCTTTGCTCTTGCTTCATCTCTGTTGTGAGAGCAAAGGTATGGCCAGAACTCTGTTCCCAAACTAATTCATAGTAATGAATTAAATCCATTTTTAAATCCCAATATTCTCCATGTCAAATTCTAGACTATAAGCTTCTCAAGGCAGAAACCTGTCTTCTTGTTGAGAGCACAACCTTAACAACAGAAATAGTAATAGTTTATTGTATATTCTACAAACCAGAAGAAAAAGCAGAGTGATATTTTAGCCCATCTAGTTTTCCCCATGTGTGTAGCTGAAGATCCCTGCAAGTAACCTAAAGAGCACAGTGAGGGGTAGATGCCACTACAATTATCCCTAATCAAGCCTGACATCAGTGGTATGCTATCATAGGTTCCTTGCACACAGTTTAAGCAAAGAAAATTCCTTTCCACCACCTATTCTTAATCACTGTATATATTATTGAGAAAGTGGGTGGGTGGGTTTGCAGACTTCATGCAGCCCTGAAATAGTCCAAAATGTTAGTGGAAGTACCCAGTTGCCTAAAAATAGATATACTTGGGCCAAAAACACCCTCAGGTTTGAAGGACGAAATTATATATGTCCTCAGTATGACCGGACACAATACAGGTAATTCTCTCTTGGGGGCATTACTAATAGTTGTACTCATTGTATTTACTTGAACAAGCTAAAGGAGGGTGTACCCATTATTAAAATTCTGATCTATACAAAAGAATAGATAAACTGCTCAGTTTTTCACCAACTGGACAACATTTCAAAAATAGTGAAATCTAATCAAAGCCCCTGCTATTTCAGCAGGGACATTAGAAGATGAAAAGGAGGCCAGTGGCTTCTATTATTTTATGCAACCTATAGATTGGATTATATGTCTCCAACATATTTTTCTTTACTACTCTGAAGTACACACCCACTGAAAGTAAGTATAGACTCCATAATTTTTGGTGGTTAGTATCTTTTTGATCCCTGAGAGATCACAGGTCCATAGAGCAATTCTGCACTCCCATGTCAGCACTAAGCTGAGAGTAGGCCTAATTAGATCAGGATTCTTGGATGGACTGGATAAATATTGCCAGAAAGCTCCAGTCCCAATCTTCCATCAAGTCTAAGCTGTCCAGCAGATCCACATACACCCCACCTAGTAAGGATAATACATAGCAAGGACGTTCACCGGCTCAGGTCAATGCCAAGATGTCAATTAGAAGGGAGCTGGATATGGGATGCAGGGACGCCACAGGGCAGTCAGAAAAGGTGAAGTACAACATGCAAGGATGAGTGATGGCAAGATAGATCCTTGACAATCTCCATTATTTTGTACTGTCCATAGCAATTCTTTATTTATTTATTTATTTATTAAATGAAGTTTTGCATAACCTTCACAACTCTTATCTTGAATATGCTCATGAAGATTTTGGCCTTAGCTAGACCTAAGGATTATCCCAGGCAAATCCCTGCCTCCTCCTGGGATCCCCTGTGTGTCATTTGGATGCACAGGGATGATCCCGGGACGATCCCAGGATATAGGCTAGTCTAGCCATGGCCTATGCAATGGTGCTCCCCATAACAGGTATATGGAGTATTTATGCTAATAAGCCTAAGGTTTGTACTTCTAATTCAGTTTCACACTCACAAGTGAAGAGGTTTGCTTAGAGCTTATCAATGGGGAATTATGGAACCAAGGTTACTAATTTTGATGCCATTTTGACATAACTAACTGTAACTCAATATTTGCTCCAAGATCACAATTTAGGAATGAATGAATGAATGACTGCAGATGACCAGGGTTTGACATTTTGAGCACAAGCAGCCTTGAACTTGCAAGTTTCCACTCCGCTACCACCCATATTCAGGTAAAGGAGACTGGAAGTTTCCAAATGTGCAACAAATCTTACTTCAACAGGTTTGGACAATATGGAAAAATATGGTTTGCTATCAGAAATGGAAGCTTCCCCTCCATATGGATAAAGAGGAAGAGAAGTTTAAGGCTGCTCATACTCATAATGCTAAACCAATGTTGGACATTTATTTCTAAATGTGCTTATAGCTCCAAGAATACCCGTGAGCCCTTTAAAACAATACCACTATCCCAACAGTAATTGTCACTGTGCGAGGGGAAAGCCCATAGCTATTAACAACAACAACAACAACAACAACAACAACAACTGAACAAACAAACAAAAAGTAAAATGAGGTGAGCAAAAAGATTTGAGAAAGCAGTTAAGTCATCTTGCCAGAACTGTTCCCCTGGCTGGCTCAGTGGGGTTGTGAAAGTAGAAACCTGATCAGCCTTTAACAGTGGAATGCATGGAAATGACAACTGTGCATAACTACTAGAGAATCTACAACCGGTGTTCAGCAATCAGCTAGAATCGCACGAATAATCGGAATGTTTCATGCATGAGCTCATTTGCGGGATAATACCCTTGCGTGATCCCACCCTATAGGAATTCATTGCATGCTCAATAAATACACGAAGAAACCTCCCCACCCCCACTTACCCAAGAGTTTCTCTCTCCTCTGCTTCTTTGCAAATGCAAAGCAGCTTCATATAAGCTATAAAGTCTGTATTATGAGCCGGGAGCATTCATGAATCGGGCTCCAGAAACATAGCTAGTAGAGGCACAAATCCTACAGGAATCCCAACAACTTCCCACTACAGCCAACTCGGAGACTAAAAAGGTAGGGAATCACTTGACACAAAGGGATTCCATGTTTTCAAAGAGGACGCAACAATAGGAATTGGGGGTAAGCTGTATCAAAACAAAAACAAAAAACAAAAAACCCACACCCAAAAAACAACTTGGTCTAAAACACAATTATCTGTTCTTAGTGCTCCTTTTGGATACTGTACATCTGCACAAACTGTTTTTCATGTAATACACTCTGGGAAACTTGTGACCCTCCAGGTGGTTGGTCCTACAATTCCCATTATGCCTCACCATTGGTTATGCTGGCTGGAGATGATGGCAGTTGTACACCAAAAACCTAGATTCTTAGGTAAATATACAGATGCCGTTGTCTGTGCAATGCACCATTTAGTTTGTCTCTCATTGACCTGGTTCATGAGTAACGACAAGCCAGAATATGGGTTGAGTGTGGGTTGTCACTGAATCATGAGTTGTTGTTGAATTGTGATTACAGGCAAACACTGCACTATGGCTTAACTGTGGGTTGTTAACCACAAACAACCCAGGAAGAAAACACATGGTTTGTTCTTAGGTTGTGAACTTTGAGTTGTTCATGGTTAACGATCTATAGTGAAACCACAATGCAGGGTTTGCAAGTCAATGATTTAACAACAACCCGTACCTTGGGTTGTCATTAGATGTTAACCAGGTCAATGTCTCTTATTTCCATGCTTCTCCTTATACATAGTGTATCACAAACATGCAAAGGGCAGCACTGTAACAAATGGGAGACATCCCAAAATGGGGGAACAGGGTTGGATTGGATCGGCATTAGATGAGCTGGGCTGCAATGTTGCCATCCCCTAAGTCAACTTCATAATTCCATTGGGCTAATTTATAACACCAGGAATTATGATTGACAGGCAGAGTGAGAATGAGCAGAGACAATAGAGGAAAGGGCTCCTGTACTTTTCACCACAGTCATACAGAAGTATGAATTTTGGTAATTACAGTACTTCTTCAACATAACTAGGGATGCTTGAGGAATATGATCCTTGCTAATTCTGATCCAAACTGAACTGATCTGCATCTCAATTAATGTGTGGATTAGAATGTAATTATTCTTCAGATTTTGCACTTCTCTGAATTTTGCGATAAAGTTTGCAGCTCGACAGATCTAACAATATATGCTCAAAAACATACATTTAGAACTATATGTGAAATTGATATGGACTGGAAATACTGGTGCATCCATCTCTATACACATTACTTAAAAATTCAAAAGTCATGTCTCCTTCTGTCTGTGGTCACTCTATTGAAGAGCTCTTTGTCACAACAGAAGACAAGAAAATACTTGTATTTCTTCCCAACATCCAACAAATGCTGCTCTTAAATTAACTACTGTACAGAGTCAGGGTTGAGATGCAGGGATCTGTTGGAAGGAACCAGGAGCTGGAAACCAGGAGATCTGCCAGAGAGTCAGTCCAAAGGAAGGGAGGAGGTCAGGTCAGAAGTCAGCACCAAAGAGGAATCCAAAACATATCAGAGTCAGGAATGCCATTGTTGCCCAGAAAAAGTTTCAGTCCAAACAGGAAGTCTTCTATAGTTCTGACTAGGGGGATCCAATGGCCATCCTGGGTGGGTGGGCAACTCCAGAGCATGAGAACATTTCACTGTCCAGGAAGGTTCTCCAAACCACAGACTCTCTTGACATATCTGAGCCACCATTTTAATTGTAGAACTTCTGAAAAGTTTAACAAGTGATCCTAATTAAGGAATATTTAATACTATGATCCTAATTAAGCGCTATTTAATTCTATAAACTTCTGGCTACCTGTTCTCTGATTTCAGACTGAAAATTGTAGAAGCGACATGAACCAAAGGTATTCACCTCTGACAGTCATGACCTGGTGTCCACCATCATCATGAAAATTGTATCCAAATTGAATATTCTGCTCAAAACATAACAAGATAAAATTCAAAAATTGCTGTGCCTCATGGCTACTCTGGCCTTAAACGCATTATTTATGCTGCTGTGTTCTAACCAAGTGTATCCCTATTGTTATCTAATGCAAAATTTACAGTTAAAATGTTGTAACATTAATTTTTGAAATTTTACTTTAAACAAAGATTGCATGAAAGTAACACCACCAAAGAAAAGTACACTAACTCTTTTAAAAGTTCCAGAGGGATTCTGAGGTTTGTTTTTATTTTGTTTCTTGTATTTTCTCCTTTATAGAATTATGGGAAACCTTTTCTTCTAGGACAAATCATTGCAAGTTTGTAAACCAGCAACAATGAGCCATCTGCAAGGTTAGTGCACAAACAACTGTCCTTAGTATCCAACATTCTCTTGAAAATATAACATTTTCTTCTGAAAGGAAAAGGAAGTGCAAATGTCAAAAGTATGTAACGAAGAGCTGGTCCATCAATCAGAGTGCTTCTCTCTCTCTCTCTCTCTCTCTCTCTCACACACACACACACACACACACACCAGTAACAAGAAAATGGTTGTGATACATACTAGAGGAAACAAGGCCTACGGAGGGCAGTAAATTAAACTAGTTAAGTGGGATATGGCTGCATTTCAACATTTAGAAATCCAATAGAAGTCAACTATAGAAGTGGCAGTAATCAAAGGCACTCAGATCTCCAGCAGTTATTCAAAAAAAAAAAATCAGAAAGAAAATGTTTCAAGAAAATACATTAAATTGCAAAGTGGGAAGATACCTCAAGAGATAAAGAAAAAAGTTAATTTTAGAGATACAGCAATTTTAGCAACCCATGGGGTTAAATTATCAGAACCTACCTTGGTGGCCCACACTATGAGCTCCCCCTAGTGGAGATAGGTTATCTAGTAGCTATCTGCAAAATTGTAAAATGACCTGATATTAAAGACTTGTTAAAAGACGGGGAAAAGTGAGAACCTGCCATATGTCAGTCATCATAATTTTATCATATATTTTGCGTTCTTCAGCATCTTACTACTAGCATAACTTTCTAACATTCAAAAGTAATCCGAAAGAAGCAAGAACTCTGAATGTATGCAGGATGGAGTAGAAGCTGGGTGAATAAAGACATTTTGTAACCTTCACTTGTAAGCCAATATTATCACAAATGAGATGTGATAAGCAATAGGAGCGCCACTTTAATTCCTAAGGTTCTCTATAATCTACCACGTTAATGCCATCTATAACGGGGGCTAATATGGCTGCTGCCTTTCTTACCCACACACTCCTACTTTTTATGCATGTGAAAATAGAACAAGGGAGAGGTACGTGGGACCATCTTTTGAACTCTCTATCTTACATGCATTTCCACGGAGGCCTCCTCTTCTATAAACCTGTGCAGAATTGGCTGGGATTAACAGCCTCACTCAAGAGTATGCGGCAAGGCAGACAGCAGTCACAGCAAGACTAATATAAAGGCAACAGGGTAGTTTCAAACCATATTATTTCACACACATACACACACACTTTAATAGCAAGACCAGTTGAGTAGAAGAAGCAAGGAAAGAGTGAGGTATGCAGCAACGTGACTGCTGCCTATGCAACCCTTGGACCTTGCCACGATCTCCTGCTTCTCTCCATTGCCTACCTCCATGCTGCTAGAAAGAGAGAAAGAGAAAGATAACCAAAAGGACTAAGATACCACCAGTCTCAAACACACAACTAATACAACAGGAGATTTGATATAGGAGGAGGAGTAAGATTGTAGAATTGCACTTCCAATCAAAGGTGCTCCTTGTATCTCCACACCTTATGGCATATATGAGCTTCAATGTGCAAATGCTGGCAGAAAAACAGACTTTTATTGCAGGTCACCTTCCAGCCTTTTTACAAAGGTCATATTTACGTAATTTCTTGGCTATCCAAAAGCCTGAGACATCCCTTTGAACTAAATTATCTGCTCACTCTTCAAATAAATCCCTCTTCTCCAGTGGTTAAGCTCTGGCGCTTGTACCAACGACACTCAAAGAGTTTGCTTAGAAATGCCAGGGCAGGAACAAAATGAACCAGCCATCCAGACAGTTCCAACTCATGTATAAGCTCCAACTCATATATAAGCTATTTTGTAAGTCAATACCTTTTGCCAAGGTACAGGGAGAGAATGTAAAGCCAGGAATACTTGGGTTGGGGGGAGAGAAAGGAAAAACAGAGTCTTTGATCGTAAACAAGAATTTAGCTTGGCTCGTATTAGGAACTAAATGTTTAACAAAGGGTTTTCAAATGAAATAACTATAGTTGTGTTTGGGAACTATCATCTTTCTGACATGCCATTTCCTACTTTCCTAGGGAAAGTGAATTCATAGAATGATATAGCTGGAAAGTGCCTTGGAGGTAATCTAGTCCAACCCCTGCTCAAAGCAGGATGCAACTACAGCATTCCTAAAAGATGGCCATCCAACCCCTGCTTAAATAACTCCAGTAAAGCAGAAACCATCACCTCCCAAAGCAGACTGTTCCATTGTCAAACAGCTCTTACCATTGTCTATCATTTACCATTGCTGCTCTTACCTAATATTTTGCTAAAATCTCCCACCTGCAATTTCCACCTATTGGTTCTAGACTTGTCTGTGATAAGGAAAATGGACTATGGAGCACATGCTCTTCTATTAAGATGCCTAACTTTGTAATTTTGGGGAGCAAATCTATTCCAGATCTATTGTTAATCAATGGCATAATTTTGAAAAGAACTTGGGCAATTAATGTTATGTTGCATACAAAGTTAACTGTGATCCTCATTATAGATACATTATAGATACTATAGATACTCATGTTGACCAGTAATTGATAGGTTAGGTGGAAAACAGGGTACAAAGTCTTCAAGAGAATTCTAAATACTTAGGGTTTTATAATGAGCTGACCCATCTCAAGTAGACAGCATAAAAAGACCCTAATGAATCAGAATGTGGTAGGCAATGCAAGAACTTCCATATACTGATCCAAGATTAGAACCTTGCAAGAAAGGATGGATGATTTATTAGCACCATGTTGTTGAGGATCTGTGGCAGAACTCTGAAAGGCTCTGAATAGCAACAGCACTGAGTTTTTCACGTGTGTATGCCAAACCATGTGTCTACATTACATGCGAGATCCCTAGCTTATTGATATAGGGCGGGATATCAATGTTTTAAATAATTAATAAAAAAATGGAAAGGGACAGAAACAAACATCAGCCAAATCAGAACCTTGACTGCCTAGCGAAGGGAAAGCGATTATAAGTGAAATGGATAAGGCAAGCAAGAAAGAGGCATACATTTCTGGGAGTGGGGGGGAATACAGAAGCAAACAAGACACCAACTTTGGAAAGAGCAATAGGTAAGTTCTCCAGATCCTCTAAGCTGCTTTCAACCGAACACACTCCCTTTAACTAAAACCTGTGCCAGTTTTTTTCTTAACATGCCATCGCTAGGATTCCATCCACATGCCAGATGATGCTGCAGTCACAGCTTTTCATGACTTTCCAAAAGCCAGACAGAGTTACCGAAGTCTCCAGAGGGCCAGACGGGGGCGGGGGGGGGGAGCAGAAAGGGGATGACACACTCAATTCTCTGCTACTGGACTTTCTGTTGCAGTGCGACACCTAAAGGTCTCTCTGTGTGGCTGCATCAGAAAAATATAGCTGAAACATTCTAAATGCCCACTTGTTCAATGCAAGTCAGAAACTGAGAGAATCCTCCTTCCTTAACAGAGTTTGTGTGTGTGTTTCCCCCCCCACTGCTGGAGTTCCTGCATTTGCTATGGGGGGGGGTGATATAAATCATATATAGCAAATGACCTTGCTTCTGGAAATGACTTTGTTCATAAGGGTGGGGTCTTATCCACATCTGAGGGCATAAATGGATTGTTTTATCAATTTAACAAGTTACTCAAGGATCCTATTCTTGCCTCTCTGAATTAGAGTGCTAGGTGTTTATATTTATCACCTAGAAAAGTAAAGGAGTATGCTCTCTAAAGCAAAACAAGTAAGAAGACCACATTACCTAGCACGGGAACAATTTCAGCAAACTTGTGCCCCTACTCTGCTGCTGCAAATTATGGGGAAACTATAAACAACTCTGCTTTCATTAACTCCACCAAATGAAATGCAAATCAGCTGTGTTAATGGCAGGTGACATCATCTTTCAAAGGTAGCAAAACTCTGGTCAATATTCTATGGGAACTTTGCTCAGTAGTGTGTTTGTTTTTGATTAAGCAAGAGCAAATCTCTGTCAGCTGTATAATCCAATCCTAGCCACATTTATTCAGACATTGGTGGGACCTCAGTGGGACTTAGTTCTTGGTAAGCATGCTTTGGATTGCAGTCTGTTTGAAATTTTGAAACAGCTTGCATGCAACCATGCCATGTGCTTCTCTTCTACTGAAAATTTTGTCCAAAATTATGTGCATATATTATAAGCAATAAACTTATTAACTGAGTTTATTGCAAAGTGATTACCACTTTTTCGAAGAATTAGCAGCTGTCAACACGAAGTGATTGTGGAATGTATTGTCACATAATGAACATGAAAATATTCTAGGCCTTTAAAGTCTGTATTATGCAATTTAAGATCAACTAAAAAGTTCCCTTGGATGGTGGAGATTCTTAAAAGTCCACAAATCTGCAGACACAAAAGCATATAATGGATACCTGGTAACAAGCCACAATATATGCACAATGAAGATTTAAAATGTAATTGAATGGTAGATAAATAGCTTTGATTCCAGTAACAAAGCCATCAAGTGGAATAGTGTTTATGTAAATCAGATACATGTGCAGATTTAAATAGGTTTATGATAGATTTGATTTATGTAAACAGTGTGAAAATGAAATAAAGCATAGTCCCATGGCATTTTTTTAGAAAGACTTAATATTCCCGCTGTAAATCCCTAAAGCACAACACATACAAATTTTCACACCATAATCTCAATCTACCTCTACCTGTTGTAATTCCAAGATCTCCCACTGATGGAGGTGGCACAATGTGTCCCACTCTGATAGCTGTGTAACATTGCTTGAAGGTTTCGCTGTATCAATCTAAGGGCTATCCCATGTGAAGTAGTAGCAAATATTATAAAGATACTTAGTTATATTGCTCACATGTTTGCCATGGAATAAAAGGCAGAGTAGCATATATGCTGCATAAATACATGTATATAAATAAAAGTGAATAATTGACTTCTTGCTGTATTTGGGCTTTAGATGATTAGGCTTTTTATGGGAAAGTCAAGGTAAGACAACACAGAGATCATACTGTCTTCTTCTTCCACCATGCCTATTCCAAACTGCGTATGACCACTTCAAAGGGGGTCAAAGAATAATAATAAATAATATAATTATTTCTTACCCATGTCTCCCTTTGGATGGAGGCGAGGAACAACATTAGTACAACAATACAATATAAATCAAATACATAAAATTAATTAAAAGAGCATACAAAACCAATACAATATCAAAAGGGCTTCCTGAATGACAGGAAGAAAGAAGGCCAAAGTTTATTCATGTCCACTGCCTTATCACTTGCTCCTCTGCCCAAAACAAACAAATAAAAAGCCTTCAGCAAGCAATAAACCTTCCATTCCTTCCAGTCTTAGGCAAACTACTATCCAAAATTAGGACAATGGAAAGGATGCATGCATGCATGCATGCTCTCTCATTGCTGACTGCCAAGATACACCTGAAAAAAGGTTTCTGCTACAGGGCTGGGAGAATACATTCAAGCAGCTGGGAAAGAATGCCAGGAGCCAATGAGCAAGATAAGCAATAAAGAAAGTACTTATTTCTCTCTTCTCTCCACCCCAGTAAGACAGAGGCACTTTTTATCTGTGACAAAGGGTTCTTTCCGAACTCTATTAGCAGGTCTAATGTCAGGTAGCTTTATGTTCTCTTGTATTCTGACTGTGATACGTCCTGACTTTGGTTTCTCCATGTTGAAGGGGTTCAAAACATGTGACATGAAAGTGCCCCTCGCTGTAAGATGCTACAAATCTGCAAAGTTCTGTTTTGCCCAAGGTTAATCTTCAATCACACCTTTTGGCAACAATTTTTCTATTATGGGTAAGAACTTAATAAATACATTATTAAGTAAATGCGGAAAAAGTGCTTTAGTGCCTCTCAAGCGTTTGACTTTTATATTCAAACAGTTATTAGGGACAAATTCCTGAGGAGCGGCAAATATATTCCAAACGCACAGAGTAAGATGATGATGGATATAAACTGCCATCCACAAACCATGAAAGACAGATCACATGTACTTAAACTGGCATAGCCAATTAACAGAAATCCAAGCAATATATTTGTAGTTCGTGGCTGTATATCTAAAAACTATATAAAGATACTCTGCTATCTTTATGTGGTTCTACACGGCAGATAAAAGGGCCTTGATCTGTGATTTACTTCCTATGCCCCTGCACATTACGTGTGTACCTATGTAAACGGAGAATGACAATTTACTTTTATACACTATATAACTTTGTATAGACTGCAGATTTTGGAAATGGGAGAGGAGAAAACAGACTGCTGCAGAAGACAGAGTGAATCTTAGCTCCTTGGCTCCAAGTCTCCTGTTCTTAAACACCTCACTTTCGGCTGCTGAGGTTGCATCAGCTCCTGAAGTAGTATTTATAACTGTTTTTAAAACCTGATATTCCATTTCCAGTTGCTCTGTGGGGGTGAATTGAATCTGCAGGGCCCCCAGCCAAGCAGCTGCTGCCAGCATGATCCCTCTTCCCTCCACATCCTGCTCAGAAAAGCCTCCCTACCGTCAACCTGGTGCCATAGCTTACTGGCATGGTCTCTTTAATTAGCTGACCAAGGCACGAGGCAGGCCCTCATTAAAGAGATAGCTGATTGAAGTCTAGATGGGCAGAAGGGAGAGGAGTTAACCTGTGCTATGAAACAAATCAACTCTATGTTAAAGCAAACTCCTCTATTCCTCTCCTTGAGCTGATCTCACCAAGAACCAAAGTGTACAGAGCGTAGTAGTAGTAGTAGTAGTAGTAGTTAACAAATTGCCACATTGGCTTTGTATGTCATAAATGCAGTGGGCAGGAAGAAGATGTGCGGTTCTTTCATAGGAGCTGTCATATGTCCTTCCCCTCCATGGCACAAACATGCAATTTCTGTACAAACTGGGTTTGTTCTATGATATAGTTCTCATAAGATTGTGTTGTTGTTTTAAAGGTAGGATATGGCAAGGTCCTGGATAAGTTCTCTCACATTCAAAAGGCTCTATACCATGAGTGGTAGAGCAGTTGACCTGTGGCTCATCTCATACAGACAATGTTCAAATAGCAGGAGGCCACAATGGTCTATGCGCATGAGGAAGCTCTAAGCAGGGGCTCTGTGCTTGCTGTTGTGCCTTTGCTTGCTGGGGTGCTATAACTACTCCCTGCTAGAGAGCTCTGATCTGGTTCCTGCCAGGGTGGGGGGGAAACACACTTCGCTCTGTGTTATAAATAATAAAATGACCTGATGAAAAGGGAGAACCTTCCGGGCAATAGCATCAATCACACACCTATTAAATCTACAAAGCAACCTGTCAAAATAACAACAATTCATAAACTCTGACACCATAGGCAGTTCAGAAACAGGACATTAGATCCTTTCCTGGGGTAGATGTCCACCCACCAGCCCTCCGGTCTCACTAAGCCTATCCGCAGCCAGCCAGCCAACCACCCCAAGTATCAAATGTATTGATAGGTTTCAATGATACTTCCTTCCTTGACAGAATACTTTTCTTCACATACACAAAGTCAGAAAAGAAAATTAACAATTAAAATGACTTCTTTTGTTCTCTATCATGCAATATACTAGTTTCATAAAATGACATTCTCATTAATTGCATCTCTGCCCTGTCCCTATATCTTTACTTATTTACATGATCAGTGAATCCTAAGAGACAATAATCACTTGAAGTAATTGAAGTAATTGAGTATTTACATGAAGAAAATAATAAAACTGAAGCAATTTAAATTAAATGGAAAGGATTGGGCCTCTGGGTAATCACAAACACTTTTACTGCGCAAAATGTCACTTTCAAATAAGTGGTGGTATAAACACTAGATTCAATAATGCACATAATTATGCTATTTTGGCTGGTGGAGACTTAAGTAGGGATAGACAGATTAGTCAGTTTCCAGTCTGTGTCACTTTTGCATGTGCTCACTCAAGTCTTCCAGCCCATTTCCACAATGCTTTGCAATTTAAAACAAAAGTGAGCAAAAATTCACATTTAAATATAGATTTCTATATTTCCTGTGTATATATATTTCTATAAACATGAACAAAAGATGCAATTCTAAACACACATACTAGGGAGTATGTCCCACTGAAAACAGTGGGTCTTACTTTTGAGTAAACATAAATGGCCATTTTCTGCAACTTTAGCCATAGTCTAGTTCTCACGAAAGCAGATAAGGTAGTAAACCCATGTCTGAGCTGTCCAGATTGCAGGCAGGGTCAGAGATGACAGAATGCTTCCCCATCAAAAAAGAAGACCCTACACACTGAAACTAGCATGTAAGGGAGAAGGGGTCTGGCCTAGTAATTTCTCCTGGCATGCTAGTTTCTATATGCAGAGTTTTTTTCCCCATGAAAAAGCATTCAATCAAGTTAGCGCTCCTGCTCTCACTCACACCTCCACTCTCATACAGAGGTTTGCCACCACATCTGCTTTTTCTGTGAGCTAGCCACATGTCTCTAAGAAGAAATTGAGGAAGGGATCCTTGACTTCAATCCTGCTACTATGTTTTGTTTTGTTTTTGATAGCAAAACAACATCTTTTCACTATTTTAAAGATGGAGTTCATAATGGCGGCAAGGATTATTTTTGCTGGAAGGGTTAAATAAAAAAGTCCTTCCAGACAACAGTTTACAGCACAAAAGATGCCCAGTTGTTGCTCATTTTACATGTGATCTGTATGACTTCTTCTTTACATTATAGCATTGTCAAACATATCTGGAGAATAACAAAACATGAGATACAAAAATTCTGTCCCACACCTTCAGAAAAACGAAACATGGTAATATTCAATACAAACTCTCTACAGAATCGAGAAACATGCCAGGATAGGAGTAGTTAACTTTGCAAGGATGGAAGGAGATACTGATAGATTTCACTAAAGGACTTTGCACTAGCATTTTACAGCAAAAGTACTTCCTCGTCTGAGGTCTCACTGGCATTCGTTCAAAAAACTTTGTAGAATATTTTGGGCAGAAAAAGTTGGTTTAAAATGTCTCTTATCTTTTCCTGAGCACCTGCCCAAATTCTCACCTAAGTTCAGAGCAAGGTGACAGTTAAGGACCTTCAGCTGGAATTAGATGACAAGTCTTCAATGTCAGTGATAGGAAATCTGCATTTCCAGCCCATATCTATACAGAACATAAATTTACAAAACCCAAGACCCAAATGCCAGGAGTCCATTTGGGGGAGGGTGAGGCTACACAACCTAGGTGTGATAATACTATATGTCACTCTTTTGTCAATGGATTTTTTTCACTAGATTAGGTTGCTATTGAACTACATTAATGTGGGTTTGATAGCAGCTGAACTTATGCAATATGAAATGGCCTATTCAGATCAGTCTGTACAGGCTGGTGTATAACAGTCACATTGGTTCCTAAGCTGTTACAATTACAAATGATTATTATCTTTTGTCACATAGACTTCACATGCGGACACAAGTGGTTATCAGAGATCAGAATAGGCAATTTGTGGCCCTCTAGATGTTTTGGCCTACAACTCCATTCAGCCCTATCCAGCATAGCCAATGGTGAAGGATGACACAATAAAGATTAGCTCAAAATGCTTAACCACTGTGGCTTAGTGTGTTATCTGAACAGGGACACTGTGAAATTACACACAGCCAGTGCCACATCTGCAGCATTAGCATGACAGGCATCCATGGTATGGGTGTGTACTAAACTGGCACACTAACATTACATGTGTAGAAACCAACAACCTGATTTAGAAATTGCACTGTCCACATGTAACACCCCACCAAAACAACCAGATAAGCTTCTTTTAATCATCTAGCATCAATTTTAAACTAGACCTCACAGGTCATATAGAAAATACCAGTACTGTACACCAAAAATGACATGTCCCAAATGCTAGACTGATAACAGAGTCATGTGTACATCTCTTATTCCTGAGTTCATAACCAATGTGACCATATTCTCCTAATCTCCAAGTCCAATTTACAAAAGTAACTGTCCAAATCAACCTACAGTCTGCCTCTGGCAACTTTAGTCCAAGTCCCTTTACTCTTCTACCAGCAAAACTTTAAAGGTTGAACACACAAAATTGACCTCTTGGGAGTGTAGCACTCCTGCAGATGGCTTCAAAGTTATTCTGACTCTGGATAATACTTGTAATCTACAGGAAACACAGAGAGATCTGATATGAAGGGAAGATAGTGTGGGTATAAGATCTCAAGAACAGCAAGATTAAATAGCTAACGTGAACAGAAGCTCAAAAATTCCACCCGACTCAGTATTAAACCTGGAATCAGCTACGCTTTATGATTAAATTTATTTTACTGTGGATCAAGGAAGAGGACAGGAGATATTTCAAATCTGAAAAGTAATATCTCCCCCCAAAAAACAGTGTTGAATTGTTACAAATTAATCAAACTATTTGGGATTGCATGTTTTACACAGGGGAGAGAGGAAACAGCAAACACCCTTGTTCTACAAACCTCAAACACTGTTCAGCCAGCAGGTGACGACAGCTTAGAAATGTGCATGCAATAGGGTTACAGGGAGAAGTGGTGCAAGGAGCAAGAGTGCTTTCAACACTCTGGAGGCACCAACATGTGACAGTTCATCCTGACTTTCCAGAAAACCAGCAGCTAGAAACACTGCACTTCAGTTAAAGGCATGACAGGAAACCACAATTCAACCTTCCGCACCACCCAAGGTAGTAGTTATTCTGCAGCATCTACATTATTTTTCTCCAGTGTGAAAACCCAGAAACACCAGGCTGACTTTTAAAACATCTTAACAACAACAACAATAACAACAACAACAACAACCACCAAAGGGCAGAGAAAGACCAGCATCTCATCTATTCCTGACCAATACACACTGTCTTCCCATAGCAGAATGATTACTTCACATATTTCAGAAGCAGAGGTCAAGCATTGGCATATCAGTGTTGGAAAATGCCCACAGAGCAAATATCTCCCAAGCAAGTAAATCAAGCTACATGCTATGAGGAAGGCAAAAAGAGATACTGGCCTGGTTCAGACATTAACCATTTTGTGGTTAAGCAGCATGGCTTAGCATGTTGTCTGAACCAGGCCAAATATAAATTAGCCAAGTCTAAAGCCAATTACCATCTATTGAAAAAGAATTTTTGTGAAAGGATACAAAAATAGATTCAAAAATATTATCTCCGCAGGAAGAGTATACAAGTTTTCAAGATCCTAAAAAAATCTTTTTCAGGCAATATATGGCTAAGACTGATTGGAGTTGCAGTCCAACAACAATAAGAGGGCCACAAGTTGCCCACCCTGTACTAAGGTATGCAGTTTTGTTTAATGTCAAACTGAAGAGGAAAATGAAAGGTGACCCTGCTTCATGGCTGGATCACTTTCTGGCACAATTAATACAAAATCCTGGATTCCTGGCAAGTGTCTGGCCTAGTTAGTCTTACCACTCACAACCACTTGCCTTGTACCCAGGGGCAGCATCACTGACCACTCTGATGCCAAATTCACTAGACCGTCCATCATAGATGCCCATTGTGGCTTAGTTAAACCACAGTGGGTTGCAATGCATGCCCACAGCCATTGTGAATATTCAAGCCACAGCAACCTTATCGTGACTTGTAACCCCAGCAAAAGTGGGTTACTCCCATGGTTAACAAATCACCCACAACCCTGTGGCCATTGATAGCCCAGCTTCTGGCTCTTTTGCATCATCACTGCAAAGAGCGAGTCTTGGCTATCTCTTTCAGTATGTGTTGCTGAGACTGTTCATCCACAAGCTTCACATCCTGGAGTAGAGCTGTATCCTATACAAGGCGACTTTAGGAAATCTGCCAAAAGGTTTGAAGTCTCTAATGGGAATTCCAGCAAGTCTGCCCCCTTCTTTCAAAATTTCCCTCTCCGTATGTGTTCAAGGCCTTAACAGCGAGTCAACTGTAGCCATGCCCATTCAGTCAGTTGTGGTAAAGGAGGGGTGACGGTCTTTCAGGTGGGAAAGTTGCCAAAATGCTCATTTCACAAACTCCTGAAAGTTCTGTACTTCTAGATAGAAAATTATCTGAAAAGTTCTAGTAGGTGGGATGATGAACTGTAAATACAAAATATGTCTCCAACCTCAAGCACCCATTCCAAGAGATGTCAACTAATAGGGGAAGGAGTACACATAGGCCTAACCTCTTAGAATCATACTCCATTACTGTCCCTTAAAACAGCCCAACCACCCCAACCACATTACGATCATGAGGCAGTAATAAAGGGCAATGAGCACAACCATCACAGGCAACCTCCTAATGATTACTTCTGTATCCCTTCAGGGTGGGACCTGAAACTGCCCAAAGCAGCAGGAGCTACCTAAGAAGATTTATCTCATCACATTACCAACCATTACTTTTTAAAAGTGCATGGGTGGTGGTGGGATTAGAAGTACTAGGTCCAACAGACAATACACTATATTTTTACAACAGTCAACTGATTCCAAAGGATATTTTGTTCTCAGCAGATACAGTAAAAGGAAGGAGAGAGCAGAATAGGAGACGCAAAACACGCCTGCACTATGCTTAAAGGAGATAATGCAAGTTTCCTGCATCAGAGCACTGAAAGGCCAAGCAGCCCAATGTGAAAATGTCAGAACAAAAACAGAGCTGAGCAGCTGCTAAAGTCATAAATACAAATTTAAAACCTCCAGGTTTAAGAGGACTGCCCACAGAATTAGCACACAGCTAGTACAATTGCAGACAGCACAGAGAGACAAACCAGAGGGAGCCACAAACCAGAGAGAAGGCCATCTTTATCAGCAAAACCCTACCACAGTTGGCAAATGTGTTTAGTTATGTCAGAACACAGATGACTTAAAATAACACCCTCTTACAGTCAATAAAAACCAGTAATAGGCCCAAGAAGAACAGAACTATGCTAAACAAAATGGGAGGGAACAAGACGCAAACCCCACAAACCACAGAATTATACTGTAAAAGTTTACTTGGCACTTTGAAACATCCCCTCAAGCACTACTCCTAAACCCAAGAACAGAACAAATGCCTTGTTGGGTTGACAAAGGCCTTAGCCAGACCTAAGGTTTATCCCGGGATTGTCCCGGGGTCATTCCTGTTCATGTAAATGACACACAGGATATCCCGAGAGCAGGCAGGGACGATCCCAGGATAAACCTTAGGTCTAGCTAAGGCCAGAGGTCTGGTCTGCTGAGCTGGAAGCATGGACTGTACCACTTCAACTTGCAAGTGAGGACAGACATGTGAAGGTGAAGAAGAACCAGTGGGTTCTCCCCTCTCCAAGCACCTGTTGTTGTTTTTCTGAAAAATATGTCGCTGTTCATATATTCTACCTGGCCTTTATTCCCTCAAAATTATATTTTTAAAGAACATAAAATGAAGATATTTATAGCAAGGAAGTGATGGGGGAAATGTTTTAGTCCTCTATCTAAGATTCCTAACATGGACTTTCTGGGCCATTTTCAGCTCATTTATATGTTGAGAGTTCAATAGAGTTATATTCTCTATTTCCTAGTAGCTTAAAAAAAAACTTGCATTTAGCACCAAATCCTGGATATTGCTAATGATTAAATCAAGGATTTGGCTCTTATTTCATTAGTTCCATGACAGGCTGAAATCCTAAAATCATTAATTGGAGAGTCATTTAATGCACTGGGACTTACTTCTGAAGTAGGATTGTGTTCCGATTGTCCTAAGGTTCCTGTAAACCACAGATTCCGCATTTGTGGAAATGGTTGTGCAGAGGATCTAGTGCAGTGGTTCCCAATTGGGGGTCCACGGACCCCACCCAGGGGGTCCATGGCACCATTCACATATTCACCATTCATTTCTGGAGTCCACTGATGACAAATTCCTACCAGAAGTAAAATATAACATCACTGAGCACCTGCGTGATTTAGCGACTAGCTCAAGAGATTATTTCCTGGCACCTAATCCTGAAAACTCATGGAGAAGGAATCCTTTTGAATGTGGTGAAGTACAACTAACAACTCTATCTGCGGAAGAGCAAGATGCACTTGTTGACGTGACTTGTAATGGTTCACTGAAATCATTTTTCAAAGAATATAGTCTGGACCAATTCTGGGTGAAGGTTTTTCCTGATTATAAGAAGTTAGATAAAAAAGCTTTGAAACATCTAGTTCCCTTTTATTCCACATATCTTTGTGAACAAACATTTTTGACATTTTGTTATATGAAGAACAAGCATAGAAATCGGCTCGATGTTGATCCAAATTTGAGATTAAAAGTAGGAAATATTGAACTGGATGTGGAAGGGATTGTTCAGGACAAAAAGAGGCATGATTTCTCCCATCACATTTAGGTTTAGTAGCTGCTAGAAAAGTCATAATTTGTTCAATTGTAAACTAGACGTTAGTAAAATTAAATTCGTCTTTATATTCCTAACTAAATCACTGTAATTTTTGCATGGTAATATCACAAATACCACAAATTTTATGGTCTGTTTTTTAGTATAACTAAAATTCTTTGCTTATTAGGGGCTACCCCCTTATTTTCTCCAAAAAATTGCTTCGCACAGGTAACTACCATAGAGATAACATTTTTTTCAAAAGTAGGGGGTCCATGGCTTGGCATTTTAAAAACAAGGGGTCCACAGTACTTAGCTAATTGGGAACCACTGATCTAGTGCATTATTCATTGTGCTGCCCACTGTATGCCTACCCCAGGGAGCGTTTTTTGTCACATTACGTACCACAATGTAGCAGGAGGTCAGCTCAGAATATAATAGTCCACCTGCTATCTGACAAGCAGGAGTACCAAGTTGCATTGTATGCAATCGCAGCAAAGAAAATTAGAGCAAGAGTCATTTAGTGCACTGAGACGTCTGAAGTAAGCATTCTTAGGACTGTGCTCTAATTGTCCTAAGGCAAATATATTGATTGTGTCTATTAAGTTTATCTCTGGGCCGATCTACACCAAGCAGGATATAACACTTTTTAAATGGTATGAAAACTGTAGATGTAATGTGTCCTGGGCCTGAACAGTTGTCATAACCATTATAAACGGTTATAAGCAGTAGTGTAGATCCTGCCAAGGTGTTGTGACTGTGACCTGAGCTCGCATTTACATAGTCAATTTGATGATATCTGAAAAAGTCACGCATTTAAAAGTATTTTATGTCACTTTTCATTATAATGAAGATAATCTTTATAATTTTGCTGTTGGGCAGGAGATACTAGCCTCATCCACATGCGACAATAACCTATGCTTTGGCATTATAAGGACAAGCTGCTGTGAGCTTTCGGCTCATGTGCTCTCCCCTCCCCTCCTCCCTGGTGCAGCCAGAAGTACGAGTCTGGAGGCTTTTGCTAAGGATGAGCGAACATGCAAAGTCTGACTCTGTTGAGGTTCCCCGATTTCTTCCTCAAAGATCATTTCACCTCCCTTGGGCTCTTGAATTCGAACGAGCTCTTTTTTCTGATGGGGGAAAAATGCACATTTTTTAAATCAGAAAAATTCTAATTTTTTTAAAAGTGTGCAATTTTTCCCAAATGAAAAAAAATACATATTTTAAATAATAGATTATTTTCCTGACCAAAAATGTGCATTCCCCTCCCCTCAGGCTAAAGCATGCAAATTCGGATTCTGGGGGGATTTGTGCAAATGCACAATATGAAATGGGCACATGCACAATCAGAATCCAAGAGCAATGGGGAAATTGGCACATACTGGGAAATACGTGGAAATTTTTGGTGGACACGTGTTTGTGATCACTGTTGTGTTAAGGGCTTCGAACAGAGCAATTGGGAATTGCGCCTCCAATTCAAAACACAGAGCAATTGGGAATTGCACCTCCCAATTCAACTTCCTTTGTTCTTTCCATAGTTTTTATATTGTGAGATAAACAAGATCCCACTGATTATCATTAATTCTGCAGGATTTCTCTTTTAGTACCAGGCACTCATCTTAATTACGAGGTGTCTATCACAAGTACGAGTTTCTAGGAATTCCTAGAAACTAGATTGCACAGTGGGGCACATGAAGATGGGTAAAGACAGCATATAGATGCTTTTTAAGTGGTACAAATGTCCCTCCACTAGAAGGAAGTATCACCTGCAAATTGAGAGTGGCCTTCTATTGAGGCAATTTGCTGGGAGTACATGCATGCAGCTGCCAGACTCTATGGGTGTGATTACATAGAGATAGGATTTCATGAAAGGAAGCACAGGTGAACATATGATCAAGCACTTTTCTATGAACAAGAATACATGCAAAGTCAACATGTGCAGAAACATTCATTCTATTTGGTATTAATTACTAGATGCTGATCGCAGAAAATTATCTAAGGGGATAGAAAGGACCAGCTTGATGGCACTGGGCAGTGTGAGGTGGGTGGGAGACTCAAAAAGGGGTGGGAAAGAGCATGAACATGCTTGTTTTAGTTGTATTTTGAGGCTTGTCTTGTTGGTTCAGATTTTTAGCCTGTGGTCTCCTGAACAAACCACAAACTCATTCCTCCCCGAAGGTTTCAATTTTCACTAACTCCCAGACTTTTTTTTTAAAAAAAAAAGCTTCTCGGAGCAATGACACATGTCAGCTCAGAGCAAAACAGTCCGCCTAGCTTTCCAGAAGACTGCGGTGAAGTAAAACAACATTTTACCAAGAACGCCACACACCACCACCTGTCCCTCCCCATCTCTAACTCCACATGCTACAATAATATAGAAGAGCTTAGCAAAAACGACACATGGCTGTATGTATCCACAGCTGAATCCTCTATCCAAAGATTAGGCAGTGGGTTGCTCAGGAATTTAGATACCTACATTGACTGATTAACTGCCAAAGGACAGACAAGATCACAACGTAACTGAACACTGTCAACTTGCACAGATGCAGAAGAAAAAAGAATATTCCTTTCCGTGTATGATGGAAGCATTCTTTGCTGGTGTGACTATCCTGAATCCTCTGGGACTACCCTGAAAAGTAGCAAAAATTCCTGTTTCAGCTTTTGCAGATTTCAAGTACATATGTATCTGTATCAAGCCTAATCTCTCTATAGTGAAGATCTGCACGTTCACTGCTCACTCCCACCAAACTCAAGAAATTAAGTAATTTCAGGAACACAGAATAAATAAGGCAGAAATGAAAGGATGTCTGGGTGAACTATTCCCCAAATCCCAAGAAAAGTAGATGACATGAATCAGTACAGCCATGTTTGCAGTTGACAGAGATTGGTAATAAAGACTAGATATTCAGGTTTAAAACTATGTCCCACCTGAGGACTTTGAGGGAGCCCTTTTCTGACAGCTTCACTAGCCAGCAAGACAACTGCATCAATATACTGCAGTAATATACTTAATAAAACAAGTATTTCAAAGCAAATACAGAAGTGGGGCAGGAAAATGGAAGAAAAAGCTTGTGCAGATCTTTGCAAAATAATACCTTCCTTTACAAATAAAGGGTCTCTTTCCACCCACCCGTCTCTCTCTAGCACATCCTCTTCAGAACGAGAAGCTGGCCCATCAAAGAGGGCAGTGTGTGTTGCTTTTCATTTTTAAGCCAATAACAAGATATTGCAGCAAGCTGCCTGTAATAACAGGTTTGAAGTAGAGCGTGCAGCACGGAGCACCTTGAAAGCCGTGCAGAAAAATGACCCCATGGCTCACACGTTTTTATTTTGTCAGAAAACTTTGGAGTTGAAAGGTGGTCTCAGCGGTTGGCATGTTTAAAATAACCGCTTGGAGGAGCTCGTAGAGGGAAGGGTGTGTATAGGACACTGCTCTTACGTGTAAATGAGAGTCTGTATTGCTCCTAGTCATGCAGGCAGTGTGGGGGACATTACAGTGAGGCTGGATTGGGGGGGGGGAGTGTCTTTGTTGACATCTCTCTCTTTCTCTTGCCTCCTTTCCCCCTCCCTGAATACTTCTGGGTGGGCTGCTGGTTTAAACTGAGCCCCTGTGTTTAAGACAAAGTTCAGTCCCATGCTGGGTGAGGGCAAGGGGATCTCCATAATTTACTGAAACTGCAGCAGGCATTTGGAAGACAAGGGTTGGCAGCCAAATTCTGAGTATATTACCAAGACTGAAAAGTTGATGGAGAGAGGAGAAAGATGTGTGTGGGAGAGAGAGGGAGAGGGAGAGGGAGGGAGAGAGAGAGATCACCAGCATGGATGTGGTGTTTGTAAATGCCAGATCAAACTAGAATAAATTTGTCCTTTTCTCCTGATGGTTCACATACTACAGTATACCTAAATATATGCTTTACGGAAAGTGTGAAGTGATTTATTTTTGTTATTGTTGGTCTAAAATTATAGCCAGCTGCAATGCCACCACTGAGTTATTGGACCCTGAGGGTCACCCACAATCATATCAAAGATATGTCATAAAATAAACATTAAAAGGGCCAGAGGTAGAGGTTAATGTTGAGGGAGTTGCCAAGCACAGCAGCCCAACAAGCAGTAGCCAACCTGTCAAGTGAGTCCATTGGATTTTTCAGCATGCAGCTCTTCTTTATCTACCAGACCTACCATCATCAATCAAAGTCAGAGATCCCTCTCAAAGGAAGAAGTAGTCAAGGTCTAAATCTGTGTTGGTCCATTTCCCGCAGAAAAGGGTTACCCCTCTGTTCTGATCCTAACAGGGTTTTCTGTTGCAAGAGCAGAAAAGCAGCCACAATGCTATGCTTACATTAATCTCCCCCACCCCAAACTTTTTGAGAAACCTTTAGCTTCAAGCCACTGGTGCAGAAGTATGTTCACACACACACACATACCCAGGGGAGGCGCAAAAACCAAAACCAAAAAATACTCTTACCCTGCATGTGAATTTTGAATGACTTGTTGGCTGTCACTGAGGTAGAGCATTCAGATGATGTCAAAAAAGCTGAAGGCAAAGGGGTAGAATAAAGGATGTTGATTATTATAAAATCTGACGCCTTTCAGACCCTTGGATCCTTCCTCAGGGCGATTAGAGAAAATGCAAGGTTTCACTTCTATTTCATGCCCCTCAGTTTCCTATGTTCTATTAACTCCAAGAGAAGACACCAAGTACTTGAATGCATTGAATTTAGACCACAGACTTTGCGTGGAGCCCACCTCGTATCACATTGGCCAATAGTTCATATCTGGATGTGCTCTGAATCTAGAGTTTCGCATTTTGTAAAGTTTCAAAAAATCATATTTAGAAAAAGAAATTAGTTTCCTCACAACTCAGAATTGGATATCCTTGCTGTCACTGTTACACTGAGAGTCTTTATTTGGTGTCCTTCAACAAGAGGTGTAAAATTAATCTAAAACGATGTAACATTTCCTCTGGTTTTGTTTTTGCTTCTTAAACTTCAATAGTTGGAAGCCACTTTATTTTTGCTGTAATGTTTTTTCAAATGTACAATTAGACTTATCATCATCATCATCATCATCATCTAACCTATCTGCCCACCCTCAGGTACCAGAACCGAAAGCATCAGTAATTCTGTACTGCACTTTGGTGCCTCCTATTTCTGTGGTTGCTGCAAGTGATGTCATGAGAGAAAACTGCTTTGTAAAGCATCTTAACTGATTGTGTCTTATACATGGCAACATGAACCAGAGTTTGCAAATACAAACTTTAATCCTGCATTAGCTTTTGCTAGGCAGGTCCTACAAGATGCACCTTCCTAAAGGATACACTCATAGAATATATAAAGAACTAGCAACAATGGCAGATATACAAAGAACTAGCAACATATTATTTCTGAAATGAAAATATTTACACCTATGTTTATGCCTGCTACAGTACCCACTATAGATTGGTGCAGTACACACAAACACTTACGGCAAGGAGCAGGGATGAAGTCTTTTAGATTGTAAACCTAAGGACAGGGATTGTCTTGTTTGTTATTACCGTATTTCTTCGATTGTAAGATGCCATCGATTGTGTACGATGTGTACGATGCCATCGTACACTAATTTCAGTACCACCAACAGAAAAAAAAACCCTAAGACACGCCCGCGATTCTAAGATGCACCCCATTTTTAGAGATGTTTATATGGGAAAAAAAGTGCCTCTTAGAATCGAAGAAACAGGGTATAAGCCTCTCTAGGAGACTTTTCAACTGAACAGAGTTAGAATGTTTTAATTAAATGGAAAAACATAACTAGAGGGTTGTATCAGATGAGATGTATCAAACTAGACATAGATAGATAAATGATAGATTTATGTGAGACAATATGAACATGTACTTGTTTCAGCCATGAGGCTTTTTGCTCTGACTAATGAAATATCACTCCATACTGCTGCTGCCCTACTGTGCCACAGAGTGAGTTATCGCTGCTGCAATGACTCAGAGAGGTTGGCATATTTTTCAGTTTTCCACTTTAAATCAACACATTTTACAGCACTGAAGCCTGTCTATAAGCTGCTGTGGTGAGCTATCCTTTGCCTTTGCTTGCTATCAAAATTGGCAAATCTCCCAAGAGTGGTAACTCCCTAACCCCAAATGATACAGTTGATTCAAGTTCCAATAAATACAGTAACCAAAGCCTCTTCGTTGAAAAGGAACACTGCATGTAACTACAACTTCAGCAAAACAGTTGTAGATAGTCTTAAGTTCTTCCTTTCGAACTGTATAAAATAAATATGCTACAACTCTTGATATTACCATGTAAAATTTGGGGACACAAAACTCATACAAAATAAATACGTATGTGATGGGAAAATCAGCTTTACATAGGTTCTTTGCCTTGCTCCACAATCACCTTGGCAAATTGTATATGCCCAATCTGTGGCCTCACAGGTGCAGCCTGGAAATGGCCCATGGGCATAGCAGCATTGTGTATTGCAAGAAAGAAGTAGAATCCATCAGGAAGATACCATAAATATTCAGAAGTGACACATCCCAGATTGAAAGGCTCTGTTAACATGCCTTGTGAAAATGTCAGAAATCTAAACCCTGTTAAGTCTTCAAAATGAGATGGCTCTCTGCATGGTCTTCATAGTATTTGATGGCATGGAAGATACAATCATGCACCTTTTTCAAGTAGCTTGGTTAGTTTAGATGGTAATGTTGGCACAATCTGGGTGATACAAGTATTCTATCCCTTTATTTTTGGGGAATGAGAATTTCTGGCAATTGCCTCTTTGATATACAAAATGAGGTCCAATGTGTCATGAAATGACTTTTCATCCACTAAACCGTATCTTCATGACACAAAAATATTTCTTCACAGGTGACAAGAGTATTCCTGTTATTCAATAACGCTAATCATAGAATCATAGAATAGCAGAGTTGGAAGGGGCCTACAAGGCCATCGAGTCCAACCCCCTGCTCAATGCAGGAATCCACCCTAAAGCATCCCCGACAGATGCTTGTCCAGCTGCCTCTTGAAGGCCTCTAGTGTGGGAGAGCCCACAACCTCCCTAGGTAACTGATTCCATTGTCGCACTGACTGGTCTGTAGTTCCCAGGTTCCTCTTTTTTGCCCTTTTTGAAGATAGGGACAACATTAGCCCTCCTCCAGTCGTCCGGAGTGACTGTAGGCTGTTGTGGAGTGCATAAATAAAAATAAAAGTAATTAAAAGTCAGCCCTGAAAGATGAGTCTTTAAAATATTTATATATCTATGTATCTATCTATCCATACATCTAGGTAGCTAGCTAGCTATCTTGTTCAGCAATCATTTCCTTATCTCAAAAGAAGCCTATCAAAACCATCAATAATTCATTTTTGAAGAGCAACTTTGCTGTTGAGAAACAGCAACTGTTTCCCTTCCTCTTCAAGAAAAACAGAGTCCCATTATTATAAGAAGGCCCTCATTTTGTTTCTGAGAAGAGTTGTTATTCACTTCCAAAGAGAAAGGGGCATCCATGGAATCATTTCTAAGCATAGTTCTGAATCATGGGGGAAGTGAATGTTCACTAATATTCCCTACTGCCCATCTTTAGTACACCATTCCCTACTGTTTCCACAGAACTATATATCAAATCAACCAAAACATATAACATGATCTCTCTCGATCTCTCTCTCTCTTTCTCGTCCTGCCAACAAAATACAAGCTATCACCAGGAAAGATGGACTTCCTCTGAAAAGTCTCCTCAATTCCAAATTACACTGTTTCCACAAGGCAAGCTTATGCAAAAATGCACTTGGATCCCAGTATTAAGAATAGATCAACATGAGATGGCCCAGTTGTGGTAAAAAAATACAGTGGAAACCTGCTGCAAACTTAATCCATGAACTATGCACTTCACTTCCACATGTATTGATGGCCGCTAAGTTGGATGGCTTTAAAAGAAGAGTGGACACATTCATGGAGGATAAAGCTATCTGTGGCCACTAGGTCTTGATGGCTGTGGGCTACCTCCAGTATCAGAGGCAGTAAGCTTACGTACACCAGTTGCTGGAGAACATGGGCACTGGACTCATGTTCTGCTTGTGGATTCCCCATGGGCAGCTGGATGGCCACTGTGTGAACAGAGTGCTGGACTAGATGGGCCCTTGGTCTGATCCAGCATGGCACTTATGTTCATATGTACACTTCCACCATAAAGTTCCCCCAATCCACCACTGAATAGAAAAATCAGTTGTCTGAAGCTACTCACAATTCATGCCTACCACCACTGGCTACCAGCTGGTCTAGAACCACCACCTCTGATTTGGAGAAATATATGCATTTAATGCATATTAAATTATTTAAATTTTAGATTATTTAAAATATTCTCATTTGTTATATTGCTGTAGATATTCTGCCCACAGTATTAGAAAACATTTTCAAGGAAACAGAAGCTTGACAGTTAAAAAACAAAGAAACAAAAACAACAACAAAACAGATCATTAAATAAAGGCACTAATAATTGTTTTTGCTCTCTACAGTTCCTCGGGATACCAAGGAGATCGATTTAATGTTTTCTTCTCTTATAGCCACATAAACACCTTGAGAAATTTTGTTTCTAAAGCTGAACTTTTTTAAGAACTCTAGCTCGCTCCTCCTCTCTCAATCAAACACATACACATTAGAGAGATTCTGTGAGCTTCATCTATGGAAGGAAAAATTAAGATGGCAACATTTTTAACTCACATATATCTTTAAAGGATTTTTAACTGCCCTTCTTTATTGGTCCCAGATGGAAAACTCCCTTTTAGAAAACAAAGATCTATAACAGTTTTCAAAGCCATGTCATGTAATTAATGTCACATTTATCTCTTTAGCAGTGGAGATAAAAAGAAGCCATTTATCCATGTCCTCATTATTTTTATTCTCCTTTTAAACCCAGTATTAAAAAAGCAGATTTGAAAGGGGGGAATGTTTGGCTTTCCTTTACCCCACACAACGACAACATCAGAAGTCCTCATCCCCCACCATTTTCTTTCCACTGCTCAATCCAATGGTGGGTAGCAGATGGTTAAGCAACCTCTCTTTCTCTTGGCAAAGGCTCTATCCTTTTCACATAGGCCCTCCACACAATAAAGTGTAAAGAACGCATATTCCACAAAGATGAGTTCTCTACCCAGAAATAGTTTTGCTATATGTTTCTCCTGGTACTGATATAAACTCAGCCTTTAACTGTCTGTTGTGAAGAAAGGATACAATATGCTTTTTTAAAAATCACGTAAGATTAAAAAAGTATTCAGTATGTCAGTTTTGATTCATGCAATATACTTATCACCACGGATTTCGTTTCTTACAGCCCACTTGTAGGGATTAGCAGTTGGATGCATTGGCTACAGCACAAGAAATAATTTCTGAAGCCTCTCTCTCAGTTTTATGTTTAAGGGTGACAATTCTACCTAAATAGCTTGGGACCTCTGTACTTGGCCTCTCTATATATGCCTGCCTGAGATTTGAGATCTGTTGGAGAAGCCCTCCTCTGTGTCCCACCAACATGAGACATACATTATGGTGGGACGTGGGAGAGGGCTTTCTCTGTTGTGGAATACCCTCCCCTTGGAGGACTGACAGATGCCAACACTGGCTTCATTTCAGCACCAAGTTAAAATATGGCTTTTTACCAAAGCTTCAAGGACTAATTCCCCATGGTTACACATAGTTTTAATTTATTTTAATTGTTTTATAGCTTTTTAAAAAATTCTACCATTTTTAGTTAACAATTTAATACATTTTTAGCTGTGTAAATTGTTTATGTTTATATTGTTGTGATTTTATCTGTACGCCACCCTGAGATGATACAAATGTTTTAATAAATAAATAAATAAATAAATAAATATAGTATGCATAAAATGGTGATAATGAGTATGCTGGGTATGGTAGAACCAAAGCGAGCCAAGGTGTTCCGGGCACCGTCATGAAACAAACTGGAGATGTCTCACCATTTACTGCAAATACATTTCATGAGATCCTTATATATATTAGGAGTGGGCAAGGTGGTGGTACCTAACCAATTAAAAAAAATCTAATAAAATGAGATTAAATAATCAGACATTTCCATAAGCCACAGAATTCATTTTGTTTGCTACAAATGCACAGAATTGAACTTCCACTCTGTTGAGATGCAGGAAATTGAAGATCCACATTTGCCACCACTGAAAAGATCCTCCTCAGGAAAGCACTCTGCAATTTTATCTGGCCAAACTGTTAGCACTTAAAGGGCAGGTATGCTTTGAAACATGATTTATATGCTTATTCAACAGTTCCGCTTCCTCCTGCATACATCTGTCTCCTATCAGCCAGCATTATATTTGCTTCTTTTTACTTCCGTTCATACTAGCCCTGCAAATGACATTTTAGGAACAGTTTCTCAGAATCTGCTCAATGTATTCAATGAACGATTAACTAATATCCCCTTACTCAATATTTTTCTGTAAAAAAAAAATAGCGGCCTGCATAGGTTGCAAAGAAAGCGATGCAGCTTCCTGATGACAGAAGACAAGAAAGATCCCAGTTGGTCCAGAAGGAGCTAGATAAACTTGCACAACTGGCACTTAAACAAGGAGTCCGTACAACAGTGGCATTTGTGAAGCCTCTCTCCTCTCCTCTCTTCCCCACCCCATCAGATCAACACAATAATGGAAACATTTAAGACACTGTTTACATCTAGCATCACTCTGAATTAATCTCACTTTTTATAAAACTCAGTATATGATCCACCACAGAAGCAAAACTTGCAGAGCAATCCTATGTATATTTACACAGAAGTCACATTTAATTGGGCTTACTCACAGATAGGGAGTATATTTACTCAATGTATTGAGCATTGAGTATATTTACTCGATGAATATTTACACAGATGTAACATTTAACTGTGCATACTCCCTCACTACATTTAATTGGGCTTATTCTCAGATAGGTCTACACAGGATTACAGCCTGACTTCCATTCACTTCTTAAATGTGATTCATTCATTATAGTTTATATTCCTTTTAGTAGAAAGGGACCATTAAATTTAATACAAAGCTCTGCATACAGTTCAAATGGCTGCATTATCCTTTAGTTTTAAGGCCTGTAAAGCTAGAATGGGGCAACTAGGTGTGTGTTTTTCCTTCCCATCTGGTAGGCTGCAGGGGTCTAAGTTCCCATATATAACATCTTGAAAGAAAAAAAGAGGAAAATATTCAGCAGCAAGGTACACAGAAGCTGCTCCTTGTGCTGAAATCTCCTCCTCTGATTAATCGTGAGAAGGCCAAATACCAACCTCCTCGACACACGACGTAGAGTTCCATAGCAGAAATAACCAAAACAGAGGCCCAGTTTATACAAAAAAGAAAAAAAAATGTTGGAACGAACAAATATTGAAGGATGGACCAGCAGGCTTCTATTTGCATGATTTTTTGCCTATCTAGATTCCATGCACAATGGGAGGCTGGGATCATATCTAGCCTGCTACTACATGTACTCGCTCTGCCCCATCTATGTGCTTAACATCATGTTTAAAAATGGGTCAGTCCAATCCAAACAACTGTTATCCAAAAAATGGGGGAGGGTGTCTTTAAAACCTTAAGTGGCAGTTGCTGAGAAGATGGTAGCAGCCCAAACAGCTACCCTAGGCATCATTCCCCTCATCCTGCCACCCAAGTGCAAGGGCTCCAGGGCCTTAGACTTGAGCCGAAGGTCCACAAGTAGCAGAGCCAATGGGGCAGAGGGGAACAAATACACTGCCGCCCCATACTGTAACATAGTATTCAATGTGTAGACATCAGGCCAGCCTAGGAGCAATCCCAGTCCCCTAACATGTGCAGACCCAAGATAGGTAAATAGAACTACAGACAAGATGAGGGCAATGCAGATGTGCCCTGAAAATGTGAACAGAAATGTAGGATCACATTCCCTTCTCCCACCCCACAGCCTTGTCCTTCCACCTCCCATCCACTACACACAGATTGGTATATATCCTGGGTTAGTAATGAACTCTGGTTGGCATCAACCATGGTTAATGTTGGTGCAGTCATAATGAAAAAACGTAGTTAAAAGTGGTGTAAATCTGAGCTAGTCTAGGGGTGTCACAAACATTTAAGGAAACATGCTG
This sequence comes from Elgaria multicarinata webbii, assembly GCF_023053635.1. NCBI lineage: Eukaryota > Metazoa > Chordata > Lepidosauria > Squamata > Anguidae > Elgaria > Elgaria multicarinata. Next base: position 14,366,827 of record NC_086187.1, on the reverse strand, counting down.
CCATAGGCAAACCCCCTTCATTGAATGACCACAAGCAGGATCGGGGAGAACACAGCCCTGCTCACACAATGTAAGCCTATGCGGCAGGGTTTTGCTATTTTATTGTTTTACTCTGTACAGCACCATGTACATTGATGGTGCTATATAAATAAATAAATAAATAAATAAATAAATAATAAGGCACAGACGGTGGCTATGAGCACTCCCAGCCATCAATGGAGTCTTTTCCTATGAAGGACTAGGATGACAAGTCCAGCACGACCAGCAGAAAAGTGTCATTGTGAACACTTGTACATAGCGTTAACTTCCCACCAAACATGCTGGGACTTGTACTCCCCATCCTCAGCACGAAAACATTCCAATGGGGGCTGGAAACACCTGCAGTCACCTTTCCCTTTGCCCAAATATAAGTTTCTTCGCTTTCAGGAAGGAGAAGGCAGCACTAGAGTGGGAGCTTCTCAAGTACCTTTGAGGGCTTTAAGTTTGTTCACATGGAGTATCCTCCAAAGTTCAACTTTTTGTGGGGCAGATATAAGGATGTGCATGTATACCTAATTTGGACATGATGTGGAACTTGCTAGAGGATGGCACAATCCTACAACCTATCCCAATCCCTTAACCATGATTAAGGGACAGAAAGAGTTGCATTTGTACTATGCAAGAAACTACTTGCATCTGGAATTAGGCAACTTCAAGTTCAGGATGAACCAGGAGGAATCAAGGATACCACAGTAATCTTGTATGAGTTTTCATCTTTTTTTAGGGAGTTCTCTCTTTCTTCCTAATCTCTTTTCCTAATCTTCTTCCAAATACATGTCTAAGCAAAAAGAAAAAAAATGACTCTCCTCCAAAATCTGGATAAGTGTGAAAGGTGGTTTGGAAGGCTGATACCCTTTTTCAAGCCATTTCCCAAAAGCTAGAGTATTGGTCATTCTTTTATTTGTATCCTCCTATAGTTGCCAATTTTCACATTTGGTCTTGAGCCTTGCAATTTTATATGACTAAATCAAGACCATCTGCTGAAACTATGGGAATCTCAACATCTATCGTGTTCTTGTTTTTTGTTTTTTAAAAAACTGCTCCTAACCAACAGACATGGCTTCACATAATGACTTGAATGCCTGATTGCAATAAAGCTAAAAGGCAGAAAACCACAGTATATTAAAAGACACAAATTTATTATTTTAATATCATATTTAAAGCCAATCTAATTTCTGAAGCAAAATAATTGGATTTTGACACCTTGCAGTTAAGCAACTATATCTCTCTGCAAAGATCCTGCCTCAAATATTACATAGGATTCTTATTCTGTAATTATTTCCACGACTTTGAATGTCCCTGTGCTCTTAAAAGATAACACTTCCCTGAGAGAGAGAGAGAGAGAGAGAGAGAGAGAGAGAGAGAGAGAGAGAAAGAGAGAGAGAGAGAGAGAGAGAGAGATTGTTCCTGTTTTAAAATAATTTGGTTTGGGCTCCAGCAAGTCTCCCACCCTGAGAGTGCAATGGGAGATAGCCCTGCATGTGTCTTCTGGATAAGAGCTGTAGCCTACCACAGCACCATCTAGATCCCTTTGGAATCTCTCTGGATGAGAGCTGCTTCCTACCAGGGGACCTGCACAGCCCCTGTCTTTATGCTACAAAAGCTACTTCTGGCATGCCTTGAAAGAATCAGTCAGTGGAAATTCTAGCAGCAAGCCTAGCAAAATATTTCCTTATCTAGGAAAGCAAAACATGAGTACTCCGTTCACCGTCAATGACGCTATCACAAATCTGCTGTAATCTGACCAAGCAATCTCTCTGCGAAGAGCCAGTCAGTCCTCGCTAAAGCCAGGACCGCGGGCCATCAGGCCACATAATGTCTGAAAAGTTTGCTCTGCTGCTGTTACTGGTATGTGGATAAATAGAGAGATTCATCTCTAGTACTACACCAGTAATGACTGCCAGCAACTCCCCCATCCCCCCACTCCACCCAAAAAACCACAACAGTCCTTCACGTTCAAAGGCACAACACACTAATCCCCAGACAGTCCACTTATCCCGTTATTTGTTGAATGAAGTTATTTATACAAGAGGGTCCAAAGACATAGAGAGAACTCATTTGCAGGGACATCCTGTAGCAACAATCCTTTTATCTCTTTATTTATAGACAGATATTTTATGCAAGACTAAAAAACTTAGCTGAGATGCAAGAACTCTTTGGATCATACACTTGCCCTGCTGACAGAAGCAGCTATATACAACATCTCAGTGATAAGTAAAATCTATGTATATCCACACAGACACAAACACACAACTCAATTCTAAGGTCAAAATTGTCCAAACTAGGGATTATACTTCTTCCTCTTTTTCCTACATGGCCCACACTGTTCACCATCTCACAGACATAAGAACTTGAACAAAGCTGTAATTTAGATTTTACAGGCAATACCTTAGATGGCTCTCTAACTGTCTTGCAAGTCTAGCAGTATACCTGACTAATGTAATGACCATGATTTTGCTTATGTAAAGATGTGCAAGACCTACCTTCTGGGGACGCAATGGAACATACTGGTTGAAAAGGACAATCTGAGTTTAATGGGTAAGTTAGCTGCAGCAAGGCCTCTTTGTCCCCAGAAGCCTCGATTGCATAGAGAGTACACAGAACTCTCTTGAAAGTCACAACCTTCCACAAAGGTTGAAGGCCCAACATTTGTGTGGTCTACCTCCAATGTTCCTAAGATAGGTTTGAAGAAACAGTTCTTTAAAAAAATATGTTTATTATTATTCCTGTACTGACAACTGGCTGGGACAGGGACAGACCAAGACATTTTGCTGCCTGAAGCAAAGAACAAGATGGAACACTCTCCCATTCCATGCACATAAGCCAACTGGACTGGTAGTTGAATTTTCAACAATCCTGACAATGGGACAGCATCCTTCACCACAAGTGAAGGCAGCAGACTAGCTTAGGGGACAAATAGAAGGGCACTTAGCACTAAGTTCTCTCCTTTACCTTCCAGCATCTGCCGCCTAAAGCGAATGTCTCACTCTGCCTAATGGAAGGGCCAGCCCTGGATTGGGATAAATATTTGAATTCTTGATTATGAAGGAGACAAAAGTTGAGTGTAGCCATACATGTACTCTGGATTTTAGGAAAGCGGATTTTAATAAACTCAGAACTATGATAAGTAAGGTCCCGTGGCAAGTGAGCCTAATGAGAAAAGGAGTGCAGGATGGGTGGGAGTATTTTAAAAAGGAAATTTTAAAGGCACAGTTACAAACAATTCCAACAAGGAGAAAAGATAGAAGACAACAGAGGAAACCAATGTGGCTCCACAAAAAGCTTAGAGATGACCTGAAAACAAAAAAGGATACATATAGGAAGTGGAAGGAAGGCCAGGCTACAAAAGAAGAGTACAGACAGGTGGCACAGAAGTGCCGAAATGGCGTCAGGAAGGCTAAAGCTGTGAATGTGCTGAGATTAGCGAGGGATGCTAAAAGCAATAAAAAGGCTTTCTTCAGATACGTGAGTAGTAAAAGACAGAGGAAAGAAATGGTGGTTCAACTGCTTAATGAGGATGGCAAATTGATAACAGGTGACAAAGAAAAGGCTGAAGTGCTCAATTCCTACTTTGCCTCAGTCTTCTCCCAAAAGCAGGTCTATGACCCCCCTGGGAAAAGTGAAGCAGAAGTTGAGGGAGCAGGATTGCAGTTTGAGATTGATAAACAAATGGTCAAAGAACACATAATTTCCTTGAATGAGTTCAAATCTCCAGGGCCCGATGAATTGCATCCTAGAGTAATGAAGGAGCTAGCGGAAGAACTCTCAGAACCTTTGTCTATTATCTTTGCAAAATCATGGAAGATGGGTGAGGTGCCGGACGACTGGAGGAGGGCTAACGTTGTCCCTATCTTCAAAAAGGGCAAAAAGGAGGAACCTGGGAACTACAGACCAGTCAGTCTGACATCCATCCCTGGGAAAATTCTGGAGCAGATTATAAAGAAGTCAATCTGTAAACACCTTGAAATCAATGCAGTGATTACTAGAAGCCAACATGGATTTGTCAGGAACAAATCCTGTCAGACTAATCTGATCTCAATTTTTGATCAGGTAACCTCCCTTGTGGACTGTGGGAATGCTGTGGACATAATATATCTTGACTTCAGCAAAGCTTTTGACAAAGTGCCCCATGATATTCTGATTAACAAACTAGCTAAAAGTGGGCTAGATGGAACAACTATTCGGTGGATTCACAGTTGGCTACAGAATCGGACTCAAAGAGTACTTATCAGTGGAACCTTCTCAAACTGGGGAGAGGCAACAAGTGGGGTACCACAGGGCTCAGTCCTGGGCCCAGTGCTCTTCAACATTTTTATTAATGATTTGGACGAGGAGGTGCAGGGAACGCTTATCAAATTTGCAGATGACACAAAATTGGGTGGGATAGCTAATACCCTGGAAGACAAACAAACTTCAAAGTGATCTTGATAGGCTGGAGTGCTGGGCTGAAAACAACAGAATGAAATTTAATAGGGATAAATGCCAAGTTCTACATTTAGGAAATAGAAACCAAAGCCACAGTTACAAGATGGGGGTTACTTGGCTCAGCAATACTACAAACGAGAAAGATCTTGGAATTGTTGTAGATCGCAAGCTGAATATGAGCCAACAGTGCGATATGGCTGCAAGAAAGGCAAATGCTATTTTGGGCTGCATTAATAGAAGTATAGCTTCTAAATCACGTGAGGTACTGGTTCCTCTCTATTCGGCCCTGGTTAGGCCTCATCTAGAGTATTGCATCCAGTTCTGGGCTCCACAATTCAAGAAGGACGCAGACAAGCTGGAGCGTGTTCAGAGGAGGGCAACCAGGATGATCAGGGGTCTGGAAACAAAGCCCTATGAAGAGAGACGGAAAGAACTGGGCATGTTTAGCCTGGAGAAGAGAAGATTGAGGGGAGACATGATCGCACTCTTCAAATACTTAAAAGGTTGTCACACAGAGGAGGGCCAGGATCTCTTCTCGATCCTCCCAGAGTGCAGGACACGGAATAACGGGCTCAAGTTAAAGGAAGCCAGATTCCAGCTGGACATCAGGAAAGCTTCCTGACTGTTAGAGCAGTACGACAATGGAATCAGTTACCTAGGGAGGTTGTGGGCTCTCCCACACTAGAGGCATTCAAGAGGCAGCTGGACAAGCATCTGTCGGGGATGCTTTAGGGTGGATTCCTGCATTGAGCAGGGGGTTGGACTCGATGGCCTTGTAGGCCCCTTCCAACTTTGCTATTCTATGATTCTATGGCTGAATGGGACTTATTATGAGGTTTCTTTCTAGTCAGAAAGCAAGAAAGCAGCAGGAAATAGTTAATGCATCCTCCAAACGCATGGACAGCTTTAAAGGGAAGTTCTAAGGAGAAAACTCCTCCCACATTTTGGACATAACATCAGCAGAACTAACACAGACACAAAAATCTTTAAAATAAATATTTAAATAGAAAATACCATAGTTGGGAGTTAAAATGCAGAGGGCTAATTCACAAATAATTCGACACAGAAGAGCAAGGTTTCCTAAGTAGTCATTAGGTAACATGGAACTGTGCAAACATGACTGCATTTTCTTTGTTCTGATCCATAATGAAAATCTGAGATGGGCCGGTCTGTTAGCTCTCCTCCCTTCCTGCCAGAATAGAATCTAATGGTAAGTTCAGCTTCTTATTCTCATTTGGAGAAGTGGAGAGAAGTTTCCAAATCTTGGACAGCAGACAATGAAAAAATATGACTCTTATAGGACTTTGTGGTGGCCCCTTCTTTGGCAAAAACTGAGGACAACCGCAGTTGGTGGTGCTACATTTTACTCCAATTTTCCACGAACACAATCCACAGAGGCAATGTGACCACTGAGGTCCATATCAGATCCTGATTTTTCAGATGCAAACAAGCTGTCTAAAACTCCCTGGAGTTTACAGTATATAAATACAACTGTCAGGCAGACTGGCTGAGCTGAGCAACCCTTGACTAATGGGAATGAGACCATTATACCACATTTTTTCATGATATCTCTAATCTCAACCCTACTGCTCACTTAATTTTGCTTTCTCTGCATTTTAATCATGTTACCCCTCTACATATTTCTCTGAACTTACTTTCCCTACTGTTACATATGAAGTTAAAACTTTCAGCCTCTTCACGGTCTTCCCTCTATCTTTGTTCGCTTCTCTCTCCCTCGTCCCTCTCTCGAGTGTCTCACCACCACCACCACCACCACCACCAGCAGACCTCAACTACCATGCTATTTTTCATTTGCATGGGGTATCGTAATCAAGTGTCTATAGAACTTTCTCCTTACATATTCAGGAGGCCTTATCTTTACCCTCTTTTTAAAAAAAATACCATCAAAAATATGCATCTTTTCTTTTACATCTCATTCTTGAAACGCTCTATTTGGATGATGACGATGATGACTACGACGAAGATGATGATGATAGCAATAATAGTACTAGGATTTCATTTTTTTCTGTAACTGGTGTTACTTTCAAGTCTCAAGGACTAATACTAAATTTTCCTCTTCTAAATCCCCATTCTTTTGTTGCATTTTAAAATCTAACTTGTGGGCAAGAACAAATGCATTTTATTTATGTTCTCTACCTAATGTATTTTAGGTATTTCTATAAATTATAAGTGGTGACATGATAATGATTATGAGAACGTCATCCTGAATTTTCCATTTCTTGAAGCAGCATTAAAAAATCACACCACTATCCATACTGTACTTTTGGGGGTCGGGGAGGGGGAAGGGAAGACGAGTATTTTGAAGACAGAATGCCCCTTCCTCTCCAACACACATTTCTCAGCTAAAAGGTGCCCTGAATGTATTTATGTGGTAATATTTATCTTCCCTACTCTCCATGGGCTTCAGGTAGCTTTCATTAAAAACATCAAAATAAGCATGGTTTTAAAAGCAAGAACATGATGAGAATACAAATTATACCACAACATTCTATAAACAACAGCTGAACAGCTATAAGATCACAGCAGCCAGAAATTCCACAGCTTCAACAGCCAATGCCCAAACAGCCCCAAAGGGCCTACTAAAGCCCCTGAAAACCCTGATGAAAATGATAGGCCTTACACTGCTAGCAAAAACATCAGCAATGAGGAGCATTTATGTATCTCGGTGGGGAGCGCATTCCAAAGCCTTGGGGAAAGCATCCCCAAGAAGTACTGCCTTTACACACATGTGCTACCTTGCAACTTCCACCTTGCAGATAGGCTCCACAGAGCACTAAAAGTAGGGGGAGGCTGTAGGGAAATGGGACAACTGTAAAGGAACAAGATAAAAAAAAAAACCAGCATCCCTTGCACTTACTATTATCATCTGCAATTTAAAAAAAGAAGTTATAGATAAATTAGAAAAATATAAAGGATTAAATCTATCGTGGTTTGGAAGAATAGCTTTAGTAAAAATGAAGATATTACCAAAGGTAAATTTTGTATTTAGAATGTTACCAATAAGAATATCTGAAAAAGAGATAAAAAGTTGGCAAAATATTTAAAATAATTATTGTAATGGGAACAGGAAAGCGAGAATAAATAAAAAAAAGGTGATATTTAACACACACAAAAAGGAGGATTAGGACTCCCAAATATAAAAATATATTATGTAGCTAATAGATTAAGACACATTGTAGAAGGTATGTTAGGAGTGGGAGATTTAAGTTGGTTAGAGGATAGAAAAGGAATGGATAAAGAGTGGAAATTGGAAAAACATATTTTTTAGAGAATATAATAAAAAATGGGGGGAAGAAATAGAGAACCCCCTTCTAAAAAAATCACTGGGAAATATGGCGTGTATATAAAAAGGAGTTACTTCCAGGTATTTCCCCAATAACACCAGTGATAATGTTAGGAAAATTTCCAGGGAATTTAAAAGATAAATTAGGGAAAATATTAATAGAGAAGGATATAATGAAACTAAAAAATTGGTTAAGGAGGATGAACACTCGAGAAGAATTAGAAGAGGTATTAAAGGAGAAGAATTTAACATGGTTAAATTATTTTCAACTAGAGCAATGGACGAAGAAATGGTTAAAGAATAATGGAGAGTGTAGAGAATTAACGAAATTTGAGATGATTGTAAAGAGAGGAATTGAGAAAGGAGAAAATAAAATGATAAAAGGTTTAACGAGTGAAATATATAGAATATTGGTTGGGAAGGGGGAGTCAGAAAACATGGGCAAGATGGTGTGGGAAACGGATTTGAAGATACAAATAGGGCAACAGAGTTAGGAGGGAATATGGAGACAAAGAGTGTTGAGAAGTATGTCAGTGAGGATAAAAGAGAATTACTATAAGATTTTATGGAGGTGGTATCTAACCCCGGTGAGATTAAATAAAATAAACAAGCTGTATTCAGCAAATTGCTGGAGAGGATGTAAAGAAAAAGGAACGTATTTACATATGTGGTGGGAATGTGTATTTGTTCAAAAACTGTGGAAAATGGTGTTTAAAGAGATAAATGATACAGTGGGAATGGAGATTGAAGAGACACCTACAGCGGCATTGCTATCATTATATGGAGATTTAAAATGTAATAAAGAAACAAAAGAATTGATAACGAATTTGCTGACAGCAGCAAGGCTGATCATATCTAGGAACTGGAAGGTACAAGGAGATTATCATGTTGAGGACTGGTATAAAGAGATTTGGGATATTGCTATAAATGATAAATTGACATGTAATATAAAAGTAAGAAGAGGGATAACAAAAACGAACGATTTTGAGGGAATTTGGAAACAGTTCCTAGAATATGTATTATCTAAGGGGAGTGGAAAACCGCCTCCAGAAGAATCAATGAGATTTTGGAAAAAGGAATAGATCCTGGGGGGGTGTGGGGGGGTACACTTTATGTTATGGAATGATGTTAAAATATCAAATTAGAAATGTTATAAGGTTATTCAATTTATGTATTATTATTTTTTCTTGTTGTTGATGTTATTGTAGTATTGTATTAGTGTATCGTTAATCAATAAAAAAATTAAAAAAGAAAAAAAACTATTATCATCTGCAGAGTGCATTATTCAGATTAGAGAAAACAATAATAATAACAAGCTTTTATGTAGCATTTTTCAGAGGTAGGTAGACATTTAGGTCCATTAGAGAGAGAGAAAAAGATCCAAAAAACACGGTAGGATAGTATCTTTATTAGCAATAACTTAAATGTTTCAAAATATAGTGAGTAACCTTGAGTTCTCCAGAACTATTCTTCTTCAGGCAGAATGTTAAACAAAATAGAATAACCAGAGAAGAGGGGAGGGAAGCTACTCACAATACCTTCAGTTCAAAACTATCTTAAGATGGAATGCAGAGGTCAACATAATTTATAAACATGATTTCGGTAATCTTTGCAGAAACTCTTTACGGCAGGCCACAAATGTTATCCATATATTACAGATCATTGGATTGATGGTGGGAGAGATATCTTATATTACGTCCACTGACTGAATTCAAGTACAATTTGACCTAGGAATGTCACCCAGCTGTGTCAAAGGTAAACTTTTAGGAAGTGATAAGTAAGAATTAAAACTGTGACTTCTGAGTGGTGGGAAAGGCACTGGATGTTTAGTTAAGGAGATTTTCACATGTTGAGATGAAGAGGTTTTTATTTGTTTTTTAAAGGTTAGGATAGTACAACAGAGGCAATTTCTTATTAAGGGCAGACGACTTGGTGCCCTGCCACCAGAGCCATTCACTTTCCCTTCCCCAAGGACCCTCCAACTTGTTTCTGCATAGGACAGCAATGTAGATTACCCACAGCTAATTGGTGTGCTGTTGTTGTTGTTGTTATCATTCCCAGGACTGCTAGGCCACAAGAGAGACCAGATGGAAGCAGCAGCCAAAAGGTACATTGCTTCCTTTTTGGGTTTCAATTATATGTGTGTGTTTGTGGGAGAAAGGAGATGCTGCGCATATTATTGGAGCCCAAGGGACTGATGTTTACAAAAGTCTTACAAAGGAGTACAAGAGATCAAATTTAAAAAAACCTGTTGCTCCTACTTTGGCTACATCACTCCTTGAGCTGAAATCACTCTCGCATAGGCCTTCCTCTTTATCACTGTTTCCAGGTCATTTACAGAGGGGAGAGGGGACAGCTATATCAAACACAAGGAGAAAGCCACAGACCAAGCCATTATGTGAAATACCAACTGGATTCTCCCAAGAGCAACACTCTCAACTTGAACTTTACCACAGAAGCAGGGTCCATTGGACATTGGACAGCAACAGCACCCCAGGAGAAATGTGAGCAGATTTTCAGTTGTGAACCTACACTATGAGGGGGAAGTTTCAATTTGAATTTGCAAGATACCATCACTTGTGTTGGACACAGTCCTCAGTTTTTCATGTTATTTTTCCTTTCGTTGCATTTGTTCTTGTAACATTTCAAGTGGGTGGCTGGGAAAGTGCTCACCCAGACATAAAATCTGACATATCAGGATTTCTGTGTGGGGCCATTAGGGTTATCAAGAATTTTCAGTGCACCCCCTTGGTTCTAAAATAGGGGTTATAGAAGGGCCACAGGAGAGAGGACATTTTAAGGGAAGGGTGAATCAACCAATCTTGGTAATCCTTCCCTTCCAAGGATGGGAGAATGTAGCAAACACAACTTTTTCTCACCTTTACTTAAAAAGCTCTGCCTTTTCCGATTGCTTCTGCCATGCTCCTGATCACCCTTCTCTGACTGGGAAACACTTAGAACTTGGACCTATGATGCTGTTTAGAATGCAGGACACAACTAAAACCTGACCGCTGGCTATAATGGCTGGGGCTGCTGAGAATTATACTTCAAAAAATCTGGAGGGCACCAGGTTGCCAACCTCTTTCCTAAGTAATGGGTATGTTTTTTGACCCAAGGTCAGTTCTAGAGTTTCCAACACTGAAGTTGGAAACAATGCCATCTGTCTCCCTCTCAAGCAAATATTTTACTCAGTCTACTCCTTAACCAGTCCAGCGCTTTGATCACTTTCCATGCACTTTTTAGAATTCACTCTGACTTCACAATACCATGGTAATGATGCCTGACTGCATATATCATGGTACCAATGTGGTTAAAACAAATCCTGGAGCTGCGACTATCTAAGGACTTTGCATTCCATAAGCTGACAGGCATCAGCAAGCCCAGGAGAAAAGTGATTTCTGGCAGCCTTCCTTGCACAGACATCATGTCTCTTAGAAACATCAAGATATGCTGAAAGAGGGACAAACATTCTGCTGCCTCCTGTTTGTCAGCCGTTTGCCAATCGCAGCCAGAAAAAATGGATGCTACCACCTAGCTCCCTATTAAGCTCTCTGTTAAAATGTATCAGCAGTCAGCTGTAAAATGGACTCCCCTCCAAGGTGACAGACATTAGCGAAGTTAACAGACTTCAGCTATTTCAGATGTTCTAGGCTTTAAAGTTTTAAATAGACAAGGCTTTTCCTGAATACCTGTTAAAGGACTGAGACGCAGAGGCACATTTGTGTCACAGGCTCCCTCTCCTGGCACAGCATTAGCAATCACCATAGTAGTCTTTCATAATCCATGCACCTTCAACATTGCAATTTCCCACAGTGAAGTTTGTATACAAAAATGTACAATAGCCATGATGCAACATAGCCAAAATTTAAACACAATATCCCAAAATCAAGACCAGAGGACTATAAAGCCTCAAGGTAATTACTCATATTGTGTGCACCTAAAAAGCTAGAAAACCTGATACTACTTAAATATATGGGCACAATTCAGAGATTTTCTGTATAACGCTATTGGAATGAATGCAAGATCTCATTTCAGTGGGATTTACATAGGATTATTATTTATTTATATAGTACCATCAATGTACATAGGAGTTGTTCCTACTGAATTATCCCTTTAAAAAAGGGGGGAAAGTGAACAAAATATCTGGGTTGTAGAATCTTCAGATCTATTGAAATGTTTGAGCATAAGCTACATAAAATGAGAAGCAGAAATTGTTTAAAAAGTAGGGGATTGAAGAACAACATAGGTGTATTCCTTTAGCCTTACTTTTCAGGCACTGGACTTAACAGCATCACATACAAATCTGCTTTATGTTCTCTTGTTTTGCACAACCAATTACTGGACGCATTTATCTTTTTTTCCAGATCAGCATAACAGAATGTATTCAGGACTGATTCTGTAATATGGATATGCATTAAAATATGATAAAATGGTAAGAGGGTACATAAAGTTGTCTTGCAAATTCTATCATCATATTATCATCACACTGCACATTTACTGAGTATGTCTTGGGCAAAGCATGCTCAATAACATCATACATAGCAGGTCTAATTAATAAGTGGTTGAGGGATGCTTCCCTTTCCCTGTTTCAGGAAACAAAATGGGTGCATAGCCTGAAAGGCACAACTAATCTGTCTATCCTGAAAAGTAAGGAGGCTGCAGTATGGGCACCGGCTAACAGGAGGAAAATTGACAACGTTACCCAAAAAAAATCTAAGTCTGGGGTGGTACACAACGGAATCTCAACAAGAGAAAATATAGTATAACCTCTCTGGTTATTTATTACTAAGACAGGTGAATGACTCCTTATCTCCCAGTTTCCTTTCTCTTTCCCTTTGGATATGATTTTGTCTTCTCCTTCCTTAAAAGTTCTCTGTGAAGTGGTTGCTGAAAGGAACATATGATTAATTTTTAATTCCTAAGTGCTGTACTCTAACACTAGTAGTAATATATCCCATCCTCATATGGGAGTAGGGGGGAAAGAGAGAGAGAGGAAAGTAGCCACACTGCGCAGCCTCCAAATAAACTTTAGGAAGCAAAACACTAATGACATCACCAATGCGCATTCTTGGTTGAGTTGAAGATGATAGCCTTGCAAGTGTTTATCGTGTTTTTAATAGGATGTTCAGAAAATGGTACAGGCAGGCAGGAAGACAGGATGTCATAGGCACAAAGATGCCTGCAACACTTACACAACACACATTTGACTCTGCAGTCATAAATGCTAGCTGGGGTGGTGGGGCAAGGACGAAAGGATCACAGAACATAGGAAATTGAGTTCTCAGACCCTCTCATCTCCTGAAATAGCCAGAATCAAAATATATGGGGACAAGAGACACATGAAGAGAAAAGGATACTAGTTTAGGAGTTGCAAAGTGGCAACTCTAAAGGTAAAGTGTGTACTGCCAATTTGTAAAAGTAGAATGAATCCATTTTGCTAGTTTCTGCAATCTGAGATACATCAAATTAATGAATCTATAACATCCTCCTAGCACAAGAACCTTCACTTAAATGCTGATCAAATCTCTTTCAGACTCACAGTAATTACTTCATTGAACTCCTCCTTGTTCAACACTTATAGGAAAGGACTAACTCACATAAAACATATTTGCCTAAGTATTGTACTAACTGTAATTATGCAAAATTTACTTTCAACTTCTAGCACATAAAAATGCATACTACCCATCAATGTAAGGCCACTGTGGCTTCCCCTCCACAACTGATTGCTAATGACAGGCATTTCCAAATACCCTGAACTGATATGAGAAAAGGAACATGTAAGCCTCTTTTCTCCCTGCTGTGTGGTAGATTTCCCAATGCCGTCCCTCCCTCCTGTTGTGCTGAGGGCAAGGGGACAGACTTATCCACCTGCTTTACCATATATTAACAGCTGTCTCTCTCCCAGTGCCCAGGCCCTAACCCTGAAACAAATTCAAACATTTCAGTGATGCAGAGGGTTAGCCGACTGACCTCCGGAAAGCTGCCTACACGTTTCTCTTAGCACTACCTTCCCACTCAGCCAGCCTGGAGCCTGCTTAAGCAGACCCTTCAAGGCCACTGAAGGGGCACCCAGCTAAATTAATTCTTGCTATCTGCCTTATTCTTTACCAGGCCTAGATTCAAACCCTGGTATCTATGTTTAAAGCAACCAGTTCCCCAGCTAAAAAACTAGACTGTTTGACACAATGTAAAAGGCAAAGGGATAAGATAGCCTAATAGAATAAAGAGGAGGCAACGAATAGTTCTGTTCCATTTTCTCTCCCCTCCCCACCCGCTTTTAACGCCTAGGCTTTAGTCCAAAAGGGATTCTGATATTGGAGCCCAGCAGAAAGGGCCGGCAGTGCACAAACTAATCAGCTTCACGTTAAAGAGGTGCCAATACAGTGATGGAAAAGCAAGGGTTGGGGCAGCCAGAGGGGCATCGAGAGGCAGGCTGTACAACTCAAATAAAGATTATTTTGCCAAAAGATGCACTGAGATGAACTGCTCATAAAATATAGAAAAATAATCCTTCCCCATGCCCAGTAAAATCCAAAGTGTAGGAGTATAGCAACCGCTTGGATATAGATATCTACAGACCCAAGTAGCTTCTGAACTGCGACAGAAGTATGCAGAAAGGTACAAGAGATCTTGCCATTGTAAGCTAAGGGATACTAGGAGTACATTAACTGGCATGTGCCAAAGGACTACGTTTCCAACTTTCAAGACAGAGATGCCTAATCCCATTCTAAATTGAGCTAAACTCTTAGCCTCATTGAGGGTTTTAACAGCATGTTCTGTTTGCAACTTGTAATTCACCTGATGAATTACTTCCGTTTATAGGATTTGAGTTTAAATATGTTTTAACCCTTGAACAAAATGAAATTGTTACCAAAAAATGACACACAATTTCTATTTTTTATCTGAATAATATGGATGTCTTATATACATTAATCAAAAACCCAGAACAATGAAGTGAGATGATCTCAACAATATTGCACAGATAATAATAATAATAATAAATTTATTTGTTATCCGCCTCTCCCTCTGGATCGAGGCGTGGTACAACACAAATAAAAACACCATAAAATACATACAACTAATTCAAACGTTTAAAACCAGTGCATCATTAAAAGCAGCACACCATTAAAAAAGATGAAAAGTGAATGTCAGAAAGATTCCAAACTAATAAAAAAAAAAACCAAAAAACAAGCTAATTTCTTTTAAAAATAAAATAAAAAATTAACCACTGATTTTAGGCTATTATTATTATTATTAATAATAATAATAATAATAATAATTGCATTTTTATACCGCCCAATAGCCGAAGCTCCCTGGGCGGTTCACAAAAACTAAAACAATTCAAAGTATAAAACAAACAGTATAAAAACATGATATAAAATACACATTAAAATGGATTAAAACATACCATACATGATTAAAACGTCTTTAAAACATCCTGAAAACATTCTGAAAACATTCTAAAATTTCACTGGATAGGCCTGCCTGAATAGATCAGTCTTTATTGCTTTTTTAAATTCTAAAAGACTGTCAAGTTGACGAATCTCCTCCGGCAGGCTATTCCACAGTCTGGGAGCAGCAGAAGAAAAGGTCCTCTGGGTAACAGTTGTTAATCTAGTTTTTGCTAGCTGAAGTGGATTCTTCCCAGAGGACCTGAGTGTGCGGGGCAGATTGTACGGGAGAAGGTGATCCCGCAGGTAGCCTGGACCCAAACCATGTAGGGCTTTAAAGGTAATAACCAACATTTTGTACTTTGCCCGGAAACTAATCGGCAGTCAGTGAAGAGATTTTAAAACTGGTGTAATGTGGTCACCCTTAGGTGTACCAGTGACCAGCCTGGCTGCGATATTTTGGACTAATTGAAGTTTCCGGACTAGGCACAGAGGTAATCCCATGTAGAACACATTACAGAAGTCGAGCCTCGAAGTTACCAGTGCGTGCACGACCGTCTTTAGGTCTTCCAACTCTAGGAAGGGGCGCAGCTGCCGTATCAGCCGAAGCTGATAGTAGACACTCTTGGCCGTCGCATCTATCTGGGCTGTCATTTGGAGCGACGGATCCAGAAGCTCCCCCAAGCTGCGAACACAGTCTTTCAGAGGGAGTGTAACCCCATCCAGAACCGGTTGACACACCTCCAAAACCAGGTTGTGGCCTTTGACAGCGAGCACCTCCGTCTTGTCTGGATTCAGCTTCAGTTTGTTTTTCCTCATCCAGCCCATTACCGCCTCCAAGCTTTCATTCAGAGGAGACACACTATCCTTAGCTGACGCTGTTGTCGAAGGCATAGAGAAATATATTTGGGTGTCATCAGCATACTGATAGCACCCCGCCCCATGCCTCCAGATGATCTCTCCCAGCGGTTTCATGTAAATATTAAATAGCATTGGGGAAAGGATGGCACCTTGCGGTACACCGCACAGCAGCTCCTTTTTTGAGGAGCAGCTATCCCCAAGCATCACCATCTGGAACCTGCCCGAGAGGTAGGACTGGAACCACCAAAGGACAGTGCCCCCGATTCCCAATCCCCTCAGGCGATCCAGAAGGATACCATGGTCAATGGTATCAAAAACCGCTGAGAGGTCCAAGAGTACCAGCAGGGACACACTCCCCCTGTCAATAGTCAAGCGTAGATCATCCGCTAAGGGGACCATAGCGGTCTCAACTCTGTATCCTGCTCTGAAGGCGGTTTGAAATGGGTCTAGAAAATCTTTTAGCTGTAACAAGAACCCTCTTGTAAATACATTTACTAGACAAAGCTCTTAGACTAACTACATATGAAGAGTCTTATGTAGGACTCTTCAGGTTATTTCACATTAATTTTCAACACTGAAATTTATCTCAACTCCTGGATCTGTCATCTGGCCATTCTATGGAAAGGTGGGGTACAAATATTTTTAAAAAATAAATCTTTACCTGTATCTATAGGTAGATAGATATCTTCTCCTCCATATACACATAAGACATGGACTAGTACCAACAGGCACACTGTATTGAAATCCCCGAGATGAACATAAAAACATAAGAAGAGCCCTGCTGGATCAGACCAAGCACTCATCTAGTCCAGCACTCTGTTCACACAGCGGCCAAACAGCCGTCGACCAGGGACCAACAAAGCAGAACATAGTGCAACAGCACCCTCCCACCTGTATTCCCCAGCAACTGGTTCACACAGGCTTACTGCCTCGAATACTGGAGGTAGCACATAACCATCAGAGCTAGTAGCCGTGGATAGCCTTCGCCTCCAGGAATTTATCCAAGCCCCTTTTAAAGCCATCCAAATTGGTGGCCATCACTATATCTTGTAGTAGCAAGTTCCATAAATTATCTGCTGTGTGAAGAAGTACTTCCTTTTATTTGTCCTGGATCTCCCACCAATCAGCTTCATGGGATGACCCCTTTGGGTTCTAGTATTTTGAGAGAGGGAGAAAAATGTCTCCCTGTCCACATTCTCCATACCATGCATAATTTTGTACACCTCTATCATGTCTCCCTTTAGCCTTTTTTCCAAGCTAAACAATCCCAGTTTTTGGAACCTTCTTTCATAAGGGAGATGCTCCAGCCCCTTAATCGTTTTAGTTGCCCTTTTCTGCACTTTTCCCAGCTCTATGATATCCCAGCTCTATGATATTTAGGTGTGGTGACCAGAACTGTACAAAGCATTCTAAGTGTAGCCGCACCATAGATTTGCATAAAGGTAGTATGATACTAGCAGTTCTATTCTCAATTCCTTTTCTTATAATGCCTAACATGGAGTTTGTGTTCTTTACAGCTGCTGCACACTGGGTTGACATTTTCCTTGAGCTGTCCATCACAATCCCAA
Organism: Elgaria multicarinata webbii; assembly: GCF_023053635.1. Classification (NCBI taxonomy): domain Eukaryota; kingdom Metazoa; phylum Chordata; class Lepidosauria; order Squamata; family Anguidae; genus Elgaria; species Elgaria multicarinata. Next base: position 14,349,239 of record NC_086187.1, on the reverse strand, counting down.
GATCTCTTTCTTGTTGGGTCACCGCCAGCTCAGATCCCATTAGGTTATACTTGAAGTTGGGGGGGGGGGGGTGCAACTATAGCAAGCAAAAACTAAAAGAATTCCCTCCCGTGGCTGGCTTTGTGTCAATCACATAGCTCCCAACCTCAATGTAACTTGCCTGAAAGATGTTAGGTTCCTTTGACCAGGTCCTTGCACAGCTCTTCTGGCCAATTTTAGAACTGTGTTAGAATCCCTGATCTACAGTAGCTCAGATGTAGATTAGTATATGCAAGTCATCCCAGTCAATGGCTTATGAGTTGCAGTAGATAATTGACTCCATTGCCTTAACCAGCATTTTGCATCTAGATCTTGTTCCACCGCACTGCTATTTTGGCTGTGGTTGGACTTTGGGCCCCACAAGCTTGAAGTCTACCTACTTCTGCTACATAGCATGGATGTCATCCTTATTCTCCCCACTGATGGTCATTATTACCCCTTTGCTCCCCCAAACTGTATTTTGTGGAATCATCTCTGCAGAACCGAAAAGATAAGGAAGACTAGGCAGTGTAGAACTATGCTCAGACCTGAGGAGCTTCCAAATACATGGTTTCCTAGCCACTGCTGCCTCCCACCCCCATTTCATGAATGAGGCAGGGAAATTGCATAGTAAAAGCCTCATCTGGAATCTGATGTGCTTGATAAATATGAGTAACGTGGCATTTCCAGGAGTACCATGCTGGTAGCTGTCTCCAAATTATTTTTGCGAGCAACCTAAGAGCGTAAAAACATTGACAAGGCCAGAAGCCGCACAAGTCTGGCAGGAAGTGATTTACTATCATATCAAATCCTCATCTCCTTCAAAACAAGCTTGGCAAAGTTGTATCATTGTGGCTTCCAAGCACAAATGCACACACTTGGGCTGCCTCCTAAGTCTTGAGCCTCCCTCATTAAAGACACTTTTCTTTAGCCTTGCATTCTGCAACCCAATATTTGCTTACAAAGGACAACAGTGTTTTTGCAAAACAAGGATTTATTTTTGCATCTTGAACCAAAAGGTCCTTCAGAAGGAGAGGTGGAGTGTATTAGCCAAATAAATAAAAAAAGTAAGAGGGAGAGGAGAAGAGGGGAAAGCGGGACAGCTGAGACTGACTTTTCAAACATGGTTTTATACTGATGCAGCAAGCAAAGTGTAGGCAGAATTTGCATTTAGAAGCATGGGGGTGCTGGAAGCAAAATAATGTATTAAAAAAGCAGTAGTGGGGAAGGAAATGTGAGATGGGTGACTACATTTTACCAGTCAAGAATGGGTGGTTTTTCTACTACATGCTTGGAGCTGGGTGCTATAGAGCATGTGACCTTCTGGGAAGTTCTGCGTTTAACACCGGTGTAAGATGCTGAATGAACGGTTATATTATTCACCGAAAAGAGCTGGGTGCCTGCCAGCCGGCTCAGGCCTCTATCATTTTTTTTCTTGCCTTCTAAAAGAAAGACAAAAAGGCCCATGAATGAATGTGAGTGATGGAGGAGGAGATGGAGCAGGAGGAGGAGGGAGGGATCTCTAAAAGACTGAAAAGAATCCCTCTTCTTTAGACAAAAAGAAGAAAAAACTTTAACCATTTGGAAACTAACACAATTAGAAGGGTGACTGGCCTGCTTAATGTATTTGTGATTAGAGGGCAGTGAGAACCATTACCCGTTTTTTAATCAAGCGAGGCTGAGAACCTGCTGAATTATTATTCAAGCAAATGTAGACAAGCAACACAGCACTACCAACATTCCCTTGATCCACATGGCGAAGAGACAAATATGAACGCCAAAAGAATTCAAAGTCATTATTATGAATCAACAGCCACTATCATAATAATAGCATTGTAAAGACCGCGCAAACATCATGCAAGCAACGCACTAGGAGTGGAGCTGTCTTGAAGAACTGTCACTAGCTTCCACTCTTGCTGCTCTCAGAATGTGGTCTCTGGCCCATACTGACTCCAATCTTATTTTATGCATGAGTTGTGCAAAATCAATATGGGGAGGGAGATTGCTGGGGGGAGTTTAGTTCTGAAATGCAGAGCAGGCTTGCTTTGCATGACTAAATCACTCACTTACATGTGAAGCTGAATGTCAACTGCAGTGAAGGAGAAAGGCAAAGAATACCACCATCTACACAAATCGTTGTTGCACTATCTTACATATCAGTAGTGAAACAATTCCTCAAATGCCTATCGTTATGAAGCCAAAATGGCACTATCCATGCACAAGAGGGAGATATTAGCAGGTTTGGTCAGAATCCCAGGATATGCAAAGTACAAGAAGATACATTATACATTTCTACGCCCTTAACAAAGGACTTAAAGCAGACATGAAATGCAAATAAGCAGAAGCTCCCTGTGTGTGCATTTTAATTCTGATCATTTTAAGGGCAGAGGAGGCATTTAAAAAGCCTGTAACTACTAAAGCCACACGTTCATCGCTTTCATGGATGAAGTCAGGTTCTGTGAGTAAACTGGTATAGAAAGCTAATGTACAACTAGAAAAACAGTCAGACGATCATTCAAGAATTCAAAGCCAGAGAACCATTCTTAGGTTTTTTTTTAAATGCACAGAGAACACATCTATTCAGGATCTGGGTTAGCAAAGAAAAGCTGGAAACAGAGCAAGGTAGCCAAAAGCTAATAACGTGTGATGCAGAAAGGCGTTTAATTGTTTTACTATGAAATTTCTAAAATGGAATAAACAACATTTAGGATGGGATTCACCTGACAATCATAGGTGAACTGTTCTATGACTTTTATATGATATTTATTTATTGAGGGTCCTGGGAGGTTGATTGATCAGGCAGTTCTGTGAAAATGTGACAATGGTAACATAAGCTCAGAAAATCACAGCAGTAATTCAGCTGTTTCAAACTAGAATGATTAAAACTGATGATAGATTATCACCAAAGATTGTCCAGAGTTTTGCTTTTGTCTTCTATGATATTAATTTAGATGCCTTTTCATGTATGAAAAAAGGATGTTTACAACAACTCTGTTTGGATAACAAGCTCTTAACCTCTAGATCACATCAAAATAGGGAGACAGCAACTTAACTAGCTTTTGCTTTAGGCTAGCTGCTGTTCAGATATTGAAGGTTCAATCCAGTTCATCAGTTTGGCTTGCTTGAGCAACTAACCATTTCAAATGGCTATCTACATTACTAAAAAGAGACTGTGTGTGCCAAGAACTGTGTGTGACAACAGTAAACTGTTTAGTTTTAATGAGCAACATTCCACTTCAAACAAAAAAATTCTGTGACTTGAGCAGCTTATTATCCAATGAAATTGCACTTGGTGATAAAATTACACCATACATGTCTGAAGCCAACACTGTCTCACTAAAAAAAGGCCATGAAAGTCTAGAAACACAGAGCTATGATGTAATGCTTTATAATATAGACATGAGTCTTAAGCCTAATATATTTAAGACTTATATGAAATTCATCAGTTCAGTTTCTCATTCAGATGCTAAATGGAGCTTGATGACAGGATTCAAAACAATTTTAGATACACCAAATGATGAATAGGAAATTACTGCATGCGACTCAGCCAGAACATAAGTCAATGGATCCAGAAGAACATGGGCTGGGATAAAAGTCTCTGTGGCTTCACAGGATATACTGTAGGTGGTGTTACCAACATGCAATTGACTAACTCAAACCTTCCAGAAGTTATTTCATTATAGCCCAGCCAAGAAAAGAGTAAGTACTAGAAACAACATCTTCTGTAGTACAAGAAGATGATGATGATGATGATGATGATGATGATGATGATGATGATGATAATAATAATAATAATAATAATAATAATAATACATTTATTTGTTACTCGCCTCTCCCTCTGGATCGAGGCGTGGTACAACACAAATAAAAACACCATAAAATACATAAAACTAATTCAAATGTTTAAAACCAGTGCATCATTAAAAGCAGCACACCATTAAAAAGGCATCTTAAACAGTCCTTAAATAGTCTTTGAAAGTTTATTCTATCGGCGTAGATATACGGGAACAAGTAGTTCAAGGCAAAATAAACCAACAGATTTATTCTAGAGCTGCGAAAATGTTTAAGCAAACTCTCTGAAGAAAGGGCAGTTAATACAGAAAAGTTTTTTGGTTTTGTTTTAAATCCCAGCAGTACCATGTGACTTGTTACCTACAGTGCATCAGTTTTCTCCTCCATGGATCTTCTTTCACAACAATCAAGCAATTGCCAGAACCTCCTTTGCCATTTAATTCTGTTTTCCTTGACCCTGTTCAGACAACACGTTAAGCCACGGTGGTTCAACATTTTGAACTAAACATTATGGCTTAAGGTATCAGGTGAACCATACCTTATTATGTCATGTGAACCATTCCTAACCATGTTGGCTACATAACCACGGTTTAAACATGCTCACTAACCATTTGCTGCAAAAGGGTTAGCAGCCTAACCATGGCTTAGCGTGTTGCCTGCTATTAATCTGAATAAAAATGCAACTGACAATCTTTGTCTGAAAACCTCAAATTTTAATTAGTTATTCTGAAGATGCGTTTTCTTCAATAAAGCTGGCATTATTAGGATTCAGGTTTTCAAGTCATGGAACCTGCTTTTCCTCCAGGACATTCTTAATAGAAATTAACACTGGAAACATATAACAGGGTATAACAGGGGTCCCCAAAATTTGTGGGTCTGTGGGCACATTAGGAATTTTGAAAAAGTGTCCTGGGCACCACCATAGATTTGCTGCTGTTGGGGGAATGGGAGCCAATCACAAAACCGTTAAGAGCGTTCTCCCCTTGTGTGTATGTGTGTGTTCGCGCATATGCACGGCAAGCATATGCATCTTGTGTGTGAGCTCTCTCTCTCTCTCTCTCTGCATCCCCATGCAAGGGAATGGAGCAATTTCTTTATTTATTTGCATGGGGTGTGGAGAAGCTCCCCCACTGAAAATCAGCTGGAGTGTGGGAGAAACCCTTCACTGCCATGGACCATGTTGCCCCCAAGAGTCCTTGGCAAAGGTTGGCTTCTACTCACCTTCAGCCATTTTCAGCAGGGAAAGGTCTTTCCCCCTCCATATTCAATCAATGGGAGGAATTACTCCATTAACGTGAATAGGGAAGGAGAAAGCCACCCCTTCAAAAATCACGTGAGGTGGGCAGAAATGTGCCCTCAGCCAAGGACCCTATTGCACCAAGAGTCTTTGGTGGTGCAGACTTATATCCCCCTCCAGCTTTTTTTCTCAGGACACCTGCCTTGCCCACAGGGCCGGTGCCAGACTATTTTGCACCCTAGGCAAGGCGAGCTATTTGCACTCCCCCCAAAAATTGCCAACTTTGATTCAGGCGTTCAGAGTTTCTGAACTATTATATTTTCCTGTTATTATTATTTTTTCTTAAAACGGCTAATTTGTATAAAACTTTGACCCTTAAAGGGCAGTACTGCGCCCCTCTGAGGTCTTTGCCCTAGGCAGCTGCCTAGTTTGCTTAATTGTAGCGCCAGCCCTGCTTGCCCATAACAGTGAATGAAGAAATCTCTCCATCTATTTGCAGACAGGGCAAAAAGCTTGGCAGGTGCATCAGCCTGGCCCTGTGGGCACCACATTAGAGAACACAGATATATGTGTTATCATCCTAAAAAACTGTGAACTTTTGTGTTTTATATTACTAACATTCCTTCTGGTTTATAAATGTATTGCATTTATATCCCTCCTTTCCTCATGATTCTCTACCACCTTTTTTTTTTCATCCTCTCAACAAGCCTGTGAGGTATGTCAGGAAATAGTGCTACAAAATAGAGACTGGCCCAAGGTCATCCAGAAAGCTTCAGGCTGAGTTGGGATTTGAACCTGTATCTCTTTGGTACTAGTCTGGCACTCCAACCCAGGGTTAAGCAAACCTGTGCTCTCCGGATTTGTTTGGGACTACAAATCACATAATCTCTGGCCATTCACCATGTTGGCTGAGGTAATGGGAGTTGTAGTCCAAAACATCTTGGGGGCACTATATGTCTACCCCTGCTCTAATCACTACACCAGACTAGCTCTTATTTATGCAATTTTATTTAGTTTGTGGACAACTTGTTGCTGTTGCTGTTTTATCCCCTTCAACAGCAGCGTGCATCCTTCCCAATATGTCTAAATAGCCCTTTCTAGATTCTTGAAATTTCAGTCATCATATGTTATCATTACTATTCCTGTAATTCTTCTAAAACTTAGCAATTATTATGTTGAAATATGGCTCAGGTGCAAAACTATCATTTGCCACAATTTATGAAACTCCAAATAACATATAAAATGTCATCTGAGCCAGACTCTTTAACTTTGCCTGTCAAAATTCATGCTTTGCATTTAATGATGAGAATACATTTTGCTGATGAAACTCAGTTCCCAGCTTAGCTAATATTTACACAAAGCTATGTTTAGTTTTTATAACTTATTTCAATTACACAGAAGTATGCACTGACATTTTCTGGCTTTGCAGATGCAATCAAAATTAACCTAACACAGTAGGTTGCCCTAATTCTTCTTGCAAGCTCTATAATTGAATCAAGGCTATGTGTATTCTTAATGTATTCATCATATACATTTTAAAATGTAAAATGTGGCCACTGCTATAGAAGGACCGTTGCTTTCATTTAGAGTTGTTAGCTGACGAACAGGGTAACAACACTTTAAATAAATAAATGCTCCCTAAACATTGTATGATTTCACTTTTAAGCCTGTTCTACATGACCCCACATCAAGATTCCCCACATACCCAATATTCGTGAAGTGATCTAGATGAAGTGTATGCCGATTTTGCTTAACAATAAAGTATAGGATAGACCTAACACTTATTAAAGCTTCAGAGATTAGATAATAATACTACTAAGCAAGTACAAGCCATAAAATGAAGGGATTTCAATACGCCATAAAAGTATCTAGAGAGATAGGTTTTTTTCTGGGTTTGAGACAGAAAAGAACTTCTGAGAATACAGCAGACTTCCCGTCCCTACACCCCCATTTTCTTCCTCACCAAGGAAAAGAAGCACCTCATTTTTCTTGCTGGAGTTACATATCTCAAATGTGCACCTCAAATATATCCTGAATCATAGTTTGGGTTCAAGAAACAAACATGAAACCATTTACAAGAACAGAGCACAAGTGCAATTGTTTTCCAAGATATGATCTCTCTAATCCTTTCACATGAATTTTCCATACACCTTTTTGTTCTGCTTTTAATAAATGTACGAAAACCTAACATGAGCATCTCTCCCTATAACAGCCTGCCCATAACTTATGATCATCAAGGGAGGCTCCCAGTACTTTAGGTATATTAGTTAAAAACAAGGAAGACAGCTTTCTATAATGTGGCACCCCAATTACGCAACTGATTTGATGCTAGCTTTTCGTTCGCCAAGAGATTTTAATTTTAATTGATTGGTATGATTTATCTGATCTTCTGTATTTGGTTAATGTTCTGCTTGATTGTGATTCTACTGTTGTAGTATTTTTAATAGTATTTTGTGTGATGGTAATTATTCTTTTATACACCACTGTAGTATCCACAATGATGAAATGCAGTTCTAACTTGTTTTAATAAATATATAATAAATCTGACACCTTACTTTCAAACCTAACTTCTTGTTAAGATGTATAGATGGTTACATATTTCAATCATCTAGATCCCCGTAATGATTTCTACACTCCTTTAAGAATGCTGCAAAGGATGACTGGGCTTCTGTACTTTTAATAGCTGTATAGAATAGGGAGTTTCAATGAGTGTTGCGGTTCTCATCTGTACCTGACTAAAAAAGTAACAAATTTGCTGCAGTTTCAATAAAACTTTTGAGAGGTATTGCTTTACTAGACTGTCATTTGGATTGTGTTCAGCTTCCAAAGTCTTTCACTAAAACTTATAACAAACTTTTGGGGGAACTGAGTTTTTATGATATTAAGATATGGGGATGAACACAATCAGAGATTACAGGAAGCTCTGAAAAGAGCTTGTGGAGAAGATCTAAAATTGAAAAGACAAAAGTGTAGATTTAGTTCAGAAAAGTTAAGAGTGGGATGACTTCCTGGAGGAGAAGGCTACCAATGGCTACTAATCCTGATAGCTATGTGCTATCTCCAGTACCTGAGGCAGTAAGCCTAGATACACCAGTTGCTGGAGGACACTGGTGGGAGGGTGCTGTTTCACCCGTGTCCTGCTTGTGGGTTTCAGCTGGATGGCCACCGTGTGAACAGAGTGCTGGACTAGATGGACCCTTGGTCCGATCAAGCATGGCTGTTCTTATGTTCTTAACTGAAGTACATTGATTGTAGAAGAGTCCAAGCAATCACTAATATACCAACCACAGATAGTGGGCTTTCATAAATGTATGAGCATAACAAAATTGGTTGGAAAAATTGTCCCTAGTTTAGCCCATCATGCAATCCATCTTAGGGCCATGTTATGTAAAATGGTCGGTGGAGCTGGGAGGCCCAATCATAACAATAAGTTTGAAAACCTTAAAAACAGCTAAAGATCCCAGCTTTTCTGCAATTTTATGACAGCAAACAGCAAACCATGTTGTGACCTGATGCTTCTAAGTGTGGTCTAGGATCAACATTGCTACAGAAATAGGATCACTGGAGACCCACAGCACATGTTTCAACAGCCTTAGCAAAAACTGAGTGCCAATATGCTTCAATTAAAAAAAGGCTTAGCAATAATGTTTGAACACAAAAAAGAAATGCTTTCATATATGGCAGACCAAAACTGGCAAAGACAGACCACCATTTTGCAATGGTGAGCATTGTAAAATGACGTATCAGTGCTGGGTTCTTGGCAGCAATCTTGAAGTAAGCCTTAGGAAAATAGGATCCTGCCTTATACTGAATCAGACCATTGGTCCAGCTAGCTTGCACTGGCAGCATTGACTGGCAACAGTTCTCCAGGGTTTCGGGAAGAGTTTTTTCCTAGTCATACCTGGAGAAGCCAGAGATTGAACCAGGGAACTTATGCATACAACACATGTGCTCTACTACTGAACTATCACCCCTCCCCTAAGCACGGAGCAAGAAAACATGGGAGAAGTCGAAGAGATAAAATTGTACCTTGATACATAGGCCCCGAGAAACAAAACATGCATGTATACACCCTCAAGAAGTGAGAGGCACCTTGAGGATCTCTCTTGCTTCCACAGTTATATATACCATTAAACCTAAAATGTTTCACCATGGGGTTCCCCATATACAAGATAAGCTGACAGGCAAGCTAAGTGCCACTTTCCAAGCATCTAGCACTTGGTTCGTTACAGCTCTCAGGTATTTTCTTCGCTGAAACTAAACTTGCAAATTGATATCCTCAAAGATTTATGAAGTGGTGAAGAATAGTGGGGAGAGGGAGTGTAGCACTCAATACAGAGTTTGCGAAGCCCTGTGACACATTCAAAAAGTTATCTGAGAAAAGGGAAGGAGAGTTGATGAGAAAGCCTACTAAGGTGGGCTAGAGTTTAGGAGGGGAGGAGTGATGGAGTTGTCACGGAGGTGAAACGAAAAACTGCTCTTACTTCCAAAACAAGCTATTTCACCTAAAATGTTATAGAACCATTTTTCACCCTGATGGCACCTGCATGTATCTGCCAAGTATTAAAGATATCCATGACATGAAAGAATGATAAAATTGTTAGTCTCAACAAAGGTAGCAAAAACTAATCCTTCATTACAAATTCAGCGAGGCTATTTCTGCTGCCACTCCAATGTGCAGCCACATAATTTATTTCTGAGGAAAAGGCTATCTATCTATAAATATAAACAACCACAAATTTAATTGAATATTATACACACGCACACTTATTACAATATCCTTGTTCCTAGGGGAAACACTACATGCTAACACACTCGCCAAGTTTCAGCACCAGACCTCCAGATCAGAATGTTCTGGTTCCAAAGGTTTCTGGTTCACCTCTTTTAGGATGTTAAGCAAGGTGAAAGCCTGATACAAATACTTTTCTATCTACTAAGCACTATATCTTCCCAATAAATATCCAAACTATTATTATGTAAACAACATAATTGGCTGCAGAGTGAAATAGTTGTTTATGCTTTTATTTACTTTATAAAGGCCAAAGAAAGTATTTAAGATATGATTCTCTGGTATCAGTTAAAAAACTAAACATGGCCAAAGTCCAGAGGGAGACACATCAAAGCAAACCTGCCACAACTACTGATCCTAAATATTTTAGAGAAATTTATTGATATGGCCACAGTGTAGTCCAATAACATGTAGAATCTGCTTGGAGATCCTTTGGACCACAAGGCAGGGCACAAAACATTGTACATACATACATGATTAATGTTTCATTCTTGCATTCTGAATTAACTGTAGAAATTATTTAAATGCATGCAATTTTTGAAAGCTCAAAACATTTCAAACCAATGGAAACAGTGAGGGGGAACATTGGCTTTGATCCTCACAAATTGGCTCGGGTAGGTTTTGAATCTGACACCAACTCCCTAACTCTCCCCCTCTCTGGTGTCATGCTGCATGCTGAGAATGCTTTTGCTTAACTGAGAACATATCATCTTCTGAGGAACACGGACTGGATAACTAGTCTCTCGGCAGCCTGGGAGACGGAAGTCTGCAACTCCTGCCAAACCTTCCTTCAGCCAATCCAAGGACACTCTAATGCCTCTGAAGAAACAGCCCCACATAAGGTTTCAAAAGCTAAACATTCTCCTTGTTAAGGAGAAAGTTCATCAGATTCTCGTTCTATTCTATCCTGGGGGGGGGGGGAATCTCCATCCCTAAACCACTCACATTTCTAACACTGACAAGACGTGTCTCCAGGCTGGTATCTGCAGAATCTATAAAACATCTGTACCATACTAGTAATCTGCTTCCCAAATGCTAACTACCTCAAAACGGACGTGGAAGAGGATGAAGCCTCTTCTTTTAAGCTCTTATCAGTTGCAACATCATTTTGGAAGCTCTTGGGTGCATTTGGAAGAAGCTATGGGGAGGAACTATAGAGAGAGCAGAGAAAACAAAACACATCTCAATGAAATCACTCAAGTTTAGAGAGAAGCCTCAGATGACAGTTTCTATATTAGGCAGGTTCAAATAAAGAAAGAGAAAAGAGAGGTAGAAAAATACTGAATAATTTAATACCTTGTGTTTTCAGAGTCAGGACTTTTCTCAATATAAAACTCTCCCCTAATTATGCTACTGATAGACAGTTCTAAACAGAAAGTTGGACTTACAATGAAGTGTCCTTCTGGTCAGCCAATGGCAGATCTGGCAGGAAGAAGTTAATCCTTCTCCTCCATAAGAAATCAGGGCTACAATATTGATACATATCCCCCTGTGAGAGAAGAACACCCACACACCCACACACTTGCAGGACTTGACTTCAGCTATACCAACTTTCCATTCTCAGTCGTGAAGGGTGAAGCTGACAGGAATGGGATGTCCAATAGCAGTATCCCCAAAATGGGGTGGAAGAGCAAAGGTTACAATGCCCTCTGTAACATCCAACATCCAAAGGATGCATCCACCAAAGCATATTTATTAAGCCCATAGTATCAGATAAAGGCTTTGTCCAGAGTTCTCAGTATGGCAGTACCGAGCATGTTATGGTACTATGGTGTGCACACACTCTCTTCCCACCATATATAGTTTCTCTTCCTGGAGAATGTATTAAGCTAAAATATTTGGAGTTGTGCTTCTGAGTGTTTCTAGAATATCTAGTTTCCTTGGTTTTAAATACAAAAAGATTGCAAGCCATGTACCATAGACATTTACTTTGGTGTCTCTAATATATATCAGCAACATTAGGTTATATAACATATAGTTCTAATCCAGTTTTCAACCTTGAACATAGTATATGCAAGTCAATATACTGGAATTCAACAACAATTTTCCTGTTGTTTAATCTTCCGTTTGCCATTAGTTGTAAGAATATAAGACAAGCCCTGCTGGATCAGGCCAAAGGTCCATCCAGTCTAGGATCGTGCTTCCCACAATGGCCAACCAGAAGCTTCTGGGATGCTCACAAGTAAGACAAAAGCCCTGCCCTACCATTGCTCTCCAGGATTTGATATTCAGTGGCATACTACCCCTGAACATGCATGACCCATATAGCTATCATGTCTATTAGCTACAGACAGACTTACATGAACTTGCCTAATCCCTTTCTAAAGCCATGTAACTTAGTGGCCAGCACCAAATTTTATGGCAGAAAGTTCCATCTGTGGATGATAATTGCTTAAGAAACCAAGATATATTGCCAAGGGAAATAAATCGCAAAAAAAATATAGAACCACCACAATTATGGTTTCCACCACAAGGAATTAATTGTACTGATTTTCTGGCCTGTGCATCCTAATGCAATAAAAGTACTCCATTCTTACATCAGAATGGAGAAATAACAGATTCATGGCTTCCTAAAGCAAGCAACAAGCATGCACACAGGTTAGATTCAAGTCATTGCTATGCAAAACAACACTGACCAGCAAAAATAATGAGTGAGGGGATATCAAGTAATGGATCCTTTCTGATTTAAGCCATGGGGCTTCACCTACAGTACACTAGTTGCTGGGGAACATGAGTGGGAGGGTGCTGTTGCACTCATGTCCTGCTTGTCTGTTTCGACTGAGCAGCTGGTTGTATGAACAGAATGTTGGACTGGATGAATCCTTGGTCTGATCCAGCATAGCTCTTCTTACATGCTTACAGTAGGAACATTCATTTTAACACCCGCAGAAACTTGTATATATCATTGGCGGCAGGGCCCTCTCTCATCACCCACTGCCCTGCTTATTAACATGATAAATTGATAATGTTTTTGTTTACAAAAAGCACTCTGGAGCTCTACTATATGAGAGACATTTTCTAACTGGACTATCAGTCAGAGAATTTTTTATAAGTCAGTTTTTCATTTTATGTTCCTCTTCCAGAAGGGTCACTTTTTCTGTGTACGTACAAACAAGTCCAAGAGGCAACAAACAAGTCACCATTTTGAATTGCATGCTAAGATAAGCTCCGGCTATTGGGCGGTATAGAAATGTAATAAATAAATAAATAAATAAGGCACTGAACGCATCAAATATTTGATAATCACACATTTCTTTTATAGCCCCTTCCAACTAATGCATGGGAAGCTGACTTATATCAGGTCAGATTATTATCCACACAGACTAGTATTGTCTAACCTGACTGCAGACACTATACAGGGTCTCCGACATGGCTACCAGAACTTTTTAACTAGAAATGCCACAGGTTGAACTCTAGAACTTCTTCTTGCAATGCATGCGCTCTCCCACTGAGCTAGAGTCCTTTCCCTATGATTCCAATAAGATTACTTTGAGAAGATATCTTTACAGTAGGCAAAAATTGAAAGGGACATTCCTGTGACCATACATCTAGTATCCCCAAGATAAAGACACAGACACAAGAAACTGGAGATCGTGATTAAGCTGTTTCCCAACTCATTTTGCCACACTGCGCTCCTCTAATAAGTTGAGTTAATATATATATACTTTTTAAAAACTGCCTTTTAAAAAATTCTTAAACAAGCAGTAGCAAATCCCAACGAAGACCACAATGGCAACATTAGTCTCCCTTGGGGAAAGGCGGGGCGGGGGGGGGAGGTGGAATCATTCAATAGCTAAATGAATTCAATTTACTAATTAAGAAGGGAGGTGGAGGAAGGTTATAAGGAGGTGGACTTTGTTATTCACTTCCCTCCAATTAACATTCCATTGGCACTGCACCACTTTCTAGGAACAATAATCTTTTCCGAGGAGCTGTACAGGGGGCCGGGAGGGAGGGGGTACTCAGAAGTGAGATGAGCCATAAAAGAGTCACATCCAAGTCGTCTCAGAGGCAGAGATCATGTATTACAGAAGCTATTAAACAAAACTAGTAAGAAGTTTGCAGACTGCACTTTCAACCGAAATAAAATATTCACAATTCTTGTGGAAATTTGACTTCACAGCTGATCTAAACATTTTGCAAGCAAGAAAAGAAAAGAAAAGAAAAGAAAAGAAAACTACCTTTCTTTCCCTGCCCTCACCCAATGATTTGTCTTTTTGAAGTCTTCGTCATAGCATGGTTAAAGATATTGAGAGCAGATCTGCAACTGGCTGAAAGGAGGAATTCTTTAACATGGCTCAGCTGATTTATAAGCCACAAAGCATGTTTTTAGCATGCATGTGTCATTCTAGGTGCTAAATTCAATCTGCAAGGGGGGAACTAGTTGGATGATTTACAAAAAGGTAAAGGGTTACTTGAAATGGTCATCACTCCAAAAATTACAATTAGTGAAGAGAAAGTCATTTTTCTGGTTTGTCGCTCTGTGGGCACACCTCTATTAAAGAAAAAATGTATACATACATAGTTGGGTTCATTCAGGAAATCCTTGAGCCCTTTGTGGTGAAGTGCCTGCCACTCAAAGACAGAAAATCACTCATTAATTCTTTTTTCCAGAATGAAACCCTCTTGTTCTTGTCAATCACTTTGGACTTCAACAAGATTATAACACATTTTAAAATCACATTATGTTCTCACAGTTTCAAAAATGACAGCCTTCTTCTTTCCCTAGATATGCTAGAGAGGATTCTCTTGGAGTAATCCAAAATACTTTATCTACATAAAATAAGTTATCTGAAATTCACAACCATAACCTCCCACACCCAAAGAAAGCCATCAAAAGGCCAAAACAAAAAGCTTTCTACATGTCTGGGAGCACAGATAATTTATGTTGAGTAAAATACATTTACTCCATTTAGCCAAACATGCTTCAGTTTGTAATGGTATCTGGAATGCAAATAACCCACTGCTACTATTACCTATCATTTAAAATTTCTATGTTGCAGAACTACAAAATGAAATTGATGTTTGGAGAGCAGGGGCAGAATTAACTTGTATATCAAGATATAAAAAAGAGTTAAATGCTGGAGATCAAAGCAAATCTTTCTTGGCTTCTTGAAAAAAAAATGGTTTTCAGACAGGGATCTTTCCCAGCCCTAACTGGAGAGGCCGGAGATTGTGCCTGAGGCCTTCTTCATGAAGAACATGTCTACCACTAGGGATGTTGGAGAAATCTGCAGTGGATTCAAATGAATTTGGATCTGTATGACTCTGACCTGAGGATTTCATAGCAGACCAGCTTATTCCAACTCACCCTGATTCCATGGACAAGTTTTCACTTTCGTGGGAGATTTGCATTAATTGGCATTAGCACTAATGTGCATTGGCACAAGTGTGCATTAGTGCTAATGGGCACTTGCACAAATGCACTGATCTGCATTAGTTAATGTGCAATGGTGCTAATTCCCATTAACTAATGCAATGGATGCATTCGTGCAAGTGCAAATTAGAACTAAATGTGAATTTGCGCTAGAATCAAATTCTTGCTTAAAATGTTCAATTCTGTCAATGAGTGGATGACAGAACAAAAGAAGCCTGACAATCTGCAAAACACAGACAGTACAGTTTTAACAAAATTCATACATTCCTGTCTACCACTATGCTATAGCCTCTCCCTATGAAAGCCAATGAGGCGAAAAGGATAGAATGTTCGACTTACAAGGGGGAGGCTACAGCCAATGGTATCAAAAAGTCACCAAGAGGTCGGGTCCAGAAGAGTCAATAGGGATTGTTGTTTATTCATTCAGTCGCTTCCGACTCTTCGTGACTTCATGGACCAGCCCACGCCAGAGCTTTCTGTTGGCTGTCGCCACCCCTAGCTCCCCCAAGGTCGAGTTCAAGTGTATCAATAGGGATACACTTCCCATCTCTCTCCTGGCAAAGACTTTCCTCCAGAGTGATTAAAGTAGTGTTTATATCAAATCACAGTCAGAAGCCAAATAGAAATGGCTATAGAAAATCAATATACTCTTGAAGAGCTTGGGATTATCCAACTTGACTAGGAAGAGGTTAGAAATTGGTCTGTGGTTATTTAAATAAAAAAGACCCAATGAGAGCTTTTTCAACCAAAGTTTTGCCACAGAGTTTTTCAATGCTGATAGGGAGAAAAAATGAAGTAATGGATCCAGGCCACCAATCCCCCATACCAAGAAACCACTAGCCAAGATGGGCCGGGTTCAAGCAGTCACAAAATTTGACAGACAGCACCAACCACCCTCTCTAATCCCTTGGCTGTCAAGCATCAAAAATCTTCCACCCACAAATCTGAAGGGTAGACTTCAATGCTTCAGATACGGACCATGATTCAACAGTATAAATGTGCAGACAATATATTATGTGGTATGGATTTAATTTTCCTACCTCAGATTTGGATTTCTGTCAAGAATAAATGCAGACAATATTATCTGTGAGCACAAAAATCCTCCACAAAAATGTTGGAACAAGCCAAAGAATCCTGCCCTTCTATCACAGCATGGACCAAGATTAACAACCTCCACACAGTTCTAAATAACTGAGCAGGATTTCAGTGCGCAGATCTAATCGTGCCAAAAGAGAATGTTTTGCCATCATTACTACCACAGAATAGGCCTTCAAATAAGCTCCGAAAAATATTCAGTCAGATTTTTTGCAAATCCGCTCTAGTCATTATCACACCTTCCTCATAGTTCTCAACTCTTCAGGTGAACCAGGGACAAGCCTGAGCTGCACCAAGAAGGAGAGGGTACCCAGAATCTATTGCCCAGATCAATTCAGCATTCCAGGAAGTCACCAGGGCTTCAAACCGCCCAGAGAGCTTCAGCTATGGGGTGGTATATAAATGTAATAAATAAAATAAAATAAAATAAATCAGAAAAATCACTGGCCAAGTGAGAAGACCCATCCCCCAAGGCACAGCTTTCCAAACTGTGTGTCGCGACACATTAGTGTGTCAGCTGCAGTGTGTAGGTGTGTCGCGCAAACGTATTACAATTTATGTATGTGTCCATATCTCTTATAAGGGGTTAGTTTAACCTCCGGTTTGCTAGTAAAACTGAATTACTGTGTCGCGAAATGATGCATGTCTAAAAAGTGTGTCACCAACATGAAAAGTTTGGAAAGCTCTGCCCTAAGGCATAACGGAAACCATCTGAATCCATAAGCCTTTTGTGAGGAGGGCCAACCTAAATGAACTATTGCCATGCAAAAGTTAAGAGAAACTGTCAAACGAACCTTCACCAGAAAATACTACAACACATCCTCCAAAGCTGAACCATAGCAATGTTTCTAGAGCTAGGTTCTGAGAAGTCCAAACTCAAATTAAGCCCAGTTTTTGAGGAAGGCTATTTGCAGAAAGGCGGAACAGTGTGACTTAAAAGAAGAGGGAGGAGAAAAGAAGGGGAACAAAGAGCAAAAAGATTGTGGAAAAGAGAACAAAAACAATAACTTGGAGAAAGTGAAGATAAGTAAAGTGGGAACAGGGAGGATGACAAAAGAAGAATTCTGTTTAAAAAAATCATGTTGTCAGGATTAGAGAGAAACGGAAATTCTGAAAGGAGAATTGAAAGCATCAACAAAATGTTAGATGAAGGAGTTGTAAAGAATGGAAGGAGCAGATGAAAAGGAGGAACAAAAAATTTAAGACCTTGCCTTCACAAGCATTGGGGATGGTTTGACCCTTTGCTCTTAAAAAGAACTACTACTGAAACTCTTACTGCACTTATTAACACATATAAAAAGTAATAATTGTGTTAAGGCAAAGTATAGGGGCAAAAATAAAAGATAAAAATCTCCATTAACAAAAAGAATGTTTTTGGAGCAAGACATGGAAAGAACGATGCTGTTTTAAAGCAGCCTTCCTTAATCATGCTGGCTAGGGTTGATAGTCCAGTACATATGGAGGACACCAGACTGGGGAAAGCTGCTCCAGGCCAGATCTACACCCAGCAGGATATATGACTATGAAAGTGGTTTGAAAACAGTGTCTGGAATGTGTTATTTATTTAATTACATTTACATACCGCACCATAGCTGAAGCTCTCTGGGCGGTTCACAAAGGGTAAAACATTAAAAACTAATATACAAAATTTAAACACATAAAAAGCATAAAAACAAGACAATATCTGTTTAATATCAGTTAAAAAACTCAACATATGCTGTTAAATGCCTGGGGAAAGTCTTGACCTGGCACAGAAAAGATAACAATGTTGGCACCAGGCGAGACTTGTCAGGGAGATCATTCCAGAATTAGGGGGCCACCACTGAAAAGGTTCTCTCCCTTGTTGCCATCCTCTGAGCTTCCCTCAGAGTAGGCACCTGGAGGAGGACCTTAGATGTTGAGCGTAGTGTATGGGTAGATTCATGTCGGGAGAGGCGTTCCATCAGGCATTGTGGCCCCAAGCCATGTAAGGCTTTATAGGTTAAAACCAGCATCTTGAACCGGGCTCAGAAACGTACAGGCAGCCAATGCAAGTCGGCCAGAGTTGGTCTTATATGTTCAAACCTCCTGGTTCCAGTTATCAATCTGTTCACCACAATTTGCATAAGCTGCAGCTTCCAAACCATTTCAAAGGCAGCCCCACATAGAGCACATTGCAGTAATCTAATTTGGAGGTTACCAGAGCATAGACAACTTAAGCCAGGTTCTCCCTGTCCAGATAGGGGCATAGCTGGGCCACCAACCGAAGCTGGTAGGAGGCACTCCATGCCACTGAGGCCACTTGAGCCTCAAGTGACAGACATGGTTCTAGGAGAACCCCCAAGCTATGAACCTGCTCCTTCAGAGGGAGTGCAACCCCATCCAGAACAGGTTGAACACCCACTAATAGCATCTCAGCCTTGTTTGGATTGAGTTTCAGTTTATTAGCCCTCATCCAGTCCATTGTCGCAGCCAGGCACTGGTTCAACACATCCACAGCCTCGCCTGTTGAAGATGAAAAGGAGAAATAGAGCTGTGTGTCATCAGCGTACTGATGACAACACACTCCAAAACTCCAAATGACTGCACCCAACAGTTTCATGTACATGTTAAACAGCATGGGGGACAAAACTGACCCCTGCAGAACCCCATACTGGAGAATCCACAGGGCCGAGCAATGTTCCCCAGCACCACCTTCAGGAGCTGACCAGCCTAGTAGGAGAGGAACCACTGCAATGCAGTACCTCCCACTCCAAACTCAGCCAGTCATTCCAGAAAGATACCATGGTCGATGGTATCAAAAGCTGCTGAGAGATCAAGGAGAATCAACAGAGTTACACTCCCCGTCTTTCTCCCGATACAGTTCATCATACAGAGCGACCAAGGCTGTTTCTGTGTCAAAACCAGGCCTGAAACTCGACTGAAGTCGATCCAGATAATCAGTTTCATCCAAGAGTGTCTGGAGCTGGCCCCTCAGTGCACTTCAATAAGGTTATAAATCAGTAGTGCAGATCCTGCCCTAGTCTAGGACAAGCACATTATCCACTTAGCCTTTTATTTGCACAATACCATAACTCCTCAGTTCTCTTTGGTGTCAAGGTTGTTTTTTTATAAAACAGGATGGTTCTCTGAATCCTCCACCATCAACCTCTCAACTTTAGTTTAGCGAACAGAAGTGAGTGGGTATAGCACAAAGGCCACTTCTACGCTATCAAATTTTCTGGCCAGGAATCTCCTCCATGACCATGCAAACCTAACGAGTATACCTATCCCAGACAGAGAATATGAAATTTAAATTAATGATAGAATTGTGTTGGATCTTAAAAAGCTGGTCTTAATGATGAAATGTACCAGCACTGTAAGAAATGCCAAGCAATTGTTTTAAACTAGTTGTCTAAATGGGTATTTTTACCTTTAAAGTTGACTCCGATTTCCACTAACTTTTACTGTTATCGCCTATGATCATGTTTTTTAGAAGTGATAATATAAAGTCAGGTCCCTCTTGCTTTTCATACAAAGATGGGCAAAACGTCATTCTACAGCAAAACCACGTGCATTCCAACTGGTATGGCAGTAAACTTAAATCAGCTATGATTCCCAAGTCATTTCATAACTAATTATATATTAATTAGGCACAGTTTCATTGAACTGGCAGAGACGAGAAATTTCTTCAGCCTTGAGGGCCACAGGATAAGGGTGCAATCCTATGCATGTTTAGACAGAAACTGGCTGGGGATGCTGGGAGTTGTAGGACTTTTCTCTGTCTAAACATACATAAGATTGTATACTCAATTAATCTGGCTAATGACATACTGCATGATCATGAACTATGATTCTCTGGAATGTGAAAAACTTGGCACTTGAAAATACTTCTCTTTAACTGCACTAATTTCTCCTCGGTTTAGCACTTTTTCACAGTTTCAGAATTCTCACTGCAACCAACTAGGCTAATATAATATAGTAACTGGAATTTTATTCACTTCATAGTCAATGGATTACAAGAGAGCAAGCTATAGCATCATGCCAAGATTGTCAGTTTAACTACCAGAAAAAAAGATACTATTTTTTTTTAAAAAAACTGACAATTTAAAGCTGAAAATCAAACATGCCCACAGCTTCCTCATCAAACCGATGGCTGTTACATTCAAGCTGGAGAGCAATAGTGCCCAAATAAGAGCATTTGAAACTAGTGTGGAATTTGGCGCAACTCTAGTAACAGAAATGATGCATAAAAACAAAGCCTCAATTTCAAAGGGAACAGAATCTGGGGAAAGGATCTGGAGATAAAATGAAAGGCAGGCAAAGGTATTATTTATAATTCAGCCTCTTGTGTGCAATAAGCACGGTGCTAGAGAGACCTCTTGCAGTGAGCAACTGATACTACAGCCAGAAGCTGAGAGCTAAAGAATGAAATCAACAATGTTATTTGATAAAAACAAAAATGTTTGGCATAGCCTGCTAAGGCTTCACTATTGTATGCAATTCAAAACATTCTCACTGCTCCTTGCAAAAAGGAGTTCATAGGATATACGGCACACATTCACAGAAGAATCATGCATCGTGTGGGCATGTGTCCTACTTTATAGAGGACAGGCCTTTATTTACAACTACGCTATATCTGAAGGGCTGCCCAGTCCAAGTGCAGTTTCAAGATAAAGGACCTGAAGAAGGGAGAGCCCAAAGGCCTTGAAGTTGCACATGGGCAGCAGAGTGAGTGAGCACACAGGGCACCTTGTCACAGTTTTCTCTGCAATGGGGAGATTAAATATTCTATTTATTTTTATATTACATTACACTACTATACAGCCCAATAGCCAAAGCTCTATGGGTGGTTCACAACAGTTTAAAACTACAGTGTGAAACCTAAGCGAAACCAGAAGCAGTGTAAAGATCTAAACGTAAATAACATTCAAAACAATAAAAACTGAAGAACGAAAATGCCTCGGAGAATCAAAGGTTTCACCGGTGCCAAAAAGACCACAATATAGGCACCAGTCGCACCTCTCTGGGGAGATGTATTGTATTTCTATTTAAATTACAGTAATTGGTCCTTATTTTGAATCTGTCTAAATTAGCACATGAAACTTTTATGCAAATCTGTATCTTCAATTGACCTCTTTTTGGTGATGTATTTCCTCTTTTTCACTCTAATCAGAGAACTTGTCCATGCCACTGCAATAATATTTAGAATAGCTCAGGTCCAGTTAGACAGGAGCAATCATGCATGTGGTTCCTACCCAGCTACCACCCATCCTGGAGGGAGGGCAATTATCAGGATGGGAATGACCACCCATGAGTGGTCCCTGGGCTTCCAAACTTTAACACAGTGGCAAGAGAAGAGGCCAATCCTGCACTGCTGGGGCAGCACATTTCTGGCATCTGCTTTTCTGAGCATATCATACTGCTGTTGTTTCAATGACACTGGTTCCCAATTTGTTTCTGAGCCCAATTCAAGCCCTAAGCAGTTTAGGGCCAGGACACTTGAAGGAATGCTTCTCCTGCATGAACCTGTCTGTTGATAATGGTAATCTCCAGAGGGCTTGCTCTGCATTCTGTTACCAAAAGAGATGTGACTGGCAAGGATGCAAGACAGGGTCGTTTCAATTGCTGTGTGCCAGTTGCGTAACATCCTTGTGATGGCGGTGTCTTCAAGATGAGCAATCAAGACTTTTTTTGTATTCTGCCAAGATTTTCACATATTTAATCTTGCCTACTGTGAATGAGTGTGTGTGTGTGTGTGTGTGTGTGTGTGTGTGTGTGTATATATATATATATGCTTCTTTTAATACTCACTAATTTTAACTATAGTAATAATTGTTGTATTCCACCATAGGGAATTTATTAAGGGCCAGAATGTAGCATATAAATGTTTTTTATAAATAAATTTGAAGGAGACTAAGTTACATTTATCTAATGCCCATATCTTTTCTAAGGCCAGCAATACATTTAAAAAAAAAACACTTCAGAAATGTGGATTACTAATTTAGCAAGAGACTTTAAGAAGCTAGAAACCTTATCTATTTAGTACCCAGTTGTTTTTTGGTAGATTTAGAAAATATTTTGTATCTAGTTTGTCATCACGGTGTTGTTTGTTCAATTTCTTTCTAGTGAACCTAAAAAAGCCACCTGCCATGCTTAATATTCACGGACATTAGCAATGCATAGAACTACACAAATGTTATTAAGAGCTGCTGGAAAACAAAGGAGCAGCTGAACCACTAAACATTGCGGGTTTGCCAAAAATAAAATTCATAGCGCCCTTTTGCTTGTTCTATTTTGGATCCACAGGACATTAACTATTGGCTCATATAAACTTTTTAACCTCATTTGAATTTGCAAACTTTTCACTAACACCCAGACTTCAAAATTATAAATGCAGATCAAAGCGAGAGTAAAATGCTTCTTTCGACACGAATAACCCCTCCTTTTCCCCCAGGATAGGAACTTTGTGTCTAACATGTCCTTTCTCTTTCTATAAATATATTGCTGCTCAGTCTCGTGTATCATTCTCAATTGAGTACGAATTGTTCTTAAATTGCAATGATTTACCCCTGGATAAGCTGTAAGCAATTTATGTGTTATACTTCAGTATCTCTGCATTGTGCTCGGAAACATACTGGAAGCCAGTTAAGATTACGCTCCAGCTGAAGTTTTTCAAAGGGAGCTCAGCCCCCACGTAAGACACATTACAGTAGTCTAACCTTGATGATATAGTAGAATAGCTTTCCCCAAACTGGTGCCCTCCAGATGATTTGGGCTACAATTCCCATCAGCCCCAGGCAGCCTCACTGATGGTCAGGGATAATGGATATTTTAATTCAAAACACCTGAGGGCACCAGGTTGAAGAAGACTGTAGTAGAACATGGATAACAAGGAATAGAACATCTTCTCCCCAGGAAGGGTCACTGATGTAGAAAAGAATGTGAGTAGAGTCTGTGAAAGATAAGCTGGCATAGAACTAGTGTAGTATAGTGCATAAGTACTCAGCTGCACATTGGATACTGCCCATGGAATCAGAAGGAAATTCTTCCACTCAGCTTTCCCCCATGCTCACTGCATACTTATTCCAGTGGGTTGGATTTTCAGAGTATAATGAGCAATAAAGAAGCACATCTGTACTTTGATCACAATGCTAACTTCCAGAGGGAAAGGAAGAGCATCCCCTGGAGGTAGACTATTTTCCAGCTCTGGAAAGGCTGGATTCACGAGAAAACGAATCCTTCAGTATCCAATTAAAAGCTTCGCCCAAGGAGTAGGGGTGCTTGTTTTAACCTCCAGCTACACAGCTAAGAGTTACCACTCTTATTTTATTATATTTTTATATCGCCCAATAGCCGAAGATTTTTGAGAAACTACAGGAAGAGGCAATGCTAATCCTACCTGCAAAACTGGAAGCTGACAGTAAGATTCTGAGTAGCATCCTTGTGGCTCCTAGCCATTTGAATCTAATCTGGAGTAGCCTTTCAAGGAAGTGGGGGAAAGAGATAAAAGAGATGTGCGTTCATGTAGACAGACGTGTGGTTTATACTGACTATTGGGACTAAACACTCAGTCCTTTTATGAGGAGACAAAGAAGGGCTTTTCAGTCAGCACAGAGACCTGGTCTAAGCATCAGTCCCTAAAGCTTAAGCTAAAAAAAGGACAGCATTTTATCTAGCTTTGCCCTTTCTATAAAGATGGCCTCAAGCTGTATGTTCATGCTATTATTAAGGCCTATCAATACAATTATGCCAATGTTTTGCATCTTGTTGATTTCTTATAAATACCTCAATACGATATGAGTATTTCCATCCCCTCTCCCCACCCCAATAAAAAGAAAATCCTGGAACAAAACTCTGCTCTAAAAAAACCTGTTCCAAATTGGTGCAGAACTTCAGCAGAGACAGCCATAGTATAGGTCAAAGCATCAGTGTCTTTTTAATGCACAGCTTTTTAGTACAGAGCTGAAATACACAGCTTCCTTTCTTCACTCTGTTCACATACAAATCTCTAATGGAAGGAAAATATATAGGCAAGGTAACATCTTCTGAAAGGAAAACAAATTCCTCTGCTAGCCTGCTCTCAGCTTGCTGTGAAATATCACAGTGTTTCAAAGTATTGCTCAAACCAGTGGGCCCCCTTGCTCCCCTCGGGAGCTATAAATTGACCCACTATTCTTGATATTTGTCTTTGTCATTCACACCAGCAAACATTACATGGACTGCCAGTCCTGCTTTGATCTGGGAGATCGGCATACATTTCTGAGGCCAATACAACCTCCTTGGTAATTCTCTCTCAACTGCAATCTCAGCCAGTCTGTCTCCTCTCCTCTTATCTTCATATCCCTGCCACATATAGTCCCCCTGACATTTAAATACTCTTGTTTTCTTTCTGCTATCAGAGACTAGTATGCCAACTGCTGCCCAACTCTTCAAGTGCTCTTCCTCCACTCCCCCCTTCTGTCAATGTCTGCACTTGAAGATGCACAGAGGGCAAAAACAAAGAAAAACAATTCAGCAGTGCAAGTGGCATTGGGATAAGTCAGATTAAGAGCAAAATGCAGAGCTGAGACATTTTCACACAGTCCTCAGTGTCATCAAATGTGAGTTACCAGCAACAGAGGAGTTGGAGGAATTGCCATTTTGAAAAGTCGGTCTCATGGTCTAAATTGGGGGTGGGCAACCTGCGGCCCTCAGGCTAATTTCTGCAGGCAATCAGTTCAGACTGCTAGCAAGAGGAATTCTTCCCTCCCCTAGCAGCCAACTAAATGGGGAAGAAGAGGGAAGGGCAGAAGGAGAGAAGGTAAGAGAGAAGAAGGTGGCAGAAAGAGAGAAAGAAGGGGTGGTCCTGCCCACTGATGGCTTTGACTCCCAAAAGAATGCAGCCCTCAACAGGAGAAAAAAAAAGTTCTACATGCCTAGCCTAAAATAAAACATGGAGACAATTTTTCATGAGTGTAAAGTGAATAATAGGGAACCAGCAAGCAATAGTTTCCAAATATAATGGGCCTGTTCGCACGTCATGACAAGCCACCATGGGCTAATTCACCCACACGGCTTTGTGAGGTGCATCAGCTTCCATTCTGCGTATGCAAGCCACAGCGGGGGTGCGCCACAACTTGTCATGCGAAGCTGCTGAAGGTGAATTGTTGCCATGGTTGATAAACCACTGACAACTCTAAAACAGCCCATGGTTTGTGGGCAGTTTGTTAACCACGCCAGCAACCTATCCTTGCCGGTATCGCATGACAAGCCGCAGCACCTGTCCCCTCCCCTGGCTTGCATATGGAAAATGGCAGCCAACACATAAGCCTTGGGGGTGAATTAACCCACAGTGGCTTGCTGTATCATGTGAACCAGGTAATTATATAATAGTCCCCATACAAGCAGCATTAAGTTGCAAAATTTAGATAGGATGTATGTTCTCCTTCTTGATCATGAACCCCAGTGGGAAAAGAAAACAGGGCAAATACTTCAATAATAAAATCACAAACTGGAAATGAACCAGCTAGGAAAAGAGTAAGAAAACATGGAACCACTTGATATTAG
Organism: Elgaria multicarinata webbii; assembly: GCF_023053635.1. Classification (NCBI taxonomy): domain Eukaryota; kingdom Metazoa; phylum Chordata; class Lepidosauria; order Squamata; family Anguidae; genus Elgaria; species Elgaria multicarinata. The sequence goes on along the minus strand of NC_086187.1, from coordinate 14,323,424 downwards.
AAGGCATGCAACAGAAAATTATTTGGCTGTGCAAAGTTCAGGTCATTCATAATTCCAAGCTATGCTTATTGTGTCTTAGACAAACACTCACCAAATTTTGTATATCCGCTACAACGTACATTTAAGAACATCAGATAGGCCCGGCTTGATCAGATCAATTGTCCACCCTGTCCAGCATTCTATTTCCCACATTGGCCAACAGCTACTGCTGGGAAGCCCACACACAGGACATGAAGCCAATAGCTCTCTGCCACTACTGTTCCTCAGTACCTAGTATTCAGTGGCATACTGCTTCTGAACCTGGAGCCACCATGTCAAGCAACCATTAATAGACTCCTCCATGAATATATCTATATTTTAAAGTTAGTGACCACTACCACATCCCATGGCAGCAAGTTCCATAAATTAATAGAAGAATATATCTTTGATTATCTCACATAAATTGCAGGAACACATGAGAAGAAGTTTGGAACAAATCATGACAGGGCATGTCCATTGTGAAAACGATTTGTACATCATGCTTCAAAATTTAACAATTTAACAGGCCTAGTAGATTTAATTCAATGAGAAACATGGAGCTGACCCTGAAGCACAGCCAATGTCAGCAGAGCCAATAAAAGTACATATATCTTATCATGGACATAAGATGGGCTGGATGAGACACATTCATTGAAGCCTGGAAGTTTGAACAAGGGAGCAGGCTGAATTTTTATTAGTAAAATAGCAAGTCTCAAATACATCAATTAAAAAAAACCTTATTGCCAATTCGTACAATAGTTTCCTATAAACAGATTAATTTCTACATAGGGGAAAAAAAACATTCTTTTTGTAATGAATCAATAGTATGAGATTTTTTCTGTACTTGGGGCCAAGATATATATATATATATATATATATATATATATATATATACACATACACGCACGCACACACACACACACACACACAAAGGCCTGCATGTACCAGTTCTTTGAGACACATATCATAAACCCACCTTGGACATATGGAACTATTTGTGTAGTTTTGTATACTGGCCATTGATGGGGCAGTGGGAAGCCAACATGTGCACAAGTAGCAGCACAATTCTATGCCTCATCTACACCAGTAGGAATGCTTTACGATATCTTACAGGTCCCCTGCACCCACATTTCTTGGAGATGTACCACTGACAGGGACGCTCACTCTATGTATGCTGTCGTATTACCAGGAATATGCAGATGGCAAAGTATGTTGGTATGTCCCCAATACTAGTGCATATGCACCAGCAGAGGGGGTGAAAATGGCTTCAGAGAGAGTGTGGGAGGAGTGGGCTTGTTCTGTATCCTTAACACCATCAGAGCTCCTACCTCAGAGTAACTTTATGAAGTTAAAAGAGGTGGTGCACATAACTCCAGCGCACATAAAAAAACCCACTTTCCCCACCATGCCCCTTTATCTTCTCTGCCCACCCTGTAGTGAAAGATTGTAAGATTCACACCAAATGTGCACGCAATCGCAGTAGATCACTGCCAATATGCAAGAAGATTCAAGGCCCTTTGGCAAAATCTTCTTGTCTCACAGTAGCATAATACAGAGCTTTCCTATCACTCTTGCCTGTTTTATCGGGAATGTAATGTGTCAAGTGCAGCCATTTATGATGCTGCTCCTAATGAAGTTGGCAATGCTATACAAGAACCACATAAATTATTCCTAGACACAGTCTTAAAAATGAATAGGGACTTTGAGGAGTTGATTGCCGCAGTGTCAATAACAAAAAATTTCAGATTAGAACTCATGTGGAAGAGTTATGTGAAAGTTGACCTCAAATCCCAATTCTACCCCTTTCAATTTAATTTTGCACCTGACAGGAACATTCTATATTACACCTGGGAGACACAACAAAGGTGCTGCTAAAAAAAAACCCTTTCTCAGTTTGATTGCTGGTATCAGACTGTTTTGTTTATCCCATAAGCCAGTTAAGCCAGGATATTTCAAAGGCTTTATCAGCCTAAAGGGCTGTGAAGCTGACATCACAAAAGCACCCATGCTGAAAGAGGGCCATCACACAAGCCACTCGGATTGCTGAAAGCTTAGGAAGATAATGCTAGTTTATCCATGACAGCAAAACACAGAATCACTGTAACCTGTTGTGTACTTTGCACACTGTGAGAGACAGCAGCTGGATGCCTTTTGTTGCTTTCTGCCATCCTTGACAAATGCCTAACAGTACATTTATTACTGTCAGTATTTCTTTCGATATTTCCAAGCAAAATTGGAGGAGGTTCTTTTATTACTGTATTGTATACATATTTATCTTTTTTATTTTCAAGTTATTTGTATCTTTTCATTTGATATTTCTTTTGCCATGGACTTTGGCTTGTGGTGGTGAATTGTTAAGATAACTATCTCTACCCCACCATCCCAAATTGATATTCCTTTGAACTGCATGGACACATGAAAGACATTAAGATAGCGAGCATACATATTTTATAATGGCATTGCTTCCGCTTAAAACTCTTTTGGGGATATTTTGCCATTTCAGTTTGTTGATAAATATCTGTAAATAATAAAAAGCTATAAACCAGAATCACAGTTTACTCGTGTGCATGTAGTAAATTGGGTCCTTGATAGTATGTATAAGTGAGAGAGAGCGTAGAGCTTTCCAAATTATTATTATTATTATTATTATTATTATTATTATTATTATTATTATTAAAATAATACTTGTACACTGCAAGATATAACAAAAGTACTTTAAAAAGTAATTTTAAAAAGTAATTTAAATGCCAAAGTATTAAAAATGACTATTAATATGCTCAATTCATAAACAATAACAGCTATAACAATAAATAACTAAAGAGAAATAAAAAATTAAAAGCAGCAATAGAAAGCAATCAAATGGCGCAGTATCATGATAATCAATCATAACCCAGGGAAAGCTTATGTAAACAGGTGTGTTTCCAGGAAGTGTTTCAAGCTTGCCACATTTTCAGCCTCTGGAGTCAAATACCATCTGAAAAGAAATTATGAAATCTCTCAAGGTTCAACAACTGTCATATGTGCATTGGCCTCTAGGGATGCCTGTAGGCAGAACTATCCAGCATTTGTATAACATTGTAATAAACATGGTGAATGCCCAACTAATGCTTGTGGATGGTATGTCACATCTATTCTACATCACACTTAATCAGACTGTGGTAGTCTCCACTATGTAAAACATGCAGCAGCCTATGAAAATATATGAACAAAATCATCAGGCACACACATTCCTTGAATGTTTGTTGAGAAAGGACAGACTTTCAACATTTCTTGATAAATAATGGACAGGAAAAAGGCCTCTTATATACTTGTTTATAACTCTTTATATTGTCATCATTACATTTTACAATATACAATTCAGCAGCAAGGTGCTAGAAAAATGAATCAAACCTACAAATTTGAAGTTGTGAGTACCTCAATTATTTCAAAGGATAAATGTTGTCCACCCTTATGTATACCCTTCCTTGTATTACTTTAATAAAATAGGTCCATTTTATTCTAATTATGAAAGAATGGTAATCATATGCAGACCGCTACAGTGTTTTGAGCCTATGAGGCCACAGTGTGTTAATCGCTTCGGTTTATGATTGCTATCTGTAGTCAGAGTATGCCTAAACATTGGCTTAAAATAATTAGTTCCCATGCCTAATATCAGATGTATGCTCAGTGGCAAACTGTGACAGCTCATTTTGCCTAACTCCCGTAAAGTTAAACCTGTTTTTCAGTAGGTAACATATCCCCAAACTTCCTTTACAAAAGCAACAGCCAATCCTAAATGATCCCAGAAACTAGAGAGAGCTTTATTCACAGAGAGAGTGAGAAAGAGAGAGAGAGAGAGTAGAAGTATCTGGGGATTATTTTCAGCATCAAAAGACAGTCAGGATTTCACAAACAGTTAACTGGAAGCATACAGAATAATCAGTCAAGATCTGATGTGGTGGGAAGAGCAGAGGAGAAAGATACCCAATGTAGAGATAAGATCCAGTAATAGAAAAGTCAGTGTCTACTTCTACAAGTATTACTTCTCTAAACATATGGAACAGAAAAATTATATAGCTCATAACTTAAACCTCATGTAAGCAAAGCTGAGATAAAGACAGAGTCTACTGTATACTTTTGTGTCTAAGGGACATGCCAAAAAATGCTGTAGTTGCAGGAGAAGTGGGAGATCAAGCTGCCATTTCAGTTTGCTTTTTATTACATCCAATAAATGTATGCACACCTGTGCAGCTCTTCAGGAATGCAGGCTTTAAAATAGAAAGGCTGTGTGGTTATTCACAGTTGCGCATAAGTTTAGGTGTATAGGCGTTCATGGAAAAATAGCCTAATAATTAAATAATAATGGCTGGTCATCAAAGGAGAGGAAATGGAGGACAGCCACAGATTTCCTGCCTCCAAAACCTTCCCTGCAAATCCCTGAAGGTAAAAAAAGGTGGGAGAAAAATGTTGTGAAACTGAAGGGTTATAATACCACTGCACTGGAACACATATAACTCAGTAGTGCATGGAAATCACGACCACAGAAAGAAACATAGGAACATTGGAAGCTGCCTTATACTGAGTCAGATCATTGGTCTGTCTAGCCCAGTATTGTCGTCACTGATTGGCAGCAGCTCTCCAAGATTTCAGGCAGGCCCTATCTGGAGATACTGGAGATTGAACATGGGATCTTCTGCATGCAATATCTGGAGATATTGGCACAAGGTGTTCCGAAGTACACTCCTTCAGAGACATTTAAAAAGCATACCACTGTGTTCTCTAACGTGTTCTGTAACCAATGGGGAGAAATTAAATAAGTGCACTAGTTTAACTAGATCTTCATGCATCCAATGATGTCATTATAGGTCATAATAATGTGCTAGTCATTAAGGTGCTGCAAGGCTGTGTTTTGTTTTGTTTTTTGCAACAACAGACTAACAAGGTCAACCCTCAAGAAGCCAACTAGATCAGTATTTGGATACAATGGACTCACAAAACAAGGCTGCTGATTCAGCACATGGCTATGATTGGTTACAAATTACAATTTCAAAATCAGCAAAACCTATTACTTAAACTTTATTAATGTTGCCATCAACTTCTTATTAAAACAGGAAAGAAGCCAAACCTGAAATAAAATCTATCTTGGCAGTGTGGCCAGCAGTATTTTAAGACTTCGAAACAGGGGATAAACCAACCATCTTTTTAAAAAGTACTGCAAGCAAGCAGTCTTTCAGAGAGATGATTTCCAACTTTAATAACGAACATGAACACTGATCTACAGACTTCTAATTATGGGGGAAAGAAGAGGGGAAAGCTTATATATGTCAAATCTAGTCATTATTTTGGCACAGCCAAGGCAGTAGCTAAAGAAAGTTGCATATTCTATAGTTCCAAGATTCAGAAAGTAAATCTGATCTATGAATCTTCAAGTCACATTCAGCCCTCCATGGCCATGTAGCTCGAATCGAACATGGTAGCCTTAACTTTCTGAAGTTATAATAAGGATTTTTCCTTCGGATTAAAATAATAATAATCATCCTTAAAATTGGGATAGGCAACTGGAAACCAGAGGACAAATCAGGCCCCAGAAGTTTCCCAAGTGACCCCCAATATAGTTCATGATCCCAACAAAACTATTTTTCTGCACATGTGAATGCATAATTAATATTAGGCATCTCAGTCTCTTTCTTACAAGCTAAGGATTAGGCTAAGGGCTCTTTAATCCACTCTGGCACAAAGTGAACACCAAGAAAGGCTTTGGTTGATGAATTCTGTTATTGTGCATCTAGGTTGCTCCTTCCTAAACACAATCCAAGACAAAGTAAATGGCAGTGAGCAGCTAAGATGACTAAAAAAATAACTGTGTTATGGTTCATGTGAGAGTAAGCCAATGTTGCAGACCACTCAGCCCTTGCTCAGTTGAAAGTATGTTTACTGTCAAAAATTAATTGCTGGCCTTAAAGCTACTGTATCATGACAGAAGTGAAGCTAGTCATTTTATGGATTACTGAACTAAAGAGCTCTGGATATAAAGGCTAACCTTTTCAGGAACATAACCACATCATCAAAGAATCATGGATTTGGAAGGGCCAGCGATGTACGATCCTCCGCATATCAAATCAAGATCACAGTGCGCCGCAGTCAGAGACATGGTGCACCAAACAGCAGTGTCATAGCATCTCCATAAAAGGAGAGGCAGAGGGGAGGGGAGGGGGAGCTACTCTTCCTTGAGAGGGCAATAAGCAGCAGATGGGTCTAAGAGATCAGTATCTGCTCTGCTTTCTGGGAACCTAAAATTCAATTCCTACCAGGATCTCTCTGCCAGTTTTTCTAGTGACTCACTAGAGCTTTGTCCATTTGTTGAAAGCCAAGATGCTGGTAATTTACACATTTTGGCTGCATTCCGTTTGTTTGATCTTACAGTGGTGTCACAAAGTCTTTATTACAGTCACTACCAACTATGCTTTCAATTCATTTTTGGCAAAGTGTTTTGAGTGCTGGAAGAGGTTCTATAATCATCTTCTGCTTTCCTAAGATTCGGCTGTATTTACAAACCCAAAGGACTTCTTAGAATCACAGAACGGGAAATGATCAACCGACCCTGTGGTCCAAGGGGCATTATTTAAGAGCCAGTGTGCTGTAATGGTTAAAATGTTGGACTGGACTGGGGAGACCTGCGTTCTAGTTCCTACACTGCCATGAAGCTCATTGGGTGACAATGGGCCAATTTATTTATTTATTTTATGCTTTCTACCAAAAAATGGCATTCAAGGCAGATTACAAAGCAATAGATTAAAACAATGAAACATTTTAAAATACATTTTTTAAAAAAATCACTGACTCTCAGCCTAACCTACCTCATAGGGTTGTTGTGGGGATAAAATGGAGAGGAAGATCATAGGCAGCACCTTGGGTTTCTTGGAGGAAAGGCAAGATATAAAAGTAACAAAAATAAGTAACTACATTCTATCTCCCACCATCTTGATTTCCTACAGATCAGCCTATGCTATCTAAAGCACAGCATGCCAGAGGCACAAAGGACAGGCATGCAGCAAGAAGATGCTTGCCTAGCAAATGCCTCCAGGTGACTCATGCAAACAAGCCGGACCGCATATTGTAAAGGGAGGGAAGAGAAACAGACTCTCCTGAAAATCTGACCATTCCGTTCCAACCTCTTGTATAGGATAAAGTAACAAAAGAATTGGCAGAAGAAAGGTTGTTTCTTACCCCAAAGCAAAACCGAGTGGCTCTAAACATTCAAAATCCTTTTGATATTTTCTGCTTCTCAACACAAATGATGGCACCAAAGTTGGCTGTTTTTGTTCACTTGTTGACTCTTACATTCCACTGTCTTATTTTATTTGCTTGTGGTTTGCAGAATCATGATGTCAAATCAGCATCCATAGAATGGTGCTTGTAGATGATTTTATCATGAAGTCACCCGGCTTCATTCATGAAATTTTACAGTGAGTCCAGATGACAATGTTTCTTCCGTCTTCTTTATTTCCACACACAAAAATCGGTTAAGAATGAAAGGACAGAATAGCAGCACAGCATCTTTTCACTGACAGCTCTCTAAGCGCCATCCATCTGGAAACACCCAAAATGTCACATCAGGTTTCTGCGTTTTATCTTGGTATTATCCACCACTACCTCATAGGATGAAACCAAGATTGCTAAGGCCTTGGCGAAGTACCCAAGAATAGCAGACAGATGCAAGGATATTGCAATTTTAAGCAATAGTAGGATTACATGCCAGGCAGCACAGGTCTATCTAACACCAAGCAGAGGAATAAAACCGAAGATACCTGCAAAACACTGTGGAACAACAGGTGGGATACCTTTTTTTAACACAGGTGTTTTTCTCTCTGCCTTCTGGCCACACAGGTTTGTAACAACCCCTCCTAGTTCCCTCACATTCTTTCCTATTATTTCCATGAACTCGTCTACAAAATGGCAACCCTTTCTAAGGCAGCATTGCCTTTCAGTAGAGGGACACCTGATCCCTTCATTACAATCCTGAGGCTAGTAATGAGGTACGGAACCGACACTTCCCAGATCAGGTGTCTCTCAGAAAGTGGAAAATGAGCCCATTAATTGTTAAACAGAGTTCACTGACAACACTGTAGCCCATCTGTCATTTGTGCTCTTCTACTGTATTAATCTTTTAAGTATAAAAGTGTATTAATCTTTTAAGTATAAAATCTAACAAAAATGTTTACAGTCTTCCACAGTAACCCTAGGTATAGACTACCTGACATTCAATATTAATCAGGAGTTCAGCTGTTTTGAGCAAATCTGGTTTAGCCTTCACAATTCAACTTACTGGATATACCTTGCTTAGATTCTCACCTTGGCTACCTTAGGAAATCCAAACTACTTCACTAAGTTACATTTTCAAGAAGACAACTGAACCCTCCTGTATCCTCATCACAGTCTCAATTTAGCACGTATAAAAGGAAAACACTAGCAAAAGCTTAATTCTCTTCTATCCACTTTCATTTGTCTTTCAAAGTTGACGCAGCATATCCCCCTATCCAACTGAACACCACGACCATTCATTACCCTCATCGACAGCCTATGGGACTGCAAGCCGACTTCAAAATCATCTCTCCCTAAAACCAGATATATTATTAAATAATTTAGAGAGTAATCCTATGGCCTCTTGATAGTGTCGTGGTGGTGGTGGTGGTGGCTAGTTTGGATTCCTGGATCAGACGTCAGAGACAGCGAATCTGAGCACACCTCCCCCTCCCTTGCACAGTCAGTGCAGAGAGCACCACACCAACTGTCTTTCCGAGATCACAAACGCAACCTCAAAGGGAAGCTAATGGGGGCATTCCCGAGGGTGAAGAGGGGAGGAGACCAAGGAGGCTGGCTTAAGAGGAATCCTCTGGCTTCCTTCCCTCCCACTCCCCAATGCCTCAACTAGATGGACAAAAAAGCCCATCTAGCTAAAATGCAGGGCAGGTGGAGCACGGAGGCAAAGATTGTCTCTGCCATGTTTTTTGCTCTGCCTTGGCTGGCCATTAACCTTAGAAATGGGAAGTGTACAGCCATCCCCATAGGTTTGTGCCTTAACAGGTGGAAACCAAACTCTGTCATCTTATCCATCTCTCATATACCCAAGAGATCCCCTCCACTTTCAAGTAAAAGGACTTCTCCTTGGTAGAGCATTATAGCACCCATTTCTATTCTATACACACGCGCACACATACATGTATATATGACTCTACTCAGATCAATCTAAATAATTTTATCTTATAGGTACACTTATCGTCTGGGGTTTCTTTGCCTTTTTGTGCACTGATCTGAAACACCAACTGTTATCCTAGTGCTGGATCATTTCTATAATCACAATTGTCTAATGTTTGGAGAAACAAAAATCTATGATGACAAATAAAAAACTCTTCTTTTTTTTTTACTTCTGACAAATGCAGTGTTTGAACTGCGCATTCCAAAGGTGAAAGGAAAGGTAGATTGATGTGTACATGCACACTGCACACATCCTTATCCTACCCAAGCAGGACATATTTAGGATGCAAAAACTACAAAGCTTGGCTTTAACCATGCACACTGAGAATCCCCATGAGGATTTGAAATATCTGACTAGAATTCAGTACTTTTGATATACCATTTTGCAACTACCAAAAAAGAGGGTATCATCAGTTTCAGCAGATTAAGTATGCAGGCTGTTTGTGAGAAACATATAGATACAAATGTGGACATGACTCTGAGTGACAACAGAAAGATGACCAGTTTGAGACACAGCCATTTGGTACTCACAAACTGCCTCCGAAGTTTGGTTTTGACCCGTTCTGTCTTTGTTTCTGTGGGGTGGATAGAATAGCTGAGCGAACTCAGGTGATTGTCCACCGAAAGACTTTTCCTCATATAGAAAGACCGAGCTCTGAAGGACCGGAAAGGCGCCTCATCCATTGCAGTGCATAGCCTTGGCTGAAGGGCAGGATCCCTCACAGGTTCAGTGCAGTCATCTTCCAGCTGCCATGCCTCTCCTGTGAGTAAGAGAGAGAAGAAGGACCCACAACCATGAAATGAGGAGCCAAAATTAATGGTTCTGCCTTGACAGTAAATATTACTCAAAATTCTTGCCAACGTATTTCCAAAGAATAAAGCAAAGTTCGCATTACATTCAAGAAATGTCCATTAAAAAATTCAAACCTTTCAACATGAATGGAATATTGCCATGAAGTACCCAGACAGCAGGCCTTCTCTGTAGCGGCACCCATCATATGGAAAACCCTCCCTCGTACAGTTTGGGAGACAGAAAATATGCCACCTTTTAAATGCCTCCAGAAAACACACTTGGGTCTAAGCAGGATATTGCACTATGAAAGTAGCATGAAAGTGGTTTATAAAAGGCAGGAGTCACACTACTGCTTTATAGCGGTATCGAAGTGCACTGACAACTGTTGGGGCCCACTGACACATACCATATACAGCTTTCATGCTGCTATATCCTGCTTGGTGTGGCTCCTGCCTTTTATATACCACTTTCATAGTGCAATATCCTGCTTGGTGTAAATCAGTCCTTGTTCTCTCAGGCTTTCCCTGGTTGACAGAAGTCATTTTCCTGCTGTTTGCAGATTCTGGTACACACTGAGAAATATCACATATCAGAGCATACTGATTATGAAAGAGATTTTATTGAGATTGCAATCATTATTTTATTGTATTTGTACCAAGACAAATGTCAGCTTAACAGGATGGATTTTTTTCTGTAGTGCTGCACCCAACAGTGGGGATCTCTACCTGACCATCATACATAACAATATGTAATACCTTGGGCGGAATGCAACTCTTTGACTTGGTATAGTCACACTAATCACTTATTAAGATATCTCAATTTCCATTGTGGGAACACTCATTTTAGTGTGGCAAATTGGGTTAAATCGCTGAATCTTGCTCTGTGTACACGACCAGAAGTTCATAACCTACAAGGCAATCAACTAGCACTGTCAACCCTTCATGCTTGTTCTTCAATATGGGTCCAGGCTCAACATCTTAAAGCAATATCAGTGAATATCAAATAAGACTGATGTGAAGTTTCTTGCAGGCGCTTATGCTCAGTAGCCTGCCAATAGGCTGAAATATCCCTTTGAAGCCATCAATTTGACCCCTGAAGACTATTCCTAGACATGGGGTAGTATCTCTCTTTTATTTTATTTATTTACAATATTTATATACAATATTTATTCCAGATAGACGATTGAGAATGCCTGTGAGTAATGATGTCCACAAAAAAAATTCAAGTTTAAGGTTGAAACTGAATCTGCTACACATTTTTGTCTACAAGACTAAAACTGGCAGGAAGAAGGGAGGAAAGGCAATGACCAATGCTAGCCTTACCTTTGCTGGCTTCTTTGAATTTAGTTTTTTGGATGGAAACTTCCAACATTAGAAGTAGGGCTAGAATCATTAATTGGTTTAATTGCCAGATCAATTAATGTTTTGGTTGATTAATCTATGGGCATGGAATTTGAGATGTTAATGAGAGTTAGGGGAACACTATTTTGCTTTCAATATTATTTTGTTTTTCATATGTTAGTATGATATGTATGATTGTCTTTTATCACAACAATGAGTGGCAGTTGTTCCTTATTACACTGTAAATTCTCACATTTCCTTCGATATTCTTAAAAGTCACTTATGATATCAGAAACATCCTCAAGTTAGGAAGTGTGGCTAAAACTTCATACAAATTTTAAAAGCTATTAACCTTTTTATTCAGCTGCTGGCCAATAAAATTATAGCAATACACCCACTATAAAAAGGGTTTTACACCCTTACAAGATATAGGATAAGCTTATACTTAACTTGAGAAAAATCTTTAATGAAAGGTAGAAAAACTTATACGTTAAAATGAGAGGTGGTTCCCTGAAATGAACTTGTCTTTTTAATCAGAAATGTTTAGAACCATATTTCTTAATTATGTAAGGCGTCCCCTGAAAAGGATTATAAAAAAGTTGTCCTGAAACCTGTAGCAGGATGAAGTAGTAAACAATAAAAGTAAGAGATGCAGGACTACTTACATTTATTGAAACTTACCAGTAGAGGGCACTGTGCACCCTTTCTGACAATCAGGGGCAGAGTGATTCCTATATTGTTTCTGTTCTGGCATATCTTTCCTGTACAGTTTTGAATCTAGAAGAGGAATCCGGCTTATGACAGGGGATTGAGGAATGCTTGGAAGTGTCCGTGACTTTCCTAAAACAGGTCTCTGTGGCTTTCTGTCTAATGACCTTTAAAAGAATGGAAAGAAAGAGAAACAAAATATAATTGCAAGCAGAGATACCTTTGATCTTAGCTTTGTATTCCTGCTAGCAACATTGCAGAGTTTCAAACTGGGAGAGTTTAGAAAAGAACACTCACACACACTTTAGAAATAACAAGGTTTTTACACTCCATTACAATCCTAGCTGTGAATTCAGGTAGGCTTGAAAATAAGCTCAGCCTACTGCCCCCCAAATCTGTCCCCAAAGGTAGGGTGACCATATGACAGAAAAAACTCGGATTTATCAGGATTTTTGGTAACAAATCTGCGAAGGTGGGAAATTATGAAATTTGAAGGAAAATCCAGATTTTTCCCCCATCTTCCCCAGCCAAAGGGCAGCTCTACTTTAAAGGGAATTAACAAAAATGCTTATAACTCCGTCATTTTTAAAGACAAAGACATGAAACTTGGCATGATGGTAGCTCTTAGGTAGGGCTTTAGTCAGTTGAGCAGTTGCGCAGGAGGAGAGGAGGTGGTGGCAGAGGTTTTTAAAGTATTGGGCAAAAGGCGGGATGATGATAATAATAATAATAATAATAATAATAATAATAATAATAATAATAATAATATAAGAGTCACCAGACATGACCAAGCAATAACCTGCAATAAGCAATATGATAATAAGCAATAAGCAGTATGATACTGTTGTTTCATACTTTGAATGTTTTTAATTTTTGTGAACCGCCCAGAGAGCTCTGGCTATTGGGCGGTATAGAAATGTAATAAATAAATAAATAAATAAATAAATAAATAAATATCCCAAGCCACAAGTGTGCAGCCTAGCTGGCCCATTGGGAGACTTTGGCAGAGAGAGAGAGAGAGAGGGAGAGAAGGAGAGAGAGAGAGAGAAAGAGAGAGAGATTGTTTGAGGCTGGAGGCTTTGGTTTGTCTGCAATGACTTAAGAGTGAGAGACAACAGAGGCTGCACAGACAACCCAGAGACATCTATTGTAACTTAGCCCCATGGTGCTGGCATGCAACGCAGGGCATTAGGAAGAGGGTCTCAGAGTCGTGTGTTTGTGCAGGAAGTAGACAGGAGTTCAAAGTCTGGATGTGCGAAGTGGTGCCAACGCACAAGCCTTGAGAAGCTAATGTATATAAGTGAGAAGTGTGAATGGGCAAAGTAGTGTTCACTGCCACAACACCCACCCTAATGTTGGAGTAGAGAAACTTGTGACAATCATACACAAGTTGGGTTTTTTTAAAATGAAATTTAAAAATAAAAAAGCCAGCCATCCGGTCGGCCAGTAGCAAACCCCGTTAACAACAGCAGCAGCTTGCAATGAGTGAGGATACAGTCAGAAAAGATATTTGAGGGAAGGGGAGGATGTATCACACAGAGTATAGCAAAAGCTTCAAAGTACAGCAAAAGCTACAAAAGTAGGAGTGAGTGAAGTTAATTTCAGATACATTGAATGTCTCACTTGTTCTTTATTTGTGATTTTAACATTAAGATGTTATGTAGAACAGATTTGTCTTAAATGTGTGCTGTAAAATCAGACATGTGGCCAAGGCTATGTTCGGGTGGGCACACCCCCTTGGTGCTGGACACTCCTCCTTGGGGGCTGACCATGTTGTCCTCCTTTTTGGTTTCCAAAATATGGTCACCCTACCAAAGGGAAGGACTTTTCTTGGGCTTTCATTATATCCCAAGACGGTCCTGGCACATAACTGCCTGGCTAATTGTATTTAGCCTGGATTTCTGGGCCTAGTAAAGATCCAGAAGAGTAATTACAAACTACAATTTTGGCTAATGAAGGCCCAAAGAACAGCCCCCCTTTTACACACCAGCAGCAGCTACTGCTGCTGGAAGGGAAGTTGGGGTGGGTGACAAAGGGAAGAGGAAAATTGGCGGCAAGGAAGACCGGGGACAATGCAGGGCGGGAAGGAAGCATTTAGAACAGGCCACATCTTTGAGATTTCAGAAAACTTTCTGAAAAACTCTGGAAAGAACAGGCTCATTCTGCACTGAGAATTGAGGGAGGGGAGTTTGCATTTCTCCATTTCCACCCCCTAATCTGTAGGTTCCTTACTGCCCCTTCCTAGTAGCTCTCTTCATTAGGCATTTTTAAAAAGCCAACCTAGTGCAGCTTCCTCACATTAAACACAATCCTCTCTCTTACTGAAGGCAGTAGGGCAACACTGGTTTTTGGAAACCAACAACTTCATTTGCATCTGAAATATATTTGTGCTGCCCCTATCCTTCCACGTTTCGGTTGGCTTACATCTGCACTGAGGAAAGATGCATCTGCACTGAGGACAAGGAAGGACTATACTCAGTGGTAGAGTACATGATTTGCATGCAGAATGTCTCAGGTTCAATAAGAACGTAAAAAGAGCCATGCTAGATCAGACCAAGATGTCATCTAGTCCAGCATTCTGTTCACACAGTGGCCAACCAGCTGTCGATCACAAACCCACAAGCAGGACACAGGTGAAAGAGTACCCTCCCGCCCATGTTCCCCAGCAAATGGTGTACATAGGCTTACTGCCTCTGATTCTGGAGGTAGCACATAGCCATCAGGACTAGTAGCCATTGAAAGCCTTCTCCTTCAGGAATTTATCCAACCCCCTTTTAAAGCCATCCAAACCGGTGGCTATCACTACATCTTGTGGTAGCGAATTCCATAGTTTAACTCTGCACTGTGTGAAGAAGCCCCAGCATCTCCAGGTAGGGCAGAGAAAGACCTTTGTCTGAAACCTTGGAGAGCCATTGCCAGTCAGGGCAGACAATACTGAGTTTGATGGACCAATGGTCTGATGGTATAAGGCAGTTTCCTATATTAGATAGATAGATGAAGGTTGGAGTTGCTTTTTTGACTTCAATGAAGCTCCTCATAATAAAATCTCCCAAAACAAAATCTTAGAGGCTCTGTTTCAAGTTCCACCATTTATATCATCCTACTCTAGTACAAATGTTTGGATCCACTGCCTTCCAATAGCCTTGTTCTTAGATTCTCATTCAAACAAAAATGTCCAAAGTAACCCAATTCTATCATAATCCTGTTTTCCTCTTTGCAAATATCCTCATTTTGTATTGATGTCATTTAAAAGCAAGCACTAACACCAGAGCCAGGAGAGAATAGCGCTTCTTCATTCCATGGTGCAGAATGTTAATTTCTAAGATTATTCTAGAATGTGAATAGACATACTGTTAGGCTGTTAATGGCAATACAGACAGATCCATGATAATATCAATCAATACCTATTACAGCAGGCAGTATATCCATCCTGAAACTTACAGTGCCTTTAGTACCAGAAACAGGAGTGGGGTTAGCACAGAAAGAGTACATGCAGTTGAAACATAAAAGGAGATTTCAAAACACACATTAACAGCACTCAAGACTCTTTTCATAGGTTAGCTGGTATGCTACGGGTATGCCTATCAAGTACTGATGTATCTTCTGGCTCTTCCTTACTAGGCTCTTCTGGCTCTTTCTTACCACAGCAAACCCATTCAGGGGAAAAATAGAATTGGTGCACAATGCTTTCTGAATAGTAACGTCGTAAGTCATCTATTTGGAAGCACCTGCAATCTGATGTACTGTCTTTTTAAAAGCTTTTTGTAAGATTGTGTCTTAAAAAACAAGTATGCATTGTGAAGGCAGGAGCATCATGGGAGCTCCTTGCAGAATGCAAATATTCATATACCTAAATGTTGTTGCCATGGTCTTAACTAGGAAAGTGAGAAACGTGCTCCAGCACAGGGTGTGAATATCCAGAACCCAATCAACAGAAAAGGAGAGATAAGCAACCCAAGGATCTATTTGGAGTCCTCAATGGTCCTGAAAGGGGGGGGGGGGAGAGAGAGAAGGAATTTGAAATCTATGTGCACAGCTGGGGGCAAAACTCTTTTGGGGCACAGGAAGGAAGCTGGCTCCTCTCTGAAGCAAAGATGCTATTGGAAGAGAAAGGAAAGGGTATACTGCATCTTTAATTAGCATGCATGCATGCTTTGCAAACTGCTTTGCTGTGCTTATGACAACACAAAGAGATAAATGCCACTGGGGTCAGGGGGAAGAACTCACACTTCTGTGGAGGTGATATTTTGATCCGCTCAGCTGCAGGCAATGATTTATTAAGAGTGAAGTGAAGAACAAAGGCTACATGTACAAGCAGAGAATCTACCCGTTATTATTATTTCACAAAGGATTTTGGTCCGTTTTGTTTTCCAGTTCTGACAATGGAATATATTCTCAGGGGATATACAGATCTGTGAATGTTATGCTCTCTCGTTTTCTTGCTCTGGCCAAACTAGATGTTATGTGGGTATTCTGTTGTAGCGTTGAGTTTTTGTTTTGTTTTTAACTAGAAAGCAGCATCAGTGGTGGCAATCATGAGAAACACACCAGGGGCAGAGAGCGGGCTACAAGGGCAAATAGCCTGACATGGTATAAGGCAGCTTCCAATGTTCCTATTCCTCCTATGACTGCTTAACTCTTCCCCCACAAATTCTACCCCTGCTACTTTCCCATCCCCAGCAGGGAAGACACAGGGTCCCCATAATTTTTCCCCTGTGGATGGGAAAACAGCTGAGGGGGAAAGGTCTAAGCAAGAAAGTATCAAGAGGGGAACTAATAAGACAGCCTACCCACTCCAATTGCTCTGCTAAAACAGACAGCTTCTTTCATTTAAAAATGAAAGCCAAACTGTTCACGTGTCCCCAGCATATTATCTAATCTAGCCCTCTGCAAAGCCTATTTTCTCCCCATGTTTTATTCCTTTTGAATGCAAAGGGAATCACACAACTTCTGTAAATCTTTCCCTAATGCGCACAGAGCCCGTCTTGCAAATGGTCACATCCCCCTAGCAAAGACCCTAGAAGAGAATGCATACAGACTGCACAAAGGTCAACGATAATCAACTGTACTAGGGCCTATAAATAACTGCTGATTTGCTTTTCAGCTGTAGAAGAACTCATAATCAAGGTCTGACAAGGATTAAAAAATCCTTCCACCTGAAGCAATTAACCCGTCCTTATCCAAACTACCTGTTGAGCAATCAAATGAGGGTATGATCCAGTGTATTGCTACTAAATTGCACCCAGATGTCTTTGCTCTCCGGAGCCAAAGCTACGACATGAGCATGCGAAGGCTAGAAGATTGGCCACAGGGTGCAAAAAGGCGCTGAGCTGGGTAATTCTTAAGACCTAAATGTATTGATCATGCAACAAGAACATGCCATGACTGGAAGAAACTGAACACTTGCAAATGGGTTTTAAAAAAGCATTGGTGGGGAAGGATAGGGAGTGCCTTTGTACTGCTTGGTCTTTTCTGTTTTCCAGTTTAGGAAAATCATTCCTAAGCGATACAATGATCTGTTAATTTTACACACTCTTCCCCCCAATGTTTTTATATATTCTTTTAAAAACCAAAAGGCAGAGATTGCAGCAGGAGCAAAAGAGCAGGAGGAGGTTTTGCTAGGATCCTGACAAATAACATACATTATTCAAACCACATGCCTGCCACCTCAATATTTCCTGGAGAACATCATACTTGTATCAAGATCTCCTCTTTTATAAGGAGGATGCATTATAAAACTGTAATACCTTGGAAAAGAGATCCACAAACTCATTTTTCATGCTTCAGCCATGAAGTTTGGAGGCAAGTTTCTTCTTTATCTCAGCTCAAAGTGTTTGTTTTTATTGGTTTTTAAATGGACTTTCATCTGCAATTTGGCTCACTCACATGAGAGATCTAGAGGAATCTGCTCTATTTATATGGAATATATGCCCACTAACCACTCTGGTCTGAAATTGTAGCAGGTTAATGGTTTGGGATCGGCGGGGGGGGGGGGGGGAGATAGGAAGGCAATCAGTAACACTGGCCACCCACAAAGAAGGAACAAAAATAATTGTTTTATCTTTGCTGGCTGTTGTAATGTTCACTTAATTATTGCCTTGCTTGTTGTTATTGTCTCCTGTGTATATTTTAATGCTATTTTGTGAAGCACCGATATATATTTTTTCAGATTGGAGGGTGGTATATAAATCTTTTAAATAAATAAACAAAGTCCTGTACATCTATTGTTCCCAGCTTTCACTGACGGTTCAAGGAGAGGCTGCTAGAGGCTGTTCCAACACATACTTCATATGAATCAATCTATTCTCTTCAGTAGACACAGTTACATCAATGCACATGACTTTTTTGTTCATCAAGTACTAGGAGCAGAATGATGGGTGAAGAGGACTGTAATATTAATTGCAACAAAACATTGTCATTTTCATCCCTCTCTTGTTGTACTCCAGGTTGCTGGCAGCTGCCCAACACCAGTTGCACTGCAACTGCTCAGACAGAAGTTCACACTGGAAAGCAATGCATCCTGCACCCAATAATTGAAGGGGAGAATTATCAGCCTGGGAACATTTGATGCAGGCCTTTTACTATTGATTGCAGAACACATCATCTTTAAAGAAAAGGAACACATTTCCCATAAGTAGGTCTTAAACTAGATCTACTTACTCTCAAAAGTTTGGATGGAATATTCATTTATTTAAGTCAACAATTCTGAGACTGTGTATTGGGGCATACCAACGTTCTGCAAGAAAACTAATCAGTTTTAAAAACATAACATTTTTGGTGTAGCCCAAAGTACTTGCCCACCCCAATGCTGTCTACTGTATCTCTGCAGGATATCATTGATTGATTCCTTGGCTCCTTCCAATTAGCCTCCTGGGGGCGAGGGAAACAGGGCAGATAGTCTCTAGACAGAGTTTGATTGGACCATTCAGTCATTCCCATTGCAAAGACACGGCCCCGTCAGTGACTCAGAACAGTGGCTCATACAGAAGCATGAGCAGTGGCATCTTTTGAGGGTAAGTAGGTCTTAAACTAGAAGTAACCCTTGTTGGATATTAAATGAAATGTATCTCCAATTTTAGTTCAGGAAAGGAAACATTCATTAATTATTGGAAATTTGAAGCACACTGTCTTAGTATGTAAAACACAAAGAGGCAAGAGAATCCTGCTGGGCTCTTAAAGCAGTTCACAGAATATTATGAAGGCATATCCAATTGTGGACAAGTGTAATGACTGAACCAGACAACCACGGGTAAGATTTTTTTCAGTTGCCACAATCATGGTGATTGTGTCACATCATCCAATTGCCCAGTTTGGCATATACATGCGAATGGTAGGGCCAGCTCACCAGAAAAAGCAAAAGGCTCCTGTTAAGTGGCCTTTAATTTCTAGATTACAGTGAACAGATCATTTATGGCACAAAAATGCTAAGTATCCCAAACAAGAGTGACACAAATGTACTCATGACAGATGTGCTGACCTTCCATAGGCTTAATTTTATAAACCTTTTCCATCATATGCCTTAGAAAAATAAGTACAGCAAAATCAGTCTAGAAACTACAGTCATTCTGCCCTTTTAACTACGACATCATTAGAGGCAGGTGGCATGACAAGAAGGAGAAACGGTGCTTGCATTCAAATGTTGATATATTTTATTAGTTTCAGACAAGAGTTTCTTACCAGCAAGATGTTTTAATAATATTGTCTAATTAAATGTTCAAAATACGCACATCCAGAGCCAAATTAGTTGTGATACACATACAGCTTTCTCTAAAAACAGTACCATCTGCCTAGTTCCCCTCTCCACCTTTTAAACTCTAGTACAAATTACTAGTGACATCACAATGATCTGTATTTCCCTGTCTTTGTTCCAGCCAGAGAAATCCCAATTGTCTGCCACTGGCAGACAAACCTAAAACACTGTTCTATCAGGATATGGGCAACTTGAAGTAGACATTACGACTGGAGGTGTAATGCCACCTCCAGCTGCATTTTTAGCAGCAGTATGAATACAGCCATAATGGCAGGGTGGGGGGAACCTGAAATTTCTACTCCTTTGGGAGGAAATTTAAGAACTGGGAGGGGAAGAATATGGAACTTTCTGCAGGTTAAAAGCACGGCATAATGGTGAGCCAAGGAAAAAAAATACTGTTGGAAGAATTCACCTAGAAATGTCTCAAGACTTCAAAGCAGATTCATATCCTTGGTTGATACTAATCCAATTTATTGGATTAAACATTATGTCACAGACTTCCTCCCACTTGTCATGCAATCCAGAGATTCCACTCCTCTTAGCTGCAAACAACATAAAATGAAAGGAATGGATTCCACCAGCAGCAAGACCCCTATACTCAACCAGACGATTGGCTGAGCCCCACTTACACAGAAAACCTGCAATGACTACCCTATCACACTAGCTGAGATCTAGAACACCTTTGTGGTGGCCACAACCTCCATGACACATCTGAGAGGACTGCATCCAAAGGAGAAAGCCAAATATTTCAACATAAGGCAAATCTTAAATTCATAGCCAACCAGCTAAATTGAACTTATTCCACTTCCCACAAGTAGGAACTGACAGGGCAGTCCTTGCCAATCTATTTCACCTTAGGGCACTCCAGAGGTGGACTTGTTTACCCATACAGTCAACATCATTTGTCTTGACATTCTGCAGTAGAACGGGGGTGGACAATAAGTCCAGGGGGGAGGTCTTTGTCTTCCAGTGGACGGGAATGCTGTTTTATCTTTTCATGGACAATAAGTCCATGGGGGAGGTCTTTGTCTTCCAGTGGACGGGAATGCTGTTTTATCTTTTCATATCCTTCCTGCTCATAACAAAAGTGTTGGCAAAAATAAGGGCAAATTATATCCTGACCAAACTGAAGTGGCCGAGGCAACCTTGGTTCATCCCTCTATTTCAACTCTCCCGCAGGGCTGTCCATCGAGGCTGTCCTTGACAACATGGGATTGAGGCAAGATATGCCATCCTGACCTCAACACACTGTGACTGATGGAGTGGAGGGTTTGTTGACCCTTTTTGACCCTTGAGTCGGAGACACACTAAAACGAATTTTGGACACTGCTCATAAGTTATCTATGAGACGTTCATATGCCTTTAAGTGGGCAAACTTTTGCTCTTGTGCTACGGTTCAGGACTTGACCCCGTTGAGTGCCAATTGCACGAAGGGTTGGAGTTTATCTTGTCTCTTTCTGGAAAGGGTTTAAAACTTTCTTCCCTGCCTCTCATGCTGTAATGGACAGCTTCTCCGTTTTTTCATACCTGCACACTAACTGTCTTTGGAATCTTACTCCTCCAATTTGGCTGCCAGGACCGACTTGGAGTTTGTTGGTTGTTCTGCAGGCCTTGACTGCCAAACATATGAACTGCCTGCAATGACAGATTTCCATCTCCTATCTTGGAAAACTGCCTTTTTGCTGGCTATTATGTCAGCCTGCCAGTCCAGCGAACTGTGTGCTTTGCATCTAAAGCCACATTATATGACTTTCCATCGCGATAAGGTGCTGCTCCATCCCAACATCACGTTTCTGCCCAAGGTGGTGTCTGAGTTCCACTTGAATCAAGACATCATTCTCCAAACTTTCCTTCTGTTTCCTTCTACGTGGCTTGAATCTACTCTTCATACCGTGGAAGTTCAAAGGAAGTGGGTTTTCTACAAATCAAGAACTGAGCCCTTTCAGTAGTCCCCTCGCTTATTTGTGAGCCATAGAGGCAAGCAGCCAGGACTACCAGTGTCATTGGAGAGGCTATCAGCCTGGGTAGTCCACACTATTAAGCTGGCATATGAACTGGCTGGCTTTACCTTTCTAGTTCAATCCGAGCTCGTTCGACTTATATCATGGCTACATTGGTGGCATTTGGGAAATGAGTCTGCAGAGTGGCCTCCTGGTCAAAAATATTGACTTTCATCAACTATTACTAATTTGATGTGCGAGCCAGAGTGGACTGGTCTTTCAGCTTCAATGTTTTGTCTGCTGTCTTGAAGTAGGATACCGATCCACCACTGCCACTTCCCCATATGTGTGGTGCACAGAGACCATGAAGAAGAAAGACAGGTTGCTTACTCATAACTATAATTCTTTGAGTGGTCAACTGTGCAATCACACAATTCACCCACTATCCACGTTTCAATGTCAGTTTGAATATTGATGTTGCCGAAGCTCCCCTCAGTTCTGAGGCTCTGGGGACATACACACTGGGATGATGTGGGGATGATTCCCACCAAAAAATCCTCAGCTATAGCAGTTTCCAGAATGAGGCTTTGCACAGGCTCAGAGCTCATATGTGCGGTGCACAGAGACCACAAAGAAGAACTGTAATTACCATAAGAGATAGTAAAAACTAAGCCATCAAAGAGAGAGCACAAATGCAGTTATACATCAATGGAAGCAAGCCTAGCAGTTGATATTCCTATCACTTGGTATTAGGCAGGATAATAAACACAGCCAGGCAATACAAAAGGATAATGAAATAGTGATTCATATTCAGGATCTCTTTGGATGGCCAAAAAGAACCTTGGCTTCTTCTGGATTTTTTCCCAATACAAAAACATTGTTAACTCTGACATGCACTGCATGGGGAACCTGTTGTTCAATCTCTTGTTTTTTAATATTTTTATCCCAATTTTTGGCTCAAAAGATCTCAAGGCAGCCAACCATCAGAACAGAAAGCTAAGCAATAAATCCATACTACAGAATTCCAAAATGTAAAACAAACTTTAAAAATCGCCATTCGTTAAAAGCTCAGGAGAATAAAATTGTTCAACCCAGTGCCTAAAAGTCAGTAAATGTCTCTGGGGCAAGTATTCTACACCTGGGGCACCACCATAGAAAATGTGATACTCCTGATATACCACCTCCAAGAGCCAAACCTCTCTTGCTGACCTAAAATTGTGGGCAGCTGCTATTGGTGATATTCAAGTAATTTTGTCCAAAGAAATTTTAGTGTTGTTGTCTCTTGTCTATCACCTGTCGCCTGTCTCTCGTCTATCACCTGCAAAGTAATTTTAAGCATAAACATGTTCCCAAAAGTTTCATAACTTACATGCGTTTCACTATTTATACATCTTCTTCAGGCTATTCCTAGGAAATGATATAACACTGAAGGGAACAGGAAACTGGAGTGATAGAAGGCATTCTCGGATACTTGCCCTGTCTTATCCCAGCCACATGCAATCACAGCACAGAATGCATGGCACAACTCAAGATGTTTTTCACCTTCTTGGGTCTCTGGCCCTGGCATCTATCATTGTACCACAACTTTCCCCAACCTGATGCATGGCTGGCTGGCGATAATGGGATATATATGCCAACACATTTGGAGGGCTTCAGTTTTGGGAAGGCTGTCACAACAACTCTAGATTTCTAATGTACCAAGTCTATCTTCTAGAAGACTTCAGGCAGCAGAAGGATAATAGGATGTTTTAGTGCCATGGAGATAAACTAATTGTTTCATTCAATGCACTGACAGGTGTAACTGACATTGCTGTTTATCAGGCATCAACATGCCTAGTGCCATATAATGCACAACAGGCACTGCTCTGCGGAGTCTGAAAAGATTAGCTCCACAACCAGGTAACAGCACAGCAAGATTTATTCATCACCCACCCGCACCATAAACTGTAATAGGAACTGGATGTCCATATTCTATCAGTGGTTTATAAGAGCTTAGTAAAAAGACTTATCTTTTTAATTCTCAAAATGACCTACAATATCCTTGGATGTAAAGTATATGATAAGAACTAATCTAGAACTGTAACAAAGCGGCACGTTTATAAACTGACAGTTGTTTGTGTAGTCACATCAATATAAACAGAGTAAAATCACACTTTCTGGATATCTACATCTAGCCTGGCTTTCTGATTCTGATTAATTTTGCAGGTCACAAATGTGAGAGAATGGATGCATCACACACTTCAATAATCCTCAAACTGGGAAACAAGGGATTGTCGGGGACATCCAAAAACGTATCTATATTCGCATTCTGCAAGGTGAAATTATCAGAAAAAGGGGGTGGAGTAATTCCCTTATGACATTCCAGTGGCAAACATCTTTGTTTAAAAAAGGGCTTTGGCCTATACCTTGCTAAGCTGATTTTATAATACTAGTTATGTAATTATTCTTTTTGTTTTTTGCTCCACTTTTATAGGTTATGTTTTTATAGATTGTTTTATTTCTCTGTTTTATGCTGCTTATATGTTGTTAATTGAATTTTTAATGTTTTAAATAGTGGAATTGTTAGCTCCACCAACTATTTTGAAGCAAGGCAGGGTAGAAACCTTTTAAACAAAATAGTAATCTCTGCTTAATAAGTGTCAGGCCTCATGCTCCCATCTTTCCCCTCTCTTCTTCAACTCATGCACCAGCTTTGCTGCTTTCATTGTGGCATTTCAAAAACAGTTGCATACTGCATCCCAACCAGGAGACTGTATCCTGCTTACTAATCAGGATATGAAACCTATGTCCCAGTTCTGATACAACAGAAAACTGTGGTTTACAAACCACAATAGACGTTCCAAATCTGGCACAAGTGGGGAAGATTATTATTATTATTATGTATTTATATAGCACCGTGCAGATGTGACACTCATTCCCAGTTTTATAGAACCATGGTTTATTAAACTGAATTTATATTTTATTGGGTTTTCTATTGTACCATATTTTTTTACTTCAAGGTTATCTGCCAGAGTTCTTTGGAAAAGTGGAATAGAAATTGAACAAAAAATCATCTTTCTATAACATGGTCATATTTTATGTACACATTGTTCTTTTCTGTTGTAAGCAAGATTCATTGCCTATAACAGTAAGCAACATTCAATACCATTAAGCATTAGAAGTTGTAATGACTCTACTGAGGCAT
Source organism: Elgaria multicarinata webbii (assembly GCF_023053635.1). NCBI lineage: Eukaryota > Metazoa > Chordata > Lepidosauria > Squamata > Anguidae > Elgaria > Elgaria multicarinata. The sequence continues at coordinate 14,298,457 of NC_086187.1, read as the reverse complement.
TTGGAGAGTTTTAGTATCTTATGTGAGCACCAAAATGCTTCTGGTAATTTATATAAATCACTTTTTCTTTAATAAGCACATCATTCATTGGTGAGAATTCAAGCCTTTGCAGCATTCACTCAAATGCTGCACCTTGAAACTCTGTCAGACCCATGTATAGCTGTGCAAGATACAGGGTACGTTGCCAATACAACACATTATATTTTGTCCCTTTATAAAGTATTATCCATAACTTTGTCAAGTATTATTGATAACACTTCATCAACTTAAAACAAAGGTTTAGATCACCTCCTTCCTGCATAGGTGGATGGGGAAAAGGCCAGTTCACTACAGAAATTACAATTAGAAAGGAATGTATTTTAACTCATTTGTACACTGCCAGACAACTCCACAGTTCCTTGAGCGGTTTAAAAGTAATAAATAAATAAATACATCCTAAGAAATTCAAGGTGCACACCATTTATAGTTTCACAAGCCCAAACACACACATATCTGAAAAGGCTATGGACTGCTAGTACCAATCATGGAACACTAATATCATCATCACTGATTATTTATTAAAGTACCTAAAATAAAATAGGAACTCACAGAAATAAAATGTACAGGTCCCTCCCTGCAAGTTCACAAAGCTTTAAAAACTACAATACGTGAGGGAAAGGCCAGCTTGAGGCAAGGGGTAGCTTTGCACTGGCTTGGTGAGACTAAGAAAAATCAAAAAGAAAAGTCAAACCTACAAGTTAAGTATCCTACAAGTAAAAAAAGAAACAATAGTTAAATAGAACAAAACAGAAATGTAAAAGAAAAAAAGTGAGAATTTAATCATTCTTGAAGGAGGACAAAGAAACCACCCAAACACATAAAAAGGAGAGGGAATTCTATATGCAATGGGCCATGAGAAACAAAAAGAAGAGATGAAAAACAACACATACTAGTAGTTTTACCTATCCTTCCCTCCCTCCATGCTTAGATACAGCTCCAGCTGAGTCCATTGCTGAGGCCATCAGAGGGAGAGGAAGCATGCTTAGATTCAGTTCCATGACTTGCTGAATTTACTACGCCTATACACACCACTTGCTGGGGAACATAGGTGGGAGGGTGCTCTTGCACCCGTGTCCTGTTTGTGGGTTCCTGGTCAACAGCTGGTTGGCCACTGTGTGAACAGAGTGCTGGACTAGATGGTCTGATCCAGCATGGCTCTTCTTGTGTTCTTATGCTTTTATTATCTGCTGAAAGTAAGAATCACTGCCTGAGTGTGCTTTTTTCCTCCTCCTCCCCCTGGATTCATTTCCCTTTTGTGTCATGGCTTTTAAATTGTAAAGCTCAGGGCAGAGACTGTCTTATTACTTTTATTTGTAAGTCACACTTTGTGACCTGAAGAGCAGAATAATAATGCTTTAAATAAGTTGAACAATGGGTTAAAATAAAGTTCAGACAAACACTCAACAATTCAAACATATTGCTCATTAGTAATATTTATATAAAGTGAAATCTAGAATTAGCAATTAAAACTGTAAGTGACAAGTAATAATTACTAATGTTTGCCTTAAAAATCAACAGCATGGTCCTCTAAAAACTTTGTTCACAAATGTTGAGTGCATATATAAAAGCTACCTCATTATTTTTATTTATTAATCACCTCATAGGTGCCATACAATACATTTTATGAAACACAATCTTTAAACATGACAATACAATCAATTCTCACTAAAATCCAAAACCAACACAAAAGAATAAAAGAAACAAATCACAAACAGATCATTTACCACATAAAAAAGCTAAAACTATTAGAACTAAAACCAACAAACTATCATCCATTGGCAGAGATCTTATTAAGCAACAGAAAGGGAGCTAAGAACAAAGAGTGATCTAAAAGTTCTAATGTAGCTGTATTAAGCTAAGCCAATCTAGGTCAAGGTTTTGTCTGTGCCTGGATGCAGGAGTATCTAGGAACTTTACATATGCCACTCTGAACCTCATGGAGTAAGCGTGGGATGCAATACATTTGCAACAATAGCTGTTAACAGTAATTTATACCTTTGCATTCTTGATTATTACTATTTCGTAATTCTTACTAACCCTGAAGATTGCTGCTCAGATTGCCATAGTATAAAATGGATTAGCATGTCTCCAGTTGAGAACAGGCAAATAGAATTGCAATGCACTGGTTTTCCATGGTCTACAAAGACCTTTTGTAGCCATCCTTGTTTTTTGACCTCTAAACCCCTAAGGAGCTTGTACCCTGCACATCTGAAAAGGTCAACAATTCCCCTACAACCCATTGCAATTTCTATGGTCAGCTAAGAAAAGCTTTTTACTCTGAAGAAGGCAGGAACGAAAACCCTCCTTTTTAAAAGGGGTGGGAGAGAGAGAACAGTTTGAGAAATCAAATAAGTTCTAAATGCATAACAAGTCACACTAACATTTTCTGCATAACCTATAAGATGCGTCTCTGATATATTGTAATACATGTAGCCATACATGGCTACAGATAACAGCTTATCTTTCTAAATGCAGCTGTAAAGTGTTCTGTAGCAACATATATTAAAGCAAGTTTGTTTACACAAGAGAGATAAACTCTTAGGTTTTTATAAATTAAAAAAGCACTAAATGATCAAAAAGCAAAGTATTATGAAAAACTCAAATTGATGCTTTCAATTAAACATCCTAGGAGAAGGAGGAAACTGCTACTACTATAAATTGAACTGTATTCTATGAATGTCAATAATGCACTTATTCATAGTGCTGGTGGTTATGCCTTCAGTTACGCAGTGCTCCCTTCCCAGTCAATAGATTCTCCTCAGAAAGAAACTGGGAATGGGTCTCAGGCTTATGCACACCCACTACCACCACCACTCACCTGTGGAAAGACAAGCTAAGCTGAGCAATAACCCCATCACATCTGGGAGAAGGAAATGAAAGGAACCTCTCGTGCAAGCACTTGAGTTATTGCTGACTCCTAGAGGGACGCCTGCTTTCGCTGACGTTTTCTTGGCAGACTTTGTAGTGGGGTGCTCGGAAGGATGGAAGGCTGAGTCAACCGAAGCCAGCTGCCTGAGAACCAGCTTGGCTGCGTGAGAACCAGCTTCCCCTGGGATCGAACTCAGGCCGTGGGGAGAGTTTTGGCTGTAGTAACTGCCACTTACCACTCTGCGCCACACGAGGCTCTGGGAACATTCAACCAAATAGGACTGGTACCACCCCAAAAAAAGAAGTTGAAAGAGAGTCAACCATTTCACTTATTTCCAAAAATATCTAGAAGATAATTAAAATCACAACAACAGAGGCTCAGTTAGAACATATTATACAGACTATGAAAGGTACTAGCAAGTCCAAGAGGATGCAAGTGTGTTAACTCTGGTTAACAAGCAGAAGAAGCTGAGTTAACTCTTTGCATCTGTCTTCACTGCGGAACCTTTTTGGACTGGTGGGCACATTTGGGAATTTGAGAAGTTGCTGCAGGCATCACCACAAAATACAATCAGTGGATTGCCATTTTGGAGTCTACTAGTTGCATCTATGGACCCTAGGCTGCACCTTATTTAGCAAAAACATTTATTTCAACTCTACTGGAAACTGCAACATCACTTAAAAGGGATTGTCTAATTCAGCTAATTGTTGTTGGTGCAATACAGCTAATGCTTATTTTAAGCATATGTTTTAGCAGTGTCTAGTAATTGCTTCTCTTTGTGGGGGAGGTTATTACACAGATAAATGTTGTACTGGAACAGTCTTTAGTATTCAATGATTTTTACAAACATGTTCTTTTAAATTATTTACCTGCTGTGTAGAAATTAACAAATGGTCAGTGTAAATGGATTCTCTACACTCTTCTGACAGCTAAAAGACTGATATTACAACACTGGAAGGACCAACATTCAACTCCTATAATGCAATGGATTGAAGGTGCCCTGATGGGCCCCCGCTACAAACTGGAATGTGCGGGGACCAGGGCTTTTTCAGTGGCTGGCCCCCGGTTATGGAAAAATGTGCCCCTGGAGATTAGACAGGCTCCCACTCTCAATTGCTTCAAACACCTTTGTAAGGCATTTTTATTTTCACAAGAGTTTGGGGAGGGGTGGTTTAAATTGGGGTTGAGGGCTTTTGATGGTTTGAGGGTGAGGGTTTTAATGGAATTGTCTTAATGTGGGTTGAGGGTTTTAATGGAATTGTTTTATATGTTATTGTAAAGCGCTTCGAGGCCAGAAATGGTGAGGCGGCGCTATAAAAATGCTTTAAATAAATAAATAAATAAAAATAATATTTGAACAGGTGACATATAAACACCAGAATCAAATAGATAGTTTTTTGGATATTTGGTCTGCTTTTGTTGAAGCCTATGTGTAATTACTAGAACACTGTATGTATTTAATACAAATTCATGTATATATATAAAAAAAATTGGGGGGAAATAAAAAAAATAAAAAAATGGCATGCCTGTGGACACCATGTTGGGGACCCCTTTGGAAGCGCTGTGTTGGGACCCCCTCATATAGGTGATACGAGATAAAGTTCTAGGGGCTAACTGATAAATAAAAATCAACAAGTCACCAGTATGGATGGGATTCACCCATAACACTATTTTTTAAAAAAAAAAAAGGAGGGAAGGATAGGGGAGGGGAGGGAACCCAGGAAATGACAGCCCAGTTTGCTTGAAGTCTGTTCCAGGTAAAGTGATGGAAAGTACTATATAAAAGAATAAGACTTGCCAAGGAATGATCAATATGCCTAATAAAAAGAGAGATCCTGCCTCATCGACCTTATGACTAGGGATCATGTACATTATGTACTTGAATTTCTGAAAAGCTTTTGAAGAAGTCCCTCATTCAAAAGGCTCCTGAGTAAACTTAGAAGTCGTGGGATAAAAGTAACTGGTTAAACCGGAATCACAGAGCAAGTGTAAAAAGCAATTCTCACAGTAGAGAAAAGTAAGAAGTGGGACTCCTCCAAGGATCTGTCTTGAGACTTGTGCCGTTTTTTGTTCATATATGATCGGGCTGTGGTGGGAGAGAGCAGTGTAATGGCCAAGTTGTCAGGTGATGCCAAATTATTCAATACAATGAAAACCCTGTTAGAAAGTGAGGAGCTGCAAAACAATTTCCAAACAGAGTAAGTGGGAAACAAAATGGCAAATTAGACTCAATGTAAGTAACTATATAGATTGATGTATATTGGGGGGAAATATCTTGACTTCACACATACACTGGTTGGGTCTGAACAACCCAGGAAAGATATCTCCTTTGGGCCACCGTGGATCTTGAGAACTCTGCAATAGGCTGGGGGGGAAATGCCAATCAAGCAGAGGAGTTTGGATATAAGATAACTGAATGGTGTTTAACAAAGTCTTCACTTTCCATAGTGTCCAGACACTTTGTTCTCCATTTTAAAAAACAAACATCTGTAGAACTTGTTTACCAACACTGAAAGTAAGATGAGTAGACACACCACAAGCAGTAGCCCCATTTTCAAGCCATCTTCAGCTCTCTGAAAGTAACCTATTGTCTATCTACTGCAGTTGCCTTTCCATTTTCTCATCCCCAATTTTTTTAGTTTCTCCAGCAAGTATTCACACAGCTAATTGCCCATTGCTCAAAATTTAGAGACACATGAGAAATCTAAACATAGTGCCCCAAATCTTGTTAAAATACAAGATCCTCTCCAATCTGTTCTTTTTTTTTTGAATCACAGTCCATGAAAATGGTATCCGTTCACCAAAAAAACCCACCAAAAAATCCAAACCCCATGTCTTTAATCTCTGGACTGTCAGAAACTAGGAACAGCTTACTATTTCTTAATCTTACCTTGTTCTGTTTGTCATCAGTTACCATCTTCAGCACTTTGCAGTTTTCAAACTCCCTTAAAATACTGGGTCTATCTATCATTCCCTCAGCTTCTCTGCATCTCTCTCTTTCTCTCTCTCTGTCACATGCACACACACACACCTCTGTTCAGAACAAATCGTTCATGATGATTATCAGCTAAAGCCACAACTGTCCTCTGCAAGTCACATCCAAACTGGCTGGTATCCACTGAAATCTCACTAAATAAATATGACATGCCTCAATAAATCAAATTCAAGTTCATTGATGCCAATAATGCAAAGCAAAAGAAACACAAAGCTGTTTCCCAGAGAGCTAGTGTTCAGAATATGGGAATGGTCACATACAACCACAATTTGTGGCCAGTAAAAGAATTTAAATATGTAGGCTCAATTCAGACGTCACATTAGTAATTTATATCTGGATAATCAGAAACATGCCATGGACTTCCTCCCATGAAAAGGATTTTTATATAATGAATATACATGAGGCTTCCTTAGCATTCCCCTTTTTGCTACCATTGTCCTACCTGGGGACAAAGTATTTATTTATTATTTATTTATTTATTACATTTCTATACCGCCCAATAGCCGGAGCTCTCTGGGCGGTTCACAAAGTATGTATGATAATTTATAAAAGCCAGTATTACGTGGTTGCTGGCTTGAAAGTATCCCTCTTACTAGCATACCTTCATAAAAGTAATTCCTACTCTACATGAAGAAAACTATCGCTTGTTCCATCCTTTCTCTCTATCTACAGACCCATCTCACTTCTACCTACTACTCAAAACCACCTCTGCACTCCACTGAAACTGTCCTCAAAAAAAGTCACCTATGATCTTCTTCTCCTAAGTCTAAAAGTCTCTAGGAATTTAGTGAAGTGTGAATTTAGTAAGTTTACATTAAAATGTGAATTCAATTAATTTTTCCCCATCCGTAGTGACAACTACTCAGCATTCCTGTTCTTTGCTACTTTCATATGTTCTAGCTCAGAAATTTTGCCAGAGACAGGCTAAAGCAGCCTTCCAGATGTTTCAGACTATATCTCCCAGCACTCCTGACCATTGGTCATGCTGGCTAGGACTGATGGGAATTAAAGTACAAAACATCTGAAGGGCACAATGTCGGGGGAAGCCTGGACTTAATGGTAGAACAAGGAAACACGAGATCTTTAGTGGCAGTGCAACATAAGAACATCAGAAGAGCCATGCTGGATCCATCTAGTTCAGCACGCCATTCACACAGAAGACAAATAGTTGTTAACCAGGAACCCACAACCATTATATGATGCAACAGCCCCCTCCCACCCATGTTCCCCAGCAACTGGTGTATATAGACTTACTGCCTCTATACTGTCCTAATACACAAACACAGCTACCAAAACAAAATCCAACTCCGTACTCCAATATTTTGTAACAAGACAGCTATTCCAAACTTTTTGAGTCACAACCCCAGTTCACACACTTACTCAGGTGGCTGACCCTTTCATGTAGTGGAAGGGTAAACTGATGCTTCTTCTTTTCACCATGCACTTAAAATTAATATGACACAGACCCTCCATTCAGAGGCTCCTGGAAAAGGAAAGGAACCTCTCGTGCAAGCACTTGAGTCATTACTGACTCCTAGAGGGACGCCTGCTTTCACTGACGTTTTCTTGGCAGACTTTGTAGCGGGGTGGTTTGCCATTGCCTTCCCCAGTCGTAGTTACCTTTCCCCCAGCTAGCTGGGTACTCATTTTACCGACCTCGGAAGGATGGAAGGCTGAGTCGACCTGAGCCGGCTGCCTGAGAACCAGCTTCCGCTGGGATCGAACTGGAGAGAGGCCGTGGGGAGAGTTTCAGCTGCAGTAACTGCCGCTTTACCACTCTGCACCACACGAGGCTCTTTCAGAGGCTCCTACTCATACACACAAAAATTCACGCAATCTCTCCAATCCAGCCCTGTCGTTATTTTTAAGAGCTGCATAAATTGGGTCCTTGCACATTACTTTAGGCTAACAGTGGGGTGAGGAATGAGGGAAGGAGGACATGCACACCTTCCTCCACCATATGACAATATTAGTCAACATGGTTACTGTCTTACCTGGGGCACAATTTATATTTTAGTCCCACTGTTAAAGCAGTGTGGAAACCTTTTTGAGACACTTTTTTCAACATCAGGGTCTATATCAAGCTAAAGTAAGTATAATCAATGTTTTATCTAGAATAAGAATATCCATACTAGTCACTACTTTGGCTTAGTCAATCCTAATTTTTAAAATAACATATTTGTATAGATCTGCAATGCACAAGCCAACTCTCCCCAAATAAGCACCATGAGACCTATGAATAGCAAATATTTTGCCTATTAATAAGGCGCAGTTCAAGCAATCCCTGGGTGTTGAGGTTAAAATCAATTTTGGGACAAAGGGCAAGCTGTCAATTTGCAGCAAAGTGGCTGCTTGGCTGCTTTACCATGTGTCCACATCCCTGGAGAGTACATGATGAGCTGAGTGCAAGAGTCACAGAGATCATCACACTGGGAATCTGGGCATTCACTGAAGCTATGGATCAAAATCACAACTCTGCATCCAGAACGCAAATGGACAGCACTCATGTAGAAATATGAATTTGCTGTGAATATGCTGACAGATTTCTTTCGCTGCCCACTGCCCCTACCTAAAAGAGTGTACTAAATACTACAATTCATATTTTTACTCATCTGAACCAAGCACCCATTCTTTCTTGGAAAGTGAAAAGCTTGTCCCTTTTGTGTTTTATATCATTGTGTTAATATTGTGATTCAATAGTTTTTACTATTTTCATTTTTTTTAAAGCTGCCTTTTAAGGAGTTATCATAAAAGGTGGTGTATAAAAATAACGGTTGTTTACCAAGTTCAAAAGCTACCTGAAGGTATCACCCGTGATCAAATTCTAATGTCCTAATGCTCACTAAGAAATAAATCCATTTTCATAATTCATACCCCAAACATGGGTGTGAAAGACATCTTAAACAGTTACAGGAATGGGGAATGAAGAAATTTGCATGATTGGATAAGTACCCTCAATTATACAAGTCTTATCATCTCATGAAAAATGTAGAGTTCAGCAGCATGCTAAGTGTCACAGTTTGTAGGTTGGCAGGGGGTTAAGTCTTCCCGACTGCAAAGAAAACTAATAATGTTTTGGCTGCTGCTTTGTTGTCCACTAATAGACATTGAAAAGTATATGAATTGGGAGTTGCACCAAGAACATAGGAACCTGCTTTATACAGTGTCAGTCCATTGATCCAACTAGCTCAGCAGCTCTCCAGGACATCAGACAGGAGTCTTTTCCAGTCCTACCTGGAGATGCCAGAATTTAATTGGGACCTTCTGATTAAAAGTCTGTATTCTGCCACTGAGCTGCAGCTGTTCCCAAATAAACCTTTCAGTATTGAGGATGAGAACATAAGAAGTGTCATGCTGGATCAGACCAAGGGTCCATCTAGTCCAGCATTCTGTTCACACAGTGGCCAACCTGTTCATGTCCTGCTTGTTCATCCCTGGCACAACAGCACCCTTCCACCCATGTTCCCCAGCAACAGGTGCACACATGCTTACCACCTTGAATACTGGAGATAGCACACAACCATCAGGGCTAGTAGCCATTGATAGCCTTTGCCTCCAGGAATTTATCCAACCCCCTTTTGAAGCCATCCAGATTGGTGGCCATCACTACATCTTGTGGTAGTGAGTTCCATAATTTAACTATGCGCTATGTGAAGAAGTACTTCCTTTTATTTGTCCTGATTCTCCCACCAATCAGCTTCCTGGGATGACCCCAGGTTCTAGTGTTTTGAGAGAGGGAGAAAAATGTCTCCCTTTCCATATTTTATTTATTTATTTATTTATTTAATTACATTTATATACCGCCCCACAGCCGAAGCTCTCTGGGCGGTTTACAACATTTAAAAATAGTAAACATTAAAAGTATACAATTTAAAAACACACACACACACACACACACACACACACAAAAACAGTATAAAAACAACAGTATCCATTTAAAAACAACAATTGTGGGGTCCATTAAAAACAAACTTAACGTTGTTAAATGCTGTTAAAATGCTGTTAAAAATGCCTGGGAGAAGAGAAAAGTCTTGACCTGGTGCCGAAAAGATAACAATGTTGGCGCCAGGCGAGCCTCATCGGGGAGATCATTCCACAGTCGGGGGGCCACCACTGAAAAGGCCCTCTCCCTTGTTGCCATCCTCCGAGCTTCCCTTGGAGTAGAATATTCTCCATACCATGCATAATTTTGTACACCTCTATCATGTCTCCCCTCAGTCTCCTCTTCTCCAAGCTAAACAATCCCAGCTGATGTAAGCTTCCCTAATAGGGGAGATGCTCCAGCCCCTTAATCATTTTAGTTGCCTTATCTATCAGAAAGAAATCTCTACTCATCTGCTTCATTCATACTTCTTTTCCCTTTCTTCACAAAGTGTGACCATTAGAAAAATATCTTCCAGCCACAACCTCTAATAGAGCTCTTAATAATATTTACATTCCAACTTAAAAATTGCTTCCTTCCATCTACCTGCATACAAAACCAGAGTGATGGCAACTACCCACCCAGCAGTGACTCAGCAATGAAGTGGTGGGTGGGTTGAGCATGAAATATTATTTTGAGCAACCAGGACTCACAAGACAAAACTGTGGGGGTTTTTTGCTGAAGCAAAACCTACATTTTTCTCCAGTCACACTATGAATTTAATTTCTCTTAATACCAATATAGTTCTCTGTTCCAACAGCCTAGCAGCTCAGTAAAAGCAACTCACATTACTAATAACCTTCCTGATGCTGAGAAACAAGCTATAATTGCAACCTGTCTCTGAGGCTCAGTCAAACTGAACAAAATTTCAATTTCAGATCTATACCATCTGGAAAAGTAAGGAAAAATGCAACGATATTGAAGACTAAGCAAAAAGGGGAAAATATTTTATTAGTATTCTGTGATCTTTAAGATCTCTCTGTACCAGCTAGAACTAGGCATCAAGAATCAATTCACACACAACTAGAGAGCTAGGGTAGTGTAGTGCTTACCCAGTGTGAATCCAAGACTGGGAAAACCCAAGTTCAAATCCCTACTCCACCGTTTCCAGAAATATAGATGTACTAGTCTGTTGCAGCAAACCACATCAAAGAGCTTTGAAACTTCTTAAAGACTAACAAATTTATTCAGCCATGAAACTCACTGGGTAACTTTGGGGAGGTCACTCTCTCTTAGCCTAGCCACACAGGGTTGTTGTGAGAATCACAAAAGTAGCTGAGAACCATGACAAATCACAGGTCTATCCATTATTTATAGGACTTTCCTAGAACTAAAACACAATATCTGTCAATGAAGCAAACTTATATTATCCCATGCTTCATCATAAATGAAATGGGCAGCTTTTACATAAGCAGTGACTGCATTTCTATTAATTTGGAAAGAAAGTGGAGAAGGAGAATGAAATCAGAGAGGCCTCCAAACGAGGAAGTGTTGTAATAATGGGTGACTTCAATTATCCTCACATTGACTGGACAAATTCATATTCCAGTCATGACAAACAGGTTAAATTTCTTGATGTCCTAAATGACTGTGCCCTGGAACAGTTGGTTATGGAACCGACCAGAGGGGAGGCAACCCTGGATTTAATCCTAAATGGTGCTGCCCAGAACCTAATACGAGATGTAAATATTGTTGAACCAATTGGTAACAGTGACCACAGTGCTATCAGATTCAATATGTACTTAAGTGGGAAACTGCCCAGGAAATCCAACACATTCACACTTGACTTCAAAAGAGGAAACTTTTCTAAAATGAGGGAACTACTGAAAAGAAAGTTGTAAGGGGGAATCAAGAGCATTAAATCCTTGGAAAATGCATGGAGCTTACTCAAAAGCACAATAATAGAAGCTCAACTAAAATGTATTACACAGGTTAGGAAAGGTAGCACCAAGTCCAAGAGGATACCAACATGGTTAACAAGCAGCATCAAAGAAGCTATTGTAGAAAAGAGGGCTTCCTTCAAAAAATGGAAGTCTTGCCCAAGTGAGGAAAATAAAAGGGAGCACAAGCTGGCACAAAGGAGATGCAAGCAAACAATAAGAGATGCAAAAAAAGCATTTTGAAGAGCACATCACTAATAATATCAAGACCAACAATAAAGAATTCTTTAAATATATCAGAAGCAGGAAACCAGCTAGGGAAGCAGTTGGACCATTGGATGACAATGGAGTTAAAGGAGTACTAAAGGAGGACAAGGAAAGCTGAAAGAATTCTTTGCATTGGTGTTCAATTCTTTTCAACTTTGTTCATAAATGATCTGGAATTAGGAGTGAGCAGTGAAGTGGCCAAGTTTGCTGACAACACCAAATTATTTAAGGTTGTTAAAACACAAAGGGATTGTGAAGAGCTCCAAAGGGATCCAAATGGCAGATGTGGTTCAATGTAAGCAAGTGTAAGGTGATGCACATTGGGGCAAAAAAACCCAACTTCAAGTATAACCTAATGAGATCTGAGCTGGCAGTGACTGAACAAAAAAGAGATCTTGGGATTGTGGTGGACAGCTAGATGAAAATGTCCAACCAGTGTGCAGCCGCTATAAAGAAGGCAAACTCCATGTTAGGCATTATAAGAAAAGGAATTGAGAATAAAATGGCCAGCATCATACTGCCCTTATACAAAATCTATGGTGCAACCACACTTAGAATACTGTGTACAGCTCTGGTCACCACACCTAAAAACGGATTATAGAGCTGGAAAAAGTGCAGAAAAGGGCAACTAAAACGATTAAGGGGCTGGAGCATCTCCCCTATGAGGGAAAGTTTCAACAACTGGGATTGTTTAGCTTGGAAAAAAAGGAAGCTAAGGGGAGACATGATAGAGGTGTACAAAATTATGCATCATATTGAGAATGTGGATAGGGAGACATTTTTCTCCCTCTCTCAAAACACTAGAACCCAGTGGGGTCAACCCATGAAGCTGATTGGTGGGAGAATCAGGACAAATAAAAGGAAGGACTTCTTCACACAGTGCATAGTTAAATTATGGAACTCGCTACCACAAGATGTAATGATGGCCACCAATCTGGATAGCTTCAAAAGGGGGTTGGATAAATTCCTGGAGGCAAAGACTATCAATGGCTACTAGCCCTGATGGTTGTGTGCTATCTCCAGTATTCGAAGCAGTAAGCCTGTGTGCACCAGTTGCTGGGGAACATGGGCGGGAGGGTGCTGTTGCACCATGTCCTGCTTGTTCATCCCTGGCCAATGGCTGGTTGGCCACTGTGTGAACAGAATGCTGGACTAGATGGACCCTTGGTCTGATCCTGCATGGCACTTCTTATGTTCTTAAGTGGCCATTAAAGCCAAACAATCCCACCTGCTGATTGGCACAATTTATACGATTTGTACAAATGGTGGTTTTCTTTAAAGTATGAAACCTGAAAATTTTCCAATGCCAATATTAAATTTTGATCTGGTTTTGCAAATTTGACATATTTATTAAACATAATTTTACAAGTATGCCAAGTTAACTTTACATACTGTATAAATATCTCAATTTTACAGTAGCTGAAAGTAGTTGAACTGAAATATTTTATGAAGAACACAAAATCAATAAAAGTGCACTAAATGTGGTTTAAATGTTATATTTAAATACAGCTTTACTTAGACATTATTTTTTATTGGAATACTTGTCAAGACATGACAACTTAAGAGCCTTCAGTTCCCTTACATTGCTTAAAAAGCTTAAGGAAAAAATGACACACTGAAAACTGTTAATATTCTAATTTTAGAACATTAAAAGAACTACACTTGATATGCAATGCTGTCCAATACTCTTTTTCAACAGAAAATAGCCTCACTAGAAGCTAGAAGTGGACAATTTCCTGCAGAAAAATATGGTAGAAGAAGGAAAAAATCTATTCTGCATTACCACATAAAGGTCTTATTTCAAATTCTTAGTGTCTGCAGCATGAAATGCAAACACAAGATCATGCCTGAGACAGCTGGACAACCATCTGTCAGGTATGCTTTAGGATGTATTCCTGCACTGAGTGGGGGGTTGGACTCGATGGCCTTATAGGCCCCTTCCAACTCTACTATTCTATGATTCTATGATCCCGTAACTGGTTGCTCAGTTCTTGTGTTCCTCTGAAAATACCCTCCCAGTGGTACCCAATACTTCAGGGGTCCAATCAATCACGGCTTGGAATAGAAGCTTTATTATTGTAACACCCACTCTCTGGAACTCCCTACCACTACAAATTAGGCAAGAGCCACTCCATATCTCTTTTGCAGCACCTACTTTTCAGCACATACCTTTTCTAACAGGCATTCCCAGGAAGGTAATCTTGTCATCTGTATGAAGGCTTGTTTTTTGTACATCAGTAAGGAAATTCTTAAATATAAACCATTCATAAATATAGTTAAATACATAAAAGTATGTATTTTTGAGCCACAGATGGCTAGCATCACCATCCATATCTGTCCTGCAAATGGTTGGATCAAAGTTACTAGACTGCAAATTCTTTACCAGCCTGCTGGAGGCTGGAAAGTTCCATCCCTCAGCCAGCCGTCCACTTGGTTTCTATGCTGGGCATAGAGGGGAAACTGAGCACTCCGTCCCTCCTCCTCCACTCCACTCACACCTGTATGCCATTGCCTGTCTCCTATGGCTAACAGGTGAGTGCTGAAATACAAGGGTGTGGTACTGGGTCATTTGTTTAGATGTTATAATCTTTGAAGCTTTTTGAAATTGAGTTGGTGTGTATGACCATACACATTCACAAAACCAGGTTGCACATACATATCCAGTAGACACATCACAGCATGAAAAAAAACCAGTTTTATCAGTGATTGATATTCCCAAACTCAACCCTTTCTAAAACTAATTTCCTTATGGGACATCCCCCCCACCTTTACAATATATTTTGTTGTAAATGAGTTGTGCAAAAATTTCTTATGGCGAATAAAACTATTGAGTTCTGCAAGTCACCTGTTTGAAGCACAGATCTTCAGAGTATCAACACACACTCCTCAAAGTATTTGGACTAGAATCAAATTGTACCATCCTTGTGTAATAGTATCTTCCTTGAGTGGTATGATTCCAGAAACTATGGTTTATATTTAATTGTTCTGATTCTAAGTGCAAATGATTATTATTGGAACAGGTCAGTCTGTTACCCAGAGACAAACTCCTACATCTTGTAGGGTTAAATAATGCATAACACATTGAGTTCCATGAATAGGAATTGCCAAAGTTTGGGGAGGGGGTTCATTTTACAAAAAGCATCAGGGAGGGGTAATCTAGACTGGGGACAGAGTATGGAGAAAGGATGCCCCAACACTACACTCTTGAGCTTAAGCCCATAAATTTTCCCATCCATTGCTTATTTAAATCTATCCTCACAGAGAAGCTTACAATAAACAATACCAAGTAAACAGCAGTTTGGGAGAATTAGATTTGGATTGGAGGTTAGACATCACTTCGCCTAAAAGCAGCCCTAAAAGTCATATGAACTTGTATTTCGAACTTGCTCCATCAACTAGAACAAGGGTGAGAGGTGGCAAAAGCAACAACAGCCAAGAAGTCTGGCCCGGATGCTTCCAGAAGCATTCTGATAACGCCACTCCCTTCTTTCCCCTATTTGTGCATTCTCCACTCCAGAAAATTATGATTATCTAAAAGCATCAGGTTAAGTACATTTGAAAGAGCACATGCATTACAATGACATCATCCCCATCCCGTTCCATCCCAGTTTCTTCCTTCTAGATTAAAACAGAGTAATGGAAAAAAATAGGACACAACCACACATGAGGAAAAGCCTCAAAGAGCAGAGTTAAAGCTTCTTGTGGTTTAATATGCAAAGCCTAAGCAGTTCAATCAAACAACTAAAGCAAAATGTCATTTCCTCCCTTGACACCATCACTCTGTTGCTAAAATAGAACATGTTTTGTTTGGTGGCCTGTCAGAGGGAGATCTATATTTTATGGGTTCCAAGAAAGATATCAGACGCGATGCACACATTGTCAAAGATGAGTGACCAAGGACTATATGAATGAATTCTTATTTGAACCACATAATCTAAATCAAAAATAATGTGTGAACACAGGTATTAAGATGGGAAAGCAATGTAGCAGCATGCATAAATGTCTGGGAAATGGTGTCCATGAAAGTACTACAGAGCTTCATATCTCTTGGGTAAGCCTTGTCAATTGTGTGTCTGGAATAGTAATAATAATAATAAACACTATAGGAGACCCAAGATAAGAGGAGAAACTGCTCTGGACCAATGAAGACGAAAGTAAGGCTGTAAAGCGTTGTTCTGTGCTGCAGAAGACAGGGGGGAACTGTCTGGAAAGTACAATGCCACTGACTGCTTCTGTAGAGCTAAATTATGTTCTGGTAGGGCGGAAATAGCAGAAACCTGACACAGTTCATGAAAGAGGAATGGGCATTCGTTCCCCTGAGCTACAGTCCTTGGGAAAGAACCACAGCAGTAGTTTTGCATGCAAAATGTCCTAGGTTCAACCCCCAGCATCTCTAGTTAGGGCTAGAAAAACCCAGGCCAGAAACCCTGGAGAGCCACTGACAGTCAGTGGCAGCAATACTGCGCTAAATGGACCAATGGTCTGACTCAGTATAAGGTAGCTTCTTATGTTCTTATGAAGGCATATGGAAGGCAACACGCTTTCTGGATTTAAAACTGGTTACACTTGGCTTTTGTGCTGATGATTATTATCTTGTAATAAATAAGTTAGCTATTTTAAAAAGCACTGTGTTAAAAGGCTACAATCTTTCTGCAACCATCTTTTTTTCTTTTAACTTTTTTATTGTGAATATTAACAAAACAGAAAAAATATATCGTGAAAAAGAAAAAAATTGTTACATATATAGAAATATCGTTTTTTATCAGGAATACTATTCATAAAAAAGGGAAAGAGTTATGCATAGGTTTCAAGAAAAGCAGACCGTATATGTATTTATCCACTCGCAAGTCACGTCTATATAACACCCGTTCAAATTTTGACATCACTGTTAAGTCATCAATCCATTCTGTAGCCATCTTGTGATGAACAAAAACTTCATCACGTGGTATGATTCACAACCAGTATTAAAAGGCTTTTTTGAAGATGAAGAGGGGAGAAAAGACAAATTAAGAATACTCACACCTATAACTATTCCCTTTATATTATAAACCCAAATAAGCATTACCCGGCAGTGTGCATCCTATGTGAACAATACAATTTATCTCTCTTGGGTTACCAATTAAATCTGAAAACAAACAGTATAGCTAAACTTTGTGACAAAATGTCTACAGTCAGACTTGTAAGTGTAGCAAGAGTAACAATCTAATTTCTATTTTTAGAGGTTAGATACAGCAATAGCTGCCATGTTCTGTAATGGCTACTGTGGGTTTTCAGCATTCCTACACATACAAGGAGAGAAAAACACAACAAACTTAAGTTTACACAATTTCCACGAGAGGAAAAACACAACAATATGTGCAACTGAATGTACAAACTGCCCAACATTCCTTGCCTTTCTATGGTCCCAGAAAATCCACAATATCAGCTCTCAGTTTCATCATCCTCAGAACTGTATTACAATCAGGCAGAAAAGAAAGCGCTTATTGCCAATTTATCTTGCTGAGAAGTGCTACTTTGACTTTTAAATCATCTGTGATATTTCATGCCAAGATTAATTTATAAAAAAGAGAAACTCTATTTAGTGTACAAAAATGTGGGGAAGTGTGTTGGTACAGCTGGAAAAATTTAAACACAAGCAATAACAGTAACATAATACCTTGATTAGGACCAACTAAAATCACAAAGCAGTAGAGCTATGTGTTGAGTGTCTTAAAACTCTTCTATGAATATGTTAAACAAAATAAAAAAGGAAAAGCAAGGGGAGAGATTAAGCCATCACTGATAACAGGAATACTGATGTCTAGTTTACAGTACATTACAGTGTTAAAATGGTGATCCTTCAGTAAGGTCTTTACAGACAGATTAGGTTAGATTGTGCCTAGTGCAAAAGATCACATCTTGCACTAAGATATACTAAAATGGAAGAATCAATGACCACTTTCTCCCTGGAAATATAAAAGCCCTCAGTTATTACTGGATGTAACCATCCAACTGCAAGAAGATTATCTTCTACCAACTAATGCTTTATTTAAGGAAGAAAAACATGCTCTCTGACCAATTTAGTTTTTACTGATTCTGTAGGTAGTACATGATCTAAAATTAATAATCCACCTTTGCCAATACAAACTACTACCATATTTCTCTTTACACTTTTTTTTCCGTGAGTGCCAACTAATGTTGGGGACAGATTCAACAGAACTGTTTTGATGTTTTCAAAGAGAGAGCAGCGATTACTTCTATTTTGTTGCAGCCATCTTTTGAACTGTATCAGGGGTTGGGAACTTCATGGGCTGAGGCTAGTTAAGTGGAATTAACATAATGAATACAGTAAGACTTTGAATACTCAATCCCCTAAACCCTCCTCAGACCCAGGAGTAGAGCTATGCAACATCAGGGCCTATAGACCTCAGTCAATGCCTAGTCATTTTTGGCTGCATTTCAAAGTCTGGGTATTCCACTTGGGCTCCAAAATGGGATCAATTTGTAAAAAAAGGGAATAACCACTGCACCATGACCAATGTGCCAAATGTGGCATTCAAGCAGTTATTTTTCAAGTCCAGGAATACAGAGTTCTCTTTAAAGCATTCATATCTATACTCTTATTGCAGGAATACAGCCAAAGCTTCTCCAGAGTGCCTTGTTCATCAAAGAATGGCAACTTGTACTATAGGCTATAGAGGAACTCCAAGACATCCCCATCATGACTTCATTGACCCCAATCCTCCTTGTGAAAAAATGTCAAGCACTTCTGTTGAAGTGTGTGTGTGTGTGTGTGTGTGTGTGTGTGTGTGTGTGTGTGTGAATAATGCAGATATTAAAGCTCAGGAATAACTGTAGACATATAAACACTTTTTATAGTAATGTGAATGCAGTTTAAGATTTGGCTTGATACTAGACTGACACATTGTGGATTTGAACACATGAAGTTGCACAAAAAGGTAGAATAATAATGATTTCACCAAGGTTTACACTAATCTTCCCTCTGCACTCCCCATCTCCAAAATTTGATGGAAGTTAAAATTTATGATGGCAAAATGAATGCCATAATTTTGTACAAAGTGAGAAAAAGACACCATATAAACCAAAAAAAGAGGAACATGTATTTAAGTTTAATCAGAAGCCCTTTTCAGATGACGATAAAATCCTCTGTGCTTAGCTATACTATGCAGCAAAAGGCACCTGTTTATCACAATTGTTTACAATTATGTTTACAAATCCTTATTACAAACAGAGAGAGAAACACATTTCCCCCCCTTCTCATTCACCCAGGTGTATATACATGCTAATGAACATAAAGGAGGATTTTCCCCCACTACCTGCATTCGGTGATACTACAGCAGTAGCTGCCACTCCTCCTGTTACTCCGTCGATCTGATCGGAATTCATTCCTTGACTTCCTTAGGCTGAAGTACTCTGTAAGCTTTCCAAAAGACGACATGGCACCACCACAGTCCGATCTTCTCTGTGTGTACATACGTGTGCAAAAAATCTACACACACGTTCACATGCTAGAGCCAGTATATTTGCACTATTCAGGATATGCCACCAATGCTTGCTGGGCAGGAGTGCTAGGAGAGTTAGAGAAAGAGAAAGCAAAGACTTTAGAAAGAACAGACCACAGTCTTTCATACTCTGATATTTTTCACTCAACAGCAGCACACAGCATATAGAAATTAAAAATTAAGAACATACTGGTGGCCGAAACACTTCTGCTACTTTTTACTGCAGCTACTGCAGAACTGAATTAAGAAAAAGAACAAATAATCCCATCTGGGGGGAAATCCTTTGGTATTGGTAGCGTGTATTTTTCAGTTCTTGCTGTAAATAAGAGATTTTCACGAAGACATGCCTCTACATAAGGAATGAGGGAAGCTGGCCTCCAAAGATGCCTTTAATTAAACAGGAGGTGTCCAAAACTCAAACTAGAAAGACAATAATAAATTTAGAAAGCACATAAACAACTAGACTATGTGCAGTCAAATGCCTCTGACCTAAGTACTGCACAAACACATACCAATATCTGGATCTTTAGTTTCCTCTTGTACACATTCAGTGTTTTTAAGCTGCCCTTTCCCAAATTCAATGCTAACCAGAAGTGCCAATCTCCCCTTCACGTAGCAGCCTTTTTTCTACCCTATCATGATTAAACATTAGAATTAATTAGGTCTCAATTAATTTAGAAATCACCTACAATCATCTGCACTCCAGCCCTCTGCTAGGAAATACAATGCCATCCATCCACCAATGAGGAATTCTGTATAGTGTAATGCAATTCTCTCTCTCAAAACCTCAGTCAGTCATACTCATGCTCATCATCTCCCTGATGCCCCAGATCAACCCACTACCATACAACATATGGAATAGAAAAAGCATTAATGGGAGATTGGTGGGTCTCCATAAACTCATTTGAACCCTAAGGAGCATCTAGGTATTAAAATTCAGCTGAGAACAAGCACATTTGACAACAAGCAGCAAGAAAAACACAAGGATGTGACACATTTAAAGTGTTTTTAGATAAACTAATTGAAACAGCAAATTAACCAACTGCTCTGGCATCTTTTCCAACCTTCTGTTATGGGTGCCATATTAAAAATGAAATGTTAACTGCTATTTTTCTGCCTAAAGCAACCTCCCATAATCATGGAGCAGTCAATACTACAAGCCTGTCACATAATTTCTCTGCAAACAAATTCATTTTCGATAGCTATTTTTTCTCCTGTTTCATTAATCCCATTAGTTGGATTTCCATGTCTGAAACACAGCATACAACACCAAATGTTAAAACCGGGGGAGGGGGGGAGCTGCTTCTAAAGAAGGAATAAAAGGAGAAAGGTTTGCTTGAGAATCTGAGTGCTATACTGTGCTGTGCTCATTAACAGTATTTCATTAAAAAAAAGAGGTAACTACTGCTATTACTGTTCCTGCACCCTCATTTCTGTGAACAAGATCCTTCCAAGATCTCACATTTCAAAACCTGCATTCATACTAGCCAAATCTGTACAAAGCAGTAACCACTATCATACAATCCCCCCCCTTTTTTTCATGTTCCAACATAGGATAAACCAGTGCAGATGCCTGAACGTAAGTGCAGCAGAACATAAAAACACAGGACAGGCAAGGAGGGCAGAAGACAAGGGCTGTGAGGAGTGAGGAGGATGACAAGAGGACAAGAAAAACAAACCAAAATTAGACCAATGTATGTGCATAAGGCACCTGCTGGCTTGTTTCAGCTGAACGGCTTTAGGAGGTTCTGTTGTGGCGGCGAAGGCAGCAGCAGCAGCAGCTCCCTGCAGTCTTTGAATGAATCTCTCTCTCTCTTTCCCCTTCAGCTGCTTGGCAGCAGGTAGGAAACCTCTCACACCTTCTTGTTCCCATTAATATTTCATGAGAAGAGAGTGCAGCCTTGAGACCCCCCATTCACCTCTTTGAATCACGTCTGGACAGCCTTCCCTCCATCCCACCCCCAAATCCAAGCAACTCCACTTCTGTCTTGGTGGTGTATTAATTTCTTTTTCTTTCTTTCTTTTAATCAATTCAATTGCAGAGAGATGGATCAAAACGGCTCGCACTCTCAGTCTTCTCACATGTACATTCAGTCTCACACACTGTGCCACCCTCTCTAGCGTTCATTTCTTATCAGGGACAGGACTGCTATCCAAAGACATATAATATTCCAAATGAGGTCAGGGAAAACCGAATGGAAGTGTGCACCAAGCAGTTAAAGGGAAAGCAGGGGAGGACCCACGGAGAAAGGCAACACACACACTTTTGAGCACCAAACCCTATAATGAAGCTCTTCTAGATGCAGACAGCATTTTCAGGAATCACAGACACCTTGGGAGGGCTATAACAATTACCTGATGCAGAAAAAATTGTTGGCTACTAAGCAACACGAAGGGAAGAAGCGTTAACATACCACATACTCGCAAGGCAAGTTTGGGAGGGGGTACACACAGCAAAATACATCTGCTCTCAATACTCCACACTCTCAAATAAGAGGGTTTGCATCTCTGTCAGAGAGAGAGAGAGAGAGAGAGAGAGAGAGAGAGAGAGAGAGAGAGAGAGAGAGAGAGAGAGAGAGAGAGATGCACTTCTTAGGATTTGCTTGTTTCACTGGCTGCACTTTCCTATCCACTTGAGTGAAGTACTCTTGGTGCTTACAGGTGGGAAGCTGTAATATATTCTGCAGGACTATGATAGGCACATGAAAGCAGAGATCTTTCTACATGACTAGAAGTGTATATACAATCTAGCACTGGCACTAGTCACTCATGTGTTAAAATGGCTACCAGCCATTTCAAGTAGTAACAGTAACCATTAGCACACAGTACCCCTTTCTATAATCCATCATAGGTCAAACTGGTGAAGATGCCTGAATGGAAGTACAAAAAAACACAAAAAAACAGAAAGACAGGGAAGGCAGAGACAAGGAAAGAGAGAACAGCTCTGGAATAGACATACTCAGGAATTTGATCTTTGCAAATTCCAATATGAGCTGATGTGGGGTGCTTTCAGATGAAGGGCTCTTAGCACTAACGATTAAAAAACATTTTGTTGCTATCTCCATGGTAAGAAAAAAAGATGGAAGGAACTGGGAAAAAACACATAGGAGGGTTACGAGTAGAAAACCATGATGCCTGGGCTTCCAGTAACATTCTGTGAATCAGGTACGGCAATCAAAACCTCATCTGGAAACACCTCTGATTCACGTCTCCCAGACTAATGTGTGATTTAAAATTTAGCTATCGACTGGCATTCACGCTTCTCAAATATTCCAAAATAGTTGTCAACTCAAACAAGTATAAAAATAAATTTAAAAAATTAAATTTGTATTTTGAGAGAAATTACATTTTACAAAGTATATTTAAAAGCTAATTTTCATATTGATCTTCTTTAAAAATTGAAAATTAATGTGAAAACAGGATGGAACAGACTTGTGGGTGCACACATGCGAAATTGACAGAGATGGGAAGCAGACTGATTCACCCATCCCTATTCTTCAATATGGATGGAAACTAATGTCACAAATATATCTGCAAGGAATTGCTCCCTCTAGAAAATTACTTTTTCCTATTTTGCCAAGTACTTCAATAGAAAATGTCACACTATGGTAGGATGAGGGCAAGCTGCCTCTTCTGTAAAATGAAGATAAAGTCATGATCTATGGAGAGTCTGAAAAGTTTCAAGATATATCATCAAGGTCCCAAGCTCAGCTGCTCTTGATAGGTCAAAATGATTTGTCCTGGGGATTAAGCCAATTTTAGAGAAAGATGACCTGGCCACTATTACACATGCCTTGGTAATCTCCAGGTCTGGTGATTGTAATATACTTTACATAGGGGTACATTACAAGGCTGTTTTCAATCTTCTGTTGGTTCAGAATGCGGCAGTCTGCTTACCAATGGAAATAACTGAGCATATCACACCTGGGTTAGAAGATCCCAGTCAGTTGACAAGCATAATTTAAGATGCTGTTTTTGACATAAACCTTTGCATTTTTATTTGGAAGTAAACCCAACTGGGTTCAATTAGGGATACTCTCAGGAAAGTGTGCAGAGGATTTAAGTCTGAGAGCCCTAAATAGTTTGAGTTCAGTTTATCTCGCAGAATGCTTCCTTCCACTTGGGTCTCCTTCTGTGTCCAAAAAACATTAGTTGGGGGCCCTGCTTCGAATACCAATAAAATAAAATGAATACCTTTTTTTGTACAGAGATTTTGTGTGTTCATGCCACACACAAAATATGAATAAGAATAAAGTATAAGTATCAATGAATGGATGTATAACAAGGGTGGGAAAACTTCCTTGCCCCTAAGAGTCACAAAACTTTTCTTTTTCCTAAAGCTTTTAAAACTTGATGTTGTGCAGACTTCTACTGTTACTTTCTACTGTTAGTTTTTCCCTACCCTGTGCCTGCTTACCCTTCCCTGTACCTGTTGGCATTCTCTTCCCCTCCTTATTGTTTTACTATGATTTTATTAGATTGTAAGCCTATGCGGCAGAGTCTTGCTATTTACTGTTTTACTCTGTACAGCACCATGTACATTGATGGTGCTATATAAATAAATAATAATAATAATAATAATAATGAGAGCCTCAGGCCAGCAATGGGCAAAGCAGGAACCCAAAGTGGCAAGGGCCCAAAGACACGACACACTCACTCTTTTTCTTACATACACACTCACACCTCTCTCTCTCTCTCTCTCTCTCTCTTTCTCTCTCTCTCTCTCTGCCTCCCTTAACCTGTCTCAGTCTCTTCCTCTTTCTCCATCCCTTCTCAGCTGTCTCCCTTCTTTACCACCACCAACCCACCAGTATAGATTTGAAAAAAGCTCCCACTAGCACCAATGGGAGCATTTTTTCAAAGACTTATTGTTGTAGCAGCAGTATTTTAGGTATTAATTTGTATTAGAGAAATCACTGAAATATACCAATGTTCCTATGCTTTTGAACTATTTTCCTGTGCGCTGAGATTGATCAGACAGCCTACAAAAATGGATATTGTGAGCACTTCAAATGTCAAAAACACTGATATTTCAAAACTGGAAGATCAAGTCCACACCACTGATTCCTCAATGGTTTGCAGACCTTACTGCCCTTTCTATATTTGAGTATGTAGATTACTACATACAGCAGTTTCCAGAAACATATTTGGACAGGTATGTATATACTTTTTTTTCCTTTGCCAAGTTACAAGAACATTGAAACTGTTACTTTTTCAATTGAGGTAACTACCAAATTATGCATTATATAACAGTCCAGATAATAATTATGGTTGTTGTTTCCAGATTTGTACCAGCTCCATTCTTACACCCTGCACTCTACTCTTACTTTGTTTTGTTAAGATAAAGTGAAACTATAATAGAAATATGAAGTTTCAAAAGCCTCATTGTTGCACAGACGATGATGAAGGGGTAAGCCCCCAAAAATCAACCCTACAAGCAACAATTATTAGGCTTCTTAAAAAGCTTCCGTTGTGGTACTCTACAGCAAGCTCTTTTTTAAATTCAGCAATTTTGCACTGCAGCGCAAGAAGCTGCTGCTGCTGTAGAAGCCCTTGGGAACAACTAAGAACCTAACAGCACATTATGTTAACTGAGTGGCTGGCCAAGTAGGATTGGTGTGTTGTTGTTTTATTTAATCCTAAACATGGGGCAGGGGTGCAATTTCCATTTGAACTATTGGATTTAGGCAGGGGGATAGAGAGAATCTCAAAGGAAGTTATCCCTGCAATGCAATTAGCAATTGCGTGAGGGAGCTCCCATTGGCATCAATGGGAGCTTTTTTTCCTACTGTGCATTTAGTGGGGAGAGCAATAGTTGTGGGGGAGAGTTTTAAACCTCCTCTCCCTCAAAGGAGTTATTTACGGCCAAATAAGAATATTTGTGTGGGGTTTAAAAATGTGTGAGGAGGACAAGAGTGCACAACTTGTTGCAGACCACACTTGAGACAGAAGACAACCACAAGTTTTAAACAGGAACTTTACTTAATAGTAAAAGGAATTTTTTTTCTTACAACTAAAGCAGGCAAAAGTGAAACCAAACCTAGCATCCTAGCTCCCTACTTGCATTAACCATTTAGTGCCTTTTCAACGAATTATTTTCCTCTCCATACAGATGCAGATAATTCATTCAGGAAGATCCCAATTTTGATCAAGATAGCAGTGCTATGAGTTCTACCTAAATGCAATGTCCAATGTGACAACGCATTTGAGGATTTTAAAATGGTGGCTTCCATAGTCAAGCAGGAGTTCAGTTCCTACTATAACATAGTTTCACTCCTGGAACAACATAAGCTGTGCTTGTCAGGCATATGGAGGATGCAAGTGGGGAGCTGCAGCACTGGATGGAGGGTGCTCAGGGTTCCTCTCTTGGCTCCTATTTTAAAATGCTGCCACTGACAGAACCAGGTCAGTTGCAGGGAAAGGGTGTGAGTGACTATCCTTGGCCCAATGGGGGAGTAGCCTTTGCTTGTCTGACTCAGCCAAAGGCATGGCTTGGGCCAATCCTGCATATCTCTCAAAATATTTTCTCATGCAGGGTACAGAACTCACAATTGTGGCTAATTAGACCAGACCACCTCAGATTACTGCCTCAGCTGCTGCTATGTTTTCCCCTTCAACATTTGCCTTGATTTGACTGTACAGTCAATGCGCTTGTGCCACTAAAAGTAACACAATCACACATACTAGTGACAGGCTCTGTAAACACTTCCTCTCAGATTTCTCTTTACTCATGACAGCTTCTTATTGAGTGCATCCAAGCTTAGCATTTACATTAGGCTTTATTCTACTGGCATCAGGGCACTTCACAGTATTTTTTCACACAGCTATCACTCTTGTGATCTTCTTGCACTAAACTTTCATCACAGATTAGGCCACCTTCAAAGCAGTAGGCAATGGATACTTGTGAAAATTGAGACTTGTTTAGTGTGCTGCTTCCAAATATAATAAGTAAATAAATCTAAATATAATAAATAAATAAATAAATAAATAAATAAATAAATAAATAAATAAATAAGATTAAGCTCCTACTTGGCTATGCATATAACATTTGAAATGGAAGACACAAGATTCAGGTAAGAAATATGAGAAAACTTAAACTTAAGAGAATGGGGGGGGAATTAAAATGAGAAAATACTTTTCAAATAATTTAAATGATGGTTTCAACTGATTTAGACTTGGATGCATTAGTTCTCCACCTTGAGAAATAAAAAAGGTAAGGAAGGAAGAATCCTAATGCTAGGCAGCTGATCTCACAAGTATGATCTCTCCCCCACCCAGGTTTTTATAAGGCTCACAGCCAGCAAGTTGTGATGCAAGCCCTTCTTCCCATCCTCAACAGAAATAGATGCACCGCAGGCAAACATGTAGCTTTCCAAACTCAGATCGCCTCTGCTGCACACAGGCGGCTGTGACAAATGCTTTCTGACAGCCTGGGAGGTTGAAGCAGACAGTAACAGGACAACAAGCTTAATGCTAAAATCGGCTTAAAACAAACCTCCTTCTTTGACTTCTAAGCAGTGCATCTAGATTTCTCCCCATATATCTCAAATATATATGATGAGGCAAAGAACTGAAAACTCCTGCTGCTGAGGACATGTTAGTGTCTTGAAGTATACCACCTCTTTACAGAGGTTTCACAAATCCTAACAAAAGTGCAGAACCAGAGGTGCAGACTATCAAGCCCAGCTGCGCAGGAGCCAAATCCAGCCATCCAGGATTCCCAAGATGGCCATGCCCACTTCTCTTGGCCCCACTGTCTTTCATTTAACTATGGTCGCTTGGTGGTTTCCCGGCTTCTGTGCCATTCCAAAATGTTGAAATGCTTCTCCTGAGGTATAGTGTCTAGCAGTAAAAACTTTAGACTTAAATAAGTTGATATTTTTGGTGTATTGGGGCCCACCTCTTTTGCCATTGGCACTGCCCCCTTTGCCTTCAACCCTACACACACCACTGGAATGTAGCCCCTGACAGCTTCTGCGAAATGGAATTTGGCCCTTGGGCTGAAAGAGATTCTGCTACCCGATTTACACATTGGCAGACAACACCATTAACCATGCTGGTTAAGGGTTTTTGGTTAAGCAGCAGGATTAAAGGTGTCGTCTGACATGCGTTTTCTTTAACCAGGTGCCTCCTCTAATCACATTGTGGTCGGCTTCTGCAGCAGGGTTAGTGGTACTAACTTTGGCTTAAGGTGTTGTCTGACATGCACCTGTGGTTAAAGGGCCGAAATCATAGAGATAGCAGTATAGAGCAGCCTAAATCGCACAACTGCCGATGGGATACAAGGCGGAGCATTCGGAGGACACAGGCGCTCATCAAACTGCTTTGTGGTTAAGCATGTGGTTAAGGAAACTGGGAACTAGACAGGGTTAATGGTGTCATGTGCGAGCGTACAGCTTGTAGTTAGTGTTGACCACAGAGCCCTCAGTGTCGTCTGAACGGGCCCACTGAAGATGACTTACATCTTCTTCCTTTTGGTTCTAATGAGGGCATATTTTAAGATGGTTTTCAAGATAATGTCTCTTGAGTCACAACTTGCTTTTGGACAGACATGCAAACTTCGGATGATTTGAAAAGTCCTGGTTACTAGAAGTTTTATCTGAATAGCCACAGTGGATTCTTGAATCCTGAAACATTCTTTGTTTTGAATCCAGAATTATTTAGCCATCTTTGGAGAAGGGACTGTATAATGGTGACAAAGTGTTTGTTTTGCATGCAGAACATCCCAAGTTCAATCCTTGGCATCTCTAGTTAAAAGGCTCAGATAGCAGGTAATGTAAAAGACCTAAGACCCTGGAGTGTTGCTGCCAGTCACAGAAGGCGATACTGGGCTAAATCATCAAGTAATATACAGCAGATTCTGTGTTCCTAACTGTGGTTGCATGCCCCTGCCAGGGGCAACTCCTACAGCCTCACGCATATATTAATGGTAAAGAGGCATAAAGAAAAATAGAGGGGCCTATCCCGTGGAAAGACTCTAGGTCTTGCTTTCCTGTAACATCCTTGAAATTCTACAAAATGCTTTGGTAGACAATGATATCTCTGGGTTCTTTCCAAAATATAGTTCCATGAAGCAAGCAAAGTCATTACCAAGATTTTTATTAAAACAAGGTGAAAGGAATTAGGAATGTACAAAACAGTGTGCAAGACTATAAGGTAATTGATCAATCCAATAAATTTCAATACCAATGGCCTTTCCTCAGTACTCAGTATTTTCCAAAGTCAGAAAGAAACCCTAAACATGTTTTTCTTTTCTTTTTACTCCAAAGATTACCAAGAACAAAAAATCTGGTAGTTCTCACATAACACAAAACCATGGCTTAAAAGAACATGGTGCTGCAAGCCTCAGGCTTGCAATTTCCCCCTAGCTCTTATCCTCTAGCACAGCCAAAAGGAGATTGGAAGCTTCCACACCCATGCTACATGAGGATGATAGGAGTTATAGTCCAACACATCTGGAGGCTGCCAAGTTGGGGAAAGCTGGCTTAGCCTGTTGTCCAAACCCTAAACTGTGGGTAATCATAACCATGGTTAGTGGAAACAAGTCAACTTCATAAACCACAATTTTAAGCTCGTTTGTTTCTTCTAACCATAGCTGAGATTAACCAGAGTTTGTTGCATTGAAAAAACACAATAAACTGCAGTTAATCAACACGGGAAACAAAAGCTTCCAAATTCCTCCTCGCAGCTGCACTGGAGCTGTAGGAGGAGTTTGTGAGCTTAGGTAGGTCCTTATAATGCTAAACTATGCTTTAGTGTTACATGTGAACCATATCACAATATTGTCCTATTGTGCCCCCCCCCCCAAAATCCCATTTTCTCCTCAATTTTAAAGTGTTATTACATGCTGCACTTCAACTGAAATTGTTCTACGTACATTTTGTAATGAAAGTAGCTTCGCTTGACCATTTTGTGCTCAGATACAATACAAATTAGTTCAGCCTTGCAAGTGTAAGATAAGCACAGCAAAGAAGCAGAATGAGTTAATGGTGCTAAAATGAGTTACAAGAGATTCAATAAATGTTTTTGAATGGAGCAGCAAAATGTATTTCCTAAGAAAATGAATGAACCGAATAACTAAGGTCCCCAATGCACAAGTAATTTCTTTAAATCATAAATGGGGGGAAACTTGCCAAAATTAGACATAAGAAAAAGGCATTAAGCACACTAGGCATGCCCTACTTGCTTTATCAAAACATTTCCTCTCGGCTGACAAGTGAGACTGAAGCCATATTGCAATGATGCAAACCTGCAACATCCTTCTTGGTTGAGCAGTTCAGATCATTCTGAATCATTGTTTTCAATACTATCTTAATAGAGTGGGAGTTCAGCATAAAACTTAACAGACAAGTGGTACAAACATTCAGAAGAAAAAGGGACTGCATTCCTAACAATTAACAGCCAGTCAATTAATCTTTGTTAACACAGTTATAGTCACAAGAGAGATCTTTTAAGGAAGAGACTTCCCAAATAGTAAAAGCAGTATTTATTCATTAGTTCTCCAATACAACCAGTATTTTCAAATGCCATTGAAAATTCATAATTATTTGCTTGAAAGGGTACCATTGAGATAAGCCTGTAGAGAATGATACTACCAGGTGCTCAGATTTCTTACAAGGTGAGATTCTGTACAACTGGTAAACTGGAAAATAAGCCCACAAAAATTGCTAACCTGCAAAATATTTTTACTAGCCTGCTAAGAGCTAGGTATCTGCTGGTCATGTAGGAAATTGCATTTCAGGCCACAAGAAGATGGGCTACAAGTCAGTAAGACAGCATTAAAAAGAAGCTGCTATTTGTCACTGAGTTCTTTAAGTAGGCTTTGTGAATATGTACCTATATAATTCTCACCTCTGCAAGTAAACTTCTCAGCAAATACATAATCGATGTTAGGGCTTTTCTGCAGACTTTAAGTTGCTTAAAAATCTAAAAGCACATAACAATTAAGCATCAAAATCTCTCCACCAGAGATTATTCACAAATTGCTAAAGAATTAATGAGCATCTAACTATCCTATGGCCATGATCTCCCAATCTCTCTCTCTCTCTCTTTCCACGTACATATGTATGCTTGTATCCTGTTTTAAGTTACTGCACTATGATGTACCAGAAAACATTTTTTCAATTACGTATTTTATAACTTTGCCTTTGTTTAATATTATTCCATAAATCACGATAATCACAGTGCATGTCACCTAAACCACTAATCCTCTCTAATTTTCTAATCTTCAAATAATTCTAGTTGATCCTTCCTTCATATTTATATGTGTCATGTTCTTTCCAACTTTCTGCATTAACCACCTACTTTTGCTCTTACACCTTCAGTACCTTTCAACTGATCTTCCAAAAAAATTGTAGATAGCCATGCTAGGTCATTACAAAAAAAACAAAAGCTACAGTAGGTTAACACAATATGCCAACTAATGTCACAAAATAGTGAGCAAACTTTTAAATTCTCCTGAACTCTTCTTCATGCTGCATAAAGTAACACCGGGGGGGGGGGGGAGAGAGGTGTTGGAGAAAAAGCTGGGCTTGGTGTCGAAGCCCCAAACTCTGCAATTTGCAACACTCTTAAAATAGAGTGCACAAGTTGCTGGGTAGATTTAATTAGCTTTGTCACTTGTAAGAGTGCTGGTAAAATGGGAATAGCTAAAGGTATAGATGATTCCAAATGCATCAATTGAAAAGCTGGATCCTTAAACAGCTCCAGAGGCTGCCAAATCTCAAAGTCTTGGGACTTCGCTATGCACAGTAATTATTCCACCTACAGCCCCATTTTTTCAGCTAGGGATAAGGAGATTTGGTTGAGAATAAGGGGGTTCAGAGAAGATGTAGGTGTGACTTCCATCAATGCTGATAAGACTCCACTTGGCCTGATAGGATAATGGCTCCCCTGCTGCAGGCTTGAGCAGTGCCACCATAGTAGAAAGAAGATGCTGCTGCAGCAGACACCTGCAGCTGCTGGACTGGCTGCACAGAGATAACAGATGAAGGAGATGATGCTGGAACTGAATGCTACACCAAGCCCTTGTAAAAGCGTGTTGGTACTTGGGGATGATCAAATAATCCAGATATCTAGCACATCTGGGAAATTCAAAAATTAGACCAGAGTGTATTAGAGAGCAGGATCTACGTGCATTTGTCACAGCATATTGAAAATCTATATCCTTAATCCGTTGTTCTACTATGGATTTCGCTTCTCGGCCTTTTGGCTAAGATCAAGTGTAACCTGAACTTAAATGCTCACTTTGAACTCAGTATCAGAGTCAGTGTTGAAACTGATAGCAATAATGTTGGGATCAGGTTTGGTATCAAGACACAGACACAATCAGTACCGAGGGAACTGTCAGCTCTACAACAGGCAGGTTTGAGCTCATTCTAGAGGTTAAGACTCCAGAGATTGGGGTCAGCAAGGACCTAGCTGGTGCCAATGATGAACAGATGCGAGACAGCTGATGTTTGCCAGTTCTGGATTTCTGCTCACTATCAGCTCTCTGGAGTGCCTGCTCCTAGAAAAGCACCCTCAAGCTCAATAAATGATTTCAGTTTGCCTACTTGGTGGGACTCTGACAAATGCAGGGAAGAGTCAATTATAATAACCTTCTCCCAAGAAGAATGTGCATCTGCAGAAGGCAACTTGCTCCTCAATTGGGACACTTTTGGAAACAGGCCTTCGAGGCCATAAGCCCAAAGGGGAAAATGAGGCACCCAAAGGCACACACAATGAGAACAATTCAAGCACAAAAATGAGACAGGAAGGCAAAGAAAAAAAGGAAGAATAGGAACAAAATTAAAAAGGGCAGAAGATGAAAATTCAGCTCAATCTCCTCAGCAAGTAAAGAGATAAACCCAATGAGCAAAGAAATGGAGAACCTTCCTAACAATGCTTCTGCTACCACAGTAAGAATGAAACTAAGTGGGAAAGGCAGGAGGGAGGTACAATGACCTCCCTGACCATGAGGAGTAAGGATGGGAGCAGGCTCCTGCCAAAAATTCTAGAGGGTTCCAAAGAAGACTCTTAGAAGACATAAAACCCATGTGTCATGCACAAGAACTGCAACGAAGAATCACATACCCCATAACTGCAAACACACAGAAATCAAATCACATACCCTGCGCCTGCTTTCTACACCACATTTGGCCGCAGATGCTGTGCTGGGGAAACCCAGCTTAAACAATGCTTGGTAACATGGCAGATTTCCCAGCAGGTTTTGCTGCCCCAGTAGTCCTCTATTTAAAACAAAATGTATAATCAAACAAAAATCCCCAAATTTTCTATTAAAAGGAGAGACTTCTGCTCATCAGACATTTGTTCTAAAAATTATTTTAAAGATACCATATTCAATGCCTGCAAATAAGGGGTGAAAGAGCATAAATTTAATAGATAACAAAGGAAACAAAGGGTTGAATCCAATGTTAGTCCTACTTAGAATACACCCATTAAAATGAATGGGACTGAAGTTAATCCATTCATTTTAATGGATCTACCCGAAGTAGAACGTTGAATACAACCCAAATTGCATGAATGAATCGTGGTCCATTTTTTCAAGGGTTCTACTGACCTCAGCTGAAAATGTATACGTTATAGTTACTTTTTATATTAAAAAAAATAGTTTAGTGTTTCTTGTTTGTTAGTTTAAGCTAAAAACACACTATATATTGAATAAACACTATACATTGAATACAAAATAGCAATACTATTACCAAACACATCCTCTAGAGGGGGTGAGGCATGAAGATTGAGGCTTCTTATATGAAATGATCAGAAGAAAGAAAGTGTTTCGACTAATTATCCAGGACTATCTCAATTGTCAGACACCTTTGATTAGTTAGGTTCCCTAGTCAGATCTTCACAATGTAATTACTGGTGCAAGAGCTTTAATTACAGAAGTGCTTAAGAGACAAATATTAGCTCTTCAAAGACTGGAACTTTGATGCCTGTACACCGGTATTCCTAAAACTGGTGTCCAAGTGCAGTTTCACCAACTAATTTATTAACAACAACTATGAAACTTTATATAGATTCAATGAGTTTATCACTAGTCACCAGGAATTAAAAACATTATTACAATAGAAGAAAACATTTGCCAGTTTGTCTTCACCTGCTGCTCTTTCTTCCCTGATTTACTTATTGCAGGACAGTTGATGTTGTAGAAGTTAACATACATATCTATGTTAGTAATTTGCTGCCTGAAAAATAAAGGGAATTAACTCTTGAAAAGTTTCACTGCCTTTGCCAGGAGGTGGTCTACAGAAGCAACCAGGAAAGTGACTATTAATAATTCACTTTGTAGACAAATGTCGTTTTCAACTAAAGGATCTGTCTTTGGCCAATTTAAAATAATTGCAAGCTTCGTGTTTGTCCTGGGTGCTCCTGGGGTAGGTAAGTGTAAGAAATTGCTTCTTTGAAGATAATTTCCACTGAGGTAGACACGTTTGTTGGTTTTGCTGCAGCAGACTCCGGACGCATTTATAATGGACAGTAAGCTCCATGGAATCCTGATTTACTATGTACAAAATGCATGCTAGCACATGCAGCGCTTTAATGCTAGCTTGTTTTCTGAACTAGGGTTACTGCTCCCAAATAAGCCAGGATTTACAAGACAAGAACAAACCTTTGTTTTCAGTCCTGGCTTGTAAATCGCCACCCAAGATTCTGGGATCAGATGACATACTAAACAAAGAATTCCTGGTTTGTTTAGCCACTCATGCTACTAGGAGGAGTAAATTGGCAGATAGCTTGTTCACATTAAGTTACTGTTATCTAAAATCCTGGCTTATCATTCTATGCAAAGGTGGCATAACAGAGTTGTGGCACCTTAGGGATTAATAAATTTATAATAGTATCAGATGCATGAAGTATTGTTCTCAACTGGTAAGTGGACATATATATATATGTGTGTGTGTGTGTGCGCGCACACGCATGTGCACACGCATATGTATAATACATATGTATAATACATACAAAACACACATATATGTATGTAAACAGACACACAAAACACACTTAATATTTTTTCTATACCCATGTATATTATCTGGAGCTGAAGGAAAGCACAGACTGCTAGGCTCATTCACTGATCAGGGGAGCGTGGATGAGTAGGAGGCGCACACACCCCGCCCCCCAGAAAGAGTATCCCAAGTCTTACTTGTGAGCTTTCCATACACAGCTGATTGGCCATCTTGTAAATAGAATGCTGGACTAGATGGACCCTTGGTCTGATTCAGCATGGCTCTTCTTACATTCTTATCACAGCAAGGGGGGAGACCAACCATGCGGCATACATTGGCTAGAGAAGGAAGAGCTGCAGGGAACTTGCTTCACCCTTCCCTGACAGAAGGAACATGTGTAAGAACTTTTTAATTACAGTGATCTTCACTGTTTTTCAAGCAGGAGCCACTTTGGCTGTATGCTCTGCCACCAAGCTCACTTGGGAGCCTCCCCCATGTCTTGGAGGGTTGCTCTCCTCTTTCCCTACCACTCGTGAAATAATGACACTGTGTACCAGACTTGTCTGGGGAAATTTTTATGCTTCTCCTTCCCATCCCTCTCCAAACCAAGCAAGCCCTTGACCTTCACTACCAGAAAGAACGAAGAACTTCCTAAGAACTAGTGCCTGCATTTGCATTTCTCCTCCTCCATCCCAAACACTTTCCCGTTTTTGTGTTGTGCCTTTTAGGTTATAAACCGGAGAGTAGGGACTATGTTCTTATTAATTGTTGTAAGCACCTCTGAGGACCTTTTTTGGCTAAAGAGTAGGGCAAAAATGCTTTAGGTGTAGAGAAAAAATAATTGTAAACACCCATGTGTATATAGCCCTGAAGATGGAGAACAACAGTTTATGCATCTGATGAAGCGAGTTTATGCCACAATAAAGTTGTTTGCTTTCAAGGTGTCAAAATTTTTGTTTTTGCCTCTTTGAAGTTATCTCAAGGTAGGAAAACTGCCCAAGTTGTCTTTCCTTTGTTTTCTAATTCTGAAATCTAGGAACAGCTAATCATTACCTAGAATTTTTAAGGGTCCGAGATCAGAGGATTTATCTGGATTTTGAAAAGTATTTTTAAATCCATGTGCACATGGGCAGGTGGATTTGAAAAATGATTGTGGGCCAACAACTTGTGAACATCTGTAAAGCTGTTCTGGGTGCACTTTTCGATACGTAAATAGTAGTTACAGGAAAGCCTAAGAAACCTCAGAACTATCAGGGTTGGGTGAGGAAGTTTAATACATTGGCCCCGTTCAGACAACACACTAAACCATGCTGCTTAACCACAAAATGGTTAATGGAATGTTAAGCAGCGTGGTTTAGCATGTTGTCTGAACCAGGCAACACTCTCTCTCTCTGCACAGTTCCATCAAAAATCACCTCTCCATAGATATTTGCATTGGCACCATTGAGAGCTTCCCTTGAAATGCAAATAGCAGCTTACGAGAGACTATTTTTGTTGGGACCATGGTATGGAGCAAAGGAGTTAAAATCTTCTTCCCTGCATTCATACAATTAACGTCATATCAAGGTAAGGTCCTTGTGTTAGTCAGGCATGAGTGAGTTACATACTGGAATAAATGAAGCTTTATTATCTACGCCAGTGGTTCCCAAAGGGGAGCGATACTGCCCCCTTGGGGGCAGTGGGATTGCATAGGGGGGTGTTAAGAGGCAAGGGGCGGTAGGGGGCGCTAAGAGGCAAAGGGGCAGCGGGGGGGGCTCAAGGTGGTCTTTTCCACACCAGGAGTTTTGGTTACAGAAGGAAATTTCTGATCGCAATTCTGCGCTATGGAGAGTGGTTCAGAAGCTCCTGGTTGCATTTCCAACATCATATTTGGTGGAAAGTGGTTTTAATGTGGTCTGCCTACTTCTCTCCAAACAAAGAAACTGACTCCAGGTTACTAAACGTGGTGATTTAAGACTCATGTTAAGTGACTTTAAACCAGACATTGGGAAACTGGTATCACTTCATCAAGCCCATCCATCACATTAAGAATTTACAGAATAGTGAGGTACTCTACCCTAGTTACTAAATGTGATATCTAATATTCTTGCTAAATGACTATCAGACTTTGAAAAGATGATATCACTGGATCAAGTTCATCAATTATGTTTAATTGAATAAACTAAAAGAATGTAATTGGATTTTGAATAAATATTCAATTAATTGTTACTGGTTTGAATGTTATTGTTATTATCTTCCTTAGTGGGTCGTTGAAAACCGCTATTCTGAAGAATGACTTTTATAGTGTAGGGTAGGGGGCACTGGGCATGAGGTTGTGGAACCAAGGGGGCAGTTACCTAAAAAAGTTTGGGAACCACTGATCTATGCCATGTAGAAATACATCAAAATAGACCTCTTACTGTGTCAAATTGCTGTGTCTTTATAGGAAGCACAAGTATTTAAAAAATGGTGGTGGAGGGAAAAGACTACTTGAAAAAATTAGTGGAAGTCCTAACGTGCTAGCAGGAAGGGCAGGAGCAGAAAAACAGGCTAGTTTCAAGTCTCCCAATTCTCCCTTTTACCGGTTGCTGTCTGTCTAAATTTATATCAAGAAAACTGCCAACACAGTCCACAGCTGCACTGCTGGTTGAGCATGAAAAATGAATGAGGTTTTTCTATCAAATCACTCACTCTCTTGCAGAGAGAGATGGGGGGGGGGGGGATAGAGAGAAGAGAAAAAGCAAAGTCATAAATCTGTATCTTGGACACCTCCGTACAGTCAATGCTGTCAGGAGCTGACAAGATCAGGGTAAAAAAACAGTGGATTAAGGTAATGAAGATTTAAGTTCACAAATGGAGATATTGCTCAATGTTCTCCTTATTCGCATTCTAAATCAAGCATTACTCTTCCAAAGATGCAATACTCTCTGCAAGATAATACAGACTCAAAAACTACCTTCAAGATGACCATCACACAACTTCTTGTGTAAGACAACCACAGGACAGAATGAGGAAATCTCACATACAGGCTCAGTTCAGACAACAAATTTCTCATGGTGATTTTAGAGCTCCATGGTGGAGTTTTTACACCACCGTTGAGAAATGTGCTGTCTGGTGGGAAAATTCCACCCCACGGTGGAGTTTTTTAGGAAAACACACCACATTGAATATCCACGCTGTGCAGAGGAGACTTCCTGCACAACCGTTGTATTGCATGTGGTGTGGAGGGCTCCGTGGAGTTCTCCATTGCGTTGAGTTGACTTTTCCCACTGGCTACAGAGTTCCCCGGCAAGAGCGGCAAAAGGAGCGAGTGCTGCTCTAGGAGAGCCACCAGGATTGGTTTTTTTTTGCAGCAGTGGCTGATGGGATACCATCAAGAGGACTGGGAGAGGGCAGAGGAATTATCAAACATCACAAGTAGCCCACAGTCAAAATAAGTGTTTGAAGCCATTACAAATCATTCCAAAAGGATCAACAGTGCCTAAATCAAGTGTGACAGACATAGTTCTGTAAAACACAAGAGGAAACATTTCTGTGATTTAATATCAATGAAACCAGTTCTCACTAGTATCTAGTACTTTTTAAGAAGATTTGGGACCGAAAGGAGCCGTCTTTCACTAACACTTGCTATTCCAAATGGTCTATAAATGAAGCATTATTGCTGTCCAAGGGATAGATAGAGTCAGTATGCTTATACAGCAGCAGCTCATTGGATTAAAATTTAATGTACTTCATCCCACTAAAAAATTTTAAACAAACTATTCAGAAAGATGGGTGTTTCTCATATGATGAAGACTAGCACTTATTTCAGCAATAAATGCAAACTATGCAGAGTTTGTGTAAAGGAAAGAGAGAGTTGAGTCACATGTAAGTTCTGTGCGGATAAAGATAGCTGAGATTTAACCAAGGACAAAAACAAAACAATCTTGCCATGCTTCATATGCCATAAGGTACCACAAAGCAGAATATCTATAAGGAAACATTAAACTGGCTTCATAAACACAATACCTGCTGTCAGGCTCTGTCGTGCGTTCTGGATTTTTAGGAGAAAGCTTATTTTGCTTTATTGGACTTGCTGGGAAGACTATTGAGAAAATGCTAACCCACTTCCCTTGAAGCAATATAAGATGTCTTATTATGAAATACAAATGCCAAAAGTTTAATGATCATTAATAATTAGTAAATGTAAATAAGTAAAACCTAGTAATTGTATTAAAGGGGAAATAGACAAAGACACAAGAAGGTTCACGAAGAATTCTGGGTAAATGGCATATAAATAGTTTTTAAGATGACCTGGATTGTGTCCAAAGAGAAAATTGAGAGTTAAAGTCCTATCTTTGCACCATAGTTATTTGAGAAATGAACAGGCGTAAAACTGTATTATTCCAAGTCAAAAATGTACATAAAATTTTTGCTTAGTAATGAGCAAAAAATATTGTGTAAGGTATAGACATCAAAAAGGTTGATATACAGATGTCTAGAAAAATGTAACAGACTTAACTAGGAAATTCTGAGCAAGGAGTTATCTTCTCAAAGGTATAATTCAAAATTGATTGTATTTGGCCTAAAATGTGCATGTGTAAAGCCTATGTTATGTTTAATTTTTCAGGAATGTTAAGATAATTAAGACTGTGAGCCCTAATTTATGGGGCAATACGTAATATTAGCTATGAGGTAACTTCTATACAAAAAGGGGATGTGCTGATTCTAGAATGTGGGAGCTTCTTATTAGAAGCTCACTAGGTCTGAGTACCTTTCAGCAAAATAGCCTATTCAGTACTGAATGGGGAACCTGATATTTAAAATAAAATCTCTTCTTTTAAAGTTATTAGGATGAAAAGTTTAAGAACACAAAATATTTTGGAAATTCTATTTCCTATTAAGCTATTACAATCTAAGAAGCTTTAGCAAAAAACAGCTTTGGCTATTGGGCGGTATAAAAATGCAATAAATAAATAAATAAAAATAAGTAAATAATACAGGTTATATTTTGATGTGATGTTACAAGTATGTTTCTAGTTTTAAAGAAGGATCCAAAAGATTTTTCCTTTACTAATTCTTGTTAGTACAAAAACAAAACTGAATCCACCTAAAACCATTTTTGATGTATGCTTTGTCTGAAGTGTATTGATCAGCTATGGATAGTTAACTGGCAGCCAAAGGCTTCCTAAATACTGGAACGAAGGTTTGAAAACACTCAACAAAGGCCAAATCCGTAACAGTGGTTCAAACTAAGAGCCTTTGGGTTTGTCTGTGGCTGCCTTGTGTGGTAATCTATTGAACTGCATGATACAGCATCTGTCTAGGCAGCTAAGTATCCTCAGGCTCTCGATTGACCCCACCAACCCAAAGTAGCTACTGGATTCTCTTGGACACGATGTACTGTATAAAACTTGCTTGAGCAACAAGGTCTTTCTGAGTTCTGGCGTGTTCCTGTATTCTTTGGCTTTCCTTTGGCCCTACCTGCTGGTTTGTCCTTTGGTTCTGATTACCGGCTTCTCCACAGCTCCTGGTTCCTGGCTGACTACAGATTGCTGCTTACAGCCAAGTTCTAATACCCGTTTATAAGTCAGCAGTATGAATGTGTCGTAGGATCAACCAGCACTTCAAAATGATCTTTGCAAAGAGAGAACTGGACAGCTTTTTGGTGAGTTGAGATGCACAGACCAAGGAACTCAGTATGCCAGCAAACACAGAATTACTCCTAATCAGATGTATACTTAGCTGTTTTTATCTCTCCAAATTAATGTGCAAGGGAGTCACCATCCTAGGAGTTTGTGCAAGTAGCTCAGTCCACCTTCCCCAACCTACAACTACCATTATCCCCAGCCAGCATGACCATTTATTATGAAATTAGTGCAAGATGCTGATACTAGTTTCTTGGCATAAGACTCTGTAAACATGGGACTAAAATAAATGCAACCATTGATAAAATTGTTTGTTGTATCAACAGAGAAATTTAAAAGGACTGGGTAAATAAAACATTCTTCAGCTATAAAGGTGTCAGATGAGAATTCCAAAGACAGGATGCCACAACTAAGAAGGCCTTCTTCCCACCTTAATGCAAATGGCAGGAGCACCCAGAGGATAGCCTTTGTGGTTTACATCAGTTTTGTTGTTGTTTATTCGTTCAGTCACTTCCGACTCTTCGTGACTTCATGGACCAGCCCACGCCAGAGCTTTCTGTCGGCTGTC
This sequence comes from Elgaria multicarinata webbii, assembly GCF_023053635.1. Classification (NCBI taxonomy): domain Eukaryota; kingdom Metazoa; phylum Chordata; class Lepidosauria; order Squamata; family Anguidae; genus Elgaria; species Elgaria multicarinata. The sequence goes on along the minus strand of NC_086187.1, from coordinate 14,257,858 downwards.
GCCACCCCTAGCTCTCCCAAGGCCAAGTCTGTCACCTCCAGAATATCATCCATCCATCTTGCCCTAGGTCGGCCACTCTTCCTTTTGCCTTCCACTTTCTCTAGCATCTGCCTCTTCTCCAGGGTATCCTGTCTTCTCATTATGTGGCCAAAGTACTTCAGTTTTGCCTTTAATACCATTCCCTCAAGTGAGCAGTCTGGCTTTATTTCCTGGAGTATGGACTGGTTTGATCTTCTTGCAGTCCAAGGCACTCTCAGAATTTTCCTCCAACACCACAGTTCAAAAGCATCTATCTTCCTTCACTGGTCCAGCTCTCGCAGCCATAGGTTACTACGGGGAATACCATTGCTTTAACTATGCGGACCTTTGTTGTCAGTGTGGTGTCTCTGCTCTTAACTATTTTATCAAGATTTGTCATTGCTCTCCTCCCAAGAAGTAAATGTCTTCTGATTTCCTGGCTGCAGTCAGCGTCTGCAGTAATCTTTGCGCCCAGAAATACAAAGTCTGTCACTGCCTCCACGTTTTCTCCCTCTATTTGCCAGTTATCAATCAAGTATATGGGTAGATTAAACTGGGAGCAGGCATAGATGCACCACAATCAGAGAATGAATTCACTATTAGTATAGGATAATTCAACTCCCAACCCAAATGGGCAACATACTGGAAAAACATTTCTAAAGAAAAAGACGAAGTCCACAACTTCTCCTTCCCAATCCTATGATCCCCCAGAATTTGAGAAAAACAGATACTGAAATTCATAGTAGATGAGTTCAGCAAACCATTACAGCAACCCAGTTAGGAACAATGAAGGCCTGGGGAGCTCCCAGATGGACAGCTCCTAGTCCTACCAATTAAAAGGCATTGTGCAGCGACTTCATCTTCCCCTCCTTTGTAGTAGTAGGATTTTTGTAGGAAGAGAAGAGACAGAAGAAGGAACAGGAAAAATATGAGACGGTTCAAACAAAAGATCATGTTGTCTGGTCATTTACTGCTCCAAATAAAATTCCATGAATAAGACATGGCATTTGTACAATAAAAGTCTTCTCTAGAAATACCCTTGAAATAGATTGTACAAAGCAGCGCAATAGCACGATAGTTGCAATACCACGATAGTCATTAAAAATACGAGTTTAATGCCTTATGCATTTAAACTAACTATGGAATGGGACATTACACTTTAGGGAAGACTATACCTGTACTGATAATTAATCTTGGCTCACTGCTGATGGGGAGCAACTATAAAATAAACAACAGATCTACAACAGAAGAAACATGAACATAGTGTATCAGAACAATTACTTTGTGGAAAACTATTAATCTTGTTTCTGATAGCTGAAGAAAAACACATGGATGGAAACCGTCAAAGGGAAATTGCTTGTAGAGCAGAATGTCCTTATGCTCTTCTTACTCACCTTTTTGTTTTTGCAAGGGGAAGAACTGGGAGGAAAGAGTGAGAGCATTGTTGGTTTCTTATAATTGTGTAGTAGTACTAAACAGTTTAATAAAATTCTTGTCACACTAACAGAGCAATCTTATCATCCTTGGAAGAGCATCCTAGAGACCATAGGAAATGTCATATTCCCCCTTCTGAGGCTTTTAATCCTCCTGCAACTTTGGGAGGGGAAATCTGAGATTGCACCATTCCCCCTACCCCATCACACTCCCTCACAGCCACCACAGAAAGTAGCATGGCAGCTGCTCTTCCAACCTTGGAAGACCACTGGGAAGGAGGAGAAGAGGAATCCCAGGCAGGAAGGGGAAAGGATCTTACAACTTCTCTATCTCCCATCCCCATCCATTGCCAGTAAGAGATAATATTCACACATACACACACAAACTATCAACTAGATGAGCCTCTGAGCCTATTTAACTGACTTTTTTGCAGGGAAGGGGAGGAATGGTAGGCAAAAGCACATCTATCATTTCTCCCACCCTTCTTGGCTCTTGCCAGCAGGTCGTAGGATGGATGGAAGGCTAAATGTCCAGGAGATGATGAACAAAACCACACCCATTGATTCTGACATAGCATAATCCATAAGGAAATGGAAAAGAAAGTGTGTGTTTTACACTGCATAAACCAAACTGCACAAAACAGAACAGAACAAGAATAGCCTTTAGTGAGAACACAGCTTATTTGCTATATGAAGAAATTGAGCTATTCCTTTAAAACCTATTATTGCTAATGCTGTTCACATTAAGTGACAGAAAACACACCTAACTGGTATTGCACATGAACATCCAAAACTTCCATTTTATTTTCCAAACCAGAAAAGGGAGAAAATTGGATAATAGTTATATTCAAAGTCATGTCCATGGTTGGCTTCTTTAATTTTTTAACTAAAAGGATGTTGTTGTTGTTTTCAAAAATCTCTTTCATTTCCAACTCTGCAACCCAAAGGGACCAAAAATGGAGTAAATTGTATGGAATCATTACAGTTCAGAGATTGTGAATAGTTCAATTGCTTTGCTGCCCCTCTACCAACCATAGAACTACAGATTTCTTCTTCACAGAATAACAGCTCAGAGCCTATTCATACAAGTACCTTAATAGGTCAATACAAACCAAACTCTGATCTCTGTAGCTAAGTCATCAGAAGCATATTGTGGGGTGACATGCTCCATTTCCCAAGCTCCTCCCCTCCCATGGGCAAAATCCCACCAGTTTTAATCACAGTTACAGTTTATACTACCAACAAATGACATTAGTCAAGATTAAAACTAATCAGTTTCAAACTGGATGGGAGCCCTGGTTAATACTGATGCGGGCATATTAGTCATATGGCAAAAGGATGAGAGCGTTTGCACTGAAAAGGGGAGGGAGCTAATGATTCTGTGACCAAATCCTGATCTCTTAACCATGGTCTAGTATCTGTTGTTTATGTGAAAAAGCCCAGCCTGTCAAGTTACAGCTGTACCAGCCAACGTCAAGCCAATTGTGTTCATGCTGTCACCACACACTACATACAGTTTGCTTTAGCATGCCATTACAAATACTCCTAAAGCTATTTTTGCAGTGCCAAAGGCTAATATGGACTGATAAGAACGTATTACAAATGCTTTCGCAAGACTACCTCACCACAGCCTGAGTTTTTTTTCCTATGGTCATCACATTCCAAGATGGTTGTGAAATAGACAGCCAGGGCCAGGGCCAGGCTCTAGTGGGCCCCTGGCATAGTGCTACCTACAGGCTGTCACTTACACAGCATTAGAGCTCCCCACTCCCACTATTGCCAGTCAACCCTCTCTCTTTTCTTCCCTCTTTTTTTTTTACCTGGCAGCTGTTGCAGCAGCTCCTCCTCCTTTTGCTGTCCTCTCTTTCTCCTAACCCAGCTACCCTTACTGGCAAAAGGAAGTTATGTGACAGTCAGCTGGACAAGCCTGCAGGAAAACGTTTTTTTAAAAAAACTTCGCTTTTTTTTTTTAAAGGCCTTGGCTTTGAGTAGCAGCCTTCTGAACCAGATGCTTTCTGTGGGGTGGGAATAAAGGCACAGGAGCAGCAAAAGGACATCAGTTTGCAACTAAATAGATCTGCTAATGATTACCAATTAATGAAAACCACTAGTGTGTAATGTGCTTCTTCTCCTTGTAGCAGCCAGCCATATTTAGTGGCCATATTGCTCTATCCTTAAGGCCTGGCTTCAATCACTTTTCACAGAGAAAACTGGAAAGTAAACAAAAAAGGTTAAATTACAAGTGCTGTGCAGGCCACATTCATCACCACAGGGAGGACTAAACAACACAGTGGCTGTTATTAAGAATTTGTACAATTCTCAGGCTGACAAAGGGACTTTCCAAAGATCAGAACTCATGAGATCATTCTGCAGATTGGGTATTTTAACAGTGCAATCTTATGCATATCTACTCAGAAGTAACTCCCAGGTAAGTGTGGACAGGACAGCAGCAGTCTAAAGGAATTTAGTATCCTATGCAAGGCAAGTGATTTTCATTTCCCTCATTCAACACTATGGGAAAATGTAGTCTACCCCAACCTGGTACCCTCCATATATGTTGGATTTCAATTCCCATCTTCCCCAAAGGACTACAGATCACATTTGCCATGCTGGATGGTGATGCTGGGACTTGTAGTCCAATATACCTGGAAGGTACCAGATTGGGAAAGGTCGTTTTGATCTTTTCCCAAGATAGCCAAATAAGCCTTATGTTTAATAAGCCATTAATCTGAATCCTTTCAAAACACTTTCTCATATTGAGTCTTATGTATGGGTCAAAGCCACTAAAATTAAGAATACATTAAGATGGTGAAATTAAATTATTGTCTTTACTGAAACCTGACCAAGTATCTGTCAGGACTTTAAAACTGTAACATTTTTTTTCTGGTTTATTATTTACATTGCTTATATTTTTGTTTTGCTATATAAATTTGTTTTGATAATTCCTTGTAACTTTCTGGATTGTTCATTTATTTTAGGAAACCACACATGATAAAATCTTATGGGGTCAAAAACCTAGGGCAAGAAGGGCTGAGGAGAGGCTGATCTTTCTGTGGATCTCAGTCTTCTACTTTTACCAACAAGAAAAACATTTGCTGATTGTCCAGAGAGCATTTTCCACATGGGGCTGTCCTATCACATACACAAGATTTCCTTTTCTTCACTGGCTTCAATACAAGTCTGGATACTTTACTTTATAGTGGTAAAACCACTGTGGTTAGGTTTCAAACTGTTGCTATACATCAGGGGTGGGCCACTTGCAGCTCCTTATGCCCCCCCTTCACCACCATCCCATCAAAGCAACAGAAAAACATATAATTTACACACACACACACACACACACACACACACACACACCCCAAAATGGTGGTTTTAGTCCTATGGAACGCTACAAGGGTAAGATTTAGCTGTAGTGTTTTTGCTGTCATTTGGGGGGGGGGGCGCTGCCCCACATATTGGGCACCACCCCATAGAGTGCAGCCAGGGAGGGGGGGTAAAAATGGACCTGAACCTCTCACAGTTGCTCACCACTGCTATATATGCAAGTATGTCTGTTATAATTCAAGTGGTGGCAAGTGGCTCCAATTTTAGTGAGGCTGTGAATCCATTTTTTATTTCAATTAGAACCAGACAGAACTCTAAGGAGCTATCTCAGGTGTTGAACCCATTTTGGAGATAGGGTTCTGAAAGTTGGATAGCTCCTTTAGAGTTCTGGCTGGTTCTGACTGAAATCCAGAATGGATTCACAACCCCACCGAAATCGGAGCCACCAGCCACTGGATAATCCTCACTGGATAATCCCCATCCCCTTTGTGACCTATGGATCTGATGCATTTCCTGAATGCTCTGGGGGATTTGTCAATTGATAGCAATAGTTACTATATTGATGGTTGACTACATCTATGACAGAAAGCTGACCTTCACTGTTGCTATAGTACCCTTCTCACTATCTGTTCAGCAAATAGCCCTTAGTTTACAGAAGAACCCAAAATGGGTGTACAACGTAAATGAAATTAATGCAACATTCTCACTGAATGTGACCAAGTACACCACAGAGTCTATTTGAAGATCTGTGAGGTGGTGGTAACAATAGTGGCCCTGCACCAGCACAATGCTCCCCTAATAATGTCTTAAACTACATTATTAGCCACTTGTGTGATTTAAAAGCACTACTCTGAAAGATTTTCTATGGCAAACAAAAGCCCCGCCCTATTTAAAAAGTCTGAGGGCATTTTCTTTATTGCCCTTAACAACCCTGAGTTATGCAAACAAAGCCTCCTTTCTAATTTCCTAGCAATTAAATAAAGAGTTAAGATGGCTGGAAACAAATGCAATATACACCATGTGAGCCATACAAATTCTAAATTCAGTGTAGATAAGACCTCAGTCACATCACTATATTGTTTCCTGTTCCTTTGTTTCTTTTTCAAGCATACAGCAGTTCTATATCCACTTCCACAACCCCTTTCCAATAGTGCTTCTATAAGAAATCATCTTCGGTGAGGCTTAATTAAATGAGGAATAATTTCTATTCTATTGCATATTTCATATAAAATGTATTCCATCCTTGACTCAGTCTGTGTGTCAGAAAACCTTTCCTATCATTCCAGCTGCACTCTTCATTATCACATGTCCCAAACAGCTTCAACTGGAAAGCATCTCGAGAAAAGAAAAAGGTTTTCTATTTCCAATCTGCAAATCACAACCATAGCCACAGGAATCTTTTGCCATAGGCCATATCCCCTGCCAAGTTCTGCATGTTCCAGTCAGTGTGTCTAAGACTGATAAAGTTGCCTGGGAGATGTTATTTATAATACTGCTAATGGGGCTCATCCTTAAGCACTGGACACCTCTTTCAGATCATTAGCCCAGGCAGTAATTTCCATAGACAAATACTGCAAGGAAATCTGGAGTCTAAAAAATAGCTGCTGTTGCTTCGTAGTTTATATATCAGGGAAGAGACAGAGAGAGAAAGACAGACAAGAAAATTTCCAATATTCCCTTTGTCATACTCCACAATGGTACATATAGGGTGAAAACATATATAAGATATAGTATCTATAGAGGACTCACAACAATTCCCTCACCTGCAATATGAGCTCTGCTTACTCCTGTCTTTGCAACTGAAATGATAGATGTGCATACCAGCAAATAAAAGGCAGGTTCATCAGTCTCATCTCTTCCCCCATGCTTCAAGTAGGCCACCCATCTTTTTGTAATATTTAAAGCACCACATGTGAACATATTAGTTCACTTTAGTACAAACTGTGTGATAACGATTACAATTCATTCATTCAGTTAAATCATTTGTGCCCCACTCTTTGGCCAAAAAAGGCTCCAAGAACAGTTAAGATTAATAAGACATTTTCTGACTTTAGGCTTACCATCTAAAAGGCACATCAAAAAAGGAAAAGGGGTTAGGAGGGATAAGGAGAAAGCAAATACAAGCACTAGTTCTGTACCATCAAGGTTCACATAAACCTTTAAATATAAATATAGTTTATGTAGTAGACATCCCAGACCTGAAAGGAGCCACTTGTAAGACAATTGGTATTACCTGTAGAACTGATTGGTATTACCTGTAGAACTGATATCAGGCATGACAATTTTCTACATTCTGGTTAGCTGTACCCTTCTTGAAAAGGCAATGTCTGCCTCCAAAGATCAAAAAGATGCTAAGATCAAAAGGGCTAACATTCTAACCCAATATTTTCAACTGTCTGAAATGGTACAAATACAAAGGCTGAGTAAGAAATACTAATATTCTCTTCCAGAACACAACCTATTAGAGTAAGCTGGGGAAGGCTATCAATGGCTACTAGCCATGATGGCTATGTGCTACCACCAGTATCAGAGGCAGCAACCCTATACATCAGTTGCTGGGGAACATGGGTGGGAGTATGCTATTTTACAATGTCCTGCTTGTGGGTCCTTGGTCGACAGCTGATTGGCCACTGGGCGAACAGAGTGCTGGACAAGATAGGCCTTGGTCTGATCCAGCATGGCTCTTCCTATGTTCTTAAGAAGGAAGTTTTGTGGCCTAGGTTTCCTAACCAGAGCCAGCTATCATGCCACCTCCATAGCTATTTTGCATCCAGATTTTATTTTCTGCATCAATAATACAGAGGGCTCTTTGTAAGTCACAATAATTTATTGCCCTTCAATAAATATCTGATGTTATGCTGTCCTCTCCATGATTATTTGTAAACCGTTTTTCAATAAAAATATTAAAAAATACAAACAGCATAGGAATTTATTCAAATTCCTGACACACAAATAGCACAAAAAGTGCGGTGGTGAGGAAGAGACATACAGAGGCACACTTGCCTTCACAAACAGGAACTTCTGTATTTTGCCAACATGGAGAAAAAGCCTTCACACTCCCTTCCAACATGTCAGCGAGTATTAGTTCACTTGCCCACAGGCAAAGGATTAAAAAGAAAAAGCATCAAGAAAGGCTTTGTCTACAAATGTGTCAGCAAGCAAAGCATGAGTTTCCTGAGGAGTTCAAGGGAGGGAGCCTGGTCTTCAGAGAAGCAATTTCCTTTCATAGCATGAAGCTTGCTCTCTGCCTGTGTTTTCTAAAAATACAAGTTATTTATTCCTGCTACTGTGCAAAGAAGTTTTAGTGCAATCACTATTGTAGATTCACCTGCAACTTGGAAGCTTAGATCAGAGAGGTCTTAATCAAATAGCTCTTATCCAAAGCGATCGCACAAAGAAAACAGCATCTGTCTGCATTGCTTACTGCAGTGTACAAAAGACAAGATATTTGGTTTTCAGCATTTTAGATACTAAGATTTTAGATGTGAACTCTTTTTATATAGCCTGTCTTTTGTTACTTTGCATTGCATTCTTTTAACTTATCTGTATGGTACTTTATTATTTTAAACTTCTGTACTGTATTTTATTCTTTTAACCGTTCATAATCAGCACACAGAACATTTGATATTAGGCAAATTATAAACATGTGAATAAATAAATAAAATAATAAATAAATGTACCAATTACAATTCATCCTAAATTTATTACAGGCAAACCTTTTACATTCTTAAGTTTTACAGAAAGGTCAGAGCAATTTGAATATAGACAGAAAAAGAGAGGGAGTAAGCCTCAAATGAAAAGTATTCATTCATCAGATGAGTGGTGAAAGGACAAATTCAGATTCTAAACCAGCGCAATAATATTGGCCCTGTTTAGAAGACACCTTAAACCATGGTGGGTAAGGCTTTTTTGTTAACCAAAATACCTTGACCACAATTGTTTAAGGTGTCTTCTGAACAGGGCCATTCTCAGTAGCAAAGAACTACACAAACCTGTAAAGTTAATTGAATGTTAGACAAGGTACTGGTGAGATCAGAAAAGTAGCTTTTCAAAATGTCATACTTGCTGCTACTAGTTTGTAATTCCTGCATATTCCTGAAGCCGGTAATTCTATCCACCAGACATTCCTGACACCTGTAAGAACGCACTTGTACTGGGCACACTCCTCATAGAAAGCATCACTCAACAACCAGAAAGCAAGTGTGATGTTTTACACAGCATCCACCATGTTCTTTTTTTGTTTTGACTGTGTTCAACACATATAACACTTGAAGATTTTCTTCACTACTGATGAGTGCAAGGAAACAAAAGAAAGAAGCAAGGGTAAGACCACTCTCTCCCTCTTTCTGCAAAATGACAAACTCTTCCCCACAGATGACATCAATGACAAGTTGTCAACCAAAACTCCCATGAGACAAAAAGAAGAGTCCCTCATTTCAAACTATCAGGTGAGTGAATTGCCAAAAACAGGAAAGGATTCCTTTCATTCTGAGATATAAACACAACCCAAAAAAATTGGCCTTAAAACCGATCAACCAGGACAATGAATTTGCACTGTTCTAATAGCCTCATAGAAAAGGGATGTCTGCATTGGTCACACTAAGTGATGCTTGTGGAATTTGATCTTTGTAAATTTGAATAACTACAGACCTGATACACACCTCCCGGATAAATGTGCAAATTTGGACTTAGTTATCCAGTGACTTTCATTTTCATAGTTACTTTAAAAACAAAATTTGCAGATTTAGAAATGGGATGGAAGAGAGATTTGAACACATGTAAAAGTGAAACACACTGGAAATCTGCTGATTTACCCATCCCTAACAATATTTAGGGACAATCTTGAGTGATACGCCCACCATCCACCAGCATCTCCCCAGATTAGCATGGAGTTCCTGGTGAACAAATCATTTCATGTATTAGAAAATTCAAAGTACGGAAAGAGGAGTGACTGTGTCCACCAGAGGTTGTGAGCAGTCAATAAGTGTGCAATGTGGAATTATAATATTAGCTCCACTCCAAGAGTTAGCCATAAAATTCTATGGATCTCTCAAAAGCAAACATTAAGAGAATGCAGGAAACTGCCTTCGAACGAATTTAATTACAGTTGGTAGGGTTGGTTCTTCGCAGAGTTCTATGGCTGTTGTTTTTATACTGTTGGTTTTTTGTTTTTAAATTCTGTATACTTTTTAAATGTTTACTGTTTTTAACTTTTGTAAACCGCCCAGAGAGCTTTGGCTATGGGGTGGTATATAAATGCAACAAATAAATAAAAAAATAAAAAATATGGCCTTCTCCTCTTCGCTGCAGAATTTGCTCCCTCCATCAGCTTGCCAGCACATGAGGTTTGACAGCCTACAGGTCAGGGTATAAATCTTATCTGCTTTAAAGTGTTTTAACTAACATAGCACCACAGTTGGTAGATCCCTTTTTGTCTTGAGGGGTAAATAAAGTACTGTCTTACTGAGTCATTCACTTGTATGACTCAGCTGTTAAAAGACTAGAATATGACCCCAAAGACTTGCTCTCTCTTCAATACATTATTTTAAGGTGTGTGTTTTTAAAGACCATAAATTCATTTTCATTCTTTTCCCCTTAGTTATTCATTTTTAATCAATATTCTTTTCCATACTATCACCAGGTTCCTCCATACACAAATAAATGCAACTCCCATTATTCTTCAATCAACTCCAAGCACATCATAGATGTCAGCCTCCTTACAATTCACACATCAAAAAAGCTGCATAAGGAGTCTAAATAATTTGACCAATATTATAGCATGTTATAGCTGCAGCCAAATTTCCTAAACTATATACTCCCACACCCCCGCCAAAACAATAATAATGTTTGTACAACTCTTTACATTGCTGGTACGTTGCAATGCAAAAATGCTGCCTTAGGAGTACTAGCAACCTCCTCCAGAGAGAGAGAGAGAGAGAGAGAGAGAGAGAGAGAGAGAGAGAGACCACCTTGTCCAGGAATATTGTGAGTGTGCCTTACCATCTGCTGCCTGCCTGATTACCTGTGGCTGCTCCAGAGAGGTCCTGGGGCCTGGAGAATTTGGCTTCTAGACTTGACTTAGAACGGATGCCAGATTACACCAGCTTCTCAGAGCTGAGGCATAAAAGAAAACCTGTTTTCAGCAGCATCACTAAAGGAACAACACCAAAAGGTGAACCTCAGGATGAATGAGGGTGAAGGGCACCCTGCTTGTTAGAGAGAGGGCAAGAGAGAATTGATGTTCTCTAGTTATGTGTAGTTTTTTTAAAAGATTGCCTGTCTGTACTTTACATTTTTATCAGCTGTCAGGTCATTGGAGAGATACATTTTGAAAGGGGTTAGAGAGATGGCGGAAACCAGGGAGCAGCCGTAGAGTTCAGAGGAAGAGCAAAAAGATGTTGATTGCTTCTGGACTATCTCTCAATTCAGAGAACATGAATAGACTTGGTGACCTTTCAAAGACATGAGTTGAATGCCAGATCAGTGAATGGGAAAGCCATTCTGTGTTGAATCGGATGATAGCGATCAGAGTGTAGAAAAACTTTCCATAGTTTAATCGGCTTGGACAGATCAATACTTGATGAGATTTAGACTGACTGGAACTCAAAGTCTCTGCAGGGGTTTTGATACCACTGCATACAATATCCTTCTAAATGCCTCGCTGGGATGGGTGCCTCCTTATTGGCGGGGAAACTTCAGCAGGCGGTGGTGTGGCCTTCCTATTTAATGCTGTGGTCATGCCATTCCCACCAATGTCAATCTAAAGTGTTGGACTGGGAGTCGGGAGATCTGGGTTCTAGTCCCCACTAGGACATGGAAACCCACTGGGTGACTTTGGGCCAGTCACAACCTCTCAGCCCAACCTACCTCACAGGGTTGTTGTTGTGAGGATAAAATGGAGAGGAGGATTATTATGTATGCTGCCTTGGGTTCCTTGGAGGAAAAAAGGCGGCATTTAAATGCAATAATAATAAATAAATAAATATTTAGAGTTTAAGCTCTTTGGGGAAACAACCTGTCTTTCAGTTATGTTATGTGAAGCACCCAGAGGGCTTTAGCTATTAGGTGGTATAGAAATGAAATGAAATGAAATGAAATAAATACATAAATACATTATTCTGTAAAGTGCCATGTATATGAATGGCACCATTTTAACAACAATAACTTTATATGCACTTTTTCTATTGGCATCAGCCTACAAGCTAAGCATAAGTAAGTCAGTGATAGAGATTCCAAAATTCAATAGATGTTTGTTTACTGAAACCATTTGAATAGCACTTTTCAAGCTCAAGGTCTTCGAAACATATTTCAAAATATACTTAAAAAGAGTGACATAAAAACACCCATCTAAAAAAATACCCTGCGTACACAATAAAAGTTAAGCAAACTCTAACAGCCTTCCCCAACCTGGCGCCCTTTAGATGTTTTGGGCTACAATTCCGAGTATTCCTATTAGTCTTGCTGGCTGGGGCTGATGGGAGTTGAAGTCCAAAACCTTAGGAGGGCACCAGGATGGGGAAAGCTGCTGTACACAGAAGGTTGTAATATCACTCAGTAAAGGCTTAGGAAATCAGAGGATTTTTCACTTGGCACTCCTAAAGAATAAAGAGTAGGCTCCAAGGGAATATTTATGGAGAAAGTGTTCGATCATCGAAAAACCACCACAGGAAAGTCTCTATCCCGAACCACCACAAGCCTAACCTCAGAAGGCAGGGAGATCTGGAACCGGCCTCAGATGATGATCACTATGAATGGGCAGGTTTGTACATGTAAAGTTCTAACTTTGTATAACGGCATGCATGAAAAGTCTGCTCCAAAATTATTTTATGAAAGAAAGAATTCCAGAAAGTTGGTTTGCAAAAGACAGCAATTTGTCCTCAATTTGTTTCTCAGCAATTGAGATGCCAAGCACACAAACTACCCTAGCAGAATGCAAGCTCCTAATTGACTTTCCAGTTGTTTCTTATCCAGCAATTACTGTCCATCCAAACATGCTGTGTGCAAATATATTCTGGCTTAACAGTAACACTGACAGAAAATCATAGGTCTGAAATACAAACAAACAATTGGAACAACAGTGTTACCCTTGGTTAAGAACTTCACCTGCTGTTCTCTGATCACACCCACATTGTTTATGACAGTCAGCTGAGCAAGTTTCCAAATATGGACTACAATGAACTTGCAAGGTGGTGGAACACCAGTCATGTGTTACATTTATTTATTTATTTATTTATTTATTTCATTTCTATACCGCCCAATAGCCGGAGCTACTGATGAAACCAGAATGCAAGCATGGCTTAGAACTGGTATCTGCTCCTCAAGCAAAAGCAAAAGGTTAACTGTACTCTCATCACGTTGCACAGATTGTACAATTTAAACCAGAGTCAATAAAAGGCTGTCTTATAACAAACTCAACTGTATACCAGACCATTTCCCAACATTTGTACATTCAGAAATTCCCAATAATGTTATTTAGCAGCATTACAAAGATTATATTCTTAAGGCTGTTCACTTGCCCAACTGATGGGAAGATCTAGTGGTTGTGGTGCCACATCTATAGCTTCCTTTGGATGAGAAAACTGGAGATTTGTGGCATCTTTATATTTACTGAATCTACAAATACACAAGTGGAGGCAAACATATTCATACAAGAGAACAAAACCCCTATCCCACATCAGAACCACAGAGGGGGAGACTGTACCTTAAAGTGTTTCACCTTCAGCCAACTCATTTACAAAGATCAGAAATAAGACAGCTACAGAAATAAGGCAGCTAGATTAAAAGACAGGCTTACAATCTAAAGACCAAACCAGTGAGGCAAGGTGGAAAATTTTCCATTTCATTCATTCTTTAAAAATGAATGGATGCCAATTGCAACTACAATATTAGGCAAACTTGGCAGTTTCAAAGCTGTAGATGAATGGTTGTCAGCGTATCATGCAGCATGCATTGGGTTGCTAATATTTATCAGTGTTACTGTTTTCCACACCTCCAACACACTCCCTAAATTTAAACAAAGGTAAGGGAAATACATGCTATTGTCTTTACATTTTTACAAGTATTTCAAAAATATCACATTTAAATCACATTAAATGTGCTTTAATTCCCCCCTCCAATATTTCAGATCAAATACTTGTAATGTACTGGAACAAAAATTAACATTGGCTACTTTTTTGGCTTTGTTGTTTACTAAATACAAATAAAGCTGCTAAGCCTCCACTGTTGTTTTTTTGTTCTGTTTTTGGCACAAGCAGGACCCACCACTTGTGAAACGGGGAAGTAGCACTCCTTGAAGTAAGCTTGGAAACAAGTGGAAATCCTCATTTCCAAGACCAGGCTGGTCAGCAGAGTTCCCTTCTGCAAGCTCTATTGATCTGTGCCCTTTCAGGAATTAGCAATTCAGCTAATTTCTGATTGCTTTGGGAACCACTAGGTTCCCACTACACAAGCAACAAGCAATAGCTCTTGCTACCAGGCAGCCAGTGTGGGATACTGCCCCATCATGCTGAATTATATCACATTTTCCAATGCAATCACATCTGCAAACTAGCCTAATTTGGATAGAGCAATTTTCCTGAGAACTCACATCACTAGACCAGACACAAAAGGGATTGGGAGGGGGGAGCAAACTTGGGCAGTAAATTCTTAGTTAGAAAGCTCAGCAGGTCATAGTGCTGGATATAAGCACAATGGAAGAGCTGCTGCTTCCTTTCTCTCTGATAGCCTCAGCAGTGGCAGTTGGTAAAAGGAGAGGGGCTCTCAGCTGGAGCTGTATCTAGGCAGGATGGAGGGGTATGTGTTTACATTAGCTCGACTGATGAAACTTCAACTAACAATCCTGGGCTATTGGCCTAACATAGCCAGCCAGCAGCTGTAACAATAAGATATGATAGCTCCATGCAACCATCTTAGGTGTGTACATTTTTCCTTCTTGAATTGTAGCTGACTGGTACAGCACACATTTTGCACGTAGAAGGTCCCAGGTTCAATCCCTGGCAACTCCAGTTAAGTATCAAGTAATGGGAAAGACCTTTTTCTACTCAAGACCCTGGAGATCTGCTTTCAAAACAAACATACTAGGCTAGACAGAGAAATAGCCTCACCTGGTATGAGGCAACTTCCTAATATTGATGCTCCTGTAATGGAAACTAGAGATTACAGATACAAGTGGTGCTCAGCTAACCATTTTTTCTTTCAGCAAAGCTCCCATTCCCCTTGCACAAAGAACTAAAATAAAGTACTGGTACTTCACAATATTAATAAGCAACTCTATATCAGGGACAAAAGCCATTACCTCAAGAATGCCAGGCCAAAATTTTAGCTGCCCATTTTAAACTCATGTGTTTAACTTCCTGGAAAAATTGTGGAATTCTTCAATCCCATGAAACAGAAGGGTATACCCACTGTTTGTCCTACTTAGAGTAGACTCATTAAAATGAATGGGCTGTTAATTAGACTAACATCAAATAAACCCAGAATTATTAAAAAGAGGCAACAACTGATCATGGTAATTCAGTCAAAATGCTGGCAAGAGAAGGACTATCACAGTAGTACTAAGGGTAGAGATTTTTCCCAAACAAAGCACAACTTTAAACCTTGCCTTTTAAAAGCAACAAAGATTGTATTAAATTCTACTAACTGGGAAGAAAAGCTATGGTTCTTTTGGGGAGTGGGTGTTGTGATTTCAGAGACACATCCACCTTAGGAGTGACAGGTCTGTCATAGAAGTGGTTCTGTGACAGGTTCAGAAGGCTTGGCCCATCCCTTGTGAATGATGTCATGCAAGCTAGCAAAAATTGGTACTGCAGGGGCTGAAGGAGGAGCCAAAAGGAAGGCTAAGGCAATTCTTGAAGGTTTAGTTGGCTTGTGCACAGTAATGGGTTGATCGCCATCTGAATAAGGTAGATGAAGAATCTCCACAGTGTTCATTAAAAGCAGCAGTAAGACTTGTTTACTAAACCTATAATGGAGAAAAAAATCTGCCCTAAATTGGCTCCCCAACCCCACCCCACTATCTTCCCTGTCAGAGTCCACCTGAAAAAAGACTGTGGAATCTTTCTCAAACATCTCAAAAGAATTCTACTCACACTCTAGGTATTTGAGAAGAGAAATGTTAGCCAAATTGTCCCTTTAAAATGTTAATGATAGTGCTTTGTGGCTCAAGAACCTGCCTAAGGCTGCAAGCTTATTCAAAGTAACAAAGATGTCCTAGCATTCAGCACTCTCACTTTCTTTGCATTCAGTTGGAGGCCCACAATAAATCATGATCATTCATGCCAAGTCTGGTAGCCTACATCACAAAGACTTGGCTATATCTCCCCAACAGACTGGCAATGCAACAGGAAAGCTCACTGATTTAAGCAGCTTCCTTCTCTTTCCCATACCATTTCTGAAGACAAATTCACTGGCAGAACTACAATCTTTTGATTTCTCCCTCTCAACCCAACCCCCCAAAAGATACTAATCACTTTCAAACAGTCTAGTAACACCAGTATTTAATCCTTCAACTTTAATGAAGTAGGATAAAGTAACATAAAACAAGCACCGATAAATCCTCTGTCAATATACAAAAGTAATTTTAAAAGGTGAAAGGCTTTCCCAAGAGGAAAGCAATGAATCTATAGTGAAGAGTTAACAAAAATAACCTTCCTTCTTTCCTGCTCTTCCTAAGGAAAAGAGGACCATTGTACTTTCTACCTCATCATTGGCAAGATGCCCTCTCCTTTTTAGATTAATTATGCAGAGTTTCCAGACATGCTCTTGTTTAGGCCAAGAACATTATGCCACTTCTAGCTATAATCCTTTCAAAAGCTCATAAACAAAGGCTTAGCACTTGAATAAAGAGACTGCAAGGAAAAACCTGTGACAGCACAGAATGGAGCTAGCTGTGGCACGTGTTCACATTCTTCTCTGTAAATTGATATTGAAAGCTAGCACCGCAACAAGCAAAGACAACACTCCCCTGTCAAAAACCTTAGAGAGTATCAATACCAAGTAATTTTTGAGTTTCTCATAAGAAATGTAGGGCACTGAAATCCAAATTCTGCACTTAGATTCCTCTGTTTCAGCATAAAATTAAACTAAGCACTTTCAAAGCAATATTTATAAACAAACTGAAGAATTATGCAGATCTGAATGTAAATAATTATGGCTACAGGGGGCAGTAACTAATTGTATCATTCCACTAGTTACATTTGTGTAAACAAGGTTCTGCAAGTATAAATCTACAAGAATAAAACACACAACAGAAAGATTTGATGGTGCTCCATTAGTGCTATTTGAGTTTGCAGAATAACACTGTTAGATAACATCCAGAATGTGCATTATTTTGATAGAGAATTTGAACTCGTGCAAGGACCAGAATATTGAATGGCAACATAGTAATTCTTTGGTGATGAGGAGGTAATCACTGAATTGCATTGGTACACTATTATTTACCTGACATTTGTATATCATTATTCCATAAAATTTTATGGCTACTGCAACATCTACTGTGAACATTATTAAGTACTAAAAAACACTGTTTAAATTTCTGCCCATAATTTTTTTTTAGAATGCTCCCAGTAACTCAGACAGCTGAGCAAATTTCTACTGTGGCCCTGCCCTCCTCCCTTATAATTTGCTCTTCCCTTACCTAAGTACCTGTTTAATTTCCTACAGTGCTTGATAAAATGCATTCATCCAATGTATTGTTAATACAGTTCCCTCGCCTCCAAATGCATAATACTTGTTCTGCAGTTTGAGTTATCAATGAAACAAAAAGAAGATCCTCTTTTCATTACATAAAAATAGCTGAAGAATTCCTGTAACCAGGCATGGGAGAATATTACCCACTTACAAATAACCACCTTCCTTCTGGCATTGTCAAACTGGTCACCCCACTCTAACTTTTCTCTGTACTCCCCTGCCCTTGTCTTTTTAGTCTGCAAGCCTGAAGGCAAAGCCTATGCCTCATTTTTTTTTATTGACGTTGAGCCACTTTGGAAGACAAAATTGTTCTGAAAAGCAGGATAAATTTTTAATAAAATAAATTTTAAATCCTTGCCTCAAGCTCTTTTTGAGTAATTATAAAAGCCAAAGCACATATCAGATATGACACACAGAGTTCATACAACTATGGTCAAAACATACAGTATTAACCATTGTATTAATGCTGCTTCCCCCCCACCCTCAACATACACTGAGGAAATACTCTACATAGTATTCTGACTGACAAGTCATTCCTCCTTAACTTGTAAAATACAGAGAAGCTATTATGTAAGCAAGAAGTGTCACTATTCGCTTCCCAATTCCATTGTTATATATAAAATGTCAGTACATTTCCTCAGAAAATCTGGTGTGACTTACAGCAAAGTTGCTTTATATAGAGAAAGCATGGCAATACAACATTTAGTACTGGAGACAATAAATACAGGCTGCACCCAGTTTAAAAGACATTTAAATCAACTAATTTATTAGTGCTTTCATACACATCACCAGAGAAGGCTATCTAACAATGTTTAACTACAAGTATCCCCTAAAGGTCTCCAGAAAAGGAGATCTTTACCTTGTCGTGGTGCTGGAGCTTGAGCACCTCAAGGATGCCATGAGCTAAACCGTGAAGGGACACCCAAGACGGGAAGGTCATGGTAGAGAGGTCAGACTAAATACGATCCCTGGGGAAGGTAATGGCAACCCACCCCAGTATTCTTGCCATGAAAACTAAATGGATCAGTACAACCAGAGATATGTCGGTATACCATCGGAAGATGGTCAAAATGCTACTGGGGAGGAACAGAGGATAAGTTCAACTAGCCCCAGATGTGATGATGCAGCTAGCTCAAAGCCGAAAGGACGGCTAGCGGCCGACGGTGCTGGTGGTGAACGACGAATCCTATGTTCTAAAGATCAACACACCATAGGAACCTGGAATGTAAGATCTATGAGCCAGGGCAAATTGGATGTGGTTATTGGTGAGATGTCAAGATTAAATATTGATATATTGGGTGTCAGTGAACTGAAATGGACTGGAATGGGCCACTTCACATCAGATCACCACCAGATCTACTACTGTGGACAAGAGGATCACAGAAGAAATGGAGTAGCCTTCATAATTAATAATAAAGTGGCTAAAGCAGTGCTTGGATACAATCCAAAAAATGATAGAATTTTCTCAATTCGAATTCAGGGTAAGCCATTTAACATCACAGTGATCCAAATATATGCCCCAACCACAGATGCTGAAGAAGCAGAAGTAGATCAGTTCTATGAGGATCTGCAGCACCTACTGGATAATACACCAAAAAGAGATGTTATTTTCATTACAGGAGACTGGAACGCTAAGGTGGGCAGTCAAATGACATCTGGAATTACAGGTAAGCATGGTCTAGGAGAACAAAATGAAGCGGGACATAGGCTGTTAGAATTCTGCCAGGACAACTCACTGTGCATAACAAACACTCTCTTCCAACAACCGAAAAGACGGCTTTATACATGAACTTCACCAGATGGCCGACACCGAAATCAGATTGACTACATCCTTTGCAGCCAAAGGTGGCGGACATCTATACAGACAGTAAAAACAAGACCTGGAGCTGACTGTAGTTCAGATCACGAACTTCTTACTGCACAATTTAGAATCAAACTAAAGAGAATAGGGAAAACCCACAGATCAGTTAGATATGAGCTCACTAATATTCCTAATGAATATGCAGTGGAAGTGAATAGATTTAAGGGACTAGATTTAGTAGATAGGGTCCCGGAAGAACTATGGACAGAAGTTCGCAACATTGTCCAAGAGGTGGCAACAAAAAACGTCCCAAAGAAAAAGAAAACCAAGAAGGCAAGATGGCTGTCTGCTGAGACACTGGAAGTAGCCCAAGAAAGAAGGAAAGCAAAAGGCAACAGTGATAGGGGGAGATATGCCCAATTAAATGCAAAATTCCAGAGGTTAGCCAGAAGAGATAAGGAATTATTTTTAAACAAGCAATGTGCGGAAGTGGAAGAAGACAATAGAATAGGAAGGACAAGAGACCTCTTCCAGAAAATTAGAAACATCGGAGGTAAATTCCAGGCAAAAATGGGTATGATCAAAAACAAAGATGGCAAGGACCTAACAGAAACAGAAGAGATCAAGAAAAGGTGGCAAGAATATACGGAAGATCTGTATAGGAAGGATAATAATATCGGGGATAGCTCAGACGGTGTGGTCAGTGAGTTAGAGCCAGACATCCTGAACAGTGAGGTCGAATGGGCCTTAAGAAGCATTGCTAATAACAAGGCAGCAGGAGACGACGGTATCCCAGCTGAACTGTTTAAAATATTGCAAGATGATGCTGTCAAGGTGATGCATGCCATATGCCAGCAAATTTGGAAAACACAAGAATGGCCATCAGACTGGAAAAAATCAACTTATATCCCCATACCAAAAAAGGGAAACACTAAAGAATGTTCCAACTATCGTACAGTGGCACTTATTTTACATGTCAGCAAGGTAATGCTCAAGATCCTGCAAGGTAGACTCCAGCAATTCATGGAGCGAGAATTGCCAGATAAGGCAGAGGAACTAGAGACCAAATTGCCAATATCCGCTGGATAATGGAGAAAGCCAGGGAGTCCCAGAAAAACATCTATTTCTGTTTTATTGACTATTCTAAAGCCTTTGACTGTGTGGATCATAACAAACTGTGGCAAGTTCTTGGTGGTATGGGGATACCAAGTCATCTTGTCTGCCTCCTGAGGAATCTGTATAACGAACAAGTAGCAACGGTAAGAACAGACCACGGAACAACGGACTGGTTTAAGATTGGGAAAGGAGTACGGCAGGGTTGTATACTCTCACCTTACCTATTCAACTTGTATGCAGAACACATCATGCGACGTGCTGGGCTTGACGAATCCAAGGCTGGAGTTAAAATCGCAGGAAGAAACATTAACAATCTCAGATATGCAGATGACACCACTTTGATGGCTGAAAGTGAGGAGGAGCTGAGGAGCCTTATGACAAAGGTGAAAGAAGAAAGTGCAAAAGCTGGGTTGCAGTTAAACCTCAAAAAAACCAAGATTATGGCAACCAGCTTGATTGATAACTGGCAAATAGAGGGAGAAAACGTGGAGGCAGTGACAAACTTTGTATTTCTGGGTGCAAAGATTACTGCAGATGCTGACTGCAGCCAGGAAATCAGAAGACGTTTACTTCTTGGGAGGAGAGCAATGACAAATCTTGATAATAAAATAGTTAAGAGCAGAGACACCACACTGACAACAAAGGTCCGCATAGTTAAAGCAATGGTATTCCCCGTAGTAACCTATGGCTGCGAGAGCTGGACCATAAGGAAAGCTGAGCGAAGGAAGGTAGATGCTTTTGAACTGTGGTGTTGGAGGGAAATTCTGAGAGTGCCTTGGACTGCAAGAATATCAAACCAGTCCATACTCCAGGAAATAAAGCCAGACTGCTCACTTGAGGGAATGGTATTAAAGGCAAAACTGAAGTACTTTGGCCACATAATGAGAAGACAGGATACCCTGGAGAAGAGGCTGATGCTAGGGAAAGTGGAAGGCAAAAGGAAGAGGGGGCGACCTAGGGCAAGATGGATGGATGATATTCTGGAGGTGACAGACTTGACCTTGGGGGAGCTGGGGGTGGCGACGGCCGACAGAAAGCTCTGGCGTGGGCTGGTCCATGAAGTCACGAAGAGTTGGAAGCGACTGAACGAATAAACAACAACAATCCCCTAAAGGTATGTGTGAGCATAAGTAAGTGAAGACATGAAATATGGTTACTTGCAGAGACTGCATAGTGCTTGATGTGTAGCACAGGCAAGAAGGAAGGGGAAGGATCAGAAAAAGGAACTGATAGAGCTAGAGGACATATTATTATTATTATTATTATTATTATTATTATTATTATTATTATTATAGCCTACCCTTCTTCACAAGGAGTCATGGTTTGACGTTCTGCCCTGAGTTATACCCTCTTCAGTTTTCACCTGTTGAAATTGAGAAACTTTAGTCAGTTGTCCTCACTGACTCAAAGCTTCAACCCCTTTTACTCTGGAACCAAGGGCAGCAGTGCTGGTGTCCTCTAGCCAATTCAGGAGAAGTAACAAGCAAATGAGGTTTTGTTATCTGGTTGCATAATAAAACAAATCAACATGTAGGATTTTGAATTTATAAATAAACCAATAAGATGTAATAAATACAAGAAGAGTTACATATATATTTAGTAATTAAACTATAATTGGTCCTATACTATCCTTTCTAAATCATATTCCTAAAACCCCATTCACTAGATGCATCTTCTTCAATTCCTAATCCCTATCTGACTTCAGAATCCTCACACATACAAGCCCCTCCCACCTTTCACTCACTCTCTAACATTCTGTTAACCCTATCTTACCTGGGCCACATTTAACAATATAAGAACATATATTTATAGTAACAGGCATATGTTACACAAGGTTGCCTCTTCTTTCTGCTTTTCTAATCACAGGAAGTGTCCTGGAGCTGGTGAATTTGTCCCTACAACCAAAATTCAGCCCCACACGTTTACAAAACAGATTATGGGAGGAAAAGAATGTGACCGCACGAGAAATTCCCAAAATCAAAGTTACTTCTATCTAGAAAGCAACCTTAAATGCCGTGAGTGACATTTAATATGCAAGTTGACTTCCCTCCATCTCCTCACATCCTAGGATTCCCCCAACCCTAGGGTGACCATATGAAAAGGACAGGGTCCTGTATCTTTAACAGTTGTATAGAAAAGGGAATTTAGCAGGTGTCATTTGTATGCATGCAGCACCTGGTGAAATTCCCTCTTCATCACAACAGTTAAAGCTGCAGGAGCCCTGCCCTCTTTTGTGCATCTGGTCACTTTCACCAGGTGCTACATGCACACAAATGACACGTGCTGAAATTCCCTTTTCAATACAACTATTAAAGATACAGGAGCCTTTTCATATGGTCCCCCTACCCAACCCTCTGGAACAGATATGAGAGGGGACATGGGTGACTGCAAGGAAGAGGGGGGATCCATTCCACTGACTAACAGACATCACCAGATACAACTCAATGAATATTTCCCATAGTTAAAATGATTATGGAAGGAAAGGAAATAAGCTGGGGAAAACACACACACTTCTTTTAAGCTTCAATGTTATTTTTCAAAACAATGGTAGGAAAAATATATTTTAAAATGGTGAGAATAATGTGAGGAAAAGTAATTTCTCTTTAAAGGACTTATGTCACTTATTGTGCACATGTGCTGAGCTGTGCACAAGAAGAATTTGCTCCTCCTGAGAATTTTTGCCACAGACAATTTCATCCTAACTTTAGACATATAGTCAGACTCTTAGTTTGCAGCAGCTATGGAATGGGTGGATGAGAGTAAACATAGGAAGCTGCCTTATACGGAGTCAGACCATTGGTTCATCTAGTCCAGTATTGTCAACACTGGCAGAGCTCTCCAGGGTTTCAAGCAGGAATTATTCCAACACTTCCTGGAGATGCCAGGAATTGAACTTAGGATCTCCTGCATGCAAAGCAGGTGCTCTACCACTGAGCTACAGCCCCTCCCCAAGGGGTGAATTTGCACACACAAAGTGAACCTGAGCATCAAACAGCATGCATCCTATTCGCTATGAAGAATTTTTTTTAAAAGAACTATTAGTTACAGAGCATCAAAAAGCTTCTCCAGAGCACAGTGCTCAGAGGAACAATATTCGCACAACATGCAAATTCATGAAGATGAGAAAGGTAGATCCATGGCTTAATCTTAGCACTTACCTTTTGGAGCTGCTACTCTATGAAGACAAGGTAAGTTGGACCTCTGGGCCACACCATGTAACCCATGAAGCAAGCACTCTTTCTTTGCTGACATTTTTTAACTGCAAGAATTTCAATAGTCACGCCAGCCCTCATGTTACTGATTATGGTTTGCTCAAGGGTCGCAAACCAAGGCATACACATCTCCAGAACACTCACCACTCAACAGATTGAAAAAATCTGCTCCCATATACACACAGAATTACATTTAACAACACATGATTATGAAACAGGCATTGTTCCTTCTCCTGGCTCTCAAGCCAATCAGTACAAGAAAGCAGAGAGAAGCAACAGCCTAGGAAATGCTGAGCACCTTGGAGAAGTTACAGTGGAATGGAAATTCAGAAACATCTGTATAAAAGGAGTACTCATTTCCCATGAACTGAGTTGTAAAGCACTTTACAAGTGCACAGATGAAGTGACAGTGTTATGAAAATGTAGGGAGAATAAAGTGGAAAATAACTGGTGAGATACTTAAGATAAATAGAGGGGAACTTGAAGAGGGTAATAAAAATTCTCCTTTCTTCTTCAAATACTGAAGACTATAAAGGAACTACAGTGGGTTTTTCCAACAAAGACAGAAAAATAGACCTGACATTCAAGCCAGGATAAATATGGTCCATTTTTTAAGAATCCACTCCTTTGTTTTCTGACACTGCAGATTTGGGCAAGTACTTTGACCACCCTATTGTGCACACAGAAAATAATGGGACATTAATGAAAACATGAGCTGTGTCAAAGCATAAAGCATGCCTGTCTTGATTATCTCTGTCCCTTCATCAGGGACCTACTTGTTGGTCAATGTAATGAGAAACAGGCTGCCTCACTGAACAAGGGGGAAAGGATAGTAAACATCTGTTTTCACTGACCTTGGTGTTTTGGCAGTGTCTTTCTCAAACAGAGATCTAACCATAGTCATTTTCAAACTATCTTCCATTTCTCCCAAAATATTCTCCACCTCCTCATTATGCTAGAAGAAGTGGAT
The DNA here is from genome assembly GCF_023053635.1 of Elgaria multicarinata webbii. Lineage (NCBI taxonomy): Eukaryota > Metazoa > Chordata > Lepidosauria > Squamata > Anguidae > Elgaria > Elgaria multicarinata. The sequence continues at coordinate 14,233,297 of NC_086187.1, read as the reverse complement.
ATAGCTATCAGCTTTAGTCATGGGTGGTCTATACAGAGTGGGACTGAAGGAAGAGCATTCACCTTCAACATGCTGTGAAAGAAAAGGGATGACTTACATCCCAACCAAAAACAACTGGATTTATTATTAGAAAAACAACACACAACTGCATTGTTAGACTTCAACAGATTTGTGTTTCCATACAAAAGTGTTTGCATTCAGCAGAACTGTCCTCTGCTTTATCATTTGATAAAGCATAGGTCCATCTTCCTTCAGGCAACTACAGGTCTACCACACAGGAATGTGGCAATTACTATTCCCTTGAACTCTCTATCTCAGGTATAATAATTGCTCTGCAGAGAAAATAGCCTTCAGCTTCTTCTATTCTGTCTTCAAATGTGGTCACATCACAGTATCAGTTTATTACAAGGCTTGTTGGAGCCACACTTTGAGCATGGAATGGTGTCATTTAATTTCTCTCAAGAGTTAACTTGAATATGATTTCACAGAAACCCACAATGCTAGCTGACAAAACTGTCTTTTGCAAGAAAGTGTCAGTTTTCGTTTTAAAGTCTAAATGCTGTAAAACCAACTAATCATATGTTCAGTACTGAAATGGAACAATCCAAAGCATAGCCACGACAAAGTTAACTCTGAGCTTTAACCCATCTGCGCTCCAAAATCTAGCCCATTCCTATCATTTGATCAGCATGCCTTGATCCAAAGGGAGAGGCAGGTAAGAAATTATTATTATTATTATTATTATTATTATTATTATTTCTAAGATTTTACAGATAGCACCATTTTAAAGCTAGTTTGAATGCGAAAAATCAGATTAACAAATGTGATGATGGTCAGTATCTTAAAAGGCAAATTCACAGGATAAATCCATGGCTACTAGTCATGATGGCTATATGCAGCCTCCAGGTTTCAAAAAAAGCATGTCTCTGAGTACCAATTGCTGAAAGAGTTACTGCTTCATGTCTGCATTGTAGGCTTCCCAAAAGCATCTGGCTGGCCACTATGGAAATAACATGCTGGACTAGATGGACCTTTGGTCTGATCCAGCAGGGTTTTTATTGTCTTATGACTACAGGATAAGCAGCCAGCACAAATACAAAGCATCTAATTACACTAATTGGAACAGGGAACCTGGTATGTGGCTTGCTGGGCCACTGTCAAGACATACACTAGGAGAAATTTTAACATATTCATATGCCTCCCCTAGTAATCATCAAAGCTTCACAAGGAAGGCCGTACTAATGCTTTGAGAATCATTGTCCTATGCAGAATCCAGGCTAAAGACAGTAGTTTTTTCCAGAGAGATGGCAGCAGTTTTAAAGACTGGTAGCATGTACACTTAGGGGGATTCTACACGTCGTACTGAGGGCGCGTCCATGCGCCCCCAGTGCGACCCCAAAGCGATCGTGTAGCTCGCCTGGCGAAGAGACGAGGAAGAGGCGTCCTTGCCGCCGCCGCCGCCCACCTACCTCCTCGCTGGCCGGGTCGGAGAGCTCGGCAGAAGAAGGCGGGGTGTCTCCACCCCGCCTTCTTCCACCGAGCTCTCCGACCCAGCCGGCGAGGAGGTAGGTGGGTGGCGGCGGCAAGGACGCCTCTTCCTCGTCTCTTCGCCAGGCGAGCTACACGATCGCTTTGGGGTCGCACTGGGGTCGCATGGAAGCGCCCTCAGTACGACGTGTGGAATCCCCCTTATTTTCTTGTCACTTCAGTTAAGCAGGTTTCTGTATTGTTTCATAGAATCATAGAATAGCAGAGTTGGAAGGGGCCTACAAGGCCATCAAGTCCAACCAACTGCTCAATGCAGGAATCCACCCTAAAGCATCCCTGACAGGTTCAAAAAACCTTCACATCCTAGTTGACCAGAGGCAGCAATGCGACAAATGAAGTACAGTATGTACTCACACAGGAAACCAAGCCTCTCTCAAATTACTTTCAATTCTCTTTAAAACTATGATCTATCTATCTATAGCCTTAGCCTCACAGAGATGTACATCAGTATGCTTATAGAGTAGAAAACTGGATCCTTCAAACCTCATTTGAGTATTTCTTCATATATCTTTCTAAGAAACTGCCTTCTTACTGCAAACGGTACAAAAATATAATCAGATCCTCAGACTAAACAAACATACACAAATATCCGCCACGCTCATGCCATGGATTATCCAGCAAACCACATCCCTATGCCTTTAGCATGCTGATCAAATTCTCAGTTTTACACTACAGGTGAATTACAATAAAGCAAGGCATTGCAAAGTAAGTTCCTCTTGTGCTTTTCTTTTTATGTATTTCTAATATTATTTTAACTATCATATTTAACGGCCGGGGAGAGGATATTTTAGTTTACCAAGCAAAGCAGCAATCCATTGAGAACTCACTTCAGAGTAGTTCACTGAGAACTGAACAGTTAACAGATTAAAAATTCAAGCCACATACACAGTGACATTTTACTTCAAAGTGATTTTAAGGAAACTCTAACACCGCAAGGTAAGTTAATAGCATATTCCATTCATTTGCAATAGGTACAGAGGTTAACTTGCACTTAATTAGAATTAATTTTAATTTCACAGGAATAAGCAAGGCACATTATACAGCATCCCTCTTGACATTATATCTTACAGGCTACAAACAGTAGTTCTTTATGCAGCTTCTACTCCTGCTGACACCCATCTCACATCTCCTTCCCCCAAACTCTCAAGCAGGAAGCATCTGCAAAAGGGAATGTATTCCAGGAAAGATGAGGTGACATATCACTGGGAGCGGAGGATGTAAAAATAAAAACAGGAAAACATATTAGGCATTCTGCTGTCACTCAGATAATAATAATAATAATAATAATAATAATAATAATAATAATAATAATAGAACTTGAGAGGAACAATAATAATAAGGGAACTTGAGAGGAAACGGGGGAGTGGGGAGAGAAATGAGATGTGGAAGAAATCCCATGGACAAGAAAGAGGGGACATCCTTCATCAAACCAAGCCTGAAATAAGAATGAGCTTCCTTGTCAGGAATAACTGGGTTGCCAGTTCTAGTGTTCAAGTCTAGCTTTCCTTTTGAAAAGGGTGCAAAAGGCTTGGCAGCCAACTGCAGTCACCCTAAAGGCAAAATAGCCAGAATACCAGCAAACAAAGCAGCTACAACATTCGTAAGATTTTAAGGAACTCCTTGTTGTTCCTGAGAATATCACAAAAATGGGCAAGGTGCAACACTTCTGTGCTTTAACTGCCTCTTTACCATGATTACTTACAGCCTTGAATAATGGTCAAAGCTTCCATTCCATAATCCTAAATGTATCATAGCTGGTGAGTTTTTCTTCTCCAGAATCTCACAGGAAACTGCCATAACCACATGTTTTGCTGGCTCACATTCTATCCCCTTAAGAAAATTATTCAGATCTAGAGTCAGATGCCAAGACCGCCAGACTATGACAAGACTTAGCAAACGTAGCCTGGAAGATGTAAGTGCTACCCAAATGCAGACAAGGTACATTCCTCTAGCCAGTTTCATTGTTCCCACATTTGGTACTTTCTGGTGGCTATCTCTGAAGTTTCTGGCATAGAGTCTGAATCTGTGTATATTGTTAAATTAAGCAAGACCATTGACTGGATTCAACAATTAGATTCAGTTACTAAGTATCTATATGCTAGATGAAAGCATGCTGATACAGCTATGCAAAACATATTCACTATGTGCTTTTTATATTGTATTTTGTATTTGTGTTTTTAGGTTGTAGGTTGTTTTTATGCTCTTTATGGTTTTAATTTTTGTGAACCGCCCAGAGAGCTTTGGCTATTGGGTGGTATAAAAATGTAATAAATAAATAAACAATAATTTGGTTTGTTAAGCCAGGCTGGCAAAAAGAGTTCCAACGAATGAGAGCTACAACTAAGTGTTGTAGTGTGGAGTGCTCCTTTGACTGTTCCAGTCAGTCCTGTCCCCTCAATATTCCATCTCATTCCCCATACCACCTGTGTTTCCATCTTCACCCCCATCAGTCAACACACCTCCCTCATGTGTGTGGATGGTGTCAATTTGATGACATAAAGATCCACACTTGGAGAATTGAGCTCATTATAAGAATTATAAGTTGTTTAGGCCACTCATATCTAGTAGGTCCACTTACTGATTTATTACTTTAAATGCTTTTGTAAAAACGCACCAAACCCAGGGATGTAACAGCCACTTCTACGTGCAACTGATCATTCTGGCTGGGGACAATGGGAGATTGAGTCCAAAACATCCGCAGGACACTAGGTTGGGGAAAGATGGTCAAAAGCATATATAGCCTCTTAGCCTCCATTTCAGGGATCATCTCTGAAGTGACTTAGCCTGAAGCAGAGCATTTGTGTGTGTAGATCCATACCCGGAAGGCTATGTTATCTCAACTGCAGACTCCCCTTTTGTCTAGGTCCCAAGGGGTTTGGATGCCTTGCACCAATTATTCAAAACTGTGTGCCCTGGCATACTAGCAGGCCGTAAGAAACATTAAGAACACAAGTTTTCCATGAGCCCTACCTACCCACAGAGTACTCTGCCTGTTGCATTGCCACATAATTTACTGCTCTGACCTTGTCTCATAATTGGCCTTCAGTGGGGGCAGGTAATACTATTGCATCTCACATTACTAGATCATTCAGTCACTCTAGGTGCAGAAATTCAACAGACTTTTTCAGAAAAGGTATATGCAGTGCAGTGACGCCTGTAGAAACAGAGGAATAGTCTCATCAGAAGGTAGGAAGTCCTTACTTTTACATATTCTAAAAGTAATATTTTTAGCTATATGCGTGAAGTGTGCCTCCAATTTTAATTGAGAAAAGAAGTGTGCTTCAGCTTTCAGAAGATTCGGAAATGCAACCGTAGCTTCCAAGTTAAATATCTCTAGGATCAAATCATAAGTCTCACTGATCTCAATAGAACTTTATTCTGAGTAATTGTACTTATAATTATAGCTTGAACAAGATCCAGTTACGAATATAGCTAAGCCCTTCACTCCATGGCCAACAGGGAAAGAAAAAAGGAGCTGGTTCTTCATGAACCAACACATCCACAACCAGTGTTTTTATATTACATATTTACTCAGTCGTTTGCATAGCTGATAAATTGCCAGCTATGTCTCTGACTCAGCATCAGCCTTTTCTCTGTGACCAAACAGGATAAACGTGTTTGCCTCTTCGCCACTTTCATTCTCTTTGAACATCTACTTCTCTCAACATTGTGCTATCTTGACCTAAACCAGATCCACTTTTGTGTTTGTGTTTTCCTTTGCTTTCTCCACCTGAACGTTTAGAAAGCAGTAGGAATTCCTAATCCAGTATAGAATGTTCAGGCTCCTGATTGCTATCATTTTCTATAACAGCAAATTTGAAAGGTTGAGTGTCAAAATGGACCACTGAGAAGAAAAATATTTTTAAAAAAAACATTAAAAGGGGACCATCCTCCGCCCAAAACACCCAAGTCCAACAGGGATTGAGCATGCTCAATAGCCTCCAGGAACTACATAATATTTCGCATCAGTTGTAAAAGAAAACCAGGAAGCTGGAGTGGAGGAAGGAAGTGTTCTGCTTAAGCCCCTTGAAGCTTATTATATCCTAGAGGAAAGCAAGCTGGCTGGAACCCTTTTTACAGGGAAAGAGTGAACTGCAACATTTTGCTGAAGGTCCATTTGTTTCCTTACTAAGTTTAAATCTTTGATTTTACCCTGTATTTCAAGTTAAAACCCACAAAAGACTGCATCTCACAAAGCGAGCTCCAGCCCATGAAGGGGTATGCTACAATGTTTTTAAGGTTTTTAAGGCCTCTCTCTTTTTCTTATAACAAACTAACAGACCTATCCTTCTGTATCTTGATGTTCTAATACTCTTGGTCGCCTTGGTGGATGACCTATGCTGGGAACTGGATGAGGGGAGATCTTCCGGACCTCTTGGGGGCTTTCAGTACCATCAACTATGTTGTCTTTCTGGACCACCAAGCAGAACAGGGCCTTGGGAGCACTGCATTACAGTAGCTCCAGTCCTTCAAATCAGGTCATATCTAGAAGGTGGTGTTTGGGGACTACTATTCAGCACTGTGGCCACTGATTTATGGTATCCCAGAGTTCTCTTCCCCTCTCCTATGTTATTTATCATATACATGAAACTACTGGGAGAGGTCATAAGGAGCTTTGGAGTGAGAATATGTTGACACTCAGCTCTATTGCTCTTTGTTACTTGACTCCAAGGAAGCAGCTGACATCCTTGAATGTTGCTTAAGTTCGATCATGGACTGGATGAGAGTAAACATGCTGAAATTGAATCCAGAAAAGATCAAGGTGTTGTTGGCCAGGAGAAACCCTGCCTCGGTTCCTGGGATTCATCCTGTTCTGGATGGGGTCAAGATCCCCCTGAAAGTTCATAGCTTGGGAATGTTCTTGGATCCTGCACTGTCCTTAGATTTTCAGGTGGCAAGGAATGGTTTCCACAACCTTGTCTAGCGCACAAGTTGTGACCATTCTTGTGTCTGTCTGATCTAGCAACCATTATTCATGCTTTAGTTACATCATAGTTAGACTATTGTAATGTTCTCTACATGGGCTACCCTTGAAGAGTGTTCGGAAGCTTCCATTGGTGCAAAATGCAGCATCTAGGCTGATACTCGATGCATAGTATCATGATCATGTCACCCAAATAATGCAAGGTCTGCACTGGTTGACAATTATTTTCTGGGCTCAATTTAAAGTATTGGTTTTAACCTTGAAATGGCTTAAGATTGGCTATCTGAAAGACTGCCTATCTTGGTATGAACCAGCTTAGTTACTAAGATCAGCAGAAGATCAGCAGAAGACACCTTGATTGCAGATGCCCACTTTTTGCACACACAGCAAAGTGCTTCCTCTTGTGTTGCTCCCAAACTCTGGACCACACACCCTTTGGAGTTGAGAAAGATCCACACTCTCTCTACATTATGATTTTATTAGAATGTAAGCCTATGCGGCAGGGTCTTGCTATTTACTGTTTTACTCTGTACAGCACCATGTACATTGATGGTGCTATATAAATTAATAATAATAATAATAATAATAATAATAATAATAATAATAATTCAGCAAGGGGTCAAGACTAGGGATAGCTAAGAATTCCGTTTTGGTGATGAAATCTCAACTTAATTTACTGGTTCGGTCCTGGCAGATTTTATTCCATTTCCTGCCACTGGCATCAACTCTAACTGTAATGACTTAATCCAATATGTGGATTTAAGGTTTTTCTTTAATAGTGGTACAAATAGGATCATGTTTGTTGTTATTGCTTGGGTCTCATGATTTGCCCAAATGGGATCATGTTTGTTTTTTTAATACCTATTTTTGGTCCTTAAATTTGTGCAGATAGGATCATGCTTTTGGGGGGGAGGGGATCTTTAAATTCGCACAACTGGGGTCATACTTTTTTTAAAAAAAAATATCAGTGGTCTTGTGCAAGTCCATCTGTCCACTATAGTCTCATTATATATATTCTTGTCAGTTTCATCTTCTCCAAACACTAGTTCCTTCAACCAGGCAGAACCATATTCTGCACTTGTCAAAGAACTTGTCAATTTCATCCTCCACTTTAAAGATAAATATAAATAAATATTCTTGCAAAGAAAAAATATTTTGGTGCTAAGCTTTCAGGCAGAATGGGCAGAAATTCAATTCAGGCCTTCCTCTTTGTCATTACCACATAATTTTTTTAAAAAATCCCCTTAGATGGGATATACTCCCTAAAATCTAATGCATGTTCTTCTCAGCACTAGTTAATGCAGGCCTCTTTATGAACAATATAGATAGATTGTAGCCCTGTTAAAAAATATTAATGTTCCTTTTTAGGAAATTGTATTAGCTTTAATTACAGTCATTCAAATTCCTTTTCCATTCCTTTGCCATCTCGTATAATAAAATTGTGGCTGTAACCATATGTATATTTATAAGTATAAATGAATTTAAAAGTTCTTACTGAGTTGCAAGTCTAACTGGGCTCATTGAAACTTATTGCCAAATAAGCATTTGTAAGTTCCAAAATTTGATGAATAAACATCTCAGAATCAAGACCGTAAGAGTTTATTTGATACCAGCATAAGTCTACTAATTTAGCATTGGAAGCAACCTCAATCAACTTTTGGTTCATTGGTGCCAAAAGAATATATAATGGCAAACCTGTTATCTTATCAGGTCAGACCCAGGAAAATTTAATTTGGCTTTAAATCATAAATTGTTACATCAATTACTAGTGTAAAGCCCATGTCACCATGGATGCTAGTAGTCTGAGGGTGAAACATACCATTCCTTGACTCCTGCTATATCAGTCCTCCAGAAGCTGTATGGAGGTTACTTTCCTTCAACACAATTGAGGACTTTTGGCTCTCTCTTTCTCACACCTGTCACCATTAAACAACATTCATTACATAGAATCATAGAATAGTAGAGTTGGAAGGGGCCTATAAGGCCATCGAGTCCAACCCCCTGCTCGATGCAGGAATCCACCCTAAAGCATACCTGACAGATGGCTGTTCAGCTGCTTCTTGAATGCCTTTGGTGTGGGAGTCAGGCCTCAAACCCACCTCCTTCTCTTTCCCCCCACTTTTTAAAACCCAGCTTTTCCTAGGGCTGCTTCTCTTCCTCCATGACTTCCTCCTCCATGACCACCTGAGAGCACTCTCAGGTGAATGCTCTCCACCACTACTCGTGCTGCCAATATGTCCACTCTGAGAGCAGGCTTGACTCACAAAGTCCAAGACCCTCCCTCTGTCCCTGCCTTTGTGTTTTTCTCCCTGCATGGAACTATATGAGAACTATAGTTCCACAACTGCTTCATGCTCGTCTAGGGAGTTGGTACGTACTACTCAGCTATTAAAGCTTCTTTGAACTTTTTCTAGCTTTCAACATTTTTTGAACATCTACACTAATCAAGCTTCAGTTTAAAACAAAAATGAACAAAATAGGTCTGGTAGACCTCAAGTAATAAACCTTACACTACCATATTCTTATATAAGATTCCTGCCATATTTTTTATTCACCTTCTCATGAATATTGTGCTATTTGATAAATTCAAGCCTTTTGTCTGTGTTCTGTTTTATTTAATAAAGCATACTTAAACCATTCAATAGCATGTTATAGTCAGGGCCATCACTGATAGTAGAATTGAACTATTAACCTTCCAGGAGCTGTGCTATAGCACTGTATATTTCTGGAAAGCTATAGGCCTTCTTGACCCAAGATGTTTTATGGCTTTTTGGCCTGGTCCACCCCCTCCCCTCCTGTCCCTATAGAATTCCCCCTTTCCATTAGCAGATTTGGTCTGTGCTGCAAAGATATGTCCATGTGCATTTCATGTACTGCTTTTTTTGCTCTACTCCAGCCTGTTCCAATGTGTTTCCTGAACTTCCTTCAAGGTTTTTTCCTGATTTCCTAGCTCTACCAGTCCTGCTTCCTTTCTCTCCTTTTCACATGGGTGAGAAATTCTCTCTGTCAAGTTTTGTTTTTCGTTTTTTGGATTTATCCGATCCGTACCTCCCAAAACCAAACATTAAAATGGAACAATTTGCAGCAAAATATCTGTACTTTTGTGATTTGTGATTTGTTCTGCAAAAGAAAAAAATGCATTTGACAACATGCACAACATTTGAAAAATGCACAAACACCCCTATGTACTTTTTCTAAAATGTTCTAAACATGCTTGTCAATGGAGTCATGTGTCAAAAATGGGGGGTTCCCTTAAAAAAACATAACAACACAAATGGAACTGGCACAGACTTGAGTAAGAAGTGGAAAAAGGAAAAAGCAGACTTGACAGATCTGTCCTTTCCTGGACAGACTATATTCTGGCAACTACATTGTCCTGCCTCTCTGACCATTTTTCCTCATCCTCTGCATAGATGATTCAACTCAACCCTGCAGAGAGGGCTCAGGACCCTGCCAATGAGTGAACTCTCTCAACTCAATTCAATATTGGCTCAGTATTTAAAATATGTATAAGCAAGTGTTTAGAAAACTACATCTGGTGTCCAAGAGTTCTATCTCAGCTGATAATGCCAGAACATTCAGATTGATGAACATTATCATATTTCACCCTAAGAATTGTAATTCTCAGCACTAGCCATGGTAAATAGTTTGGAAATTCAACCATCACCACAACCTTCTAAGTGTGGGATAGCAACCAAACATTTACAAGAAACATCAGAGAGAATTTACCCAAGCAATTACACTAAACTGAAAACACAATTTTAGTTTATTTCTTTTTTGTTGCTTTCAAAATATTTGCATTTTGTTTTTCAGTTAATTTTCTGACATTTTGTCTGTTTTACATCACAGTTGATGCACAGCTCAGGGAAACTCCCACGCCATGGGAGCAAGGGAGCTATTTAATTATTTAGCTTGTCTGACTAAGGTCAGGGAAGTTCCTCTACCTAAATCAGCTAAAGCTTACACAGAAGACTTTTATATGATCTCTTTAAGTCCCCCTTTCTACTGATGTGACTGAAAAAAGCCCTACCCAGCTCTAACTATAGTCACATAGATAAGGTATATTGTGGTCCTCCAGATATTTGGGGCCTACGTTGCCTGTAATCCCTCTCCATTGCTTATGCTGATAACTACTGATGGCCAAAACATCTAGAGGGCCATAAAATGCCCACCCCTTGGCCAGGAGGGCTTACACAGACACCAGGTTCAAAAGATCAGCAGGGGAAACAACGCAGCTTCGGTTGTTTCCCCTGCCCCCACTGATCATGCAACCAGGATTACCCTAATTACCTGCATCACGTCATGGGTTGTCATGTCATGTGAACCTAGCACATGGTGTGGCCATAGTGAATTTTCACACACTTGCAGTTGGGGTTGTAGGGTGGGTGAAAATTCACTATGTCCAGAGTGTAGACAATTAGGGTAATCCCAGTCCTACGACCAGCACATGCTAAGGCAGGTGAAACAAGCTTGCCCGCAGGGACTGCACTGTTCCCTAGAGACTTAAATCTGCCTTTCAGGTATTTTACACAACCATCTGAACTATGATTAGCATCCTGGGCATGGATGAAGAACATGCACACCCACACCCACACAGCCAAAGTGTATGTAATTTACTTACCTTTTAATGAAAGGTTCTTCCTCATTGAACATGCATACATGATACAAAAAATGAACCTCACAATAATTCCAGAGAGACCTACATAGAAGAATGGTCATGTGTAGAATCTTGTCTTACATTCCAATCCGGAAAGTAACTTTTCAAAGAAATTATGCTACTCAATACATCCAAGCATTTTTAACTGTATGAAATTGTGTTTAAAACCAAGCAATTACATATTTCAGTTACACTACTAATGACAATTAGTTTGCTATCAATGCATCTGTTAATACTTACTGGCACCTCTAGAACAGTTCTTTCTGATACAGTAAAGCAGGGCAGATTCATAAATCCAGCAAACAAAGCTTAGAACCATTTTTGGTACTATTCAAAGATCATTTTGAGTGAGACGCTACAATCCTGGCTTATTAAGTCTGCTATTACTCAGCCTTCTCTCTCCCTCCATCCCCATCTATAGCAAGTTGTTGACACAAAAGCAGCATTAATAGGTTACGATCACATGGCATAAAATCCCTACGTTTTTATGTGTATGTCTTGGAACAGTCGCAACACTAGCCATGCTGCAAATGTTTGTTTTACAGCTACCCCCTGATGGCTTACTATTTGTCATGTCAGTTTTTAAAGGAAACAGCCACCACTTCCTGTAGACACCCCACAACTATATGACCAACGGTAAGCTTAGAAAGTGAAAAATTACATACCAGATAAAGAGAGGAATATATTTGCTCGTCTTACATCCCAAAGACACTGGTTTCAAGGAAAGCAATCTTTATGTCTTCTAAAACTTAACAAAGAGCACTGAAACCTGCCCTTGATTAAATAATCATCAAATGCTCACATTCAAAGATGATACAATCCTTTGCAGTAATATAAAAGGTATAACAAGCAAGCCATCTAGGGAATATAGGGAGGGATACTGAGAGATAAGAATGGATGGACAAACACACACATCTATTTTCCTTGCAGACATCTCTTGCCCTTCCAATCTTGTGACTATGGATTGAAGTGCCTTGGGCAACATAGCTAAGCTAGTACAAGAATACACTAAAACAACATCCAACATATACTATAATCAACATTTTGACATATGAAATATGCATTCTCCAACCACACACACACACACAGCACAACCAAAGGTCCTTTAGCCCTATTATGATCCTGGGATTGTCCCAGGCCTCAGGCACTCCCATCCCCTCACCTGCTCCACTTGCCACAAAGAATGACTAAACTGCAATATCCACAATTATGGGATCTCCTCTGATCCTGAGAGATTCAACTCCCTTTAGAGCAAGTTAGGGAAGATTTCATGTTCAAATAACTATAGAAACCCCTAAATTCAATCATTCACTTTACCTCACAATGAAGGAAGAGAACACATAAGCCTAAGGCATGTTCCTAATCTCTCCCTGGGGACAATCTTGAGGGAGTGTGATAACAAACCAATCCCAAGAAAGGGCATAAAATGCATAAATTGCAGCACAAAAATCATGGGGTCACTATTACATGCAAATGTGGGCATTATTATCTTAAATGTATAAAGAACTCATTATCCAAATTTCTGCTTTTTCAGATACTTGACTGCTCCTCAAAAAAAAAAAAGCAAATTAATTCTGTACAGAAATTGTTATTTTAATTATACATCTCCAGTGATTTTATAAAAGGGGAATGTTTCCAGGTGGATTTCTTCACAGATTAAAAATTGTCCTAAACTGGATGAATAGAAATACTTCTAAAGGAATATTAGGGGAAAATCAGGTATCAGATTTTCAATAGCCCAATGCAGTGTTCCTGACACCTTCGTGAAAGTAAAACATACATCTCCAATCCCATAGTAGGGGAAGAGAGCTGAAGTGGAAAATCAGTGGGTGGAAAGGGTTTAAGCACTCCAATGCTGCCCCCCTTTTTCTACTTCAAATTTACCTTCCCCTAAGAAGCAGCTGTTGGGGTTTTTAATACATATATTTGCATGTAACATTTCGCTTGCCCCTTTGCCTACAACAGTAGACAGGAGATCCTATATGCAATTAGTAGATCCCAATATCAGGGTCCTCTCATCTATCACAGTATTAGGTGCAATGTCACACAAAACAGGAAAAGAACTGTATTCAGTACACTAGAACTGGATGACCATAAGTTTGCCAATAAATGTTAAAATAGTCTCTCTTGCTTCTTAATTAGCTCAATCCTGTGTTGCTCGAAAGGACACATTGTTGTACTGAAAAAGATAAAAGCAATCCTCCCTAGGATTATTACAGCAGCAAAGCACAAGAAGCTAGCTAGAAGTTTTAATACCATACTTAGCATACTTAATGCAGGTGCTTAAGGTTAGGCTACTTTTAAAATGTTCTAACACTGTGTACCATTTGCTTCCGGCAGGTCATGCACCAGGAAACTAAATCAAAGAGCCCATAGACTTGAAATCACACTCACTACATTCATTTTCTTCTCTGGCATAGCAGACAGTATGGCACACCATAAGGCATTCATTTCTGAGCATACAGAGACAACATTAATCAAACAATGGAAGTACATCTGAGCACAGGGATAGTAAAGAACATACATTTATTATGCAGGTCAGCATTTACAGTGTCTCCTAACAGCACATTTGTTGCAGCCAACATTTACTAATCCAGTTTCCCTGCAATAGAGACAAACGTGTGCCACATCTATATACTCTGCTGTCTAGATACAAAATTGTTGGCATGAACATACCACACATATTAAAGGAGGGCTCTCAAAGAACAATTCCTGGGTGTTCACAACCTCCTTTGTTCATGGTATAAACTAGAATATAAACTTATGGGATACCTTAAATCAAGGCAATTGCTCATGGAATTATTTTCTCTCATAAGAGTCCAGCCACAAACCTTCTCTTGAGTAATTATAGATAGTAAGAATGTATTCCCAAGGGATCTCTCCAGATTTTTGGCATGCACATGCCTGATGTGAGTTAGGCATGGGCATAAATTCTATCCAACATTACTTCAAATGCAAATTGTGTCATGGGAAGCAGCTTTCATTCTTAGCATCCAGCAAGTAAGTGGCTGCAAGAATACCTTGCCTTTTCAGTACAAACGTAAAAAGACCTCTCCCTGCATTTAGCTCACCATTTAAAAGTATTACCCTATTTAAAATGGTAGCTTTGCTCCTTGTATTACAGCCTTCCCCACCTGATGTCCTCCAGATGTGTCGACTGCAACTCCCATCGTTCTTTCATCATGACCAGCTGGAATGATGGGTGTTGCAGTCTAACACATTTGGAGAACAGGTTGGGGATGGTTGCTGTAGAATACCACAAAGATAATGCCTGTTATCACAGGAGTTCCTTTAACATATTGGGTAAGTTAGTTCAAAACAGAAGTTAGCTACTGGCCTCTTGGCCCATGCCTGAGGGAGAGGAGAGGAAGGGAGGTAAGATCAAACTGCTATTTCCTAATATTGTTTCACTCCCTGTCTTCTCTCACTCTTGCCTCTCTCTCCTTTACCATTCTGCTACAGAAAATGGTAGAAAACCACTTTTTTCTCCCCATCCCAAAGTTTTTTGGCAAGAAAGACAAAAACATGCATGTATGAGAAGCAGGAAAGGTAGAATTTTCTCCTCTCTCATATGTTGGTGAGCTCAGAAACAAGCTGTAGCAAGACAAGTTAATTCCAGCCCAGAAGCCAACTGTACTGGGGTGTATGTTGAGCACTTTACATTCAGCTACATGAACAAAGCAATGTGGGAAAATCTTACCACTAGCGGAAAAAGATACAAGTTGGGGTAGTTCTTTCCAGGGCCACTTGTGATGCTCTACCAAGCAAAGTTGTTCTTCTGTAGCATCGAAAACATTTTATGAAGCAAGCATTAAATGCCATCAAGACGTGCAGCCAGATATAACCTACAGATAAAGAACAAGAACTGGTTTTATACAGCAACTGTCATTACAACACTCCTAAGTTACTTTGTTATTTAACTTCAATAGAGATTCGTCATAGTAGTACTTAGCATTTATATTGCACTTAAGAGTTTTCAAGCACTTCGCAAACATAATCTCAGTAATCCTTAGAATAAACCCATAAAGAAGTTCTGTATTATTATCCCTAAATTGAAGCTGGTGTGTGTGTGTGTGTGTGTGTGTGTGTGTGTGTGAACAAGGGATAGCAATTTGTCTAAAGCTACCCAATAAGTTCAAGCCTAAGGCAAGCTCCCAGTGAATTCAGCAGAAAAAGTGATCAAATTTAATCAGCAGAGTGAGAATAAGAAGTTACATTTAACTGGAGGAAAAGAGAACACTGGTAGAGCCCAACCTAATGAGCATTACCAAAATATCTGTATCACAAAATATCTATAGCACTTCTTCCTGCAATTCTCCAATCAGATTTTTTTCTGGATTTTTTCCGTTTCCCAAGTTCATTAGTAACAATGCATAGATGCCAATTGCAAACAAAATAGGAAACCGTGGCAGTTTCAAAGTTTTCCAGGTGGTTATGCCAAGCGAGTATGTGAGAGAATAAGTATGTTATTGAAACTAATATATGTCCCAATGTAAAATGGATAAGCAACAACAGTGAAATTGAAGGTGCCCCGAGAACCTCAGTGGAAGACAGTTGCATTCTGTTGAAATAGATAAGTAGATTTCAACCACAGAAATCTCAAGCACAGTTCTTTGAGTGCTAAAATTATTTAGGGCAGTTTCTCCCAACTTGGTGCCCTCTCCCACCATTCCCAACCAGTTATGTTGAGTAAAGCAGGATGGGAGTATAGTATATGGCAGCTTATGTTTCTAATACAAAGCAATTAACTAATCTCTTGATGGTGAGGCTTGCTAAAGTCTTATTAAAGCCTCTACCCATCAAATATCACCATTAGATTTTGTAATGAGACATAACAAATTCAGTTTCAATGGAAGAGTCCAACAGTTTGTCAAGCTTGATTGTCAAGCTTTTGCTAAGATGATTGGAAATTGGACAAGATAGATTACTTGGGGTCATTGATTACAAATGAGCAGTTATGAATGGTGTCATCCTTGGTTTCCGTATCAACATTAAAAGGTTTTTTAATGAATGAATTAGGGTACCTTCCCCAACTTCGTTCCCTTCAGTTGTTTTTACTTCAACTCCCATCAGCCCAGACAATGGTCAGGAATGCTGGGAGTTGTAGTACAAAATATCTGGAGAGTACCAAGATGGGAAAGGCTGAATGAGGGCATAATTATTCTCTGAGGAAATTTACAAATGGGGAAAAATATAACTAGTGACCAACCAAAGGGTCAGTTAACAAAAATGTACAGATCAATATGCAGTTTGAATAACACCAGGCTTAAGTTTAAAGGCTATGGGGACAACAATAATACAGCTAAAATGGCATAGTATGTGCCACTGTATTAATTTCTGTAAGTTTGTCAGTACATGAAATTCAACATAAAATACTGTTCAGATGGAAATTAACGCCAGCTAGATGGAATCAAATGTTTATGTGGCCCATTTTCATTGTTGGAAATGTAGGACAAGAAGAGTGGATAATTAGGAGGGGCTGTCAATTTGAACAAACAAAAGATGTAGTTCATATGAAATTAACCCACTATTTGCCATGGCTCATGCCAGGTGTGATACCACCATTTTGTATACACAACCTCCAATCGTCCTGAATGTCATGTGCTGCATGACATCCAAACCCATATAGTATCAGTTAATTGCAAGTTAAACAACTTACAGTTAGTTGTTTAACCTATTATTAACCCATAGTGTCTGGTTCATCATGCAGCAACCTCCAGTTGGGCTGATCGGAGGTTGCATATGCAAAAAGATAACAGTATATGCCGTAGCAAATCATGTGATAACCCGAACCTATTCCAATAATTCATAAATGGTATCCAATTTCTTTGGAAAGTCTGGATGGAGATCAGTCTACCTTCCCATAGCCACTTATAAGTTGTTGTTTTATTCATCACCTTGGCAGCCCAAACCTTCTTTTTCCATTGTACTGGAAATGGTATGTTTGATGATTGTCAAGCTTTTGCTAAGATGATCCTTGCAACTATTAACATATAACTCACCATGACCATGTTTCTAGTTAATGTCAAAGAAACACATTTCCCAAATAATCTTTCATTAAGAATCTATTAAATCTATCCTCTTACACATAAGGAGCAGTAATGAAAATGTTTAGAGCCTCTCTCCATGGGTCTCTGATATTCCTGGCACTTAATTGAGCTTGCAGTGAACCCAAGAGAAATAGCCACCCTAAGAAGTGTGCTTCCAGACGACACCAAATTTAGACATTCCATTCTTCCCTGTTTTCGTGATGACTATTCTGTTTCTACACTTCTCCTACTGTTAGAATGAAATTGTGTGTCTTTTTTTTTTTAATCTCCTTATGCTCCAGAACTGAGTTCTGGCTCAGACTAACTACCAGTGCAAAAAGAATTGTTTACCACCTCCCTTTAACCACCCCACGGAGTTGCCACCTTGATCCCTTGTCCAAGAAAACCATATGCCAACAGTCATGGCACAATTGTCAGACTTGTGTGGCTCCAAAATTACTACTGCAGCTGCCTCATAAAGATAATTACTGCATCTCTAAAAAGAGCACTAATTCAGTCCTGCTGAATGTCTGGGAAATATTTCTTGTACATAAGGAGGCAGCTTATAGGAAGATAACGATTCAGTACATCTCATGCTTCCTGAATTACTTAACAGGCAATGTTTAGTCTCCTCAACAGGGATAAGAATGAAAAAAATACAAAAGAATGCCAACTGTGGCAAAAACATAATCTATGACAGAAATATGTCGGGGTTCAATATGTAACACAGAGGAGCAAGTATCACCAAACTCTTGACTTAAAAATTACCTAGGCAGTCTCCAGTCATGTTCTGATATGATGTCATGCAGAACAATCCTATGAATGTTTACTCAGAAGTATGTTCCACTGTTTTTACTGGAGTTTACTCCCAGGTAAGTGTGCACAGGATTGCAGCCTAAATGACCCAAGTTGCTACATTATTGATATAATGCTTTGGCAGTCAAATCTTATGAATGCTTAATTGCAAAATAGCCAGATGCTACGCAAAGTTGGCTCACCTAAGCCCACTGAATGCTTCCTCTCCTGTGAACCTATCTTCCTCAAGAGGCTTGGCTCCAATTCTTCCTGAGGTATGGTTGATTGTTACCCAGGAAATGACTGTTTTGGCAATGGCATCCAGATTCTGAAACTCCCTCCCTTGACAAATACATTCTGCCCTTCACTGTTGGTTTTTAAGTGGCCCTTCTTTAGAGAGCCTTTGCAGATTGGTTTTTTCCCATTTTTCTGTTGCTGAATTAGTTATTCTTCTGCAATTTGTTTGCTTGTCAATGGTCAGGTTTTGTTTTATTTGAAATCTTTTTATTTGCAACATAATAGTAACAAAAAAAGACAAGCAAACAAAAAAGCAGGGAAACATATCATGAAATAGATCAATATACAGTAATCATTAAAATCTCTGTTTACATAAAGAAAAATAAACAAGCCGGAGGAGAAAGGATTAACATTTCTGTTTCAAACATATACATTAATATAAGCAGTCCGTATAACTAAATAAACATTCATACGACTTTGATGGTTGTAGATGAAGACTCAAATGTAACAGGAACAATAAGATCTTTGTTTTGACTGTTTTAACTTTTGGGAGGATTTTTGCTATCAGGATTACTATGACAATTAATTCTGGTTGGCATACTTTCTGTAAAATATGTATTTGGTATAGCTGATTTTATGTCCTGTATCCTGCATTTCTATTATGGCCTTTGACTTATATGGAAATAAAACTGAACTGATTACCAATTTTATAAAGTAACCCTAACATATTTACTCAGAATTAAGTCCCACTATATTCAGTGGAGCTTACTCCTAGATGTATGCATATGATTTTAGCCTTAGGCTGCAATCCTAATCATACTTACTAGGAAGTAAACCCCACTAAACGCATTCAGACTTACTTCTGAGTAGACATGCACAGAATTGCACTATTATAATCCAATCCTATTCATGTATATTCCGAAGTAAGTCCCATTGAATTCAAGGCCAGTTAAGAACCTATAGAATTGCAACTGTAATTGATCTGTAAGGTGTGTTGTATATCAAGAAGTAGGATATAAATGTTTTTATAAACAGTAATTGCAATAAATTATCAGGCATAGCAAATCCTGCAAGTGATCAGGCTTCAGGCCCTACTGAGTTCAATAGGACTCACTCCCAGAGTTCCATGGAACTCACTGCAATGGAACTCACTGCGGTTTGAAAATCTATTTTAAGTGAGGCTTGCAAAGAAGTCCTCAAAATGTTTTCACCAAGTTCATGTTTTGTATATATCTTTGTTAAATATATATGACACACACTGATAGCTTAAATTATAAAAGAAGCAACTCTTCTAATTAGAAAAGCTACCCTAGTTTGTCATCTGAAGGAAGCCAATTCTTACCTGCCACAGGTGTTCAGGTGAGCAGCTGTTTACAAGTCCATTTTAAACAAGCAATCTAAAAATAAACTAATTCAACCTTCCAATATAATTTTCAGAACACTATGAAGACATCCTGTTATTTTGCTGGACATTTCACTAGTAGATAATGAATACCTCATGGTGCCTACAGTCTTTTAGAAACTCCAGTTTTACAAGCCAAGAGCTATTAAGATGTTGAGGTGCATGCCTATTTTTATTTGTGCCTTAGCTTTCAATTAGAGGCAATTTGGTTAGGGGCTGATCAAGTAAAAATAACCATCTCTAATGAGGCTTACAAACCCATTATGGATGTTTTTCTAAAAAAAACTTCAATCTATTTTCATGCTTAATTCTAAAGTCACATCACACCAATTCCTAATTCTGCCCACCCCATCCCCATCTGTCCTTATTAGAGGCCCATATTTTGGCTCCATCCCTGATGTGGATGTGAGTCGCCCATTAACCCTTTGTGCTGTATTGTCCTCCACTCTCGCTACTGCTAGTCTGGCAACTCACTGATAAGCCTCTTACAACCTGCATTTTGGAAATCATTATACATTTACAATGGGCAACATCTACTCTATTTGTAAAGCTGTCCAGAATGTTTATTGTCAAATATATATGAAAATAAATTGAAGTTTTTTATTTAAAATGCCTCAGTCAGTTTGCCAGGCTTCTAATCAAAATAGGCTGACCACTAGTTTTTAAGAGAGTGAGGACTTGACAGTGGCGTTGCTACCTCTTCTGCTCCATTGTCAACTCTGGCCAAACAAGGTTTAGAAACAATATAACAACTTGCCCAAGCAAAAGTGGGGTGAGTGTACATACCATGAGCAGCAATGTGATTTTCAGAATGCTTTCTACTCTCTGGATCCCACAATTCCAATACACAAGTTTTTATAATCCCATAGAAATGTGACAAACACAGCTAATTACATAGTATTGTAGAATTTAAGGAAATCTGACTGACACCATAGTGGTACAAGAAGCAATGGCAGACATATTTCTCTGAATGATAGCTTGCCCATAACAACTAATATTTTCTGCATTGCACAGCTGCAAAGGAGGTTCTGCATTGTACTGTCAGGTCACACTTGGTGACAGTGAGGCTCAACTGGCCAGACTAGTAAGCACCCTGTGTAAACTAATCCTTTACAACAGTCTTCCCCAACCTGGCACCTCCAGATGTTTTGGACTTCACCTCTCATCAACCCCAGCTAACATAAACAAAGCTTAGGAATGCTGGAAGTTGTAGTCCAAAACATCTAGATGGTGTCACTTTAGGAAAGTCTGCTCTACAACATGTAGGTAGCATTGCAAAATGATCAGAAAAACAGTGTCAATGTGGAAAAGGTTCCCTGAAGGTTGGAAGTTTGAAACTCCATCCTCTACTTTATCTTGACAGCCCTCAAATAGATATATAGCTTAAAAGGACATCACAATATAAGAGCCCTGCTGAATTAGACCAAAAGCCTATCTAGTCCAGCATCCTGTGTCTTACAACAGTCAACAAGATACCTGTGAAAAGCCCACACAGAGAATATGAAGGCAATAGCCTTCTCCCACTGTTGTTCAGCAAGAGTGACTGACATTTAGAGGTATTCTGTCTCTGATCCTCACAGTAACATAACCATCATGCTTGGTATTTTATTTATTTATTTATTTATTTATTGCCTTTTTATACCGCCCAATAGCCAAAGCTCTCTGGGCAGTTCACAAAACCACTGTTTTGTGAGCCACTGATAATCTTATCCTCGATGAATTTGTCTTAAGCTGCCAAATTGGTGGCAATCGCCACTTCCTCTCCAAGGAAACTATTATTTAACTATGCACTACATCTGTTTTGTTTTGTACAAATTTCATTTATTACCCAAACTAATTACCCTTATCTAACCTTCATATTCCTTTAGCATTTACCCTGGAAGATTCTTCATAATGCACAAGAAATATCTTTTGTAGTGGCCAGAGGCATCTCAAATTCAGGTTTCCCGGTTCTGGCAAATATCTAGCTGACATTTGATGACTAAGAGAAAGGCCATGTTTTCTTTGCTCTTTGCAGAAGAAATGAGAAGTGTCATGTCACAGTAACTCTACCTAGTCACAATTAAAAACAGTAACTCTTAGCTAGTCACAGTTCCAACAACATTGTTTGCACAAGTTTTACAATAGCTAGTAAAATACACCTGAAGCCATATTTACATGTTATGGTCTAGGATCAATAAGCCCAAGGTTTTAAAACTAAGATATAGTTCTAAATACTTCTTCTATAGTTTAGAACTAGGGTATAGTTGCAGAATTTATTCATCTGTTGAAGATTTATCTGCATCCATATATTGAGTTCTCAACTCTTTACCCAAAAGCCACATAGGAGCTGAAAAGTAGTCATGAAACACAAATATTTTCCCTCCCTCAGTATTTCCACGAAGAACAACCATGGCTTAATTTGTTTGCTTATAAAGTCAATTTCATACTGTAAGGTATTCTTCAAAGTATACCAAGCTCAGTTACAGCTTTAACTTGCATCATGGCACCAGGATAAGGAAGCAGATGTGAAGCTGAGGTGAAAACTACTTGACAAGTTCTAACATTTTCAAACACAATGAAATACCACATAATCTAATTAAGGGTTTTAGTGGTGAAGCCCCTGTGATTAAATGGCCTGCCCTAATGTCACAGAAAGAGAGAAGGCAGAAGGGTCTGGTTGCCACTAACATAGGAATATGTCTTGTACGGAGTTAAACAATTGGTACATCTAGGTGAATATTGTCTACACTGATTGGTAGCTGCTCTCCAGAGCCTACATCGAGATGCTAGGGGCTGGACCTGGGACCTTCAGCATGCAAAGCATGTGCTCCACTACTGTGTTTCAGCTCCTTCCTCTGAGCTACTCTGATTCTAGAGAGAGGCAGAGGGGCCTAGCAAAAGGAGGCAAAAAATAGGTCTAGGAAAACAGAAGTGAAGAGCCTGAGAAGACAGCAATCCAAGGGAAATCAGGGGGGCTTGGGAGATGGAGCAGAGGAACATTCAGAGGAATGATGAAGAGGCTAAAGAGAGGAATTGGAACAGAAGGAAAACTGGAAACAAAAATAGTTAGAAAGAAGAACTGCACATGTCCAGGAGCTGTAGCGATCAATAATCACACATTGATTTGACATAACCAGCCAGTTGCTTATCTCTGCAGCTCCTAGCCATGCACAGTTCTCTTTCTAACCATTCTTGCTTCCAGGGGTTTTTTTTGCCCCTCTTCCAACTCTTCTCTCCATTCCTCAGAACCTGGTTTCCCTTGGCCTCTGATTGGTGAATCTCAGGGTTGTAGTAAAAACAACATAAATATTGCAAGCCTGAAGTCTGCCCACCTGTGCTATAGGCCATTCTGTGTGTCAGCCATTATTGATGGTAAAGGATTGTTTTTTGATAAGCCGGACAGGCCAAAGCACCTCTACCCTGATTGCCAGGCACCAAATTGAGGTTTTGCTTCAGTGGCACAAATCATTAATTGCACTGCTGAAAACTGAATCTAATTTACAAGATAGGGCTACACAGATTTAGTGAAGAGTTACTGTGTAGCCCTATCTTGTAAATTAGATTCAGTTTTCAGCAGTGCAATTAATGATTCAGCAGTGCAATTAAGTATTTCTTCCAAATTATTATTTCAGATTGTTGTGCCCTACTTATACCATGTAACCTTATAAAAGGTCATCAAATTAGACAGCTTCACACATTAAAGTTTAAACCATAGCAAACACATTTTCCATTTGTGGACATGCAGCCGAGAACTATGACTAATCTCAGCTTCATGTCAGACACACTCCATGTAATGTGTGAAACTGTCCTCAACCACCAATGATTTTGTACCTGGGTTTCCTTCACTCAAACACAACACTCCATCTCAGGCACAGCATTACAATCAAGAGAAAGAACTAAAATTGTTTTGAAAACATAACAAATTGAGTCTAAAAAGGGGAAACTGAAGAGATTTATCAAAAATGGGTGGTGGGTGTGGAAGCTTTAAGGAAGTTTGCTTTTTTTAAAAAAAATAGGACAGTATGTCACATTCATGGTACAGTTATTGAATGCAGACACCAACTCAACCTAAGTATCTGCCCTTTTAAAACTGTAGAACTTCACTAAAACCAGTGAACAGCTTTACCCAATCAGGGGCCCCCAAATGTTTTTTACAACTCCCATCATCCCCAGCCAGCATAGCCAATAAAAAGGCTGCATAGTGTTCTCTTATTTTGGGGGGTCAAATAACAAATTGAAGGAAGAAGACACTTCAACCTAGAAAATAAAACATCCAAAATGGTCCAATTCTACTCTTGCATGAGCTTTTCACACCCAGGAAATGGGGGTGAGGGGGTGGGGTGGGGGAGAGAATAAAGTTTATTATACAGCTCTCTTTAGTAGACACAGTATTTCCCAGATAATATTTTTTAAATGACAGGATTAACCTGATGCATAAAAAATGCTCCAATAGTCTGACATATATACAGTAATTATTACTGGTGGATCTGTTCCTATGCCAGCCAAGTAATTTCACTACAAAGCCAGTTGGGTTAGAGCAGACTTGCCCATCCAGTTGTGTTGGACTGTAATTCCCTCAACCAGCAGCCATGTTGGCTGGGGCTTATGGGAGTTGCAGTCTAACACATCTGAAGGGCACTGGCTTGGGGAAGGCTGTGATGAACCAGCAATGCAAAACAATAAAGCCATCGAGGGGCTAAAGCTTTCAGCATAGTATATGGCCGTTTCTATACAGCACACACACTTATAGCTCTTGCTGTACAAATAAGCAGATTCTATTAGTACAGAGGAAGCTGAAAAGCAAAAGAGCATTACAAGAGCATTAAGTCATGCTTCATCAGTGTTTTGATACCCACTTAGCTACTCCAAACATAACTGGAAAACATCTTTCTCAAAGCCAGCAAATATTTTGTAATGGATGGACTGCAATAGTAAAAAAAAACCCAATGCTACACACTGCAGAACTGTTGAACAGGCACAATGACAAAGAAATTAAAGAACATTACCTACTGAATTCTGCTTCTGGATGCATAACCAGGGAATCTACATTCCATTTTAGATACAAGAAGGGAGTTTGAAAATGCCTGTTCCTCTACTCCTTTCCAACTCTCCCTTCCCAAGCATGTGCATGTATTCACTCTGATTTAAAAAAGAAAAGAAAAAGGAAGTTCACAGAATTCTGTCCATCTCTCTCTCCCTGTTCCTTATTAATCCAGCAAGCCTTGCTCACTTGTTCCATGGGCTCTGGACGGGATGTTCCCCACTGAATACTTGGACAACAAAGCAGGAAGCCTGCCTTCTCACAAGAGCCCAAAGAAGGATTCCAATCACATGGGGGGGGGGGGAGAGAAAAGACAGACACACACATAACAGCTGGGACTGTGTTTGGGGATGGGGAGGGGGAATAATACAGAAGAGAAGGACAGCAACAGCCCTAAACCAGAAATGCATCTTTGCTAAAATGCTACTGAATGCTGTGGTTTGAAAAGCAAGATCAAGAGAAATAGTTCTCTGCCTCGCTCCATAGGAAAAGCTTCTGCAAAGTAAACCAGATCATGCACTCCATGAAAATAGAAGAATTTACCAGAGGAAACGAACACACATAGTGCCAAAGAGCAAGAGCCAGGGCAGAAAAAAGCAGCACACAGAAAGCAAACAGGATACAACAGGGCAGGGAAGGAATCTGGCTCCATATCTTCCACAACTAAAAAACATTCATTGATCAGAACTGCAAAATAAATAAATATAAATAAATAAGGAACATGATTTCCTTTTGAGCCAGGAAAGCTGGATTGAGTGTGATGTTTTTGATAAGGAACACACCTAGGAATAGGAATATCTTGCATCCATACTCAGCTATACTTGCTCTTTCACAGTCCTTGATTTTAGCCTCAGGTGCCTACATGGCTTGCACTTGTCAAGATCTCCCTACTCAAAAAAAGAGAACACACACACACACACACTATGGGAAGAGCACAGATATCTTCCGTGGAAGAAAAGTGCAAAATCAAAGGATTGTTAGATTTCAACAGTTGGGCAATTAATGGTCGCAAAGGACATGGAATGGCTTTAGGAAAAGATGGCAACACTTGGGAGAAACAGGATGGAAACCACGGGAAGTTCTACCAGTTCGACTGCTTTTAAAGCCAGAGAACCCTACTATAAAACTGGCCAAAGGCAGGGGACTCAGGGTCTGGCATGCAAGCTTCAAATGCGCATTTAGGGAGAAAAACTCCATGGGATATGGTGCTCTGCCAGGATGCCAATAATCAACTTGTGACCCTGGGAATAATCAGTATGCAACATCATCATTATTATTATTTATTTATTTATATAGCACCATCAATGTACATGGTGCTGTACAGATTATACACAGTAAATAGCAAGACCCTGCCGCATAGGCTTACAATCTAATATTCACCCTTTCTCCCCATCAGCTACCAGCCACCGGTTTTAATAAAAATGCAATAAACAAACAAATAAATAAATAAATTAAATAATAGCCTCTATAACACAAGATGATGCCTCTTCGGCCCCAGCCACCTGTTGCAACCAGGAGCCGTATAGCTCCATCACTGCCACCCTAAGCGCTTGGCGCAAAGCACTTGGCTTTACACGCCATCAGGAACTCTGCTTTCAAACCCTCTCCAGACACAAGGTCAATGCTCTCTACACCCAGGCTAAACCTGAGCCAAAAGCTCAGCCATACACATGCTTTCAAAAGATCTGAAACAATAAAAGGAGAGAGAGAGAGAGCGCCTCTGAGCATGGCAAGAATTGATTCCACCACGAAGTAACCCAAGCCAGCCCCACGGGCCTCCTGATATCACAACGAAGCCCCCGCCCGGGCGAAGTCCAACCCGGGCACCCACGGACACCACCAACATCCCCCTTACCCAGCCAGGCTGCTCACACCCCGCCGGGCTTAACTTAAACCAAGAGGCTGGTTTCGCTTTTCTGTCGCGCGCGCCTGAGCACCCACGGCGACTGTGCCTCTAAGCATGTGTGGAGGGCTGAGGTAGATTCCAGAGCTTGGCGAAAGCCGGGTCTCCCAACAACGGGCTTCTGGAGCCTTGCGTTGAGAAATGAAAGGAAGGCTTCAGAGGAGGAGGAGGAAGCAGCAGCCCTTCCACGGGGATGGGGTCGAGGGAGGCAGCGGAGCCTAAAAAAAGAAAGAAAAGAGGAGGACGGGGGCACAGTGAAGGCACACCAAGCAGACATACCGGGGGAGGAGGCGCCACTGGCACGGAGCCGCCCCCTGGCTCCGCCTGCTGCTGCTGCTGCTCCTACCCACCGGGGAAGCATTCATGAGGGCGACATTGCCGCCACCGCCGCCCCCTTCTCCATCCCGGGCGCTCCGGCAGCGGCGGCGGCTTTGCGGGCATGAGATGAGGGCGGGCGAGGTTCCAGCCCCGCCCGGCTCGCCTTGCCCCGCCCCCTGCCAGCCCAGCGCGAGGCAGGGGGCGGTTTGGGCGGGAAACTCTGAGGAGAATTAGAGCGGAGGGGCGCGACCCCTCCCCCTCCCCCAGTTCGGAACGTGAAAGCCCGAGTCGGCATGCCTAGGCTGGAAGGCTGCCATTCCGGGCATGCTTACTCGGGAGGAAGCGCCGCTGAACTGAACAGCGCTTACTCCAGAGCAAACGCCCGCAGGCTCTGTCCGCACATGGGGGGGGGGGGAGTCGGCCATAGCGGGCGCAGCTGGGCTTGAGTTTTAATGGTGGGTTGCAGAAGGCAATGAAGGGTGCAAACCTAGGCATGTCTGGGCGGGGGGAGAGAACTCTACATTCTCCAGCAAGCCGTGTTGGGGAGACCCTACTTTCCCCGACATATGGGATCCGCCTCGTCGGCGGAAAGGAGAAAGGCGTTCCACACATGCTCAGAGGCACAGTCGTCCTAGGTGCTCAGGCGCCTCTCCGTGTGATGGGGGGGGGAGAGAATCCGTAGGGGTGAGCCCCCTTGTTTAGGGGCTGTCCCCTCAGTTGGCTAAGGGGACAGCCTGGATGGCTAAGGGAATGCCTGTGGATGCTGGGAGTTGCAGGGCTTTTTCTGTCTAAACATCCATAGGATTGCGGCCTGAGAATCTTGACAGGGAGGGTGCAAGGGATAGTATACAATATTAGTCCTACGTAGAGTAGACCCATTGAAATGAATGGGATTGAAGTTAATCATGACTTAAGTCCCATTCATACTCTATGTAGGACTAACAACGGATACCATCCAAGATTCAAAGGGCTGCTGTTGGTATATATTCAAGATCACATTGCAGAACACAATCACCCACAGAATTTAGTACATATCTTAAAAAACCCTTTGCTCTGGCTATATACATAACAAGCAGGGATATAGGTGGGGAATAATAATCACCAGGTAGTCTGAAATGGTACAGTACTGAAACTTCCTACATTCATGTCTTTGTTTTGACGCAATTGACATCCCAGTTTTCACCTCAAGCAGCTTAGTAAAAACAATAACATATTATTTAAAAACACAATGTCAAACCACAACAAAACAAAAGCAGCAAAGGGAGTAGAGAAGCCAGCAGTGAACAATTACAATGGTGTCTAAAATACCTTAAAAACACTGAAGAACAGGGTGAAGTTTGACTGCAAACCTAAAAAATAATAATGGTGCCAGTCAAGCGTGTTTAGAGAAAGAGTTCTGTGATTTGGGGCACATTATAGAAAAGGCCCTCCAACAGACTTCCACCTACCCTCAGAAGATGGGACTAGCCAGAGAAGAGCCTCTGAAGAACTTTGAGCACATTCCTATACATATCTACTCAGAAGTACCAATTGTTTCAATTAAACTTACTCCCAGAGTGTCCCAATAAGCACTATCAAAAGACACTGCAACTATTCTGTCTTTTCCGCAGTGGATTTTCTGGGGTAAGAGAAAAGACTGAAGAACACAGGAGGAAAACATAGGAGGGTTAGAAATGGAAAATGATGTCTGGACTCCCCAAAAAATTCTGTGACTGAGGCAAGGTAATTGCATGATAAAAGCTTTATCTGGATAAAGGATACCCTCCAGATAAGTGGGTATAGGATTGCAGCCTAATTAGTAATCACGTTGGGCCTGGTCCTCCAATATGGACCTCCCTTTCCCCCCTCCAAAATATATTCCCGGGGAAAGTGGAGGGAAGCCAAACTTTCACTGTCCACACTTCCACAACGATCTCATTATATTTACCTCACAGTAGCCTTCAACCTTTTTAGACCCAGGACCTACATTTAACTACAACCTACATTGGGCCTACTTTGTATTTTATTTTAATTTAGATGGACCTTTCATTGGATCCCACAGAGGTCTTCTTTGTTTTCTCCGTCCCTACTGTGCCACATCTCTGGGATTCAGAGGCTTTCAGATGAAAGCATTTAGCTATCAGGAAGCTTTGAACCTCAGGTATACTGCAGCCCTATACACACTTAGAAGGACATATACACTTCCAACTGAGTAGACATAAAGAAGCACTGCTGTTTTAGAAAAGCAAGCATTAGAATAGGATGCATTTGCCAAGGCTCTTCGTACCAGCAGGACTTTATTAGGTAGTAATAACAACAACAATCAATTATGCATGTGTGTGTACACATACAGGGCATTCAATAAAATATAGTTAGGATGCAACCCTATGCTTTCCAAAAGAGCACTCTGTTTGACCATTCCCAAAATCCAACGCTCTGCAGGCAGACACCCAGCAGAGCAGAAGAAGTAACAGAAGCAATCATCACCTCTCCATACCGTTTCCATTGGACACATTTTTGAGTGCCTCTAGTGGAGACACAAAACATGAGCTGGGAGTCTTCAGGATTCTGCTTATCTTCACCCCCTTCCTGCTTCCTCATTTGCATCCTCACCTGAGGTCCCAGCTCCAACCTCTGGTGAGGAAGCTGCTGTTCTTTCTTACAGCACTGCAATGGACGGGTGGGGAGGGGTGCTCAGAGGGTGAACTGCCAACAAATTGTACGGTCCCTGGGTCCCATAGGCTTGTAGTTTTAGTTACATCATTAGTCTTCAGCCAGTGGGTCAGGAATCACTACTAGGTCACAGACTGGTCTAAAGTGGGTCACAGGACTACAACTATACAAATATATGGTAAAAATGAAGAATTGGGTCTCCAAATGCATGTTTTGATTAAAGATGGGTCCCCAGGTCTTGGTGCCAATGAAGGGCCAAGTGCACAGCTTGGATGTTTTCCTGGACTTGGCACTTCCTGTGGAAATGAGGATGGCATCAGTTACTAGGAGAGCGTTTTATCAGCTTTGGCTGTTTTGCCAGCTGTTTGGAGAAAGCAGGGCTTGCTACCCTCTTCCATGCTGTGGTTATATTCAGACTAGACTTCTGTAATGCTCTCTACATGAGGCTGCCTGTAAAGTCTGTTCAGAAGCTTCAACTGCTGCAGAATGCAGCTGCACAATTGCTTGTGGGGGTTAGGTGATCAGAGCATGCAACATTGATTCTGTACCACCTGTACTGGTTGCCAGTGGATTTCTGGACTCAATTTGAAGCAGTGGTGGTCATCTTTAAAGCCCTAAATGACTTGGAACCAGGTTATTTCAAGGAGCACCTGAGCATCAGGACTTTTCTGTAGTGGCTTCATTCTTATGGAATGGCCTACAATGGGATGTGTGCGTAGCTCGCTCCCAGACTGTTTTAAACTGGTCTTAAATATCCAGATGTTCTAATCTAGCTTTAAGTTAATGTGTGCTCTTTGCAGTTATTTTACATGTTTTCAGCTACTATTTTAATTCATTGTATTTTATGTTCTATTGCGTTAAGGTTCGGTCTTATAAACCATCTTAAAAAACCTTTGCTCCAAAAGGCAGTATAAAAATATTTTAAATACATAAATAAAAGCTCAAAGACTACTGTGTTATATAATCTTAAAGTATGACATTATAAAGTCTAGGAGAATAAACATAACTTCACCATGTTGGCTCCGGGCAAACTTCCCTTGGGAGATAATTCCATAAATTGCACCACCTGCCGAGAAAGCTCTCTTTTCGGTCACCACCCATCTCCCTTCAGATGGTAGGGGCAGGGTAGGAGAAGTAAAAAGCATTAGAAAACTGTTAGGTAGGCAATGAGCAGGGTACTTTATTCCATACCACAATAAACAAACAGCAACTGTGCATCCAGTTTAAAGATCTTTAAAAAGAAAAACATTAAACAGATTTAAAAATATGCAACATTCTGACATAAAATGTTTTTGTGGTTGAAAGCGGTGTTTTATGCCAAAAGGATACACATTTTAAAGTCTGCTTATAAGTTTTTTTTTTCCGGTTTTTTTTTAAATCTGGATGCGTGATTGCTCTTCATTTATTATGGTTTAGAGGAAAGAGGAAAATCCAGATGCTGAACAAAGATGTGTTTGCATGCACAATGTGTTTCAGAAAATCCTTCCCCGGGAGAATTATACACAACACATATAAAGAATGGAATCAGAAAAGGAAAGCATCAATTAACATACAACCTCATACTATGCAGTGTTGAGATAATCTTGTTTCAACTATTTGAGTTTTTTAAAAAAGACTTCGGGCACAAACCTATGCATGTTTAGACAGAAAAATCCCTTACAATTCCCAGCATCCCTTCAGCCAGTCATGCTGGCTATAGCATGCTGGGAATTGTAGGACTTTTTCTGCCTAAACATGCATAGGATTGAACCCTTAAATCATGTAAGGTGTGGCCAGGGGAACCCTGGAAGGCTCCACAGGGACCTCCAAAGAGCCTGGTTTGGCTCCTTGGCTTGAGTTTCTGCATACTTACCTGGGAGTAAATCTCATTGAGCTTAATGGGACTTACATCTTAACAGACATGCATAGGATTGCACTGTTAAGGAGTTTCAACTTAATCATGTTTTCTGTCTTGTCCAGCACCAGAGTGTCTCATATACCTGAATTTGTAAGCCCCTTCCAAGACATGTAGTGAAGTAAACTTGAAATATATTTTGAAATATTAGCCAAAGAAGACTTGCTTCCCTTTTCTTTTCTGCAGCAGCTTTGCAGACTCATAGTTTGGTTATGATCACTGCTGCAACACTTCAGCCTAGCCGTTATTGACACATTTTATCAGTGCACGTTTGGTCTTTCTTCCCAATATGTGATATTTTGCAACTTCATTAAGTCAACCTAAATTTCAGTCCTATTCTCTTGTCAGCTCCTAACTTTGTATATTGTGTAAACTGAATGAGCAGGAACGAACTTCAGCAGACCCAGTAGGAACCCCAATAGAGACTGCTTGTTACATTCTGAGTCTCATCCTTTTCTCCACTCCAATATACCACATATTCTTTACACAATGCATTAACAAATCCTAAGTGTTTGCAAGATCAAGCCCAAATAGTTTCTGTGTGGCCTGTTGTTCCAGTTTTACTTAATTGATTTAAAATCATACCTTTAGTTAAATGGGTGTAACTTTGCATGTGGAGAGCCCTTCAGCAAATGTAATCATAATAATAAGGTACAAAATAAACTTGAAAACAGAGTACAATGAAGGATATCGTTCTTAATGCAACCATAAGCAGCCCACAGAGTTACCTCAGTTGCTAGTTATGCCATTAAATGTAACCTTACTGTGCAATGTGATGATGATGCATTGAAGCTGAAAAGAGAATTTGCCCTATTTACTGGGACATTTAACAACAGCTTAATAAATAATGAAGAATATTCCCATAAAGAGCAGTGGTACATGAATTAATGTTACCAAATTAGAAACATCAGTTTCATATTTCCTGGCTTCCAGGTAGTTAACAACTATATAACTCCGGTATTGCCTTTTATGTTGCAACAGCAGAAAAGAAAAATAAATATAAACAATGATTCTTACAAATATGCAGAAATATTGTACTATGTTCCATTCGGCTGATGGAGTTTATGTATTCAGCCACTCACAATGCATTGTAAATAGTAAATTGTCACAGATCTAATAGAACAAACTTGAGTGTATTTATATCCCGTTAACAGATGTGGGATGAAAGATGCACTCCTAGGCCTAAATCCAAATGTACCATTAGTAGAAGAGAAATGCTGTAGTAGCAGAGCTCTGCTGCCTTTTCCTATTGTGCAAGTTGTGCACGTGGGACTTTAGTTGGATTCTCCCCTTATGCATAATTCGGAACTTGGTTTCCACTATTTCCACTAGTGCAACATAATTTGCACTAGCAGAATAACACCACTGGATACAACTGAATTGCTAGTTGTTCATTTCCTAGAGATCACAGCAATTACAATTTTATATCCCACTCTTCTACTAAAAGCATCCAGACATAATCATAAAACCATATACTAGCCTCAAGAAAAAGGCAGGTACATCAAAAAACCTTCTAAAAGCAGTAACAAAAAAAAGCCAACACTTATATCAAAGCAAAACACAAAGCCAGGGGGTAGCAAGAGTAAAAGTTATTATACATTAAAAAATAGCAAACAAACCTAGGTGTTACACATTAAAAGCCCATTGGAATAAGAGTGTCTTCAATTTCTGGCAAGACACACTAGACATTTTGCTGCCTGCCTGAGGCAAAGAGCAGGAAGGCACCCTCCCTTTTCCATGTGTAGAAGCTGGCTGGACTGGGAGTTGGAGCTTGCTTCCACACTGGCGGTGGGATGGTGTCACCTGCCGTAATTGAGGCATCAGGCTAGTTTATGGGGAGGCAGGGTAAGTTGTGAGACATAGATAGTTCTGCCTTCAAATGGGAATAGCCAGGGAGTTCAGGAGGCTGCCCCCACTGCCCCCACACCACCCCAGCAATTGCCTCACTCTGCCTAATGGTAGGGCCATTCCTGATCCAGGTTAATTTGAACAAAGAGGGCATTCCCGAGCCATGGCACTGCCACAAAGAAAACCCTCTTGCTCTCATGCTCACTCGCTGAATCTCTTGAGATGGCAGCAAGAGCAAAGGCTTCCGACATTGAATATAATTCCCTGGCATGCCTATATGGGAGCAAATGGCCCTTACAATAACCTAGTATTAAGCTGTTTAGGGCTTTATATGCGATAACCAGCAATTTTTTATCGAGCCCAGAAGTAGACAGCCGGTGGATTTATATGCTGGGAGCACTGGACAAAAGTCTGTCTGCTGCATGGAAAAGCAGCCTCAGAGAGAGGATAGAGGGGTTTTTCCACTTGGTGGGTAGGGACTGGAGAGGCTAGGATATGAGGCCTCTGCAGCAAGATGGACAAAAAAGCCCATTTGGCTAAAATGGAGAGTGGGGGCAGCAGCAGAGGTGATCCACTGCTTCTCTCGCTCTGCATTGGATGCTCATATGCCTCAGAGTTTGGAGGCTTATGACCATTGGGTGCAGAAGTGATATGAATGCGCCCAAAGACTAACAATATATTATTTTAACACATCATAAGCAAGAACATTGCTAGCAAGGCAACTGGACCATCAGATAAGGGAGTTAAACACATACTGGTTGTGTTTTTATATTGTATTTTATATCATGTTCTTATACTGTTTGTTTTATACTTTGAATGGTTTTAATTTTTGTGAACCGCCCAGGGAGCTTCGGCTATTGGGCGGTATAAAAATGCAATAAATAAATAAATACTAAAGGAGGTTGCAGAGAAGCTGGATGAATTCTTTAAGTCTGTCTTCACTGCAGATGTTATTATTATTATATTTATTTGTATCCTGCCTTTTGCCCAATGCTGGGCCTCAAGGCAGCCTTACAAAGTTTAAAACATACATTTGGGGGGGAACATAAACGTTTAAAATACACAACAAAATTATAAGACATTAACATAGATGGAGGGCCAGATTACTCTCCAAAGGCCTGCTGGAACAAAAAAGTTTTAGCCTGCTTCCGAAAGCCCATCAAGGAGAGATCCAGTCTAGCTTTCCCGGGAAGAAGTTCCAAAGCACTGGAGCAGCCACCGAGAAGGCCCTCTCCCATGTTCCCACCAAGCGCGCCTGTGAAGATGGTGGGACTGAAAGAAGGGCTTCTCCAGAAGCTCTCAAAGCACGGGCAGGCTCATAAGGGAGAATACATTCTTTCAAACAACCTGGACCCAAGCCATATAGGGCTTTATAGGTCATAACCAGCTCTTTGAATTGAGCCCGGAAACAGACTGGAAGCCAGTGCAGCTGTTTTAACAGGGGAGTTGTGTGATCCCTGTAACCAGCCCCGGTCAACAATCTGGCTGCAGCTCTTTGAACCAGCTGAAGTTTCCGAACATTCTTCAAAGGCAGCCCCACGTAGAGTGCGTTACAGTAATCCAATCGGGATGTAACTAAGGCATGTGTCACTGTGGCCAGGTCTGACATCTCTAGGAACGGGCGCAGCTGGCGCACTAGCTTTAACTATGCAAATGCACTCCCGGCCACCGCCAAAACTTGGGCATACAGGCTCAGGGCTGAATCCAGAAGTACACCCAAGCTGCGGACCTGTGTCTTCAGGGGGAGTGTAACCCCATCCAACACAAGATGGATGTTGGGTAGATACTCATGTCTGATGAGGTATCTTAAGAATGGAGTTGGAGGAACTAAGGCAAATAGTGATGACAGATTATGTTTTAGAACTTGTTTGCAAACTGAAAA
Source organism: Elgaria multicarinata webbii (assembly GCF_023053635.1). Lineage (NCBI taxonomy): Eukaryota > Metazoa > Chordata > Lepidosauria > Squamata > Anguidae > Elgaria > Elgaria multicarinata. The sequence continues at coordinate 14,198,185 of NC_086187.1, read as the reverse complement.
CAAACAAATGGTATCTATCTCAGAGTTCTTGACGAACTCAAATGTGCAATTGCTAATCCTCTAAGAATAATCTGTAACATTTCTCTAAAATCTGCCTCTGTGCCAGTGGAATGAAGGGATCATGGGTGGATCCAGGGAAGTGTAGAAAAGCATGGGTCTTCAAAGACCACCTCCATCAGCTAAAGAAAGGTGATCTGGAGGCAGCAGTGTGGACAGGATCCCTGCCCTGTCACAAGAACCCAACACTACATGCAGACACTAAATTGTTGAACAGAGTACCTAGTTAGTAAGATGGAATTTTGAGGAAGTATGGCAACACCTCCTTCCTGTCCATAAAATGGAAAGTTGCTGATGAACCTGGAAATCTGATAGGTAAAGCTGGGAGAGACTAACCCATTATACAGCAGTAAACCAAAGTTTGCCACTGAAGCTTTTCTTATCAGGGAGATGTGGTCAATCTTGATATGACAAATCTTTGTGTATAATACACAGGTTTGCAAATGTGTGGTTGTTACAATCACTTTACATTACTTTAAAAAAAACCATGTGTGAAGAGGTCTTTTAAAATATCTAGTCACAAATATACTTTCTAAAATTCCTGCCTTCCATCTCATGCCTGCTGTGCGAGACAAGTCAGAGAAGGGCTAGAAGTCTGTAGTTTTTAATGTTTAAGAATTGCTAACGGAAAACCTGAGGGAAATCAGGTCTCATTATTCCCAGGAGAGAAAAGTTATGAATCTGGCTACTTTGGATGCAATGTTTATGTTGGTGCAATAGCTGGCCAGAGCAGATACTGCCTTTCTTGTCCTATAGCTAAAGAGTTTCAGCTAAACCCAAGGTTGTAGAAAACACGTGAAGCCCAACATATTCTGAGTGCTAAAAGTAGCCTCACCACGGGGCTGTTTAAAAGGTTATATGACACAACTGCTGATTCACATTCACCACAGGGCAAACAGATGAAGCTGCACACTGGAGAAGTTGGGGACTATTTTAAAGCTTTTTCTTGGTTAGGCCAGTTGTAAGCCCAATCTATCATTTACAGAATTATTCCTCTAGTGTAAGTAAAAACTGAATCAAATCTGCAGTACCTTTTGTCTCATTACAGAAAACTGCTGGACTGCAATTGTATGCCTCATTTCAAAAGGATGGGCAGCTACCCTACGTTTCAGTTACACCAAGACTCCATTCCTAAACACTTCTTTCTGGAAATAGGCAACAGTGAACACAATAGGACTTACTTCCAAGTAAACATGCATAGTGTTGCACTGTACAGAGGGTTTATTTAGCAGCTCAGAGTAGGACAATTTCAATGTGAGCTTCAGCTATCAGCCAGTATAGAAATGCAATAAATAAATAAATGTGTTTGTGTGCTTGGTCACACATAGAATCATAGAATAGCAGAGTTGGAAGGGGCCTATAAAGCCACCGAGTCCAACCCCCTGCTCAATGCAGGAATCCACCTTAAAGCATACCTGACAGATTGTTGTCCAGCTGCCTCTTGAATGCCTCTAGTGTGGGAGAGCCCACGACCTCCCTAGGTAACTGGTTCCATTGTTGTACTGCTCTGACAGTCAGGAAGTTTTTCCTGATATCCAGCCAGCTTTGTTTCCAGACCCCTGATCACCCTGGTTGCCCTCCTCTGAACACGTTCCAGCTTGTCTTCATCCTTCTTGAATATTTTTGCCAATGAGCTGAGAGAAGCACTGTACTGCACATGAAACTTAGGGAGTTATGGCAAGATTTCTTAGAGCAATCCCTGAACTGGGCACCATTTTTAAGTCCTATCAGCTTTCTCCAGCAAGTACAGCAACCACTCTCAATATAACAAACAGAACAAAACATATAGACAAAACTAAGGTGTACCAAAACAGCCTTCCCCAAACTGGCAACAACACCCATCATCCCCAGCCAGGATGGAGGGCACCAAAAGCTGTGCTAAAAGAATTCACAATATCACCATATCAAAATACTGTGCATATTAATTACACTGCAGAAAATCTGGGGGGGGGGGTGAGAACTGTAAGAATGGGGGGGATTCAACCATTCAGGTCTGATGGGGCAAACAAATAGCATGGGCTAGCCAAAACACTCCAGGTCATGCTTTGGATCAGAAAGAAACATTATTATTTTTTGTTCTTCATGACTAAGAGCAACAGGATCAAACAGGAAGAACTAAAAAAATGCTCTCCCTCTTAGGACATTGTCCTAGTTGGGTGCCATGAACACTGTTTTAAACTTGACATAGGACATGGATTCTGGACAGCAAATAAGAAATGTTTCGATCCAACTGATGCCAAAGTCAAGTTAGCAATTTCCTGGGCAAATTAGTCATGTTGGAGCTCACCACCACAGATAAGCAAAGGGTGTTTCCAATGCTGATGATAATCTGAATTTTGTAATGTTCACAGGATCAAATATGGGCTAGGTTAATTGCTTAATTCCCAAAGGTGAGTCTAAACATGGGTTACCCGCTGTCTGAGGCTAACTTGCCATAATATACAGGGAGGAGTAGAATGGAGTGGGGTGGAGTGTTAGTAAAGGGCAATTGGGTTTCGGAATACTTAAGGATAATGTCTTCTGGCTGGAGGTCAAACATGAAAGATCAGACCAGATCAATTGATAAACCAGTTTGGAAAATAACTGGGCTATGTCACTCCCATCTCCTCTCTCCACTGAAATATCCTTACTGAACACCTCCCAGATGTTTGGCATTAGCAAAACCTGGCCCACATATGTCCGTTTAAAACAAACAGCCTGGAAATTTGATTTTTAACACTTGGACATATATGACAAATACATATATTGATCTGGCTTGCCATCATGGCTTTATTTATTTATTTATTGCATTTATATCCCACCTTCCCCCCACCCCAAGGAATTCAAGGCGGCGTACATAATCCTCTTCTCCGTTTTTATCCTCACAACAACCCTGTGAGGTAGGTTGGGCTGAGAGTCTGTGACTGGCCCAAAGTCACCCAGTGAGCTTCCATGGCTGAGTGGGAACTAGAACCTGGATCTCCTAACTCCCAGTCCAACACTTTAGCTACTATGCCACACTGACTCTCTTCAGGGGCTGTTATGTTGTGTTGGAGGTCCAGGGGTGCCCATTTTGCATGGTGCACACAGGTACCTTGCTTGCCATGTTGTGCAAACCCCCAGTAGCAGACCAAAGTTAGACTTTGAGAGTTAGACTGTCTTATTGACTGTCCCTTCCTAGAGTTTATCTTGAAACCAGCCCTGGACTGAACAGCCTTTCAAGTAGGGGATACATTTAAACAGAAAAGTACAAAAAACAGCAACTAAAATAAGAACGTAAGAGTCCTGCTGCATCAAATCAAGGGTCCATCTAGTCCAGCACTATGTTCACACAGTGGCCAACCAGTTGTCAATCAGGGACCCATAAGCAGGACAAGCCATGTTCCCCAGTGATGGTGTATATATAGATTTACTGCCTCTGATGGGCTCCAGCCCCTTGATCAGAGGCAATAAGCCTTTTCCCTATGAAGGAAGGTAACAACAGCTGGGATTGTCTAGCTTGGAAAGGAGGGTTAGGGGAGACATGATAAAGGTGTGCAAAATGATGCATGGTGTGGAGAATGTGGATAGGGAGACATTTTTCTCCCTCTCCCATAATATTAGAACCCAGTGGGATCATCCCATAGAGCTGATTGGTGGGAGATTCAGGACAGATAAAAGGACTTCTTCACACAGTACGGAATTCACTTTAACAAGATGTAGTGATGGCCACCAATTTGGATGGCTTTAAAAGGAGATTGGTGGCCATCAATGGCTGTGAATCCTGATGGGTATGTTCTACCTCCAGTCTCTGAGGCAGTAAGCCTATATACACCAGTTACTGTGGAACATGGGCATTATGGTGCTGTTGCACCCATGTCCTGCTTGTGGGTTCCTGGTCAAGCGCTGATTGGCCACTGTGTGAACAGAGTGCTGGACTAGATGGAACTTCAGTCTGATCCACAATGGCTCTTCTTATGTTCTTAGGATACATTCAAAATACATGGCTATCATCTGTAGAGTAGAACACCTGGCCATCCTAGCCAGGGCCTTTCCCTCACCAGAGATGTTCAAGCTATCTGTTTGGAATATGATGCTTTAGCTGTGGATTTCCTGCATCAAGCAGGGAGTTGAATCAGATAACCTTCAAGGCCCCCTTCACAATTCCATGAAAATCCCACATATACATACATAACCGAGTAGCTCTTAGTCCTCTGGCTGATGGCAGATGCCAAAGTGTGGTTTCCTTCAGTTCTGCAGTTGCAGAGTAATTGGCAGTTGGAGCAGAGTGTTCTTTCTGGCAGGAACAGGGAAGGCACGCTTCTTGCAGCTGCTGCTTTTCTGGCCAGGCTGGTCTTCCTTTCCTGAGATGTTTTTCTTGGGAGCCAGAGCAGGCTACCCCCTCCAATGTTCCTTAGCTTTCTGGCCTCTTAAGAGTCTGTCACCGGTGGTTTCATTATTACTTTTAGTAGGGTAATTCTTACACAAGCATTACATAAACCATAGAGCATCTCTCTCAAAACAATATTTGAAAAACTAACCACAACTTTTAAAGTCCCTTTCATGGAAAATCAGGGGCTACTGGTCATGACGGCTATATATTGAGCTTCTTTAAATGAGCGATTTATTGCATGCTCGTCACTGGCCACTCACAGAGGTTTGTGGGTCCATTGCACAACGTTGTCAACAGCCAGGACATCTCACGTACTATTCCCTGGAAATTACCCATTTTTAAAAAACAGAGATCCTGTGGTATTATCTGAGATATCGCAGGATGTCTCTGCCACTAGATGGCGCTGTCTAATGGGGCCTTTCCAAGAAGGGAAGTTTTCAATTCCAAATCACATGGTTGCATGTGAAGGAGTGCATTGCGATGGTGGGAACACCGTGAGGACAAAAACCATGGTAAGGGTGTGGGATTCCCCCCCCCCCCCGGTGTGTAGAGAAGCTCATTACCCCAGGATTGGAGGCTGTATGCCTCTCAATACCAGATGCTGTGGTACATGAGCTGTGGGTGCTGTTGCACTCATGCCCTGCTTGTGGGCTTCTCAAGGACATCTGGCAGCCCACTATAGGAAGGAGAATGCTGGACTAAATAGGTCTTGGGTCGGATCCAGTAGGGCTCTTACATTCTTAAATCCTACCACTATATATTTAAGGGTGCAATCCTACACATATTTAGACAGGGAAAAAAATCCTACTACTCACAGCATTCCTAAAGCGAGGAGCTATAGGACTTCGTCTAAACATGCATAAGATTGCAACCCAAGGAGATTCTCTTTAATCTCATATCTTGGGCTCTGTGTGCACACAGAACCCAAGATATGAGATTAAGGAGAAACCCCAGGACTGAGTCTAGTCAAACACTTCCCTTGCTGCACTTTTAACCTGGAGACTGTTTTTTTTTAAAGCCCTTTTTTTCCTCGTACTGAGGCTATGTGATCCCTGTGTAACCCTTGGAAGAGTTCAGGTTCTCCTCCCAATTTGCCTCTTGTAATGCTTTAACAGTGCAATCCTATAGAATCTGTTTAGAGTTTAAGTCGCATTTAGTTCAATGGTCCTCACTCCTAGGTAAGAAGGCAGGTAGAGGATTTTTTGGCTTAATCTCCCATCCACTGCATTATAGAGAGATGGTATGCTGTGGGTCAGGTCAAGCTGTGTCAAGACAGAGGTATTCCTGGTCAGTTGAAAAGCTGATGAGGGAACAGGGATTAAAATTGTCACACTCCCCCTGAACAATGCCAGATTTAGGAACAAACCAAGTAAGTCATGCCTTAGGACCTCATATTATGAAGGGCCTCTAAACACGTTGGAAATAATTAAGATGTATGATAACTAAGATGAAATTGCTTTGGTTTAAATATGTTGAAAAGTGTGATGTGACTTACAGCAGAGTTGCTTTATAGAGAGAGAAAACGTGGCAACACGGCATTTAGTATTGGCGTCAATAAGTACGAACTAGAGCCAATTTAACAGAAGTTCAAATCAACTAACTTCATTAGTTCTTTTATATACACATCTTCAGAGAAGGCTAACACTGTTTGGTGCCTTTTCTACTATAATATTGTTTCTCTTTATTTTTATTATATGGGCCACTGAACCTTGACATGGCTTAGGGCCTCAGCATGGCTTAATCTAGCCCTGGCCCTAAAAACTGAGGTTTGCAGTTCGAGTGTATTTCTGGACCCAGCCCAGAGCCTAGATGGCCAAGTTTTGGCAGTGGCCAGTACATTTGCACATCTGAGGCTAGTGTGCCAACTCTGCCCGTTCCTAGAGATATCTGATCTGGCCACAGTCATGCATGCCTCAGTTATATCCTCTTCGGACTAATGTGGTGTGGCCTTTGAAAACTATTCAGAAACTTCAGCTGGTCCAGATTGCTGCAGCCAGACTATTGACCAGGGCCAGTTACAGGCAGCATGTGATTCCCTTGTTACTACAGTTTCACTGGCTACTGGCCTGTTTCCGGGCACAGTTGCTGGTTATGACTTATAAAGCCCTATATGACTTGGGACCAGGCTACTTGAAGGACTGCCTTCTTCCATACGAGCCTGCTCTGATCTTAAGATCTTTGGTGGAGACTCTCCTTTTGACACTGTCACCTTCAGAAGTGCAATTGGTTGTCACGAAAGAAACGGCCTTCTTGGTGGTCGCTCCCTGGTTGTGGAATTCCCTGCCAAGGGAGGCTAGGTTCTCGCCCTCTCTGGTGTCTTTCTGCCAGCAAGCAAAGACCGCTTTATTCAAGCAGGTCTGTTGGTTGGGGAGATATGTTTTTATTATATTTTAAAGTATTATATTTTATGGGCCAATTGGAGTCCACCAGGAGAAAAGCCTTCAGCATCTTTGGAACTTCCTGCCATGGAGACCAGGCAGGTGCTAATATTGTGTTGCTTCTGGCACCTCCTGAAAACAGCTCTATTCCAGGAAGCTTTCCTTAACTGATAGCCACAGTTTTTATTGGAACTCTGTTGTTGTTTTTAAAAGTATAATTTTAATGATACTTTTAATCTTTGTATTTTGTTTTTACTTCATTTGTTCACCACTATAGAATCTGATTCCGATATGGAGTGATAAATAAAAATTTGTAAATAAATAAATAATATTGTTTTCTTGTTGTTTTAATCAAGTTTTGACTATGGTTGTAAGCCACCTTGAGAGACACATTTCTTGGTAGAAAGGCAGGGGACAAATCAAACCAATAAAATTAATGTTGAGTTTCAACTAAGCAACTAAGAAGGGCTTTAGGCTCAGAGCGTATTTGGAAAGTTCAGAATTGAACCCCAGAAACTCTTATTTTAGAAATTGAGCTCCCTCACTCTCATACCCAGACAAAAACATGTCAGAAACAGCACAGCTAATTTGCAATTTTAAAAAAGAAAAACATAACTGTTGAAAATTACAAATAGCATCAAGGGGTTCTGCTGGGAATAACTGCTGGCAGCTTCCTACTTTATTAAAATACCTCTAGGCATATTTCCCATTTTGGAGAGCAGCTTTGGCACCTTGTTATTTATTTCTGTGTCATCTCCTCACTGCTTGCAGGTGAAACGGCTTCCATTAGTTTCATTCTCCCATTAGCCCCCTTTCAGATGACATCCGGAGGGCGATTTGATGTGCACTGGAGTGGGGGGGGGGAACGGGATCACAGCGGGAAGTCCTACCTCTGTCATAAGTGTGTGTGCAGTCTACATTGTGTGCATAGGTCTTGGATTACAACTCCCATCATCCCCAGACAGCTGGCTGTGGTTGATGGGAATTGTCATTCAAGACCTATTGGTGGGCGGGTGGGGGTCACCAAGCTGGAGTAGGCTATTGTACAGTCTCTCTAAATCAGTCTCTCTTTCTCTGCTAAAGAAACTCAAGACACTATGGGTGTTTCTAGACTGTAGGCTTTTTAGTGCAGTCTAGAAACACTGCAGTCCACCGAGTGCTACGTGCAGAATTACAATTAACTTTTTACACTTTGGTCGGCATATCGGTTTTTCATCTGTACATCCTGCGATACTGTAGACACACAAGCGGGCATAACTTAACCATGTGGGCAAGGGAGAAACAGTGGACCTAAACATGCCATTTTAGCAGTACAATTACTTTTAAATTTGCACTCAAACATTTTTTTTATTTTAATTTTAGGCAGGATTACATGAATATGTCAATAACATTGTTTTAAAAAGTTGAAACATGTTTTAGAACAAACGTAACTGTTGCCTTTAAAAACAAAAACAAACCAAACTGCTCAAATTGCACTGACCTGAAAGACAGAGAGGCTACACCGTAGTCCTGTTTGCAGTTAGTTCCTCATACAGAGGTCCAAGAAGTCTGAATCCAAAAGCAAGTAGGCAGTAGGGCAGATGCTAGAACTGAAGCACCCTACATCAGTGTGAAGGCAACCGAGGTAGATCCAGTCACAACCAAGCAGAAGAGCAGGAACTGAAAGCAAACAAGAGCTAACCCTAAGCCTACCTGGTTGAGAAAGCTGCTTTACTAGCAAAGCTCCAGCACAGCCTGAGAGGTTAAATGTAGCTGAGGCACACCCTCCCCTTCCTGATCATCCGCTGAGATACAAGATGCACCTGTCACCTCTTCTTCTCCTTCTTCTGGGTAGGCCTCTTGTTCTGCAGTCTCTTTGCAGCCAGGCAAGCACTCCTCCGCCGATTCTGTTCCCCACCCCCCCACACACTAGACCCATCTTTTGTCTTAATTTCTGGGGGCCGGAGAGGTCAAGCAGGAGAGTTTGGATTTGTGGTGCGGAGTAGCCAGGTCAGCCAAGCTGTTTGATGAGTTGGTCAGGTGCATGGCAGCAATTCCAGAGTTGCAATTCCAGAGTAAACACACAGGGCCTTTTCAGAAGACAAGCGAAGTCCACTGTGGATCGCTCAAAAATGCAATCCATGGTGGGTTAGCATGTCATGTGGCAGGAGATGTCCCTCCCCACTGTGGCCTGAGTACCTATGCTTGCTACCCATGTTCTGAAAGATGGTTAGTTGTCAACCACAGCAGTTTCCATGTCATGCGACAGTGACGGGATCCCCACGGGTGGGGGGAAATGGCGGTAATCATAGAATCTGCCAACAAGAGTGACTGCCACTTCTGGTCCTTCTCCATGATCGGGAACTATTTTATTTTAGTTTCCTTTTCAGCAAGGGAGCAGCTTCCGGCTGCCAGTTTGGGGTGTGGAGGATGATGGGATGTGAGGTTAAACCTCGTGGAGATACATGAACTAACTACAGAGAGGGGTGGGTTGCAGAACCACAGGGAGTAGTGTGGTTCCCATTTGCGCGATGGGCCTGCTTGTTGTGGTTCCATTAACACGCCCCTCTCCGTAGTTCCCTTACCCACCCATCCTGCGTTGCACATCTGAACAAGTTGGCATACAGGGTCCTCCTCCTGTCCATTTTATCCTCACAACAACCATATGAGGTAGCTTAAGCAGTGACTGGCCCAAAATTACCCAGTGAGCTTCATGGCCAAGTGGGGTCTAGAACCTGGATCTCCTAATCCCGCTCCAACACTCTAACCATTACACCACGCTGGCTCCCAATTTTTAAGCGGACAGTATTATTTGGACTACCAAATACTATAATGGGATTTAAATTGAAACCTATATAAATGAGACACTGCATCATGTAAGAGACTGGTAGAAATTTATCTTCACATAGATTCCTTTGCTGCAAGTCCCTCTAGAAATCCTAAATTAGAATCTTCAGTGTAGAATTTATAAAAAGCAGATTTAGAAGAGATATTTGGTTTTGTGTGTGTGTGTGTGTGTGTGTGTGTCCCCCTCCCCTAAGCTCCAGGGAAGGAAGATCTAACTTTTGCCATCTTTCAGTGTTCTTGGTTTAACAATTAGTTGCTATGGAAACAGATAGCCAGGCTATTGACATTCTTGGTCATTGGTAGTCCTACTCACAGAAATCAAATAGGAAACCCATAAAGTATTATCCATGTTTACCGGAGAGCAATGCCATTGGACTTTATGGGGCTTCCTTTTGAGCAGACACACAAGATTTGCTCTGTGCAAGTGTCAGCAAGTTGACAAGCGACACATGTTGCTCCAGCAGATTATTACATCATCTGCATCCCTGCTCTTAAAAATAAAAGTGCTAACACAGCATCCCACCATATTACTAGCCTGGCCAGAATGTCTGCATTGCTGTTCTGTGTAGCAAGTTGCTCTAAGTGAGGAACTAGCTTGGACATAAAGGTTTTATAAGACTTGGTGTGTTTCTATTGGCAGGTGAGGTCAGCTGACTGCCTTAGGGTTGGGAGTCAGCTGACAGTATTCAGTGTTTCTTTCTCTTCATAATATCCTCTTCCTTCTTCACATTTATTTATTTATTTGTAACATTTATATTAGGGTGACCATATGAAAAAGAGGACAGGGCTCCTGTATCTTTAACAGTTGTATTGAAAAGGAAATTTCAGCAGGTGTCATTTGTGTATATGGGGAACCTGGTGAAATTTCCTCTTCATCACAACAGTTAAAGCTGCAGGTGCCCTGCCCTCTTTTAAATCTGGTCACTCTAGTATAGCTCCTGCACTTTAACCATTGTGATGAAGATGGAATTTCACCAGGTTCTCCATATATACAAATGACACCTGCTGAAATTCCCTTTTCTATGCAACTGTTAAAGATACAGGAACCCTGTCCTCCTTTTCATATGGTCACCCTATTTATATCCTGCCTTTTCCTCCTCGAAGCCCAAGATGGCGCACACAATTCTCCTCCTCTACATTTTATTTTCACAACAACCCTGTGACGTAGGTTAGGCTGAGAGTCCATGATTGGCTCAAATTCACCCAGTGAGCTGGCTAAGTGAGGAATTGAACCTGGGTCTCCCCAGCCCCAGTCCAACACTCTAACCACTACACCACACTTCCAAATTCTTGTGATTAAGTGACAGGGTGTATGTTTCTATAAAGGAACAAAATAGGTATCAAAACTGTATTCATGTGGTGAACTCTGTATGTGTGAATGGGAACCCTGCAATCCAGCAGTCAAGCATCCCTCCATCGTGCCTTGATCTGTATGAGGCGATCACTGCTTTTCACAGTGTAGCCTTTATGCACAGATGTGAGCTATGATTTGATGATGTATACTATATTTGTTGTCTGCATGTAAACATAATAAGGATCCGTGCCTCTGATTTATGTTTGTGCCACAGCAATGCCATGCAGCACTGGAACTGGGGGGTATTAAAATGACGTTTGTGCAGAGACTTAATAGTAGATATATGTAGCTGTACCATTAGGGATTCTGATTTATTTATTTATTTTATTTATTATAGCACTTTTATCCCGCCCTTTAGCCAAAAAAGGCTCTCAAAGCGGCTTTCAAAAATATTTCTTAAGACAGTCCCTGCCCACAGGCTTACAATCTAAAAAATATGACACAAAAGGAAAGGGGGTTTGTGAGGGAGGAGGAAAAAAACAAATTCAGGCACTAGATTCTTAGTTGCAAAGTTCAGTAGCAGCTTCCTTTCCCTCTACCTGCAATCCTGAACTTTGTCATGCAAGAAAAACAGAACTGAGGTACAGGAACTTGTGACTTTTTTAGGTGAGATACAAATCTGTCATTAAGTTGCAGGTCATTTTTTTTTTACACATAGATAGACAGCATCATAAAAATAATAGATCCAATACTTAATGGTGCCACCCTCATAATTAAAAACTTAGCTCAGAGACAGAGATCCTTATGGATCGTCATGATGTTCAATATGCACTTGCAGCATATCATTGCTTATATGTGACAAAGAAGCCAGGTTTTTTTCTTTGTTGTTATTTTATTTCTATTTGAATAAATGTACTTGCTTTTCTTTCATCTCAAGCATGCATGCATACATGAGTTTGTTAATCTGCTGCATCTACTTTCGATTTTGTTGCAGAACTGATATCAGAGCTGTTTCCTTTCCTACTTTTCTGCCACATAACCTCTAGGTGGCACTGTGGTATAGCAGAATAACACAAATACACAAGCAGAAATCATACTCTCTTTCCCTTTCAAAATTAAACTCTGCTTTTCCCCTGCTCTACCCCCACCAAGGTGCTGGTTAAACACAGAAGCTAAACTGGAGGGTCATGACATCATCTAAAGATCCCGTATACAACTGTGAACAGGGAATGATGGGGGCATGATAAATGCCTCATGCAGAAAAGCCCATATAAGATGGGATCCCAGGTTTCCTGGGTGGGAAATCGAGTAGCAGAAAGAAGGTATCTCCCAAATTTTTCAACCACTGCTTGGTTCTAATATACAAAGACTTTTAGGAAATACTTGGTTTAATTTTTTTAAAAAAAAAATTTTTTTACTGCTGCATATTACTCATTCTCACACATATTTATCTTCTTCTCTTTCTTGCTCCTAAAAACACACTTCAGCATTTAATTTCTTACTACTCCGGTTTGATTTATGGCAGGGAGTAGCTGCTTGGAAAGCTGTGGTGACCCAGAGCAGAAGTCAAAAGCACCTCTTGCTGCCGTGGCTATTAAGTCCCATTTCATTCTTCCCTCTCAAGGCTTCAGAATGTATGTGTCACTTTTCAACAAATGATTGTAATCCAGGGGCAAGCAGGCTATCGGCTCGCAGGATCTGGTTTGGTTTTTTACTAGAACCCTGAGATATTCCAACCAGGGCTGGGTGCAAAATAATTGCTCAGTTGGGCAGACATATGCTAAGAACTGAGGAAGAGGCTACCTCTGAGCATGATCATTACCAGAACTACGCCCACCGTCTTCTCACTCACAAATCCACTCCTGGATTTTTCATTCTTTTTCTGCAGGCCAATTTAGGAGAGGAAAGCCTTTTTGTTGTTGCTGCTGTTAGGCAATTAGAAGTCAGAAACCCTGGCCCATCTCCTGCAAGTCACTCAAAGTTCTACCAGAAGATCCTAATCTACCTTCTGCACACAAGATTACAGGCAATGGTCAGGATACAAAGATCCATGCAAATAGTTCCTCTTGGCTAAGGATCTTTGGACTTAGGTCCCCATGAACAGAAGAAGCTCCCTGGCAAACCCCTTTTGAATCTTCCTGAGAGAGTCTTTGCAGTGTAGTTCATGCCAAGGGCTTCTAGGCACAGGCTTAAAACCAAAACTATACACTTCTATATCACATGAGTACCCCATGCTTTCTGAAATCGGGGCAGGGGGGTGTAGTGTGGGGTCCTGCCCAATTCAAAATAGCCCTTTGTGGCTGGTGAAACAGAGAGACATACAGAAGAAGACTAGTGCAAGGCCTCCTGAGAAATTTTGCAGCTCCGTGGGGGTCTCAACTGACCTACACGGTCTCATTGACAAGTGTGGGGAAGGAGAGAAGACCTTTCCCATATCTACCCCAGTCTGCCTGCAGTGGCATCTCTGTCCCGCACTGGAACTGCACTGTTGCTCTGCCCGCCCACAATGGAGGAAGAGTTTCAAAATCAGTTCCTGAAAGGGCCCAGGAGTCCACTGTTCAAAGAAAATAGAAGTTTAAAAATCTCTCTCAAACCTTCACGCACACCTTTTCCTTGCAAGGAAGGGATCATAGCTCAGTGGAAGTACACAAGAATTGCACGCAAAAGGGTTACGGGTTCAATCCCCAACAACTCCCCCGCGAGGAAGGTAAACTTTTTGGACTATTTAGCTTGGAGAGAAGGCGAGTGAGGGGGAGACGTGATAAAGGTGTTCAAAACAATGCATGGTGTGTAGAAAGGCAATAGGGAGACATTTTTCTCCCTCTCTCATCATACTGCAACCGGGATCATGAGAACATAAGAGCCCTGCTGGATCAGACCAAGGGTCCATCTTGCCCAGCACTGGGTTCACACAGTGGCCAAGCAGCTGTCGACCAGGGAACCACAAGGAGGACACAGGTGCAACAACATCCTCCCACCCATGTTCCCCAGCAAGTGGTGTGATAATGGAGATAGCCAATAGCCATCGGGACTGCTAGCCATTGACAGCTTTCTCCTCCAGGAATTTATCCACCCCCCTTTTAAAGCCACCCAAATTAGTGAGTGGCCATCACTACATCTTCTGTTAGTGAATTCCATAGTTTAACTATGTGTTGTGTGAGGAAGTCCCGAATCTCCCATCTATCAGCTTCATAGGATGACCTCATTGGGTTTTAGTATTATGGGAAAGGTAGAAAAATGTCTCCCTCTCCACATTCTACACTCCATGCATGAATTTGTACACCTCTATCATGTCTCCCTTACCCTTTCATTTTTCCAAGCCTCATCCTAGGAATCTGATTGGTGGGAGATTCACATAGTGGCCAGCCAGCTGTTGACCAGGAACCCACAAGTAGAACACAGGTGCAACAACACCCTCCCGCCCATGCTCCCCAGCAACTGGTGTGTGTACAGGCTTACTGCCTCTGATACTGGACGTTTAGTGTTCCCAATCTGAATTATTCAACATTTTGTAAAGCAATTTTATTTACTTATCCATTTATTCCAGGTTTTATAATTCAACTCATCAAGTTCTCAAGGCAGACGACCATATTAGCAAAAGCAAAAACACATTTATAACATCAAAGGAAAATGTAAAACAGCTCAGCAGCATTATCTCAAGGGCAGGGAGAAAAATACAAGCCAAGCTAAACTCCATCACTCGTGAACTCCATGTATGATTAAAAATATGCTCACATGATATCTTCTTTACCCGGCACATTAATCTGGAGCGCTACACGAGAGAGTAGGGTTTCTGTTTGTTTGCTTTTGCTAGCGGTGTTCTGCCCTCTGGCTACACTTTGGTGCTTGACATAAGCATAATCAACAAATCTATTTGCTTTGCTGTGTGACAAACAGAGGCTAACGGATGGGCACCATATGTGTAAGTCAGTTTAGAAAGCCAACCACAATCCCAAATGTCACACAAGTTATTTATCTTAAGGAAACCGTGTGGAGGTTGATCTGTCCATCACACCAACTTGGCATCATCTTGTGTTGAGACAGGAAAGTCCCCACACCCCACCTTGAGCTTAAATGACGTCAAGACTTCCCATGTTACGGATTAGTTTTGTTTTAAACACAATGTTCATAAACTACAAAGCTATATGCTCAACTCCCCCTCCTTAAGTTAGGGGTGCACAAGTCTTTTGATGCTGGGGCCCACATGTGTGATGTTGGCTTGGGGGTCGCAGCCTCATGTGCATGTACATCAACAGCAGTACAGAAACAGGACATTATTTCCTCACTGCTAGCAGCACCAGGGAAAGAGAGACCTGTATGGGGGTCTCTAGAGAAGGGAGTGGAGAAGATTTCTCCACCCCTTGCTGGTACCAGCAGTGGGAAAGAGCAATTTGTCTCCGGATCACTGGAGGAGGGGGTGGAGAGAAGGCTAGCCCCATGAGGGCAGGGGGCACATTTAAGAACATAAGAAGAGCCGTACTGGATCAGACAAAGGCTCAATCTAGTTCAGCATTTTGCTCACACAGTGGCCAACCAGGAACCCACAAGCAGGACACGGACGCGACGGCACTCACCCACCCATGTGACCCCTGCAACTGGTGTAGATAGGCTTACTGGGCTTTGCAGGCCACATGCAGCCCCCAGGCCCTGGGTTCTGCACCCCTGCCTTAAGTCTTTAAAACCAGGTGGTTGAGGTTCAATTTTGGCTACCTCCTAACTGCATTCTGCTCTAAAACGTGCCCTGCAGTGGTTAATATCTGCACATTTTGATTGATTTATCTCTTTAAACTGCTTAAGATTTTTATGCTGCCTATACTATTGTGTCATTGTTTTTATCTTGTTTAAATTGTTTTAACTTTGCATGCCACCTAGTGTATTCTGTATATAGGCGGGATATAAACTGAACAAATAATAATAATAACAACAACAACAACAACAGTAATAATAAAAAAGGCATCTAAACTAATTTTAGAATTTTTAGTTGTGATTTGATGACAGATTTGTATTGATTTTCATCTTTTTCGCTGCTTTAGAAGCCAATTTGTCTCCAAAACAGGCTATAAAAGTAACGTATAAAACTTTCTGATAAGCTGTAAGAAGCATGGATTTATACACCACAGTTATCGTGCATAATGCTCATTTGTCGGTTGTGATGTTGTATACAGTTGTGTGCATCTTGCAAGATATCTATTGCATAGAACCATACTCAATAAACCTGTAGTCCTGTGCTTGGTTACTCTTGCATAAGATGTATAGCTATCATTAGGATTAACTCATGCATAACTGTGACAGCAGCACTGCCTCGAAATGTAGACGCTCATTATGTTCCGGTGACATCATTCGTGTGTTTGTGACTGTAGTTCATGTCTTCTGTCAATCTGGTGGCAATTTAGTCATTATTTTATATCCTAGACTGGGAAGGAGCCTGCGGCTGAGAACTAATACCTGCCTTGTCCAGCCAAGTCAGGATATAGCCCAGATCTCTTGGCAGTTGGTGAAACTGTCAGAATGCAGTGGATAGTTATTCAAGGGCAGAGAAAAAGACAAAAGAACCTGATGTACTTAGGCTACAAATGTTCAGGGTGGTCTGTACCATTGCAGAATACTTTGGGATGGAATCTTACTGTGTCCCAAGTACTACCCAAAAAAACAAGTTTTGCAAGGTCCCTGTTTGGGACCATGGTGTATGGGAAGGAGGCGTTTAACCCATTCATCCCTGCAGCAGTTTCTGCCCAAAATCACCACCTCAGCCACTATTTGCCCTCAAAGTGCTGTTTAAACAGCACCTCCCTTTTAGAGGCAAAATAGCAGCTGACAGAACAATTTGGGGTAGGAAACCGGGGCGCAAGACAAACGCCAGACATCAATAACCGACTGAAAAAGTTTTGTTTAGTTAGTTACTACATTTTCATGCCTTCTTTCTTCCAGAACACTCAAGGTGAAATGGCTACTGAACTCACTTGCTGTCACCACCACTACCACCACTTCAACCACTTCTTGCTTTCTGAAAGTGCCTTCCTCATTTCCACCTGGAGAAATTCATTCCTTTATCGATAGTGAATCTGAAACGGATCCCCAGCAAGGTCGAAGTTGTCAATGCCATCCAAGAAACTCTTTGGCCAGAGCTATTTATATCTCGGAATCGTGAGAGCGTTTATAGCCCTTTCTTTTGAACACATGCCGTCCTTGATTTTAAAGGACGGTCTAATTTATCTGACACAAAACGGAGCTTAAGGAGGAGGACTTTGAGCTCAAGGTCAGAGGGAACCTGGTGAAATTGGCTTGACGTGAAAGGAAAGCTGGTCAGATACCAGCGCATTTGTGTCTGTAATTTTAGAGAAAAAGGGGAACTATTTTAAGCAAAACCAGTGCACGCATATATTACAATTTGAGCATAACACACCTTTCAATACAGCTTCCACATTTCTTGGTATAAAAATTGCAGAGTTCTTTTCATCCCAGGGGATAACAAAAGGCTTGTCTTGTGACATATGCCCACCCCATTTTCCACCGGTAACTCTCTATGTCTTCTTGGCAATTGCTCAATTTTCATTAGACAGGCATCCCACTCACTTTGCCGCTGATGCATTAGTATAAAGTCCAGTCATAAGGGCATAGGACAATCCCAGCTGGATCAGATAGAAGAACCAGGTTGTCTGTATCAGCTGTGTATCAGGAAGCACACGAGCAAGGCATGGGTGCAACAACACTCTGCCGTCCTTTGCCCCCAGCAACCCAGGTGCTTCCAGACTCATAGTGCTGATGATCAGAAAGTATTGTGCAGCTATTGTGAGGAGTAAAAGGCACTGAAAACTAGAAAGCTTTTTGCAGCTATTGTGATAAAGCGTTGTGCAGTTATTCCATCCTTCCCCCCCCCCCTTAGATTTTCTAGTGTAAGAAAAAAGATGAAAGAAGTGGTGCAGAAACATGGAAGGGTTATGAAAGGAAAACAACATCATCTGGGCCTCCCGTAAACTTCTGAGAGTGATACAGGGTGAAAGTGTGATAAAAGGGCTTTCTCCTGTGCCGCCCCCAAAATATGGAGCGCAACCCCCTCAAGGGTTTTTTCTACACAAGGCTGTTGATCCACTGCATCTACTGTTAGTTTATCGCAGAATTGAGATTCCAGCCCAACGTGAAGAGCATTTCCTTTCCTGCTTGCCTGCTACAAAATCTCTAGGTGGCGCTGTGATGTAGGGGGATAGTGCAAACACACAAGAGGAAAGTGTTTTCTTTTGCTTTCAGAAATAATATTCCATTTTCCATGCTCTAAAAATACTCACCAAAAGCAAAACTGGAAGGTCACAACATTGTCTAAAGAACCTGTAAACAACCATGAGTAGGGAATGATGAGCATACAATAAAACGCCTCATACAGGAAAGCTCATACGCCCCCGATCTCTCAACCTTTAGAAAGGGTGTGAAGACACATCTTTTCAATGTAACCTTTTAAAATATGTAGAATTCATGTTTTTACGGTTTACTCATTTAATTCAGCTGTTATTATTTTATTGTTGTATACCACTTTGTTGGGGGTTTAGCAGATAAAGTGGAATACAAATGTTAATAATAAATAAATAAATAAAAGCATTGCTTGAAATGGCATTAGAGGCTGGTGGCTCCAATGTCAGTGGAGCCGTGAATTCGTTCAGGTTTACATCTTGTATAGCTCCCTGACTGGTCCTGATTGAAACCCGGAGCAGATTCTCCACCCCACTGACATCGGTGCCACTAGCCTCTACTGATCCCTTGAATTCAGAAGCATATTGCTTCTGAACCTAGAGCTTCTATTTTGCCATCAGGCCTAATACTGCTGATGATTTTTACCTCGGGTGAACCCGCTGAGTTCAGAGAGGGGTTATTTCTAAGGAAGCATGCATGGGATTGTTGCAAAATTCCACTTTCTATACATCTCGCATTCATCAGGGTGCCAGTTCCAACCCTGCAGGGCAAGCCGTCTGAATTTAGAGGTTGCGTTTAATTAAGAACCCATCCACAGAGCCAACCCATCTGATATCACATGTTAAAAATAGCACAGATCAAAGAGCTGGTATGAAAAGCGTTGGCATGTCAGGCCCTGTGGCTGTGCCTTTTTGTTTAGCTCTGGGATTTTGTTATTTAATGAAAAAAATGTAAAACAAAACCTGCCAGCTTAGTTACATGACTAGATGTGGTAGTCTATTCTCTTGGCAGCCTTTGGGAATTGGGTTCCTTAAATCGAGCCTAGGTGAGGGATGCAGAACCTCAGGCTGGGAGAGAGGTCTGGCCTCCCAAGGTGCCAATCCGGCCATTTGGAGTTCTCCATAAGGCCACACACCTTTCTCCTGCTGCTGGCTCCAACCTGGTTTTCCAGCTGTTTTGCAGTTCTTTTGCTGTTCTAAAAGGCTGAAAAACACGGATTAGCATGTTGTGTATGTGTGGGGAGATTTCCCAGCCCCTTCTGCAGGCTGGTTAGTGGGGTTTCCACAGTGGTTCCCATGTCATTGGGCCAGAACTCCATGGGTTTTTCTCGTCGTTTCGCCAGGGGAAAAAAATGGCAGGAACCATAGACTCCGCCGGCAAGAGTGAACGCCAATTCCAGTGCTGCTCTTGCTGCCACAGATGTTCTCCGTGGTTGGCAGCCATTCCCCCCTTTTTTTTCTCGTTGGGGCTGCTGCTGGAGACCCATTCAGGGCATGGACGATGGCAGTATGTGGCATAAACTGTGCGGAGATATTTGATAGAACTACGGAGGGACGGGGTAGCGGAACCACGGAGCATGGCGTGGTTCCTGCTTGTGTGATGGGCCTGCTCGGGCAGGATCTCCACTCCTGCTTTAAAACGGCTTATAACAGTATTGACAACTGTTGGGGCCCAGGACACACTCCGTATCCTGCTTTCAAACCATTTCCAACATGGTGTAGATCTGGCCTTGGTGTGGTTCCATTACCCCTTCCCTTGTGTTTTTCTTACCTCTTCCTCACAACACCTATATAACACAATGCATGCCACACCATAATACTCTGTGCTCTTCTGCCCCTGCTTCACATAATTGACAGTGATTGGGACAGGGTGGGGGAAGGGAAGATATGCCCAGTGTTGTGTTATAGTGTGGTGTAGTGGTTAGACTTTGAGAGACCCAGCTTCTAGGCCTAACCTACCTCACAGGGTTGTTGTTGCTGTGAGAACAAAATGGAGGAGAGGAGGCTTCTTGGAGGAAAAGGCAGGATATAGAAGTTACAAATAAAAATAAAATGAGTAAAAACTTTTGTAAACCGCCCAGAGGGCTTCGGCTATGGGGCGGTATATAAATTTAATAAATAAATAAATAAGAAGGAAAATATTATGAGGGGAAAGAAAGACAGAGTTAGCATATTCCTTGTAACATCTAGTTCTGTTCTCCTTTCTTGCTGTTCCACTTCCCCAGTGGAAAATAGCTCTCAAAACAGATTACAAAGGCATAAACTAGAAAATGACATATATTAAACTAGTCTTGCTCAGAGATTGGAACAGGCTATACAGTTTGAGACTTAGGAATATGTATGGAAATATGGCATTAATCTTTCACTTTGAAAAAAAAAATCCAAGGGGAAATTGTTATACAAAATCATGATGAGATGGTATATAACAGCCTGGAAGTTGTTGAAAGTTACAGGTACTTGCAATTCAACTTGTTGGAAGTGCAGCAATGAAACAATGACTCATACACATATCCATTATCAAGTTCCTCGTAGCTTGCTGTGTATACGCCGATAGAGTTAGCTATCAGACAAGCACTCTCACCAGACAAGCAACGTGGAGGCTGATGGCCATCCTGTCCAGAACGGGAGGCGATCTTTGCTTCCACACGGGCCCAACTCTGCATTTTTGCTAGGGACTGTCTGCACAGCGCCGGGATGCATCACCTCCCTCCAAAGCCCTGCAGTTTTTCCTCTCCCAGGGTGGCGTTGGGTAATCCCAACACCGAGGAGAGAGCGTGGGGTTTCCAGGTGGTCATCCAGGTACCAGAGCTGCCCCCCACTCTCTTCCACCAGGCACTGCCCCTGGATTGGCCACAGAGTGACGTCAGACAGCCGAAGAGCCTTACTGATGTTGCTCCAACTGAAAAAATTGGGTAAATCCCCAACTTTTTCAATCTGCAGTTTTGTGGGAAAGCCCCGTGGTGGCTGTGAAGCTGCACCTGTGATGTATGACTGATGCAGCATAGACAGTGGGGCTGTTTTTGCCTGTCTAGCTGGGGCTTTTCAGAGTAGGAGGGAAGGAGGTGGGAGGATTCTTCATAAGCTGGCCACGCAATCCTCTCATCTTCCTGTCCACAGAACTGCCTCTGAGGTCCCTTTTGGAACTCGGAGAGGCCACCAGCATGGTTCTTTCCATGCTGGCTGCGAGGGGGAGGGGGCAGGGGCGGAAAACTCAGATTCTTGGGTCCGAAGTCGGAGCACTGTCTCCAACCACAGATCCAGGAATCCAAATTATCCTATGACCCACAGACTCTGTCTAGGGTAGGGTGACCATATGAAAAGGAGGACAGGGCTCCTGTATCTTTAACAGTTGTATTGAAAAGGAAATTTCAGCAGGTGTCATTTGTATATATGGGGAATCTGGGGATTTTCCCTCTTCATCACAGCAGTTAAAGCTGCAGGTGCCTTGCCCTCTTTTAAATCTGGTCACTCTAGTATAGCTCCTGCAGCTTTAACTGCTATAACGAAGAGGGAATTTCACCAGGTTCTCCATATATACAAATGATACCTGATGAAATTCCCTGCTCTATCCAACTGTTAAAGTTACAGGAGCCCTGTCCTCCTTTTCATATGGTCACCCTAGTCTAGGGGACAGAGGATTGCTGGATTCTGAACTCAATAAGACACTGCAAGTGAAAACTCGTGACCCGTTACTGGAACTGTGAAAAAACCAACAACACCTATTTGTTTATACAGAACTAGTATATGATTTATGATACTCCAAATGTCATTATAGAATTTTCAAAATATATCTTTTTGGTGTGTTTTTTAAAGTGTAGATAACCAAACAATACAGCGGAAGGATAAGCAACAAATCAAAGAACCAGATGTTCTCCAAGAGAAAAGGCCCCCCACATGGCCCAATAAATTTCTTTAATAAACAGCAGAGGAAAGCTTGCTCTTTTCAAAATGGGTGGGGGGCCGGGGCTCTGATCCCTGTCGGTTACACAGCATGTGATTTATAAATCCCCAATGAGAGACTTTGCTAACACAACAAGCACATCCATTTAGAATTCAAATGGGATTCAGATCTGATACAACAGCTGACAGCCATTAAACTCTCATCTGTTTGGATGTGTCAGGAAGGGAGGTGGGTTCTTCCAGATGTGCAGCTGGATCTTAGTTTTGTATCGGGTGTCAGAGTAACATGCTGATAGATAGCTAGATAGATAGAAGGAAGGATAGATAGAAAGCTCCACCACACCTATTCCCCCCGTCCCGGTTTGAGTCCTCGGTTTCCCACTCTGTTTTCTTAGTGAGTCTACCGCTGGACACTTTCACATCTGTGCGTTGTTGTGCTATTTCACCTGTATCGCTACTATGCCAGTGAAATCTCCCACCCCCTACGTTCACCTTCCCCCGCAGATACACACACACACACACAATAATACGGCAGCCTGAAACTGCACCATTATGGTAAAATGACACACTATGCTTTCCCCTAAGATCATATTAAACAATATAAGTAAAGAGAAAGAATTACAATTAGTTTTTGGAGAAGTTTGTGGTCAATGTTGGCATGGCAACGGGAAGCCAACATTGTTCTGGTCAGGAAACCTAGACACGCCTGCTCAGGAGTAAGAACCATAGAGCTGAATGGGACCAAGTCCTAGGCACGGGCGGCAGAGGTCTCGTTCGCCTTCTCTACAGGGTGTTCGGGCACCCTCTCTCCTTCCCCCTTCACAGTTGAGCAATTGAGTGGAGAACCACTTCTTTTATCAGCAAGGCCGCCCTTCAACACACACCAAAAACGGGATGGTCTGATATAGCACAAGGACAGCAATACACAGAACGGAGGAGCGGCTTTATTGCTCATGCAGGGAAAAACCTGTACTTTCCCCGCTCCAAAATAAGACAGAAAACGGAAAGGAAGAGGCCAGATCCACGCAGGACAGGGATGACATCATGTGAGTATCACGCTGCAAAAACACATACCAGGCATGGTGAGAGTGTGATGAATCACTGGTGTGATGGAGCTCATAATATGATATGAGATCCCTCCATGAATTGTTCCTTCCTGTGATGGAGAAGGAACCCAAGAGCATGACTTCCTGGGATATGACTGCATCCCTATACAAGGCATAGCTGTATCCTTTCTCTTTCAGCTGGAACAGAGCTGGCTGCTACGCTTCTGTCAGATCCTATGGGAATATTCAGATCAGCTGAAAAGCCAGCAAATCTTGTGAGACCCCACTGGGGCTGCCAGGCTGTCATCTCCACTAGTGCACTGCAGCAGATGTGTTTTTGTGCTTCATATAAAAGAAGAGGAAGTAGCTCTCTAGAGCATTTCATTGCCTGTGGGCCTCCTATTCATTTTTCTGCAGATTCCTTGATCTCTGTGCTAATCTACTGTCCTTCTCTTTCGGAAAAGCATAGATAACTCCTCACTCCCTCCCACCCACACAAGCAGCAGCAACAGGAACAACCCTCAACCCACCCCAGACACACAACCCCGAAAGGATTTGAATCAAGGGAGCCAAGAAAGACCACCTGCCGCTAGGTCAAAACCTACACTATTGACTTCTTGCCTCCCCCTCTTCCGCTTCATCAGTGCAGCCAGAAGAAGGGTGTCACCCCTGCCAACAGCATGTGAGAGCGAGTCTGTGGATTGCTGGTAATGACCCATTGTATAACTGCATGCAGCTTTGAGCATGGCTAATTCTGCCGCAATTAACAACAGCGGAAACAGCAGCCTCTGCTATGCCCAGCCTGGTGCCCTCCAGAACTGTTGGACTAGAATTTCCTTGAGCCCCAGCCAACAGGGCCCTCTGGCTAGAAATGATGAGTGTTGCAGTCCAACACATCTGGAAAGCCCCAGGTGTGTTATTTATTTATTTATCATATTTTTACTCCGCTCCTCAGCCAAAAACACGCTCTCAGAGCAGCTTGCAATGAATTAGCAAAGGAGACAGTCCCTGCCCTCAGTCTTACAATCTAAAAAAAGACCTGTCACACAAGGAAAAGAAGTTTGGGAGGGAAGAGGGGAAAAAGAGAGAGAGAGAAATTAAGTAGACCGGCAACAGGTAGTATCATTATACTGATATACTACCTTTCTTCAAGAGAACTCAAGGTGGCCTGTGTACAGTCCCCAGAACCTCTCCCACCCAGCCAGTTCCAGACCTTCTGAGCTCAAACAAAGTTGCAGCTGGGATTCATCTGCCGCGATCGTCAGTTGGCAACGGGTGTGCCATGTCTCCGCGTGGTGCATCTCCCTCCGCTGCTCCTCCCCACGGAATGGCAGCGCCCTGGTAAGGTAAGCAGCACCGCCGTTCAGTGGGGAGGGCCGAAGGGGGTGGGGGAGGGCCGACAACTCAATGCAGTGAAAATAGTCCACTCCATGGAGCAACACTTTTGTGTCGGCCAAGGGTGCCCTGCAAACAGCCATTAGCGGACTATTTCCACTCCGTGGACTAAAGTGTCATCTGAACACACCCACCGCCTTTCCAGAATCTTTTTTGTTGTTGTTGTTGAGAAAATGGCTGCCAGTTATTTGCAACACAGAAAGGACAATTTCAAGCTGAACCTGCTCCTAGGGACTTAAGGGCCAGGAACAGATGCTAACCCAACATAGGTCACTTTCGGGAGTGAACCACAAGAGGTTAACGTATCATGGTGTGTGTGTGTGGGTGCTTTTCCTTCCCATGATCTGCAGGTTACCTACCCCCATTACCCACCCTCTGCAGAGTAAGCACCAGGGTGCCTTACCATGTCACATAGCCGGAACTCCGTTGATAAATCGCGGCAACCGACGAGACATCTCAACAATACATCTCATCATTGTGTGGAAGGCTGTGACCAGATCACATATATGCCTGCTCCATCTGCTGTCCCAGTGCTAAAGGCTCCTCTAAACAAGCTATTTATTGCACATTTGTGATTGACCACTTACAAAAGATTGCAGGTCTTTTGCATGACATCGTCAACGACCAGGACATCTCCCATGGCATCCCTTGATATTCTGCTATGAAAAGAACCACTTTTAAAGTGGTGACATTATGGGAAAAGTGGGATCTTTCACCACTAGGTGGTGCTGTCTCATTGGTGAACAGAGGGGTAATATTCAATTCAAACTATGTGGTCATCCTTCTCTGCCTGTTTAATGCAGCCCATAACAATTGCACCAAAAAGCAGGAAGCACAAACATCCCAGGAAAGCAACGTGATTTCCCCTTAATTTAGAGATACTCTAAGTGTTAATAGGCAACTTCAAGGTCCCTGCCTGCTCTTCCTTCTTAAGGTTCTTGCTCTTTAAATTGGACCAGGACTAGGGTGACCAAATTTGGGAAACCAAAAAAGAGGACACCTAGTGTGTGTGTGGGGAAGCAGCTTTCTGAGTCCTGCAGAAAGTACGTTATTCCCCCGCCACCTTAAAGAACCCGATTGGAGTGGAGGAGGGGAAAGGATTTCATTCTGCACCACCACCATCCACTCCAATGGGGGCCTTTTCTATAATGTCCACGAATGACCCACTTTCCCCTTTAAGACCTCAATTGGAGCTCGGGGTGGGGGAATGATGTGCCTCAAGAAAGCATGTCACTCCCTCCTGCCATGCTAATGGCAGCCTTAAAGAGGAAGGTGTGTCATTCCAGGACATTATTGAAAATTATAGAAAAACCCCCTGACACCATGGAAAGAACAAAAACCAGGACAAATCCGGGGAAATCCTGACAATTGGTAACCTTAACCAGGACTGGGTAGTCCTTCAAATAGAAAGGAAGTTGGAAGAAACCAGCCACATCTATAAGGAAGGCTCTGAACAGGATAAAGTCTCTGCTAGTCATGTGATAGCGACTGACTCTTATAAATGCTTACAGAGCTGCTCTGAACAAGTGAATGCAGCTGCTTTTGAGGGACTACCTTTTCCTTGAGGTCAGACCCAGCGCCTTTTGCGGCTCACATATAATTAGCCACATGCTCCCTACTTCCTTGAGCAGCCAGAAGTTCTAGAGACGCTGAGCTGCAGGGTTTAGTTTCCTTCAGACGAGAGAGATCACCAGAGACTTGTAATATTTGTTTTATTAATGAAGCTACAAGTAGAGCGTCGTAGGTAACAGATTTGTCATCTACTGCTTGCTAACCATGTGCATCAGATTTCCAGAGAGAGTTGGCAGCTGCAGCCAACTTGCTGCTCCAAAAATGCTCTGTCTGAGGGCCAAGCAAGACATCAATTAGATGAATGCAATTAACTTGCTCATTTTTGGTTATACAAATTGTAGCTGCAGGGAAGCCTGAGAAGCTTTGGGGCCATGTGAGGGGGAAGGAAAGTTTAAGTCTTTGACTTGGTTCGCATGATCGAAATAAGCCACGCTGGCTTGTTTTAATTCCTGCTGCATGCAGAGCGTTATTCCTTTAATTACCTGCCTGAGCACACCTTGTCGTGTTGTCTGAAGAGACAACACGACAAGGCTGAAGAGAAGCTTCCATTGGAGGCGACGGAGACTTCCCTTCAAATGCAAATAGCAGTTTTGAAGAGGGCATTTTTTTGTTGGGACTGAGACAGGGAGTTAAACTTCCCCATCCCATCCTCATAGCCCAGGCGTCCTAGTTCGGCCCTCATTTCCTCTCTTCATTCAAGCTGCATCCTGGCTCTAACCTGTTTTTCTTCTCCTTAACTAGAGGGGAGTTATCTTTCAACGCTCTGTTGGGCATAACATTTCAAAAGCTTGAGAGAGGTTCCCAGCTATCAAGAGACTAGGGCCTTAGCTAGACCTATGGTTTATCCCAGGATCGTCCTGGGGTTGTCCCTGCCTGCTCACAGAATCCCGTGTGTCATTTACATGAACAGGGATGACCCTGGGACGATCCCGGGATAAACCATAGGTCTAGGTAAGGCCTCGGAGGTCTGCCTGCTCCAAAAGGAATCGGCCTATTCATAGAGATCTTGATTTGAGGTTTCACTCTGGACTATCCCTACCTTCCTAGCTTAGGCAGACAGGGATTGACGATAATACCATTTCAGGGTTGTGGAATTCCCTTCCAGCTACACAAGTCTGGCATCAGCTTTCCTAACTTGCGGGCACCAAATTAAGATATTTTTATTCTCCTGAGTTTGTAATAGTTGTCTTTTTAAAGATCAGGTCTGCTATTATTATTATTATTATTATTTATTTATATAGCACCATCAGTGTACATGGTGCTATTTCTTAGTGTTCTGTGATTGCTGCTTTCTCAGGAATGAAGTCACTTGTCGAAAATGAAGACCTATTGTTTTACTTGTTAAATTTCTAGCTTTTGTTAGCTTTCTTGGAAGTTTTTGCTACAAGGCAGGATATACATTAAATGAATATATAAACAGCTCTTGTCATTGGCTTCCACAGATGAAATTCAACCAGTCCTTTTGACCCATTAGCAGGCAATCAGCTTAACAAAGAACTGTCAGCCAGCATTTGTAATATATTAATTTATCTCATTACATTAGAGGATGATTCAGACACAAAGATTATTATATTACCAGATGAATACTTTGTGTGCAATTAGGAGTGAACACAGTTGGTATTTATAACTTTCATGGCCGTGTTAAAGGTAATTCACTCATATAATCTTAATATAACCTTTGGACTTAATTAAAGCTGTTATATAATTCCATACGGATATCCAGCATTTATTTATTTTTGTTTTTAATTGTTCTACGGGTATGTTGTATCAAGAATCTGCCATAATTTAGGATTTTACCTCCTATGCTGCTGATAGTTGGAGAAGAAATAGAGAAACAAAGGAGAAGTGTGTGTGTGTGTGAGTGTGTGTGTTGAAGGGATGGGAGGAGAGAATTATCAGATGGATGCCTCTACAGTTGTACATCTGCAGCTGGTGTGAACAGCCTGGCAGGAGCAGCAGAATGAGGCGGCAAACTGCAAAAAGAAATAAAATGCATTTCATCATAGCTGGGGAAACTGTAGCTTTTGTGCTGCTGCGCAATTCTGCTTTCCAGGTCCTGATGGGCAACTTTAAGCCCCCCTGCTACTAACCCTCACTGTGGGGCTTTATTTTTAAACAGGACCTGGACTGGACCTGCCTTCAAATAGAGGGCGGTCTACAGGCGGCCACCCTACAGCAGAATCTGAGAAAGGAGGGCAAAAATAGGTCCTTTCTGGAAGGTTGGGCTTAGAGATGAATCCTGGGTTTTGGAAAGGCTGAAGGTCATTGTAGTACAATGACCTTGAAGCAATTGAAGATGTTTAGTTTAGAAACAAATTTGGGGGAATGATACATGATAAAAAAAATACACCTCTGTTTTTCGTAATATTAGAATTTGAGGTCACCCTGTGAAATGGATTTTTAAAAATTACATTTATATCCCACTGTTCCTCTTAGAAGGAACTCAGAGCAGCTTACATGGTCCTCCTCATCTCCATTTTATCCTCACAACAAGCCTGTGAGGTAGGCCAGACTGGGAGTCAGTGTCTGGCCCGAAGTCATCCAGTGAGTTTTATGGCCAAGTGTGGAATTTATTGAAATATATTTGTATGATTTTTAATGGATTTTTAAAAATTGAATCCACTTTGTGTGGTTTTTATCTTGTATGCCACCTTGAAAGGGTTCCACCCTTGAAGGCAATCTAGAATTAATTTTAGATAGTACTAGTTAGACTCCCTTTTTTGTCTGATTCAGTAGGATTGTACACTGTTGCAGCTTCAACAACACAATCAGGTCTTCCTCACATCAATGTAATGATCCGTCTCCTTCCAAAAATCTCCACACCAAGAGCTCTCACTTCCATAAGTGTCTGTGTCTCTACTACCATACGGAATGATGCCAATAAGTTTGGAATGAACATATGTACAGAAGCTTACAGGCATCTATTTATGACAGCTTAATTTACCAGAAGCCATTTCCCCCGGAGTCTTTCATATGGAAATGTAATAATGATCTAAAGCATTCTGATTTGTACACATTTTCTTGAACACTATGAGGCAGCAGCAGGAGGCAAGCCCAAGGGATGGCTTTGATTTTTTTTTTTTTAAATGCAGGTTTAATAAACAAAGATTATTACTTCAGAACTTCAAGGACACTGGGAGGGTGCCAGCTCTGTAATCTGTGACAAAATTTCAGAGTGACTACGTAGAATCTGGGGCAGAGACCAGACTACAGAAGTCATTAAAAAGCATGTCAGCATAGTGAAGAAAATAGGACCTGCACTACACATGCAGCAGAATGAGTTGTTGATGAGGTGTCAGACACCTGAAGTGGTACAATATACTGTAGTTGCAACCCTGTACACACATACCTGGGAGCAAGCTGTCTATCTGGAATTCTCATTGTTTTCAATGCATGTACAGAATTGCACTGTGTACTGCATGTGGGCTCAGGTGGAAGTCCATATACATATGTCACCTTGCAAGCAGAAAACTAGCACAACCAGAATAGAACAGTTCTCTCTCCCATGTGGCGCTCTTTTATGCTACTGCTTAAAACTGTACTCCAAAACAAAATTAATAACCAGTAGCAGATCCAATTTATAAGTTTATAGACTTGATCTTTTTAAATTGCTCGCTCTCTCCCTAACAGATTTTAAATGTGAAACATTTCAGTATAAAACATCAGTTTCAGTCATTTTGAGGAAATTTTAAAATCTATACAATGCTAACTATTTAAATGTTAAAATCTATACATTTAAATCTGCGTGTGCTACCGGTTGTCAATAGTTTTGTTTTGGAGTGCTGTATTATGCGCATCGCATTGCCTGCATATCGGTTGCATAGAATTGGTTATACGCTCCTTTATATGTATAAATGCAACTTATAAATAATTACTTTAATTTAAACAGAAATATAGTATTTCTTACTCCAGTGGGGAAACTGTGACCTTGGGCCCTTCCACACGCCGTACTGAAGGCGCATGCATGCACCCCAAGTACGACCCCAAAACGATAGTGTGTACTACAGCCAGAAGAGATGGAGGAGGCGGCGGCTGGGGAATCCGGGCGCATCCTTGCCGCCGCCTCCCCGCCGGCCTCCTGCTGCCTGGGTAAGAGAGACCCGGGTCGGAGAGCTCGGCTTCCGCCTCCGCCGAGCTCTCCGACCCGGGTCGCTCTTACCCAGGCAGCAGGAGGCCGGTGGGGAGGCGGCGGCGGCTGGGGAATCTGGGCGCGTCCTTGCAGGTGACCTGTGTGACTGCTCCATCTGTTTTCCAGGTGTTGTCTATTGATAGGCAACTTCTTAGGACTCTCTCTTGTTAGGGTTCTTTACCTTTAATCCCAGCTTGGACTGGAAAGCCTTTCAAATAGAGGACACGCTAGGGTGACCATATGAAAAGGAGGACAGGGCTCCTGTATCTTCAACAGTTGCATAGAAAAGGGAATTTCAGCAGGTGTCATTTGTATATGTGGAGAACCTGGTGAAATTCCCTCTTCATCACACCAGTTAAAGCTGCAGGAGCTATACTAAAGTGACCAGATTTAAAGAAGGCAGGGCACCTGCAACTTTAACTGTTGTGATGAAAAGGAAATTTCACTAGGTTCTCCCTATATACAAATGACACCTGCTGAAATTCCCTTTTCTATGCAACTGTTAAAGATACAGGAACCCTGTCCTCCTTTTCATATGGTCACCATAGGACATCTTCAAATAGAGGACTGTTTTCTATAAACTATTATACAAAGACACCTTGCTTATGGCAAGCCACCAAACTGTAAGGAGCCAATGTGGAGATAATTTTGTTCTACACCCTGCAGTAAACTTTCTCTGCCTACATGTGGATATCTATTTTTTAAATTACATTTAAATGTGTTCTAGTTTTTTTCATCCCTGGCTCCCCCTAGCCCCCAGGACAAAGGCTAAATTAATGTTCACCTTCTTTCTTGTACTTAGAGTAATTTTTTTAAAAAAAGTTAGTGGGATTTGTAGGTTAATTTTTTGTTGAATTGGGATACAAATCATCTCCCAGTGAAATTGCACCCTTGTAGATATTTCCAAAATGTCAGACACATAGTTTGTTGACCTGCTAAATGCACCAATTAAAAGAAAGTTCCATTGAAATCCATGGGATCTGCTTCCAAAGAAGTGTGCCTACATTACAGGGGAAAAGACTAAGGGTGCAGTCCTATGCATGTTTAAGCCCCATAACTTCCAGCAATCCTCTAGCCTACCATACTCCCTGGGGAATGCTAGGAACTGGGGCTTACTTCTGTCTAAACGTACATAGGATTGCACCCTTAGCTTGAGCAGGGGGAAGGAGGAGGAGGAAGAAGAGGAGGGGGGAAAGAATCAACTGCAAAAAACTGTTACAGTCATGGTGTGTCCACATACTATATTGCTCTGGTGCAACAGTTCAAGACATTTTAATTATCTGCAATTTCACACACACACCGTTTCAAGATAAAGAAGGGAGAGCAACAGGGGCCATTAATGTGCCCATCAACAGTTTGAGCACCTGGACAGCTGACTAAGGGCTTCTTTAGATTAAGGGGAAATCATGTTGCCTTACTGGGTCTTTGCTTCCTGCTTCTCTTGCACAGTTGTAAGAGTCTGCATTACACTGGCGGACAGGGGTGACCATATGGTTATAACTGAAAATGTCCTCTCCTCTCATAGCCTTGAATGGGACAGCGCCCTCTAGTGGGTGCTTTGTAGTGCAACTTCAGCTGCACACGGTAGGAAATCCCATGATATTTCAGAAGAATTGGGATATTCAAGGGTTTTTTTTAAAGAATGGAATAACTGGGGGAAGGTGCAGGAGACTTGCAGGAGGTTGACAGCATCATCAAAAGGACCTGCAAACTTCTGTGAGTGGACAGCCATGAGTGTTCCTTATTTGGGTTGTGTGAGGGGCCTCTTAGCAAGGCATACTGGTCATGTGATCACAGTCTTCCCCACTAGGGTAATATGTATTGTATTTCTACTTAAACAGTAGCAACTAAATGTGCCTCTATTCACATCAATTATCATATGGCAATTTTATTCAACTCTGTATCCTCTTTTATCGTTTTGTGTGTGGGATGACGCATAAACCATCCTATTCAAGATTCCCTAGAACCCAGTTTGGCAACCACTGGCATAAACATCCCTTTAGAACAGCGGTTCTCAACCTGTGGGTCGGGACCCCTTTGGGGGTCGAATGACCCTTTCACAGGGGTCGCCTAAGACCATCGGAAAACACATATTTCCGATGGTCTCAGGAAACTGTATTGACTGAACTATGTCATGTATCATCTTTTGTATTATTAAAGCTATTGTTATGTATTATTTTCATTAGCAAACCATCCCATGACAATGGATCGTGTAGAGAAGAACGAAAATAATTTTATGGTTGGGGGTCACCACAACATGAGGAACTGTATTAAAGGGTCGCGGCATTAGGAAGGTTGAGAACCACTGCTTTAGAAGATACCTAAAGTGGCTAGGCATAAAACTCTCGAAAGGAGATTGCCGTGCATCTGTTGAATACAATTATACCTATGAAAGCTCACGGTATGATGAAATAATTAGTTTTTAAAGTGCCATGATATCCTGTAGGGCAATTTTTTTTTTAAAGGAAGGGATGGGGGAGGAGAATCCCACCAAGTAGAAGGATTATTTGTCTCGTATTCCAATTAATTTTTCAGTTGCAAAAATATGTCACCAGTTGTTTCTGAAAATATCTAATTAGAGATTGTGAGGATTTTCAGACGGACGGGAAATAGCGTTACCTTACCAATGCTCTGCTTCCGGGTTCTCTTCCGCAATAGGGACGAGCAGAACCACATGGGGAAAGGGGAAGAAAGCAGCAACCATGTGGCCCATTCAGTTTAGTGGGACAGTGCCCTCTAGTGGGCGTTTTTTAAGCACAACTTCTCCTGCACATGGCAGGAAATAGCGACAAATATACTACAGCTCAGAAAAGTCGTGTTTTCAGGGTGTTATTATGTGACCGAAAGAAGAGCAGAAGGAGTGGGAGACGCGCAAGAGGACCACTGCATCATCAAAATGACCCGCGAACATCAGTGAATGGCCAGTCTGGAGCGTGCTATAAAACGCTTGCCTGAAGAAGTTCATTGTTTCATGCTCCCAGTCCCTGCTACTTGCCTCTCTGATTACACAACAAATGGCATAGTCTTATGTAGACCCATCATGAATCAATGTTGTCTCATAATATTGCCTGGCTGTCATTTTAAGTGTGCTGTTTAGGATTTGTAACCTGAATTTTATCAATGAGTGGCATAAAGAAATAGGAACTGTTGCCATGGTCTCTGCGTTGCTTAGCATCCAGTTTCGCAGCTCTGGGCTTTCAGTCTTTTCAAGCAAAATTTTGAAGAAAACCCTTTGATGGAATGGCTCTTAAGGATGCTTTTCCCAAGGATCTTGGCTCGAGCTACACAAGTTGTCTGCAGACATAATCTGAGCAAAGGCTGTGAGATCAGGCTTGTAATAAGCAGTGATTTAGTGTTTAATAGGAGAATATATTTTGTTATCTTTTCTTGCATTTTACTGGTAGACATTTGCAATGCAAATGCAGGTCAAATTCAAATAAGATTCAGTTTTCGCACAAGGCGTATATTAAAAGCACAAGGTTCCCCAAGTCTACGGCTGTGTTCAGACAACATGATAGCCAACAGTTGGGTAATTATCAACTTGACAGTTGTTTATTTAGGGGGTACTCCCCACACAATATGATAATAATCAACTGTGGTGTGGATTACGATCAGGGTTGAATTGACTATTAGTTTATGCTGAGTTCACTCACTCATCCCCCCACCCTCTCTCCCTCCTCAGTCATCCTGCTAGTATCCCATCAGCCACTGCTGCCCAAAATCTATCCTGCCGACTGGACTAGAGCGGCAGCCACTGCTTTGACCGCTCTTGCCTTGCGGCTGTGTAGCTGACGAAATAACCAATGGTGGCTGAGGAAATAACCAACACACAACATGATAACCAATGGTGGTTCAAATAGCCAACTCTGCACAGCGTTGCTTATTTGTGTTGGTTATTTTGGCCAAATAGCCAACCGTTGGTTAAAAAACTCCCTCCACACAGCACGATAACCCATGCTGGGTTAAGTAACCGTCCATTGACTATTTAAACCACCATTGGTTATCATGTTGTCTGAACCCAGTCTACGTCTTTACAAGAGAGAGTTGCCATTTGTTTCTGTGGGGAAAGTAAAAGCACCACCCTTGTTGTTTCTGTCTGTTAGGCTTGCAACCTATACACACTTTCCTGGGAGTAAGTCCTATTGAACTTCGTAGGACTTACTTCTGGGTAGAAATGCAGAGCACTGCAAGGATGTCCTCACTGTGCTCCAAGTAGCACTCTGCAGCATCTGTGACCCTGTGCCACCTATTTAATTTTCGCAGCACCCTGTAAAGGGCCCAAAGAATGCTTTAGACCAGAAGTTCTCAAACTGTAGTCCCTGAACTCCATTCAGATGCTTCACATGAAAGTTGTAGAACAGTTGAGAATATCTGTACTAGTCTCTTGCGCTTGTTTGATTCCCCCCCCCCCCCCGATGATGGAAATCAAGGTCATTTTGACCAGGGCTGGATTATCAGACAGGCTAAGAAGTCCTGGCCTGGGGCCTAATGTTTTAAGGCAAGACTTATGGGTATGTATGTCTTTGATTTTTAGAAGCAAAATACAGAGAAGTTTATTAAGTAGTCTGCCTAGACTCCAAGCAATTTTCAAGTGGTCCACAAAATGAAAAGTTTGGAAACCACTGGTCTAGAACAACTGATCCCCATGACATTGCTGAAGTTAATAAAAAAATTGGGATGGAAGACTATTTGGGGCCCCACATAAACATGAGATAGAAACAGGGGTAATGCAAGACATTTTGCTGCCTGAAATGAAGGAAAAGTCTCCCCCTTCCCCATTTCATCTACAAAAGTGGCAGCTGTCAACAGAGCAAGGGGCAAGGCAGATGTACAGAGAATGAAGGGACATGCGTGTTGAGAATTCCCTAGAACACTGGTCTATTCCATTGTTTTTCAGTGACCTGAAACTAGTAAATAAAGCATCTTTATCCAAGCATTTCTTAAAGTGTCTATTCTTTATGGGCCAAAGGTGCAGCTTCTAACTTCCAACTGACAGTGCCTTGGGACTGCAACCTCTGGGCTCATCCATTGACCAGAGAACTAAGGGCCACTGGAAGGCTGCACCGTCTGCCTGCCAAGGTAAACATTATGTCAAAGGGGAGATCATAGTCCTCCCTCCCACATTGGCCAGAGAAGGAACAGCTGCAAGGGAGCTTGTTTTGTCCTTCCCTCTCAGAAAGCCTTTTTTTGTTGAAGAGCAGGGTAAAAATACTGTGGATGAATAAATAACCAGGGGGGGTGGGACTTCTGGAGCCATCCGGCCCCCTGACATTCTCCACAGGCCCTGGCCCTCTCTGACGCCCCACTCTGAGCCAGGCAAGTGATGCTTTGTGTGCTGCTTAGCCAGTGCTTGGAAGAGTCGTTCCAAGTGCCAGCCAAGCCAACTGATGATAACCGGCATGCTGCTGGAAGGAGCAGGTCCTTCGAACACTGGCCAAAACTCTATCTCTGTGCAGATAAGATGCATGAAGAAAGGTAAAATGGGATATCAGGGGAGGGGCTTGGAGGGCAGAACACCACCCCCTAATTTATTTATTTATTACATTTCTATACCGCCCAATAGCCGGAGCTCTCTGGGCGGTTCACAAAAATTAAAAACATTCAAAGTATAAAACAACAGTATAAAACCATAATATAAAATACAATATAAAAGCTCAACCAGACGTCTTCTTCACCTGGCGTCTAAAAGCATATAATGTAGGTGCCAAGCAAACCTCCTTAGGGAGCTCATTCCACAGCCGGGGTGCCACAGCAGAGAAGGCCCTCCTCCTGGTAGCCACCTGCCTCACTTCCTTTGGCAGGGGCTCGCGGAGAAGGACCCCTGAGGATGACCTTAGGGTCCGGGCAGGTACATATGGGAGGAGGCGGTCCTTCAGATAGCCTGGCCCCAAGCCATTTAGGGCTTTAAATGTTAATACCAGCACTTTGAATCGGGCCCAGAACTGGACTGGCAGCCAATGAAGCTGGAAAAGGACTGGCATGATGTGGTCTCGTCGGCCAGTCCCTGTTAGTAACCATGCTGCCCTGTTTTGTACCAGTTGAAGTTTCCGGACCGTTTTCAAAGGCAGCCCTAACATCATCTGGCCTGCCAAATTGGTGCAAGGAGGCAATCCGACCCCTGGATCAAAAAACGTGCCCACACCTCTGCTTTAAACAGTGAAGATTTCTGAACTTCCCTAGTTCAGGAGGTTTCAAGAGCTAGATCTCAAACAACTTTGTTAGCTATGATTAGAAATAATTGTTACTTCTCAGTAGTTCTAGAGCTCAGTCAGGTGGTGGGGTGGAGATGGGGGATCTTATATCCCAGACCTCTTTCTAAAAGGTGTATCAATCACTGTTTGAGAATGCCTTGGTTATATGACAAGTCTGAAAAATGGCAGCTTGTTGTATTGTATTTAATCTGAATGATGGGATTTTGCTTCAGGGTATTTGGAACAATGCTTATAGCTGGCAGTAAGAAGGCAACAACATGAATTATCCTGAATTTCTAAACATGCTTTATTTGTAAGCTTTGGTTGGGGTGTTGTTGCTATGACAGCAAACAAAACACCTAATATTTTTTATAAAGAACCCTGGTTTAGCTCCTTTAAGTTATGAGTCTGTTCCAAAGCAGGTTTTTTAGCTCAGAGCAATGTAAGTGTTTCTAGTGAAATGTTTCAATGCCAGTCGGATCCAGGTGTATTTAATAGGAATAATGGCATCTCATTTCCCATATACCTTTCTTGAACATAATTGCTTTTCAGAACACAATTCCGCGTTCAGATAGATAGTAGACGTTGGCCCTCTCCTGGGTGGTTTTATAACTGTGTCTCAATAAACCATTTCAGCAACACTGGTTGTATACTTCATTGCACATTTGTCCTCCACATTCCTGGCATCAATTTTGGTAACTTCTCTCTACGTATTAGATGAACAGCTTACGACGGTTTTGCCGATCTGATAAAGTACCCTATTTTCCTGGCTTTTGGACAGATGGACTTTTGAATATGTACACATGAAAAATGAATCAAACGAAGTAATATTTGAGTGTTTAGGCCACAGAGAACCCCAAAGAACCCCTAAAACACACTCTGTGTCTCTCATAACATACATGGCTGAAAACTGAGTAATTTTGTCTATCACATTTTATGGTTCTATGGCCTTACATTCATATTTATTAGTTTTAACTCTTGTTGGAAGTTGCCCGGAGAGCTTGGGATGAATTAAAATATGTAGCTAGGATTCTTTTCAACCACTTAGGAAACTTTGTTATTGCAAAGCTGCAAGAGCTGTAAATTAGGGTGACCATATGAAAAAGAGGACAGGGCTCCTGTATCTTTAACAGTTGTATTGAAAAGGGAATTTCAGCAGGTGTCATTTGTATATATGGGGAACCTGGTGAAATTCCCTCTTCATCACAACAGTAAAAGGTGCAGGAGCTATACTAGAGTGACCAGATTTAAAAGAGGGCAGGACACCTGCAGCTTAAACTGTTGTGATGAAGAGGAAATTTCAGCAGGTTCTCCGTATATCCAAATGACACCTGCTGAAATTCCCTCCCCACGCCACCCTGAAATTTGGCTCTCTCGTGTAAATTGTACGTGGTTACCCCTCTGGGATTTAGCTCCCTTTGCTATGGCCTTGTTTTGGCTTCAGCAGCTGTTTATGAATTATAAATGATTACCTGGGGTAACGTAATAGTTTATTAAGTAGTTTCACTTACCATCCCCTCGCACAGTTGCTTAACTCGCTTGTTTGCTTTTGCTTTGCCACTGGGGCTCCTCACACTCAGGAGTAGGCAGTCCTCTGTTTCAATGGTTCTGAAAGAAATCGGCAGATTAAATTACCGAGGTAGCAAGGGGAAAGTGTGCAAAGGCACAAATTCACTGCTTTTTAAAAAACTAATTAATGAAAATGGTATTGAAATGTTGTGCACTCTTCTTCTTTACGTGAAGTGGACTGATGAACATGGATCGTACTACATAGAACAACAATGCTGCTGTTTTTATATTGGTGTTTTTATGTCTCTGATGGTTTTTAAATTTTGTATATTTTTAATGTTTACTGTTTTAGCTTTTGTGAACCGCCCAGAGAGCTTCAGCTGTGGGGCGGTATATAAATGTAATAAATAAATAAATAAAGGTTGAAGCACACCTCCATCAGGTAAAAATGACAAGGGGGCAACACACTTCTCTCCCAAGTTACTTTTGGGGGACAGCCTGATGCCTGTTAGAAAAAAGAGCTATGTTAGCCAAAGTGAAGCCATTTTTAGAAAGGAAGTAGAATTGCAGCCATTTCACAGCAAGCTCGCTTGCTGTGAATGGCTGCAATTCTACTTCCTTTCTAAAAATGGCTTCACTTTGGCTAACAATGCTATGCATCTTTACTTGGAAATTTGTCTCACTATTTTCAACAGGTTTTACTCCCAAGTAAGAGTGCACAGGATTACAACCACATTTTGTTAGAAGAAACATTATTTCACACAGGGGGTAAAATGCAGTTGTAATACATTCTGTACATGCTCAGAGGCACTCTTCTATATTATTGCTTTACATCTGCCAGAGCTGAATGCTTACGCTCAAAACATGTTCTGAGGCTAAATCTCATAGGGCGCGCCTGTAAAATCATAGTTTGGGGAGACATGCAGGATCTCGTCACTGCAGCTGTTGTTGTTTTTAAAGCAAACCCTAAAGACACATTTATTCCAATCAGCATTTGGAGCTTGAAAATCAGTAGCAGCAGCTACCACTGCGTTGTGTGTGTTTGCTTGCCTTGTTCTGTTCAATGTTGATGTTTATAACTCGAGGTCATCACAACATAACTGAACGTTGCCAGAATATTACAAAGGTAAAAACAAGCAAATTAAACAAAGATGAAAGAAAAGGACTGAAAATTAAAGACTGGCAGAATAAAATTAAGGTTAAAAATACCCTATTACGGATTTCCAAGTTATATAATAAAAGCCTCTCTCGTGGCTTTTGTAAAACATACAAGGCTTAAAATTAAGCATTAAAAATCAAATTTCTCTAATACAACCTATTTCTTCTGCCTTTTTAAGTCTAATGCAGACTTTAGCTAATGCGGTGACTCTTCTCAAGAGTCATTGTTGTAGAACAAGTTATCTACCTTCTGGCAAACTGACCAGTTTTTCCTGATTTTAGGCAAGCCAAGAAAATAGTTTCCCCTAATGCCTTGCATCAGAGAAGAATGACACAAATAATTAGGAAGGCCTTCAACCTCATCTGAACCACAATGACAATAGTACAAGTAATAAGGTGTCATAGGTAGGGTGGCCATATGAAAAGGAGAACAGGGGTCCTGTATCTTTAAGAGTTGTATTGAAAATGAAATTTCATTTGTATATATGGGGAACCTGGTGAAGTTTCCTCTTCATCACACCAGTTAAAGCTGCAGGTGCCCTGCCTTCTTTTAAATCTGGTCACTCTGGTATAGCTCCTGCAGCTTTAACTGTGGTGATGAAGAGGGAATTTCACCAGGTTCTCCATATATACAAATGACACCGGCTGAAATTCCCTTTTCTGTGCAACTGTTAAAGATACAGGAGCCCTGTCCTCCTTTTCATATGTTCACCTTAGTCTTTGGGTAAAATTCTTTGCAGGTTTACGCAGCAAAAAAAGCCCTACAACTCCCAGCATGCCCCAGCTAGCATAGTTGGCTAAGACATGCTGGGAGTTATAGGATTTTGTTCTGTCTGAACATGTGTTAGACAAAGGTTCTTTGCCTATTTTGTACTGGGTTACTTTGTGGGGCTTTGTCTAACACATGCATAGGATTATATTCTTAGTTAGTCCACTATGAAGGATTGCAGAGGACAGTAGCTGAAACCTGGCAACAATTATTTCTTTCCTTAGACTGAACTTTTCTATTTTACATAAACAGTCCTCTGCTTGTAATTAAATATCTTCCCTTAATGCTCAGCTGTGGTTTATTTTGTACTCTGTTTCTTTTAAAATGTACTTTTAATGTATTTTTATTCTGTTTTATTTTATCCACTGCTCCAAAACTCTGAATGGGGAGCGGTATATAAATATTGTAAATAAATAAATAGTACGTTCATGCTTTTATAATATAGGAAGCCATGCTGTGAGGGCAGTGTGTCCTGAAAGGCAGGTTAAAAATCTTTTAAATAAGTAAGTCATAGTATCCTTTGGACTATCTTGTCCCGCTCAGAACCGGCACAACACATCAAATGAGCCTCAATTGGATCTCTTTTTCTTGACTTAAGTAGGGTCGGGCCAAGTTCTAGTGGTCCATTGTTCTTTAGCCCACGGAATACACGCCACCCCTGGTGTGTAGAGCAATGCAAGCCATTCTGCACCGTGAGATAAAGACGTTCCCAGCATGTCTAGTGGCAAGAGCATGGCCTGCCTTTCTTGCGAACCCAGGGCGGTAGGAATTGGAAGAGAAGGAGGCAGGAGAGCCCCGTTGCTAAATCGGGAGAACTAGGAATTAACCCTAGTAAGGCCCAATTCTACGCTCAAGGCCTCAGCATCTTCCGCATGGCAACCGTTGCTAAGGCTTGGCGGTCCGTTGCTGAAACGGTTCCTGGCAGGGTTCAAAATCCAGCAGTGAAAATGAATTATGAGGCGTAGGAGAGGGAGAGGAGATTTCCAAGGAATCATTAGGAAAAGTAACTCGCTGTTTGCGAAGCAAGTTGTGGAACTGCCCGGAGAGTGGGGAAGCTCCGGCAAGCCGAGGTCTTTAGTTCACTATAGTCCTGCCAGGACCTGAGCGCACGGGCTCACCAGCCACCAGAAACGTAGAGATAGTAAAAAATTAGAGACGTCCAGTAAAAAAAAAAAAGGAACTCTGGCTCTAAGTAGAAGGAGCACACAAGGAAAGTGCCCACAAAAAGACACAAGTGTCCTTTTCTATCTCTGTGTGTGGGTGGCTGTGTAGGCTAACACAGCAGCAAAAACAACCAAGAGTCTTGCGGCAGCTCAAAATTAGTGCTGAAGGTGGCACAAGTCTATTGAAAGTTGTAGCTCTATGCGGACGCAGAACCGGGAGGGCCGCTCTATCCCTATAAACCTCTATGGTGAAAGCCCTCTATCATTTGCATTGGACGTTAAAGTGGGGAAATCAGCCCGGCATTAGACCGGAAGTGCCCGGAAAAGGGACTGTGATGGGCTTGGCGGACTTTGGCTGTTTGCTTGAATTGCTGTTTTGCGAAGCTTCTTCATGCTGCCTGCCGACTGTGCCCACAGGTGGTGGTGATATATATATATATATATTATAATTATTATTATATATTATAATAATTATTATTAGATCAGCGTGCATGGTGCTGTACAGAATACAAGAGAACAAGTCTCTTCCCGCGAGGAACTTACAATCCAAAATTAGGTGTAGGGTAAACAACACAGGAAAGCGGAGGCAGGAGAGAGTTTTTCGTTGTTTCTTTCCCTGCAGGCCAGAGAAGAGGGTTTAGCCCCAGAACCTGCTTGCAGTTCAAAGTCTCAGCAGTGCCACCAATTGTAGTGATGGCTGGGGGTGACCCTATGAAAACGAGGACAGGGCTCCTGTATCTTTAACAGTTGTGTAGAAAAGAGAATTTCAGCAGGTGTCATTGGTATGCATGCAGCACCTGGTGAAATCCCTTCTTCCTCACAACAGTTAAACCTTAACCCTCTTTTGTATCTGGTCGATAGGGCAGGTTTCCTGCAGCTTTAACTGTTGCGAGGAAGAGCGGATTTCTGCACATGTACAAATGGCACCTGCTGAAATTCCCTTTTCTATGCAACTGTTAAAGATACAGGAGTCCTGCCTTCCTTTTCATGTGGTCACCGTAGTCGTCACCAATTTAGATCGCTTTAAAAGGGGTTTAGACAAATTCCTGGAGGTGAAGGCTATTAATGGCTGCTAGTCTTCATGATTATGCAACCTCCAGTATCAGAGGCAGTAAGCCTATATACACCAGTTGCTGGGGAACATGAGAGGGAGGGTGCTGTTGCAGTTGTGCTTGCTTGTGGGTTTCCCATGGCCAGCTAGTTCGCAGCTTTGCGAACAGAATGCTAGACTTGATTCAACATGGCTCCTCTTACGTTCTTATGGCATCATGGCTCTGCTCAGTAGAATGAGTGGGAGGGCTCCCAAACGTAGCTGGGCTGGCTTACCACATTTGAAGGAAGTATTTCATGTTGCCATCTAAAGAAAATGACCTTCTCAGGATTGTTTGAAGCATCATCTACAGAGACCCCCCCCCCCCCGTAAGAGCATTTGGAGACTCTGCCAAAGGATTTTAAAAAAGGAAAGGGAGTGTCTGATCATGTGCAGAGTGCTTTTCTGACTGATTAAAAGAATTTCATTTATTGTTTCAAATTGGAAATTTGTGTTTAGTTCTCCCCACCCCCCACTCTGCTCAAGCTGAAAACCAGGAGTAGGAAAATGGGCTGGAGGTGCTGATAATATTCCTCGCAGGAAACCCTCAATCGAACAGCGTCATAATCAAGTATCTATATGCTGGCTACTTAAAGAAATGATTTTGCATGCTTTTTGGTAGTTGAGTGTTAGTGGACTCAGTTGGGTTCCAGACCAATCCTTCTCTAGCTGTTGACTCTGAAGTGAGCGAGGTAGATTAAAAGCACCCCTTTAGCTAAGGTGTGGGAGTTCATGGCTGTGTGTGTCCCATTTTAGGCTGGTTTCCCTGCTTACCCA
This sequence comes from Elgaria multicarinata webbii, assembly GCF_023053635.1. Lineage (NCBI taxonomy): Eukaryota > Metazoa > Chordata > Lepidosauria > Squamata > Anguidae > Elgaria > Elgaria multicarinata. Next base: position 14,155,399 of record NC_086187.1, on the reverse strand, counting down.
GGCCTTGGAAGACTGTGATGAGGAGAAGCAGCGATTGCAGCAGAACCTAACACGATGCCAGGCTCTTCTTGGAGACTGGTAAGTTCGGTGGGGCATTAGTGTCAGCCTGACGCCCATTGTCTTTCTCCTTTGTGTGGAGGAAGCGGGCAAAGAATGCAGATGAATTCTGTTCCTTTCTCTTCTTTCTTCACTGCATGGAGGGGATACGTCCAGGTAGTAAAAACCTGAAAGCTAAGAACCTTGCAGTTTTCTACAGAGCAAAGAAAACTTTTGTAGTCATCAACTGCATCGTGAAATCCTCATGGTGATACATGTAGAGAAATTAGTGGGCATACCTATTACTTACTAAATGCATGTGCTGTGTTTCCTTTCTCTGCGCTAGGAACTCACAAGTTCCTGAAAGCCCAATCCTTGAAGTTGGCAAAGATGATATTCAAGGTAAGGGAAACATCTTTCTTTATCACTGCCCACCTTTTGTTCTCTCCCCCGCCCCTTTAACATGTTCTCTTTCCCTTGCCTAGAGAGAGTGGTGGATACTTTTGTGGGGGTGGATTTACGGAGTTAAAGTCACTTTACAGTTGGGTTAGAATAATGTTCGCATGTGTTCTGCTTCAGTAAATTGGTGAAGGGGGAGATGTGTGACACTGCTTAATATGGTTTCGTGTCCCTTGTCCAAGGAATGTTTCGGATGTGCATCTCCCCTCCATTGCAGTAAACACACATAGAGCAGGAATGTAACCAGGCTGCTGCATAAAATGTGAAGCAGTTCTGGATTCAGACCCTAAACAACTTGGGACCAGGATACCTGAGAGAGCGCCTTCTCCCTTACCAACCTGCCCGGTCACTGAGATCATCCGAGGGCCTGCTCCTGGTGGTTCCACCTAGATCCATCCTCCGATTGGAATCCACCAGGGGAAGAGCCTTCAGCGTGGTGGCCCCCCTCCCGTGGAACTCCCTGCCTCTGGAGGTCAGGCAGGCGCCAACCTTGTACTCCTTTCGGCGCCTCCTGAAAACATCTTTATTCCAAGAAGCCTTTCTCTAACATGCAGCCTTGGATTACTGTTATTGCTTCTTTTAAATTTTGTTTTAACTGTTTTTATTCTGTTTTTATTTTCATTTTACCTTGTACACCGCTCCGAAATTTTTCAATGGGGAGCGGTATATAAATATTCTAAATAAATAAATAATAATAAAAGGAATTCCTTTTGAACACCACTGCTTGCTTCATCAGGTGTATCTCAGGAGAGGGATCTGAATCTCTCTCCATATGTGGTTGCTTTCGATTCTGATTTACGAGACATTCTGTCTCCTGCGAGCAGGAATGTTAAGAGCATGCAGCAACACACACATACAAGTATGAAATTGTAGTATTGCAATTGAAGTAATGCTGTGCATTGTAGTAATACAACTGAAGCATGTTTGCATAGTCTACAAGATCTGGGTTTTCAAATAACTTACAAACCCTTATTTAGTGAAGAATAGGAGAGTGAAAAGTGGGAAGGACATGAAAATTGCAGGTAGGCTGTAAGATTTAAAAAACCAAAAAAATTTGGGGTGTGGGGAAAGGGCCAGGAATTCTGTATAATATTAGAACAGGCTCTGCCACACCTGACCACTTGAAGGCCTTCTCATCTCTATCCAGCTTGTGAGATTTCTCTAAATGGTTCTGCCACAACACAGGCTCTGAACACCAGGCCTGGCCGCGGCTACTCCCTGCTCAAGCCAAGCACCACCGCTTGATATGCCTGAGGTGAGGGACAAACACTGCCTTTCTCCAAACTATGTGGAGAAAGGGGTTAAATGGAGAAGGATTTCAAAATATAAAATAATACACTGTGAGTTATATGTGCTGAGGTGAATTATTGTCAGAGTGGGTGCTAAATGTGTAAACTTCAGATGATAAATGCCAAACAGACACTTGGGATTTTTGTGGAAGTTAAAAACAAAATAATTAAAATTGATTTTAAAAGTTCACAAGCTTTGTTTTGAAATAAAACATTTGAAACCCTTTTTGAAACCTTTCATCCAATCCTTTCACTCATTCACATGCACGCTTTCCTTTCTCTCACACAATCACTCTTGAGCTTTCTTTATTATCTGTATTGATTAATATACATCAACTATGTGTACACCACACTCCAAAGATACCACTCTACCCTGAACCTCAAATTTCCCAGAACTTAAGTACTCTAAACACAGAGAGCACTAAAGACTCTAAGAGGACCTAAAAAGTCCCCCTCAATCCCCTCAGTCCTTCCCTTATATATCACTCCTCCCCCTCCCAAGACATTCTAACTCCGCCCACTCAGGTCAACATTCTAAACCCACCACAGACTTACTAATACAGCCATACATTCGGGAACTGACTTATGGGGTGTAACGCCACAGGTTCCTATATATTTTCAAGTTTCATACAGAACCATAAGCCATTCATGAGCTCTGGGTTTCTTTCCATTCCAAACACAGCATTCTGCACCAAATTTCACATGTGTGGATTATGCATACGCTTGCATTTTTATGAAATGACTGTGGGTTGGTCTTTCTGCAGCTTTTCGTAGCATTATCCTGAGGAATGTAGTAATGATATCACCTTTGACTCACTCTTCTTAATGGCAGGAGCATTCTTCCCATGAAGTTTAATGCAAATCACCCACGAGGATGTTTACCTTGAAAATACTGCATACCGTGCATATAAAATACCTCTCTTTCAATACATTGTCTATAAATGGCCTTGTGTTTTTATCTCTGTGCCATTTACAGGAGAGCGAGACAACCTTGAAAGATCTTGAGTGCTATAAATGCTGTGATGTGGGTTTTCCAGGGGGGAAAATCCTAGGCAATTTAGGCTAATGACCCTATGCAAATTAGCCTAATTTGCATTGGGCCATTTGCATCAGGAAAATTCAGTTTGCCTTGGAATATTTTCTAATGTTTTAGAGGGATCTAAATTGAGCATGTTTATTTTATTTGTGTTTAGTAAACAATAAAGCTAAAAAAAACCCCACTAACCAATGTTATTTTAGGATGTGCTTCCCCTGCAATGTTTAAATTTACAAACCAAGCAAAGATCCTGCAAACTGTTGATATACTAATTAATTTTAGCAACTGAAAATGCTGTTTGTGATATGCTGACAACTACTAAGGTGTTTATTTTATTTTTATTTATTTATTTAAGGATTTTTATGCCGCCATTCAGCCAAAAAAGGCTCTCACGGCGGCTTACAAAAGTATTTCTTGACAGTCCCTGCCCACAGGCTTACAATCTAAAAGACATGACACAAAGGAAAGGGGATTGGGAGGGAGGAGGAGGAGGGGGAAAGGAAAGCAAATTCAGGCACTACAATCTTAGTTGGAAAGTTCAGCAGTTACAGGTGACAGCAGGAGGGAGGGGGCTCTCAGCTGGAGCTGGACCCAGGCATGGTGGAGAGGTGCCTGGCTGCTGCTTCCTCCCTCACTGGTGGCCTCTGCAGAGACAGTTGGTGGCAGGAGGGAGGGGGCTCTCAGCTGGAGCTGGACCCAGGCACGGTGGAGAGGTGCCCGGCTGCTGCTTCCTCCCTCACTGGTGGCCTCTGCCTTGGGACAGCTTCAGTTTCAGTGTCACTACTTATTAGTTCCATTTCATACTGACATTTCAGTGGCATAGATGTATTCTCTCACACAATTTTGCTAGAGATAATCACCTGAGAAAACATTAGTTACGACTTTGAAACTGCCAAGCTGGTGTAATATTGTATTTGCCACTGGCATCCTTTCATTGAGAACTTAAAGAAATGGAAAATGTGCCATGAAAAAGTTAAAGGTTGGGAGAATTTCAGCCCCACACCATAGGATTAATGGCATTTTGACTTATCTCCTGTATTTGTAGGGAGTGAGCCCTCGGCCAAGGAACTCGAGGAACTGGAGCTGCTTAACAAAGCCCTGGAGAGAGCATTAAGAGTTAGATCAAAATTCCAGCAGGCTCCATGTGAAGCTGCAGAAGGTGCTAAAGCCACAGCCGAGAAGCCTGTCACCAGTGCCGCTTTAAAACAGCAAGCCGCTCGTTCTAAGGCGAGCACCTCGAAGACTGTCGCCGTGTCCTCTGTGGGCGGAAAGTTCATGCCGTCCAAAAAGCCTACGGCGTACATGCTGAAAGCTCCCTACAGGACTGACCCAGATGTGAGAAGGCCACAGGCGAAAACGTCAGCCAGGCTGAGCTCCAGAGCTTCAAAGGTGCCTGGGAAGAAGAGGTCACCCAAAGGACCTGCCTCCCCCAAAGCCAACTTGCCTGTCAAAATCGCTGGAGCGGGTCACGAAAAGGCCTGTGCTGCCGGAGAACCTGGAAGGCAGCCAGGCTCTTCCGAAGCCCCGCATCTTGCAAAGCGAAGCCCTTCATTTGGGGACTCTTCAGGTGGGGCAGACTTCTCAGGTGCTGTTCCGCCATTACATGAAGCAGAGGGTATGCATGCTGCTGCTGCGGAATCTCTAGTCACACAGAGCCATATGGGAGGAGCCCCCCATGGGACCGGCACCACATGCACTCTCCAGGAAAAGGGGTAAGTTCCCAGTGGGCGCTCAGGCTCTGTAGTTGTAGTCAAACATACCTGGAGGGGGTCAGGTTGGGGAAGGCTGCCCTACCTGGCTTCGCTCGGCCTACCTGGCTTCACTTCCTGCTTCTGCTACTGCTTATTTGGCCTTATTTATTTATTTATTTATTTATTTAAAATGTTCCTTCTCTGCCTTTCAGGGCAGAGGCCCCCACAAGGCGGCTTACAACAATAAAATACATAAAATATTGCAACTCAATTCTTTGCAGGTCTGAACTGAAGCTGCCGCTTCCTTACAAGAAAGCTTTTTCCAAGTATACCAGGTAACCTTATCCGAACTACCTTTGTCCAAAATTAGAACTTCCCTGAAAGTGGATGGGAGAGGGTGAAAGAGGAGCCTCTGTGGTAGGATGACCTGGGGTGTGTTGTTTTGCAAAATGGCTTGAAAGATCGAAAGGGTGATCCAGTCTTCCAGCACACCTGCACAAGCTGATAGCTTGTGTGGTACCCAGCACCTAGAGCTGAATTTGGCTTTAGAGACCTTGCTTATCATTGTGCTGAGGATCCTATCTTGGGTAGACTTTTGTGATAGGATAATAAGCAGCCCTTGCTTTTTTTGAGATTGCTTCAGTCTTTCTGAGGCACAGATCTGTTGAAGCCCTCAGTGATTTGGGATCCTGAAATGCAACGACATAAGGGTAACTGACAGACTCCCTGCTTCAAGAAGTAATGTACTAGGTATACACTTTCAGATTTATCCCAAATCTTGCTGCTTCTTTGTTCTCTCTCTCCCCACTCCCCTGTTTCTGATTCTTGCTGCAAATGCTCAGGTTGTTGGAAAAGTGTCGCCTTTGCCAGACAACTCCAGATGCAGCTGTTGCCCGAAACCGCTTCATGGAGAAGCTCCAAGCAACAGTATCCTTTTGCTAGTTTTGGCTTTAGATGGAGGAAACATGCCAACGTAGACGTGACCCAATGGCTCAGTTCAGACAACACGTTAGTCAGCGCAGTGTGAAAACTCCACTCAACGCTTGAGTTTTTCGGAGGTACTCCCCACACATGTTCTAACTCCACCGTTGTGTGACTGTGGGCTACCGTGGCATTAAAATCCATCGCGATGTTTGACTGACAGTTCCTCCGCCCTCTCTCCTCCTCGGTCCTCCCGATGGTATCCCATCAGCCATTGCTGCAAAAACCCAATCCCGGTGGCTCTCCTAGAGTGGTACTTGCTCCTTTCGCCAGAGAACTCTGTAGCCAGTGGAAAAAGTCCACTCAACGCAACGGGAAACTCTGCAAAGCCTTCCACATGGCACAACAGTTGTGCAGGAACTCTTCTCTACACAACATGGATATTCTGCATGGAATGTTTTCTAAAAAAAAAATCCACCGTGGGGTGGAGGTTTCCCTCCAAACAACACATTTCTCAACGGGTGTGTAAGAACTCCACCGTGGAGTTCTACATTCTACATTGCAAAACGTGTTGTCTGAACTGTTCCAGTATGTTGTCTGAACTGACTAGCCACTGTGCGTTTTTTTTGTCTGGCTCCTTTGTTTTTAAATTGAATAATTTTAATTTGCTTTTTTAATCTTCTTTCTTTTACTGTTAACATCTATGTTCACCGCTCTGGAATCTGTGCTAGATAATTGAGCGGTATATAAATGTTGTAAATAAATAAATCTATGACTGCATCCTTTGACAGTCTTTTCTTCTCCATAGCAACTGCAGAGAACTGCTAATTTGATCAGAGCAGTGATGCTGGGAAAAGGAGGCGTCAAACCCTTTCTTACCAAGCAGTTTCCCTTATCTAAATGCCCCTCTCCCAGCTGCTGTTATTCCTTTTTTTTGTGGGGGTGGATATAAGACGCTATATAGGTACTTCTCTCCCCACACTACATCTATGGGACTAGTAGATGGCGAGAGGGGGCAATTTAGAGCAGGGGAACCCGGATGAAGGGCTAAGTGCCCCTTCCCTACTCAAATTAGCAGCTCCCCAGGGTTGCTTTGAAGAAAACCAGAAAAGTCAGGAAATCCAAGTACCGTTTTCCCACATCATATCTGTGTTAACCCTGAGCTGTTTCACCTTGCGATATAATTTCGGAAAGCAAGCCAAATAGGATTGCAAACTAGAGCCATCTCTTTTCGCCACTCTCTCCCCTGGGGAAAAAAGGCACAACTGTACCTTCTTTTTCTTAAGCTTCTTGCCAGTTCTGTTCACCTTCTCCAGCTTTCAGCCCAGCTGAGGTAAGAAAGGAACTGATGCATCTACGTGATGTCTACTCCCTTGTGAGACAGCACATGGAAGCGGAGAACCCAGGTAAGAAATGCATGGAAGATAGCTAAACATGGCTTTTTCACACCAGTTCGTCTGCTGGATTTGCGCGGGAGCTTAATTGTATAAAACTACAATTCAAAATTCACTTGGCATTTACTGATTTATAGAACCTGTCTTTTGATTTTAATGTTGCCGATTATATTGTATGGCTGATTGTTTTAATTAAAATGTGTGTGTATATATAGCTGTATACTGCTTGGATACGTAATATGTGACAAGTGCTTTAGAAATATTTAAATATAAATTTAAAAGTCACAGCACAAGAGGAAAAGTAGTTGAGGAGGAGGAAAAAAGCAAAGGCAAAACAGTAGTTCATATAGGGATTCTTTTGGGAAGGGAGAAGTTTGGAGTTGTAGGTGTAAAGGAAGAGCGCCCAGCAACCAGCTGGCTTCTCGACTGGATTTAGCACGGATCCCCGGGCCAGACACTCGCGGCTCACACAAATGAGGTTTAAGACCATTTATTTGGAAAAGGGTAAGGATACATGGGATAACAGAATAAAACTTTATAAAACATGCATAAAAGTGTAAGAACCCAGCGCAAGCAAGCTGCAAACTAAAACTACAAAGTCATACGTCACCCAGACCAGCCTCAGCCAACGCCTCCCTGTTCCCTTCACAGGGGGGTCTTTATACTAATCTTTTTACTCCTTCCCCCCTCCCTTCGGCTTTGATGCGTGGAGTTTCTTCACACTTCAGCCCGGGATGGGTAATCACTCAAGGACACAAGACAGTTACAATCAGCCTGGCTCCGGTCTTCTCCCCCTCATGCAGCTGCCTGGTTCTTATCTCCCCCCCCTAAAGAACCATAAAAACCATAAAATTCATACATTAAAAAACATGCCAGTCCCAAGGTCCGATTAACCCTCACCTTACCCTTAGAGTAGGGCCTTACTGTTGCACCATGTCCTGCTTCTTCGTCCCTGGCCGACAGCTTGTCGACCACTGTGTGAACAGAGTGCTGGGCTAGATGGACCCTCGGTCTGATCCAGCATCAGGGCTCTTACGTTATTATGACTGCAAATGGCTGAGAGATCTACCTTCTGCTATCCTGGGCTTACGAAATTTGATCAGATATAAATCTTCAAAATCAATAAAGTGATAAAAGACATTTCGCAGAGATATGCTGCCAGTCAGGATTTTGCAGTACTGGGGGTAGAAGAACCATTAGTCTAGCTTAGTACAAGGCACCATCTTATCCTAAAATGTTTTCTTTAGATGGGGGAAAATGCAGGCTTTGTGTGTGTGTGTGTGAGAGAGAGAGAGAGAGAGAGAGAAATTACTTTTTTTTAAAAAGCCGCCTGCTTATTTTCATGTTTTGATCTTGTTTAAAGGGTTGAGAGAAAATTTAAAAACCAACAACCTTGTTTTCTCTCATTGGTTTGATGTATATTTTTATAGCACACTAATAGCACATTCTTACTTATTGTTTTTATGTATATATTTTTAACTATATAGATAAAAATATTACTAGACTTTGTTCCAGTTATATTTGCTATCACCCGTATGTCCAATCAAGTTGTTTGGTTGCTTTTGATCTGGTTTTAAACCCTTTGGTTTACCTGTGAGACCCTGCGCACACGACTTCAGGGAGGTCATAGGTTTGACGTTGTCTTCTCCAAGTGATCCCCATCTGGCATCAAGCCACTAACTTTGCTCTCCTCCTCTTAGCTTCCCTTGGAGAAAACCCACCTTGGGAGAGACAGTATGAAAGCCTCCTGACTCTGGAGGGCCTGCAAACGATAGTAGACCAGTGTCTGGACAAAGTGGACAAGCTGAGTGAAGGTGAAGGATAGGACCGGATGATGTTGTTAAAGCGTATGATGCACCCAGATTTTGCTTGCCCCAAGCTGTTGGAAATGCTTGACTAATTCCAGCACATTTCCTGGGGAGGCCATGCAAGGTTAATTAGAGCCTTCCCCAAACTGGGCTGCCCTCCAGATGTTTTGGACTTCAACTCCCGTCAGCCCCAGCCACCATGGCCAGTGGTCAGGAATGCTGGGAGCTGTAGTCCAAAATATCTAGAAGGCCCCAGGTTGGGGAAGGGTGGGTTAGAACATGTTGCTGTAACTCTGCTTGACCTTCTTTCATGACTGGCTAGACTTTCCTGAAGATGAGGAAGCGGATTGGGTCTTGTTTTGATCTTGCTGCAATTATATGTTTGTATTCATGGCACCCTTTCTGTTTCAGCATCCGGTCTTCCCTCTATGAGGCCAACAGTTGGGAGGACTACTGTTGTGCTGATACATAAAAAGAAAAAAATATGTATCCCTGAAGGAGGGCTTACAGTGCCCTAAGGCATAAATTCTCAACTAGATTAAGCTACTGGCCCCATTCAGAAGACACCGCAAACCACGGCTTTAACCATGGTGGTTAAGCCAGAAAGCCGGGCTGTGTTCAGAAGACACCTTAAACCATGGCTTTAACCACGGTGGTTAAGCCAGAAAGCCTTATTCACCATGTTTAAAGCCATGGTTTAAGGTGTCTTCTGAACACAGCCCGGCTTTCTGGCTTAACCACCATGGTTAAAGCCGTGGTTTGAGGTGTCTTCTGAACGGGGCCAAAAATGGATGATCTGTCTAGTTAGATCCTGCTTACTTTCTCATTTTCCCCCAAATATAAATTCATTCCAGCCCATTTCTGTCTCAGTTTGTGAATTTCTCCCTTAAGCATCCATGTGAAAGCTGCTCTTTTTTGTGTGCACTTTGCCCTAACATAATACATTTTGATGCACATTTCACCATGTTATGCATATTTTTAGGTTCACTTTCTGATTTGCGAACTCTTTTGCAAAATTCGGAAAAGTGCAGACCTATAACTGCATTCGGGTTTGCGTGTGGGTTCGAGAGGTGCGACTCTGGTACGTGTGCATTTAAATGTGAACCGAGCAAAATAAATTCCTCACCCATGCAGCATTTGGGTTGTGAGACAGAAAGAGATTGACCCCAGAAGTGCATTTTTGCACAATCCTCTTCTTCTTTTTCTTTTATTTAAATATTTATTTATTAAACTCTATTTAACAAAGCAGTTTTAAAAAAGTTAAAAATATATATAAAAACATACAAGTCAGACAGCGTTTCTAATAAATACACAAACACGATTTCTGTAGATGCCGAACCGAGCTTGTTTCCTTCAATTTACTGTGGTCAGAGGAAGATTTGTTAAACCCGAGTTGGATGCCACATCTGTACCATTGATTTAATTGAGAAAAGGAGACCATATTTCATTGAATGGGTCATAGCTAAGTTGGCCCGGGAAAGTGTGGGATATAGCCTGCTCTGAAAAATTAACCTACCACCGCAGAGTCTTGTCGGGCACAATCCTCTTCTTAATTTATGGAATTCACTGCCATAGGATGTGGTACTGCTGGTGATGACATCTGACTTCAGTGGCTTTAAATGGGGATTAGAAAACTTCATGTAGCCATGGTCTACCAGTGCCCATTAGTCATGGCGGGGTCTATGGATTCTCCAGGATCAAAGTCCGCATGCCTCCGAATCCCAGTTACTGGGGAGGAGCAAACAGGAGAGGGCTATTGCCTCCCTTCTGTGCCAGTGGGCTTCCCAGAGAGTAGCCTAGTGGCCCAGATTAGTTCCACAGGCCAGGCATTCGACACCTGCTTCGTTGAACTCACTTTTCTAGTGATACTGTCCTAATATAATTGCAAACTGCTGCGTTTGAAAACGTTTGACCAATCAAGATGCCAGCCAAGCATCGGGGAGACTTCAAAGCCAAACAAGATGGTGGTAGCCAATGTGGTTTGATCATCCTCAGTTTGTAGCAATGTGTGGCTTAGAAACCTAGAACTAGAGCATTCCCAGCACGTGGCTGTCTAGTTCTCTTGCCTTTGAAGACCTTCAGTGAGGGAGAGCCCACCACCACCAATCCCAGCTAACTGGTGGCATCGTCAACCTGGCCTTACCATCAAGAAGTTTCTCCTAATGTTCATCTGAAGTCTACCTTCCTGTAACTTAAGCCCATTAGATCTGGGGCAGGACGAACATGTCTTTGTCCTCTTCTGTGTGAGAGCCCTTTGAAGATCTGAAGAATGCCCTCAGGTCCCTCCTCATCCTAAATATACCATCTCCTTGTGCTTTCTTGCCCTGACAGCTATGTCGTCCCATTCCAAGATGTTCCCTGCTCATTCTGCTTGCAGCAAGGAGTGTTCCTCCGTGTGTTGTGCTTCCCTTGGGAAGCCGAGGTGTCGGGACGTAGAAACAGTTGGGCCGCCGCCCTTGCTTTTTTACTCCAGCTTGAAGGAGTTGAAGGACATGGAGGCCTTAAAACTCAACGTGGCGATGCTGCATCAGCGACTCGAAATACAGAAGGTAACTTTGCAGAAGGTGTGCATTTGGTGATGGTGGTGGCTGAGGAAGAGATGTGTTGGCTCTTTACTCCCTTTGACTTGTTTTCATTCAGCATGGGCAGGTCCAGGTGGTTTTGGGAGGCTCTGTAGACTTTGAGTCTCTTGAAAGGCAAGCAAGAGACCACAAAGACAGCCCTAGTTTTCTTTCCCCAGCCCGATTCAGTAAATGGCTTGAAATCTTCAATCTCTACTGAAATGGTTTGTTTTGGAGATACACACACACACTGTAGTTTGGGAGGCAGAAAATGTGTTGGATACCTGAAAACAACTGTTTATGCAAGCATTCCCTGTTTTATTTTATTTTTTATTTTATTTATCATACTTATACCCCGCTCCTCAGCCAAAAAAGGCTCTCAGAGCGGCTTACACTTAGGAAAAAAGACAGTCCCTGCCCTCAGGCTTACAATCTAATAAAGACATGACACAAAAGGAAAAGGAGTCAAGGAGGGAGGGAGGGAGGAGAGAGAAAGAAAGAGAGAGAGAAAGAGAGTCCAGCAGGAGCAGGCCCCGATGTTACTTCTGCCTGCTCCTGTCCCCTTGATCCTTCTTCTTCCCCACAGGGCCAAGATGGCAGTTTGCCCGGGGGGGGGGGAAGAGTCCAGCAGGAGCAGGCCCCGATGTTACTTCTGCCTGCTCCTGTCCCCTCGGTCCTTCTTCTTCCCCACAGGGCCAAGATGGCAGTTTGCCCTGGGGGGGGGGGAAGAGTCCAGCAGGAGCAGGCCCCGATGCTACTTCTGCCTGCTCCTGTCCCCTCGGTCCTTCTTCTTCCCCACAGGGCCAAGATGGCAGTTTGCCCTGGGGGGGGGGAAGAGTCCAGCAGGAGCAGGCCCCGATGTTACTTCTGCCTGCTCCTGTCCCCTCGGTCCTTCTTCCCCACAGGGCCAAGATGGCAGTTTGCCCTGTGGGGGGGGGGAAGAGTCCAGCAGGAGCAGGCCCCGATGTTACTTCTGCCTGCTCCTGTCCCCTCGGTTCTTCCATTATTATTGATAATAATAATAATAATGATGATGATGATGATTCTTACCCGCCTCTCCATTTTGATCGAGGCAGGGAACAGCAGTAAGTATAAAATACATAAAACATTTATTTATTTATTTATTTATTACACTTATATACCGCCCCCATAGCCAGAGCTCTCTGGGCGGTTTACAGAAATTCTAAAATTGAGTTAAAAACAAGTATACAAAATTTAAAATGTTAAAACACAGAACATACACACATAAAGCATTAAAAACCGTTAAAAAACTAAACATGTGGGTGATTAAGATGTGCTGCCATATGCCTGGGCAAAGAGGAAATACTGATTAAAAACGATAGTATACATTGTTAAAAACATCCTAAAAAGCATCCTAAAATGTGCAGGCTACTGCTCCATTTCATTGTTTTCCTTTGCTCTTTTGAAGTTGTGTTGGTTGCTTCTGTTTACTTATTTATCTTGGTTGTCGCTGCAATAGTTTATTAACTGAGAATTTTAATAGCTATTTGTAAATATTTTAGCGTCACTTAGAGATTTTATTACCATATCAAGCGGTATTCAAGTATTAATAAGTATACATAAATCTACATAAATATATGTAAATATGCACACCCATTTGAACATTAAAATGTTGTCTTGCATGTGGGCAGGCCATGGAAGCTGAACTTCTGCCACTTCTAGAACCCGGAGCTGTTCAAGAAGGCTCCAGGGCATTGTTGTACCGTGCTGTTTACACGCTGCTATGTGAAGGGGGTGAGCACTTTCCCGTGCTTGTACATGACGAGGAGTCCTCCAGCTGATCTGAGACCTGCACCAGATGTATGGCAATGTGCACAGAAAGCAAGAAACTGTGGCTGCACTTGGTAAATAAATGCACTTCCTTTTGATTGTTCTGGGAACAATCTCAATTAAGCAGCAACATGTCAAGCAGCAACATTTTTCCTCTTGTGCTTTTGTAAAACAAATAAAATTATTTCACACCTCTGGACTCTCTTTCCCTTGCACAAATGCACAGTATCCTTCTGCCTCATCTCACATCCCTCAAATGTATTTATTAATGTCATTGATTTATGTAACGCTTTCCAGTGGGCTATCAAAGTGCTTTAAGGAAAATGATAAAAATGTAAAATATAGCAATAAAAACACAGCGAATGGGTTTTGAAATATCTCCCTCTCCCCTTTCTCACTGAGGCATCATAATCTGGCTTCCATGAGCTGACCAACCTGTCCTCAGGTGCGACTGTACTGCCTCAGGCCACGTAGGTCCCAAATTGTATTAAGCAGACGCTTGCATATTCATGCTCAGAATCAAGAGCCAAAATGGGAAAAGGGCAGCAAATTCTAGGCTGACTGCAGGATTAATCTACAACCGAGACGAGAAAGATGCTGGCTACAAAGTCGAGGGGGCATAGCTGAGCCCTCTGGGGCTACAAAATAAGCCGTTGGCTCAGAGTGGTAAGCGGCAATTACTGCAGCCGAAACTCTCCCCATGGCCTGAGTTCGATCCCAGCGGAAGCTGGTTCTCAGGCAGCCGGCTCAGGTCGACTCAGCCTTCCATCCTCCCGAGGTCAGTAAAATGAGTACCCAGCTAGCTGGGGGAAAGGTAACCGCGACTGGGGAAGGCAATAGCAAACCACCCCGCTACAGAGTCCGCCAAGAAAAGCAGGCGTGCCTCTAGGAGTCAGTAATGACTCAAGTGCTTGCATGAGAGGTTCCTTTCCTTCACCATTGAGAGAGTGAGCGCATGGAGAGAAAAGGCTAGGATCCACTGTGCAGGCAGCGCTGAGCAAACTCTACGGTGGCTGAACCATGTGACGAGCCGTGCCTCTTGGCTCCCTTGGGTGGAGAAGGACTGCAACCCTTATTTCCATATCAGAAAACACTTGGCACAGTTTTCTCACCCTGGCTTTCCAGACCCCCAACAAAACAGTCCCATTGGGGCAGGAGGCAATCCTATATACTCATCGTTGTTGTCCGAATATGGATCCTTCTATAGCCAAAGCAGCAGCAGAAGAATCAGTGCATGAGGAGATACTGGTAGGTTTAGAGGAACTCTTGAAGGCGGTGTTCAGACATCGCGATAGCCCACGATGGGTTAATAAGCTACTCATAGTTTATTTTCTAAATAGCCCACAATCCTGTGCCCCGTGAGCAGTCTAATAAGCTACTGTGTGTTATTTGACTCACCCTCCCACTCCTATGCTGCTGCAGTCCTCGCACCTGAGCAGTGGCTCTGTTTCACCTTTTAAAGCACAGGAAGTTTGCGATCCATCATCAAACTCCTGCACATTTACTCTAAAGGAGTGAAAATCCCAGGTGCCTCCAAAAAGCGGAAGTGGCTACGAAACCTCAGGGGTTTGCAGGCTTGGGATCAAACTTCATAGCCAGCCTCCTCTACTAAAGAGGCACCTGTTGCAATATGAAAAGCCAGTGCCCTAATTCTGAAAGCAGCAAAAATCCTAAGTGCACCAAAAAAAGGGGGAGGTGCTTATAACGCCTTGGGGCTTTGCAGGATTGGGTCCAAACCTAATTGGAACAGCCCAGTAGGGTTGAACAGGCTGAAATGGTATGGAATGCTGACCATTAAAAATGGAACATAGAGTGGGGAAAAGCTAGAATGGAGCTGGGGTGGCCCTCCAGATGGTTGGGTCTACAATTCAGCATTGGCTATGCAGGCAAGGGTTGATGGGAGTTGTAGGCCCAACCATCTGGAGGACGCAAGTTGTCCATCCTTGGAATGGAGTGTCCTGGAAATGAGCATGACAGGCTGGCTAGAACCCTGAACAGGAGCGCTCCGTGTTGCACAATTTTGTTGATGGCCTCACTTGTCTGCCTCTGAACAGCTAAGTTTCTGCTTTGATGCCAGTGAGCCGTGAAGTCCAATAGGCCCACCCTCTGGGCAAGAGAGGATCCTATGTACAAGCTGGGTGACCTAATCTCCGTGATCCTCGTGTTTTCTGCTTTACTTGGGTTAGTCCCGTGTTGAGCCCTTGTCCCAAAACCGAGAATTTTCAGCCACATCAGCCTGTGATCTGAGCCCACATTGAGTTATTCACAAGACCCAACAATGCAAGCTTAGAAAATGGAAAGACTCCTAAAACACAAACTATGACTTTAAAAAAAAAGCTTAAAAGAAGGTCGGACTTGACTCACAATATTTGATCAGTTTTTGCGGCTTTCAAGGCTTTCCAGCCCAACAGCCAGACTTTGGCTGAATAGCTTCCGCTCGCATGGTGCCACATTAAAGCCCGATTACAGCATGGAAAATCACAGCGAGGCTTGGCGTTGACAGAGCTGTGACATTTTAATCAGTTCACCTGTTCTCGTTATTTCTGTTAAGTCCCAGGAACTGTGAGGGTTTGGCTGGAGCAGCTTTCTCATCAATCATGGGAATTTTAGAGGGGAAGTGAAATGCTATCAGCAAAATCCTATTGTTCAACATCCAGGGTTGCTAGCTTCAAAAAGTTCAAATATTTTCTTGCTCCCAGAAAGAACATCAAATTAGTGCTGTACTTTTTTCTTTTCTTTTGAACGGCAGCTTGCTCTTTATTCTGGTTTCTGTGCCCTCGAGTCACGTTCACTGCCATGTTTTTAAAACTTTTCATCCTGTAAAGCAAGCAAGTTAAGGCCTGGGCCTGCTTATCTGTACAGTAAAGAATAGAAAATAGAGTACCTAAGAGAGTGACTTGGGGACCAGAAAATCAGCCCCGAATTCAAATTTTACCCCTCCCATGAACCCATTAGGTACCTTCAGGCAAGTCTTTATCTCTCTACCTCAGCCTCTCCGTCTGCAGTATGGGAATAATGACCAATCGTAGAGAGGTGTTGTAAGGGGTTGCTGAGATAATTGTGTGAAGCGCATTTAGAGAAATCTTTTCTACATTGATTTGCCTGTTGAGGATTTCCTTGAAGCCACAAAACCCCAGTGCAATACAGAGGATCCTGAGGCACTCTGATTCACATGGGCAACTGGCCAGGCCTATTTAAGCCTCATAATGTGGTTGTGGTTGTTTACAGAATCTGTACCCTGCTCCTTAGCCCTCCCCCAATGGTTTACATGGGGGAAGATGGAAAAAGAAAAGGAAAAAAGCAAGCACAAATATCAGTTCTTAAAATTACAGCTCTTATTGCATCTAGCTGGGAAGGAAACAGTTCAGGAAGCCTGATAGAATGACTGCTGGCTAGATGATAGTTGGTGAGAGACAAAGGCAGGTGTTGTCTCAGCAGAGGCAATGGAATAGCCCAGCTCCTCTCCTTTTACTCTATAGCCAGATGGAATAGCTGCTGCTAAAGGACTGTTGCTCTGCCTGAGCTGAAGGTGCCCCCTTGAGCACACCCCTGCAAATGTACATTACAGGAGAAGATCAATAGCCGTGGGGAATTTGTGTTTCATGGAAATTTGTCTGCTGACTGATTTCATGGAGGACCAGAAGCAGCTGTTTTAAATCCTAAGTGTTATTCTCATAGTTAACATTTAAGTTTTATATTGGTTTGTTTTATATAATGCCATCAGTGCGCATGGTGCTTCACCGAGTGTCAGAGGACAGATCCCTGCCCTGAGGAGTTTACAATCTAAAATTCAACACAGGGGAAACAATAAAGGAAGGCGGTGACTAGAACCTTGGACAGAGCACTCTACGCTGCAACATTGGGGTGGGGTAGTGGGAGTTGACAGAGAAATGCAATTGAATATGCTGGAAAAGGGCATCTCTGGCTGGCTAGAACCACAAACAGGAGCATTCTGCATACTGCAATATTTTGTTGCAGTTCCCACCTGTTTGTTTTGTCTTAATGACACAATTGCTACTTTATCCCTGGTTGAAGTTATTGGGTGGGAGGGGGGAGATTTTGGCTCACCCCTACAGATTTTGGGTTCGATTTACACCTTCCATTGACAGGAGGCCCTTGATCACAGAAGGCCCTCAACCCCATGGTCCAGGATTACTTCTCCCACCCACCCACCATCCCTGATCCTCTGTGTAGCATTTTCAGGAGGCTGGAGGGGCTGCTGTGAAGAGGAAAAAATAGGGTGGGTGGGTGTGAGATCCACTTCCATCAGCTCAGTTGCAGGTGCCTGACCCTGGATCCACTCCACATTGGCTTCCTACATTTGGCAGAACTGGCTGCTGCTGTTTCCGTTGCCGCCTCCTTCACCTCCGATGCAGGCGTGGAGCTGCTGGAATGCCTTGAGAGAACCGATCAAGGGAGGCTGTGAGCCTGCTGTTGCGCTGCAAATAGCAGGGAAGTGTCACCAACTCACTTGTCACCCTGCAAGGAGCCTTTTGTCAGTGGGGAGGAAGGTGACATTTTGATGCTATTTTCAGAGCCACACTTCCTGACGCTCCTGTGTTATTAAGACGAAGATAAGATTGCCTCCTCTCCCCCACTTGACTCATAAGCGTTAGAGGCAGAGGGAGGCCTGCTAGGATGCGAGCGGAGGGTTGCGTTCTTTCAGTTCACAGTTTGTGACTTTTTCCCAGTTTCAAACTGGGCAGAAGGGTCGACACCTGCCGATGGCTAAAAAAAAGAGGACAGGCCGACGAGGCAGATTTGCATAAAATGTGCATTTGCTAATATTGACGTACAATTTAGGAACAGTTGCAAGCATTTATTTCATTGCAATCACTATTGTGGAGAATGCGTGCATAGGGAGACGTTTCCCCCCTTCTCCCGTAGGACTAGGACCCAGTGGGGTCATCCCTTGAAGCTGATTGCTGGGAGATTCAGGACAGATAAAAGAAGGACGACTTCACACAGCGCAGAGTTAACTATGGAATTCGCTACCGCAAGACGTAGTGATGGCCACTGATCTGGATGGCTTTAAAAGGGTGGTGGGTACATTTCTGGAGGAGAAGGTTATCAAAGGCTACTAGTCCTGATGGCTATGTGCTACCTCCAGTAGCAGAGGCAGTAAGCCTATGTACACCAGTTGATGGGGAACATGGGTACAAGGCTGCTGTTGCACCTGCGTCCTGCTTGTGGGTTCCTGGTCGACAGCTGCTTGGCCACTGTGTGAACAGAATGCTGGACTAGATGGACCCTTGGTCTGATTCAGCAGGGCTCTTATGTTTCTTATTCAAATAGGAATGCAATAAATCTCAGCATAGCGGGGAATCCTAAGACCTGGGTACGACACTACTGCTTTATAAAGGTATTCAAGTGTACTGTCAACTGTTGGGGGCCATGACACATTCCATATACCGTTTTCAAACCACTTTCATAGTATTATATCCTGCTTGGCTGATCTGGTCCTAGGTGAGCTGTCTGACTGCTCACCCTTCTGTCCGGGAACTAACTGTAGACGCGTAACTTCAAGGCCCGCTCTTAAAGTTTTTTAGTTTTAAATCAGACTCGGACCAGACAGCCCATAAAATAGAGGACACCTTCAAATAGAGGACTGTCTCCTGTAAAATAGGCCACCCTGCTGCACAGGCTGTTCCAGCACAGAACAGTGAAATGGAGGTAGCAGGAATGTGAATAAGCTGTCAGCGAAACTTTGTTCAGTTCCTTTAGGAAAATATTCTGGTCTTTCTGCTCTTCTTACTCCACCTGCAAGATTTTCCACATCACCCACATGTAGGGCCCTTTCCGGAAGACAGTTGTAATCACAAGGAAGGTGTATAACAGTGCTTGCTCAGATCTCCACACCTGAGTCTTCACTTTTGTTCATCCTCAGGGTTTGAACTTCCTCCTGATTCCTAAGAAGAGAGTTTGGGAGGCCGTTCAAGGCAAGATCGCTGTGTGTAACTGATGAACTAACAAGGGATATTTGCCTAAAGTATCTATTCACTAAGCTGTTAGAATGGAGCCTAATTGCAGGTGTAGTTGATAGCTAATTAGTGATGTAAGCATGGGTTGGCAGAATGTGTTGAAACCTATCAGAGAAAGACAATATCACAAAAGCCTGCGTCTCTCTGTGCCACAGCCGGGCGCCTCTGTGAAGTTCCTGGTAAACTGAAGTGGCATAAGTTCTCTTTATATCCCTTTTCTTCCCCCTCTAAATATTTTTATAAACTTTTTTTTTTTTAAAAAAAAGTCAGTTTATAATTTTGTTTTAAAAAGGCCTGCAGACCTGATGAACGGCTTTCCCCCAGAACTTTTAGGATGGCAAGAGGCCTGAATCCTCCCCTGAATCCTGAAATTTAAGGGGCCAGACCCCCCCCCCCCAGCCTTCCCCTCTGGTTATAGGCCGGGAGGATTAAAACAATGGTAATGCTGTAAGAATATTTCAGCCTTGAATCTCCTGGGTTACATCTAGCTGGGCTCTGGCAGCAATCTCACTCTCAGATTCAGTAAGTAATTTTATTAAGATTCAAGGTGTATTTTAAATGAGAATGTTTTAAGGTGTATTTCCTAAATGTGAATGCTGTCATATGGAACGTGTAATTTCTCCTGCCTTGTTTTTATCTGGTTCTGTCCGCATGGATGTTTTTGTGCCTTGTTGATGCCTGTGGCTAACAGCAATGAACTTATGAATGAGAATGACTTGCCTACAGGTGACTAAAGAAAGTTCTTGGCAAACGCTTCAGTAATGAGGACTTGTGAATCCACATGGAAGCCCATCTTTTATTCAGTGTGTGTGTGTGTGTCACCGTGCATCCCAAGCCTATGTTGCTTAGGGCCTGCTTCTGTGTGAGCACAGCTTTCTTCAATTTATGGATCTCTGTGTTGAAATCAGAGCACAATCATAACCTTTGAGCACTCTTGACAGGTTGCCATTGTTTTCTAGAAGACTGTTTTCTGTGCCTACAGGTGGGCACTGCAAAAAAAGTTGCAGCGTGGGGTGCTCTTCTTTGGAGCTGCAGCCGGCCATACCCTTTTTACAGGATGCTCCATTCCATTTCCTCCTCCCCCTGGAGTTTTACGTGGCCCAGTGACAGGAAAAACTTTCCCTGCCACATTGATGTGATTTTTTATGAAACGCGGCATAGTAATGTTTAAGTAAAGAAATAGCCCACGAAAGCTTATGCCGTAATAAAATTAAGGTGTCACAAATGTAAGGATTCCCAATAATTCTCTGCTTCCACTAGAGGGCACCTGGGTCTCATTATCTTGTCTTGCTTCTGTGTTTTCCCTACCTTGCTGGCGTAGATGACACCCTGCAGACCTATCCATCCCTCTACAGCGCTTGCAAATGGGTCAGGTGTTCCCTTCTTCCCTCTCTGTACAGAATGAGTCACACAAACCCAGCTGTGTGGATCTGTCTTTTGCTCTGTGCGGAGAAACGGGAGCAGGATGATCACTCGGTTAATTCTAATGAATGAATGAATGAATAAATAAATAAATAAAATAAGTACATCCTTGCATCGCTCACAGCAGTGAATGAGGAGACCAAATGCAAAACAAAAACAAAAACAAAAAAAAGAAGAAAGAAAAGTGGGGGAAAGGCAAAATTTCTCAGCCTTTAATAACTGTGTATTATAGGGAATATCAAAGAGATGTAGCTTTCGTCAGCTCAAGATCCCCAGCTGCACTGATTAAAATCATTTCTGCATGTCTGTATTAAAGATACAGGAGCCCTCTTTTCTTTTGCATTTGGACGCCTTAACCAGACTGAGCTGGGAAGGAGGGAAAGAGGAAAAGAAGGTTGACCTTTTTGCAAGCCGCAGTATAACATTCATGTGACACTGAGAGATCAATCCTGATTATTTGAAAGCTCCTTGAATTCTGTATGATTCCCCCCTCCCCTCCCCCTTGGGTGTGCCATCAACGGCAGTCTCGGTATTAAACAACACAAATGGAATCTGCAACAGAATGTTGCAGTATGAAGTGCTACTGTTCAGTATTCCAGCCAGTCATTAGTCTATGCTCATTGAATATTGGGGATTCCTATTCCCTTTAGGGTTCTACTCTACCCCCTGAAGATGTTTAATACTTCTGCTTGGTTCTGCAAAGTCTGCTGTTACCCCCCTCTTATGGTTGGATGTTCCTGTTTTGGCTGTATTTGAGCAAATCTTCTGGTGAGCCGGGGACGAGACTTGAGTTCTTTACTTCGCTTCCCGCCTCTCTCTGTAGCGAACAGAATAAAACTAGGCAAAGAATGAGCAAATCTATTCCAACGTGGTTGCTGCGTCCAAGTCATAAGAAGCTATTTTCCTTGGCACTTTAGGTTTTCCAAGCACAGATCTCTTTCCCCTTCCCTTTCTGAAACACTTGGCCAAAGAAAGCGAAGTCTCCAAGCTGGACTCTTTTGCAAAAGGAGGCCCTGGGAAACTTTCCCATCCCTCCCGCCCTCCCTGGGGCATTGAGTGCTTTACCTTTGTACAGAGTCCCCCTTGTTTTCTTCCCTTTGGATTCTACACCGGAATGGAGTAAGCGGCTCACACTTTCCTTCTTGAATGGATTCAATTAAGCTTGCCACATCTCTATCTTTCTCTTCCCCCCTCCCCCTCCGACCACATTGATTGCTTTTGCAGACTTCCTTCTGGTCTCTAATGCTTTCCTCCGTCATTGAGGAAAATGGGTTTTGTTCCTAGAAAGAGAAATGGGGCTCCAAAAGGCAGTGATGGTTTATGGCGGTGGTGAAGCGCGGAGTCTGTTCTTCCCATTGCTAGGGAAAGCTGAGAACGAAGCGGAGGCTTCCATAGGGTGCAGGCAGGCAGTAGCATGCTGATGGGGCCAGGCGAACACGGCAGCCTTTGTGCACGCTCAGCAATCTCTTGCATGCTAAGAAGATGCAACAGTTTTGGAGTTAGATGGACGAGGGCTTTTGCTCAGGGACTGAGTGTTTCTTGCAGGACATTCTGGACTTGGCAGACATCAGGGACTTCAAGCGTTGCTAGGGCCGGGTCCCTTCTTGGGAGACAATAAAGAGGCTTGCCATGTAATCCACAAAGCTTCATTCAGGCATTAAACATCTCTTCCCTCCTGAAGAAAGTCTAACCTCTAGGAATTTTTCTCTAGGCAAAACGATGCGAACCTCCCCCAATCCTGTGTAGGCTAGTAAATTTCTGGTGCTGTCTCTACTGCTTCAGAATCTGATTCCAATTGATCACCTGAAACCCATTCCCCCCAGCCTAAGGGGAACAGGCCTAGTCACGACAATGGAGGATCTATTTCCCATGGCCCTAGGTCTATTCCACAGAGCCTTGAGTGCCCATTGGTCCCATGGAAGTTTTTCTCTCTCAGCACAATTGCTAATCAAGGGGGCATTTTACAAAGAGGATTGCAGCTGGGGAAGAACGGGTTAACGGTTCCTTTCTACATGCTGCAACAGCTCCTCCCCCCCATCCCCCCCCCTCCGCATTGGTTTAAGATGATCTCAGTCAGGGTATGAATGGATAGAAGAATATATTTTATCTGAGAAATGAATTCACCGGCATTGCCTCCTGTGACATTTGAATAAATCCTAGTAATTATTTCTAATTTGCATATATAGATATATATTCACTAGGGGTGTGCACGGACCCCCCGCTCCACCCCGTGGGCCGCTCCGTGCCACTCTGCCCATACTCCGCTCCTCTTCGCCGCGGAGCTCCGGCTCCGAATCGGAGCTCCGCAGTGGAGGGGAGTGGCACCAGGTAAGGCCGGGAGAGGAGGGCGGGGGGGTTACCGGGCCCTGCTGCTGTCGCCGCCTGTGCGGCGATGGCAGCAGAGCCCGATAAGGGACCAAGGGGGAGGGGGGCCTTACCTGCCTCCGTCCGCGGTCTGTCGGCTTCTTCAATTGAGCCCACGGTTCAACCAGGAAGTCTGGGCCGCAAGTGCGGCCTAGACTTCCTGGTTGAACTGCGGGCTCAATTGAAGAAGCCAATGGACCGCGGACGGAGGCAGGTAAGGGAGAGGAGGGGGGGTTTACCGGGCCCTGCCGCTGTCGCCGCATGGGCGACAGCGGCAGGGCCCGGTAAACCCCACTTACCTTTCCAGCAGAGCTCCGGATTGAGGTGAAGGATCCGCCTTCACCTCGATCCTCTTCGCCACGCTCTGCCGGCCCCCCAATCCTCTTCGCCTCTGGCTTAAGAGGAGGCGAAGCACCCCGCTCCGCTTCTAATTCTCCGGTCCAATTAGAAGCGGAGCACATCCCTAATATTCACGTATGCAGATTTTATGCTAACTTGTGTCCTATGGGCCTCAGTACTGAAATGTCTAAATGCCTTGCAATGCCCTAAGGGGGGAATGTAGATCTAGATTTGCCCATCAAGGGTAGATAAAAGTTAGATCTGAGGCTGGTGAAAGTTGTAGGCCAAAATACCCGAAGGGACTCATGTTGAGGAAAGTTTATTTGATGTTTCAATTTATTGTTGCGTTTATATCTGCCTTTTCCCCCTCTTGCACGGAACCCAAGGTGACTTACACGGTGGGCCTCTCCATTTCTCCTCGCAACAACCACCTTGTGAGGTAGGCTAGGCTGAGAGTCAGTGACTGGCCCAATGTCACCAAGTGAGCTTCATGGCCAAGTGGGGACTAGAACCTGGATCTCCCAAGTCCCAGTCCAGTACTTGAACTATTACACCATACTAGCCTTCTCCCATGGGTTGCCGTAAGCTGCCTGCATGGAAAATCAAGTGAGACCTATATGTAAATTGCTCATGATAGAAATCTGAAGTTTATTTCCAAGACCACCTTAGGCAAATCCACAGTTGAGAGGGTTTGTAGTGTGACCGGCTACAAAAGAGGGCAGGGTTCCAGCAGCTTTAACTGTTTTGATGAAGAGGGAATTTCACCAGGTGCTGCATGCATACAAATGACATCTGCTAAAATTCCCTTTTCTATACAACTGTTAAAGATACAGAAGCCCTGTCCTCCTTTTCATAGGGTCACCCTAGCTATAGACAGCAGGTGCCAGATCTGAATGACTGCCCAAGAAGAATTCTGTCCCAGCATCCACTGGGATCGACATTAATAATGGAATGCATTTTTAGAAGAGACAGCCTGCCCTGCAGAGTGTTTTTCAAGTCTTGGTCAGAGTTTTAGAAGAGGCTTTTACCAGGACTTTGTAGTTTATTACATGTCTGTTTGAGGTTGAAGCTCTTGATCCAAATATATTTCAGATGTTTAGCCACTGGGAAGCTTTCTATGTGCCTGACTCTTGCTTGTCTGTATTGGAAGCCAGGGGTCCCCATCGCTTTTGGGTCAGTTCTCAGCATGTTGTGGATTCTCTTACAAAATGGCTGTTAAGGGTGGCTCATTTATAAATGGTTGCCCCAGTGGGCATGACCAGTCACAAAGCACTCATTTCCCAGAAGGCAAAATGACTCTTTTGAACCCAAATATACATGGCTTGAAGAGCAGCTTTCTGCTTTGCAGCATGCAAGCCTCCCAGTTAAAAAAAAAAGTAGTTTACAAATATTAATTCATACAATAAAAATCAGGAGAGTCCGTGTCAGGAACTAAGAGGTGTTTATAGGCACACTGGTGTCTATAGGTGCCGTGTTGGAGACCTAAGTTGCATAAGAATAAGCTAACATGTAACAATGATGCTCTCTGGTATATTGCTGTGACAGACTTTCTTGCCTTCTGCCTTACTGTCTCACCAATGCTGTCCACCAGGTACCAACAAAGCAGGACATGGTGCAACAGCACCCTCTCACCCATATTCCCCAGCCACTGGCGCACACAGGCTTACTGCCTTGGATACTGGAGGACGCACATAACCATCAGGGTTAGTTGCCATTGATAGCCTCCTCCTCCTCCAGGAATTTTTCCAACCTCTTTTAAAGACATACAAATTATTGGCCATCACTACATCTTGTCGTAGTGAATTCCATAATTTAACTCTGTGCTGTGTGAAGGAGCCCTCCCTTTTAACCGTCCTGAATCTCCCACCAATCAACTTCATGGGATGACCCAGGTTCTAGTATTTTGAGAGAGGGATAAAAGTTCCTCTATGGAAATGGGTGTATAGCTCACCACAAGCCAAAGAACCCAAACAGATATAGAACAGCATTATGTACAGGCCCCCACGTGCTCCTGGTCAGTAGGAGTAGTAGATGTAGGCAGGCAGAAACTCCAGATTAGAGAGACTGTGGAGTGGGAGGACACAATACATGATAAGTTGGGCAGCTATGCCAGGGGAGATCAGAAAGTAGATCTTCAGGGGATTTGGACTTCAGCTGCAAACGTTCTTGACCACCTTTCATGTTGGCAGGGTCCTTTGGGAGTTTAAGTCCCAAATATCTAGAGATCTACCTTCTGCACACCCCTGATCTACATGATTTGCATTCCCCCCCCTTTTGAAAATGTCTCAGACAACCAGAAAGCAAGTAAGGCTGAGGTTGTGGTTTTGGTACTCTGGACAGCTCCTGTTTATCTGGATTGTGTGAAGGGGAAATTGTGTGCAATAAATCTACAGCAATGACCTGGCAGTTGCTCTTGAAAACTGGCAGGTTTAGTTTTCTCTTTCTTTCTTTTTGTAATTAACATTATATATATATAGGGAGAGAGGAAATGTATAACTGCATTCTGAATGTACATTTCAGAAATGTGAGAGATGAGCCGTTATACCACTATGATGCCAAGACAATTACAAAACCAAACGTGACAAGAAATCGTTCATTCCTTAATCATATTAGGGCATCTTTCTGGAATAACCTTTGAGTAATGGTTGGTCTTGGATGTATTTATTGTATTTATATCCTGCCTTTCCTCCAAGGAGCCAAGGCTGTGAACACCCCCGTCCTCCTCTCCAATTTATCTGCACAACAGTCCTGTGAGGTAGGTTAGGCTGAGAGTCAGTGATTGGCCCAAAGTCACCCAGTGGGCTTCAGGACTGAGTGGGGACTAGAACCCGGATCTCCTGAGTCCCAGTCCAGCACCCTAACCATTACACCCCACTGGCTCTCCGGCATGCACAGAAATGAATGGGAACCATGTCACCAGAAAACCATCTTTCTTGGTTGGGAACGGTAATCCAACACATCTGGAGTTCATCTGGTTGGGGTGGGCAGAAGGTAGAATAAGGATGAGGCATGCCAGGAAGTCTATATTCTTGCCAGGCTCAGCTCCCACCAAATTGGGTGGGCATGCTTCAGGGAGTGAGTCAGGCTTATCAACATGGCAAGGTCAATGCCCAAGACAAAAGTGTTTGCTTTGCTCTGTTCAAAGTGTTTGTGTTGATCGTTACATGGCTCAGGATTGGTCTACCTTAAAGAGTGCCATCTCCCTGGCTGTTAAGAACATCCTTGGAGGCTCTTCTCTGGGTACCACCAATAGTGTGGCAGGTCTGATCACATGATCTGCCTTGACCTATCAAGTCCAAGAGGGCAGATCTGGCCCTCTTGCAGTTCCTTCCTTTGGCCAGCAGGGATGCACACACTTAACCCTTGCATGGAGATGGACAGGACTTAAATGTGGTCAACTCTGGCTGGATTCGTTTCCATTCCTTTATTTCATTGCAGGAATTATTTTTCCTTTCTTCCTCTCTGCGCTTGCCAGTTCTTCCTCCTCATGCCTTCTTTTTTCCATCCCAAATGGCCTGGGATGAATCCACTATGATACGGGTCAGGGCTTTATGGTAGCAAGAAGAGAATCGAGGAACACACATTGTGCACCATTTCACTGCTGTGTTTCTTTGGAATACCCCAGAAACTTGTGCCAATTTGTACATTAAGCAGGGGAACATTTAGTGTCACAAGCAACTACTGTAATTGGATGTGCCAGCTCTTTTGTTCTAGGGAACATAGCAGACCTCCTATAAACTGCAGTTTTGCCAAACTTAATATATAAAATAGTACAACCATTGGGCTGAAATTGGCAGGGCATTATCATCAGAGCTAATGTCTCCTGTAACACACCATGCGCCCACA